>NW_026902266.1:6111666-6722833 GCF_033783945.1 Neopsephotus bourkii
AGAAAGGGCCATGGTCTGAGGTTGTACACAGCACCGATTTCTCACACCTACTGAATACCATGGATCGCTGGAAGGGCTCAAACTCCAGCCCTTTCCTCCCCCCTGCCAAATTCCTGACTGGTGATGTTAATACATTACCGCACCAGCCTATCTGTGTGCTAAGGACCCATGGTCCTCGGGGTGCAATCCATCATCTTGTAAAGGATTCGTTTGGATTCTGTCTGCCTTGATTAAACCCAATAATAATAAAAAGAAGCAGTTGCTCCCATCTGCTGCTTTGTGCCTCTATGAGTGGGCTGTGCATCACCCATGATATCTGGAAGTGTGGACCATCCCCTCTGTCTTTCTGGAGCTGCCATCCTGTGAGAGGCAGGAGGGGACAGATGAGGCTCGTGATGAAGGACCAGCCCTGCCTATGTCCCTCCTCCAGGGTCTGCTCCTGCCATTCACCGCCAGGTTTCTCAAAATGTCTCTCATTTTTCTTGTGGAAGCGGTAAATTACCAGCTTGGGATATTCCCTGCCTATCATGCCACACTGAAAGTCAGTCTTAGCAGGGAATTAAGTGAAGGCTAAACCAGGCAAAGTTTTATACCTGGCACGTGTGGATGCATGGCTGTACATCTGCATATCTTTCTTTGGGCAGAAATGGGATATGGTTTGGTGGAAAAAAATCCAAGGTTCATCTGAAAAAGAGGAGCTGGATGTGGTTTTTTTCTCCTGTTCCTGCCTGCTGAAAGTTTGGGCTGTATCATATTCTGCTCAGGCGCCTTGGTGTGTCCTTATCGCCCCATGCCTGATGCCTTTCTGCATTCCCCCCCCCAGCTCCAGCGGGTCAGCAGGGACAGGCTCCGTGGCTGCTCCTGGGTGTGAAGCAGCTCCGTCCTGCTGTTCACATCTTGAAGGCGAGCCGTGATTTATAGCAGAAACAGGGAGATGTGGCTGAGACTGTGCAGCTGTGGGTGGGGTGGGGAACCTTGGTATGAGAAAAAGGCTGAGGGTAAAGCATATAGGCACATTTTTTTTCCTTGCCCCCCCCCCCCCCCCCCCCTTTTTCAAACTGTAGCCTGGACTGCGAACAGAGCAGTGCAGCTGAGGAATTACATGAATGTATGGGAAGGAGCGGCTTGTGCAGCATCTCTGGATGTCTTTGACTGACAAGCTGGTCTTTCAGAGCCAGGATAACCATCTCTCCCGAGACTAGGCTGTGACATAATATTTTATTTTATTTATTTTTGTGGTATCCCTATATCATACCACTATCCACACCCCCTTCTTTATCCAATGGGACAGTTACCCAGCTGTAGTCTTTGCTGCATTACTCTGAAGTCACAGAAACCCATCCATCAAGAAATGTAACTGTTGCTTGTTGTCTGACATGGTGATGGTCATACCGTGGATGCTTTGCCAGCACATGTCCCCTGGTGTCAGGGAGCATGCGGTCCCTGTGGTTGCTGATTTTCAGGAGCGGTCTCTTGGCAGAACATTGATCAGGGGGTTGGGATGCCAGCTGGACTTCAGCTCCATTCCCCATGTCTTCTGGCTTTGTGGTGACCTTGGACAAGTCCTTGGGTTAGGGACATGTTTTTGAAGTTCTCTTGATTGGTGGAGGTAAACCTGGGCCTTAGATGGATCTTGGAAGGGGTTGAGATGCTGAGTTCTGATGCTTAATACTGGTGCCTGCGGTGTGATGCGTTCCCTGGGGCACTGTTGATGCATCCCTGTGTTGATTTGCAGGAATGGAGAGAAACTGAGCCATGGCAGCATGACCATGCATTGCATGCAAGTATCTTCAGCCATGAAGGGTGAGCTGCACATCCCCATATTCCTGCCACTCATGTCTGGGCCCTTTATACATGGCAGCAGGATGAACTTGTTGATAGCCCTAGGCTATTTTGTATCTAGCACCAGGACAAGGCAAGGGAGGCTGCAGTGGATTAGAGGGGAAGGACTCTTGCATAGGTTTCTGGCATCTCCCTTTATCCTAACTTCAAGAGAGAGACCAAAGGGAAGTCTGCTGGGGCATACAGGGCTACCCTTCCCAGTTATTCTATAATTCATGTAGCCCCATTTCTTGGGAGTGATGGTGGTAGATGCTTTTGCAGGTGGTGGGGCAATATGTCTTCTGGGAAGACGGTGTCCATCATTCCATGGGCTGCACGTGGCTCCTTCTAAACCCTGTTCCCCCAAACTCTTCCATCAGGAACCTTGGCTCTGCAGGTGCAGCCTACCTGACAGAGGCAGTGACCAAAGTCAACACCGTCCTGGCCCCGATACCCCAACGAGCTCAGGAGACAGGAATGTCCAGTGTGCTGGTAGAGGGTTCCTGGGTTTGTCTGGCACAGGTCTGCGAAGCTCAAACCCTCTGGGAGGCATTTCGTTTTCCTTTCTGGAATTAGCTTTAGTGCTGAAGGTTGGATTTGAGCCAGAAAAGCTTCCTTTGAGCTGTTGGCCATGCAGAAGACTCCTCAAGTCTGCAACATTTCCCTTAAACACAGCTCAGCTGGTGCCAGAAATTTCCCTTGCCTGAATATTATAATCTCCTCAAGTGCCGGTGAGGAAATGCCCAAAGGAAGCTTGACCTTTCCATCAACGCTAGCTCATCTGGAGCGGGCATTCATGGCCACGTGGAACAGTGCAGCCAGAGTGTGGGTGCCTGTGACACTGTTCTGCAGAAGGAGGAGGTGTTTTGTAGGGCAAATGGAAATAAAACCCCTCCCTTGGCTGGGAGTCTGGAGGGAGGTGAAGTCAAGAGCTAGATCTGAAATGAGCAGCTGAACCCAGTCAGAGCAGAAATCTAAGCATCCCAGATGCTTGGCAAGCTGTGACTCTGGCCAAAGCTGAACCAAGGTGTTTTCTGTCTATCCTTAGGCCTGCGGGATCTCCTCGCCTTCTCAGGAAGAGATAAGCCCCTTCCACAAAGAGTGTTTTTCCCTACATCACAGAACGGTTTAGGTTGGAAAGGACTGTAAGATCACCTAGTTCCAGCCTGCTTGCCATGGCCAGGGATGCTTCTAGACTGTGTCACCCAAGGCTCTGTCCAACCTGACCTTGAACAGCGCCAAGGATGGAGCATTCACAACCTCCTTGGGCAACCCATTCCAGTGCCTCACCACCCTAACAGGAAAGAATTTCTTCCTTATATCCAATCTAAACTTCCCGTTTAAGTTTTAACCCATTACCCCTTGTCCTGCCACTACAGTCTCTAATGAAGAGTTCCTCCCCAGCATCCCTATAGGCCCCCTTCAGATAGTGGAAGGCTGCTATGAGGTCTCCACGCAGCCTTCTCTTCTCCAGGCTGAACAGCCCAGACTTTCTCAGTCTGTCTTCATACGGGAGGTGCTCCAGTCCCCTGATCATTCTCGTGGCCCTCCTATGGACTTGTTTGAACAGATCCATGTCCTTTTCATGTTGAGGACACCAGAACTGCACACAATACTCCAAGTGAGGTCTCACAAGAGCAGAGTAGAGGGGCAGGATCACCTCCTTCGACCTGCTGGTCACGCTGCTTTCGATGCAGCCCAGGATACGGTTGGCTTTCTGGGCTGTGAGCGCACACTGAAGCTGGCTTATGTTCAGTTTCTCATCCACCAACACTCCCAGTCAAGACCTCCAAAAGCTGCTGGCTGGCTAAGGACTGCATAAAGAGGAACAATCCAATCCTATGATGAGGTCTTGCTGGAGCAAGCCTTGCCACAGCTCCTAGCTGCGGGGACAACAAAGTGTTTATTCTATCCTCCCTTCTCCAGTTCCTGTTATGTTTGTGCGAGGGATCAATTTCCTTTCCCCTCACATGAAAATTGCTCTATATAGGGCGGTGACTGAATGCAGGAGTGGAGTACTCTGTTGCTCATCTTGCAAGCCTTTAAGCTTTAAGTCTTCTTATTTACCGTTTCCCTATCTTGTGCTGGGTGAAATGAAGTGAAGAGCGCTTTGACCCAGCCACAGCTATGAGCCTGTTTCTTCCCCAGACTTCTCCAGCCTGGGACTGACCTGGAAAAGTGCTGTCTGGAGGTGAAGGCAGAGTGATACGTGGTATCAGCTGGATCCTGAAGTGCTGGGAAATTATTTCTAGAAATGGGAAAGATGGTTGTGCAATGCTGCTGTGGGCTGAGCACGCTGGGTTGGGAATGTGATTACGAGCAATTAGAACCAACAGGAGACTGCGGCCCCTTCTTAGAAAATGGAGCTGTTTGTAAATTAAATCTTTCCACCATTTTGCTTTGAAAAGCAATTTAACAGCTGACCCCTTCCTCACACTTGGGCTTGTCTGAATGGAAACGGCACATTCTGTCTCCAGCCCAACAAACCCTTGTAGCTGACCCAAAGGCAGGGCCTTTGGTGAGGTTTAGTTTCTCATTTGTTTGGGGTATTTTTTTGTTTTCTTTTTTTTTTTTCCCCTGAAGATTTCACAAATACTTGCTCTGCTGGGTCAGTCAAATAGGAATTGTCCTTCTCCCTGAGCTTGTTGATGTGACTGCTGAACCCCAAAGCATCTCTTATTAAACCTTGCTCTGCTGCCAGCCTGTTGGAGCTCTGAATCTGCTAATAAACTGTTCAAGGTGTTTGCTGGAGGATGCACTTATTGCTGAGAGGAGCAGATATGGAACTCCCAGCATCGCAACCCAGCCCTGATGTGTGCCTGAGCCGCATCCCAGCATGGTGGTGGGCTGGTTTGCTCTGTGACAAAAGGAGCTGGGAATGTTCTTTCCCCGCTTTTGCAGAAAAATCTGTCTCCCCAAAACGGTCGCCCCCAGCTCTGTCCTCAGCCTGTTTGGAGGATGCAGGGACAGAATAGTGAGCCGGTGAGGTCATGGAGAGAGAGTTAGTCACATCCAACTGGGAAAGGGAGAGGGCTGCCAACCAGCGTTGCTCTCACACTGCAGGAAGCTCATGTGGTTCAGAGGGGACCCCCTTCTGGCTCCCCCCCGCACGCTGGCCAAGCCAGGGGGTTGGTGCAGCGCTGCTTCTGCAGTGGCTTCCCAAGGAGCTGGAGGAGGGGGCCAGGGAATTAAATCAAAATCTAACTTGTTCTGTCATAAGCATGGACCTCGTAACTGGGGCGATATGGGCGAGAGGGGGTTAAGAGCCTTTCCAGATCAGAGCCTATCTGGAGCTGTTGCACAAGGGAGGGAGATCATGGCAGAGTTTAATGAATGACTTCATTTATATATTAAAAAAACCCAACAACAACACGATGGCTTCCTGCCAGGCCCACAGACAAGGGTTTCTATGGGAACCTGGGGGGAAATAACAAATAGGAGTGTGGGACGAGTCAGGAAGGGGGGAGGGGAGTACAAGCTCTAGTCTGGGTCCACTTTGCTCAAGGTGGCCAGGGGTGAGAGCAGGGAGAAGGGGAAAGGATGGCTGAATTTGCTGCTTGCCAAAGACCCCACTCAAAATGAGGCAGGCAGTACTTACACTGCCATGGAGCCGTCTCTTGGCCTGGTTCTGGGATCTGCTTCGCTCCCTGCACCCCCGTGAGCTTGGCTGGGATGGGTGGCCTGTCTCTGTCCAGCTCAGGGTTGCGGGATCACCCCTAGCCTCCTGCCAGGGTGGCGGGGGGACCACTCCGCGAAGGGGTGCTGCTGCTGGTGGGAGATTTCCTTCATGATCCCTGTGTCCGTGCCTTGCACAAGAGCGTTTCTCTAAATAGACTTGCAAGCACCCAGGAAAACAGCCTTCATGGAGTGGGGTGAGGGAGAATCTGCCCCAGCATCAGCCCCAGGTACCACAAGTCAGACCTGCCTTGCTGCAGCTGCCGTCACAGACTCTTTGGGTGAGCAGTGATCATGCTGTCGTGTCATGTCCCTTTCTGCCTGCATCCTGGCTGGTGCTGCCACTGTGGAGAGGGAACCGATCCTGTGTGGGGACCAGCATTGATGCAGGAGTGTGGCAGCTGCCTTATCACTTCCTCAGGGGTGTAAGAGGCCATTTTGCTGACAGAGGCACTATTATCCAGTGCCTAAGGTGCCTGGGAGAAGCCAGGGCAGGTTTTTGTTCTCTGCAGGGGTGGAGGGAAGCTGGGCAGGACACAGCCACTGCCCTCTGCCACTGTTCCCTCTGCTTCTGGCCAGGCAGGAGCATCTCAGCTGCTTAAGGAAGCTCACCCTCAAGGTGAAGATTTTGCCCTCCCTGGGCCAAAGCTCAAGATGAGGGTGTGGGGTTGAGATTTCTTACATACCACTTCTTCCTTGTCATTCAAAAAGGCTTTCCTGCAGCCCTCTCCCAGTGCATGTGGCCCACCTTATCATTGCACGTTGGTCGATCCTGCTGTGGAGCTGTGCCGATGGGCGCTGGGGATGTTGCTTTGAGGACCATGGCTCATGGTGGGAGGACTCCTCTGCTGGAGCCTCCTCTTTGCTGGGGGAAGTCCAGACACCTCAGAGGGTTGCTGACAGGTTTCACAGGCACTGCCCAGCATTAAGGATGGGTTTTCCCTCTGGCTTGGCAGGCTGACAGCACAGTGGAGTGTGGAAGACGAGGAAGAGGCGGCAAGAGAGCGGCGGCGGCGGGAGAGGGAGAAGCAGCTGAGGTCCCAGGCAGAAGAGGGCTTGAATGGCACCATCTCCTGCTCAGAGAGCTCGGGTCCAGCACAGGAAAACCAGTAAGAAATACCCGTGGATAAATGTGCCAGTGACATACTCTCCTTGCAGCGAAACCTTCCTGCATCCACAGAGCGGGTGTCTATGTCTCTGTTGCTCAGGCTGGTTTGGGGAAGTGGGGAAGTTCCCTAATAGATTTGGGTTGGGGGATTTAGCTCAGACTAACAAAAAGTGTGTTTCTAGTTTGAGCAGAATAAGACAGAATATCTGCTTTGCCCTTTTTTTTTCTGTCTGATGCTGGGTGTTTCACTGCCTGGGAGTTTAAACTTAGGACAGCTCGGGTAAGGCTGAGCTCAGGCAGGGAGTCCCCATTGCCAGGGATTCCACTGCCTGGTTGCATTTCAGCTTGTGAATCATCCTACACCGAAACTAATGGAAATTCCTGATACTTGGGAAGACAGACATGTGCCTGAGGATGTGACACACAACCCCCCAGCAGATCACATGGCAGAGCAAGCCATCACCTCTCCCAGCTGGGCTTCCTGCTCTTCCCTTGGAGGATGCTGCCCAGCAGTGGGGAGCATGGAGCAGCTCTCCAGCTGGTGCAGTTCGCAGCTCCAAGGGTTAAAGTTAACTTGATGCTTTAATGGGGCAGGTCCTAAATGGACATACTTCAGGAGGTATTTATGGTAATGCTGAGATACCTGCTGTCAGAGAGGAAAGAACGGGGGAAGTGACAGGGTGACCAGTCACATCCCCAGCATCCCACTGCAGTATCCCACCACAGCCTCCCTGTGCCCACAGTTCAGCCACAGTTCAGCTGCTGTGCAGCACTGGGGCTGGCACAAAAGCCAGTCTGCACTCTTGAGTCACCAAACTGTCTTGAAGACTCCAGTCTTCCCACTATTTGTGTGTTCAACTTTAACTATATTAAACACAATGGAAAAGTGGCAGCAGGGTTTGGGATTACAGTCAGAGAGAAGCAGCAGCTTCATTTTACTGGAAAAATAGCAAAGGCTATTCATAAAAATATATTTTTTCCATTAAAAGATTTTTTTTTTTCCTCAGATACTTTCAAAATTATTCAGTACTTTTTTGAAGGGGGTCTAAAAAAGTTGCAAAGAAGTTTCAAAATCTTTTGTGGAAATACATGCAGTGATATCCCGCAAACAAAGCCTCTGTAGTCTGTCCTGAAAGCAAACGGAAGATCTGAAAAGTAATAATATCGTTAGCTTTTCCAAACCCTGCTTCACATCAGGACTGGAAAATAATTCATAAAGTTCTTAAAAACAGCAGACCAGATCTCTGGTGTCTGCTGTGCTGGGAGATGCTGCAAGTGAGCTCCGGCACAGAACAGCATGCAGCGGCTGCAGTAACCCAGCTTGCAAGCTCTGTTCCTGTGGGCATAGGCACAGACATGCTGCTGACTCCACAGGGTCACTGGCATTGCCCCTTTTTAACTGAGTGCTTAAGCATCTGCAAAGGGGGTAATAACAAGGAGAGCTAAATGAAGGGGTTTTGCCCTTTCCTCCACGATGCTTGAGCTTGCTGGGCCATGCTTCACCAGAAGAATATTTCCCCTTTGGCCACCCTCTGGTTTCTTTTGCAGCTGCTCACAGCCACCTGGGCTTGCTTACGCAGCCATGTTCAGCCCCAGCTATTACTCTGAAGAGCTTTGCTCTCTCTTGTGTAAACACTGACCCCTCCTTCCCTCCGCTCTTCCCACACTGGGACTCATCCCATCCATGTCACCCCTGTTTGTGCAAACCCACCCTCGGCATTTCATTGCACCAGAGGGACAGAGTAAAGCTCCTCTGCTCCCTTCCCCCCACTAAGAAAAAAGAGAAATAACCTGCAAAACAGTGGCCTTGGGAGCCAGAGGGGTGGATGTCATCTTAAACAGGGCAGATGGGGCTCTCCTGGCTCACTGCTTCCCCTGGGGCTGTATTTGCAGAGGGGCGCAGGGAAGGGACCAGTTTCCAGCTAGCATTTGGCTGGTGTCCCTTGCTCCCTGATAGCTTTGCTGATAGCCTGAACACATTTGTAGCCGTGGCCACAAATACTGGAGCAATTCTGCCTTGGGCATCATCAGTGCTGCAGCTAACCTGAAGCACTACCAGGTCTGCGGTCCCATCCTGGCTCCTCATCAAGTTTCCTGAGTGTTATCCTGGGGCATCCACCAGCTACTGCTACACACACAATGGAAAATAACCCAGCCTGGTCTGGAGTGTCCTGGGCTTACGTGGCCTCACTTTTTGGCAGCCAAAGGGGATGCTGAACTATAGCAGCAGCTGGGCTATGCTCAGACTTGTGGCTGAACAACTGTTTTCAGTGTGCATCCCCTGCTATCCTTTCTGGTGAGCCTGGTGAAGATGTGTTTTCTGTAAACCTTCAGCTCCTGCAGTCAGTTTAATATGAGACTCCCAAAACTCAAAGAAAGGCCCCACTTAGGAGGCTAAGAACTTTCTGGTACCTCCTGAGAGCCCAGGAAGGCAAAGAAAAGGCTCACTCATGCTTGTTACTTATTTTGAACCTCTGAGTTTTAAATTAATCTGTGGGTCCCACTTCCTAATTCCCATTTCCAGGCAATGTGACTGCCCTGCATCTGAAAAACATCTGTGAAGCCACCTCCTCAGGCCAACGCTTGCAATGTGGCTGCTCCCCCAGGACTTCTGCCTGGGAGGCAAGTCTCCTTGCAAACACATGGGAAAAAATAGGGAGAACCCAACAATCCCCATGGTTGGGCAGCCTGCATCTGGTGCTGGCAGCTGTGTGCTCTGCCAGGGCTGCAGTATATGGAAGTGGGGAGCAAGGGGTCATGCAAGTGCTTGTGACTGGCTCAGAGTTGTAGGGGAACGTGAAGACCCAATCCAGAGCTTGAGCCCGTGTCCTGGTCTTTGGATCTCCATGCCTTCCTTTATTCAGCAGTCTGTTCAGGCTGGTTCCTGCTCATGTCTTTTCTATGGGCCTATGTACAAGCATACAACAAGCAGCAACTGCATTTGAAACACCACTGGTCCAAACAAGCTAAGGCCAGCTCTGGTGCAGAATAACCATGGTGCACTGACTTTATGGTTTTGATACGCTGCTTGTCTTTTCTTGCCTGCGTGCAGCCCCAGAGTCCAGGCAGGCAGTGGTGTGCTCTTGCTGGAGACATGGAACTGCTCCTTCTGCCTCTCCATCTTGCAGTGATGCCCCAAGAAACCACCTTTGTGTAAGGGTGCTCCTAAGCATGGGGCAAAGGTGTCTTTTCTGTAATCGAGGGTAAGGCTTCAAGTGCAATTTGGGAGCAGCCAGAGGAAAGAAGATGCAATAACTGGAGGGAGAGAAGAATGGTATCAGGCCGATGCTCTTTCAGGACAGGTTTGGGGTTTTTGTATTTCTCACCTTAATTTTCCTTCTTGCTGTGTTTCAGCTATGACTTTAAGCCATCTGGGACTTCAGAGCTGGAGGAGGATGAGGGGTTCAGTGACTGGTCTCAGAAGCTTGAACAGCGCAAACAGAGGTGGGTAGGACACAGCCAGACTGAGGGGAGCAGATCCAACATGCCCAGCAAAAAGACCATCCCTGAGGAGAAGTGACCAAGCCCAGATCAAGCCTCACATGCATAAGCGTGAAGCCAGAGACTGGAGCATCATCAGGACAGGATGGTCCTCACACTGCTGGGATGGATGCTCTCTGCCTGCCATTTGGGCTAACATGGAGGAACAAGGCTCATGGACAACCCTAGGTTTTGGGAATGTTTGGATGGAGCCTTGCACTGCAAACAGTGGCAGCCTGCCGGAATGCCTGGGTTTGGAGGAGTGACAGTGGTGGATTTAAGCCACCTGAGCTACTGCAGGGGCTGAAACAGCCTCTAACATAATCCCGGCCAGCCTAAAAAGCTGCTCTAAGTTATTGCTGCTTCCTGGCTCACGTCAGCGTAGTGGGTGTTATGACCCCATCCCACCTGTGACTGGCTCCTCTTTCAGCAGGGGAAAACAGGCAGCAAAGAGCCCTGAGAGGTGCTCATGTGCTGGCTGTTTAGTCCCCATCTGCCATGACTCTCCCTTTGCTGAGCTGAACCAAACTCTTGCTTTAACCACTTCCCTTGGACACCATCTACCTGCATGTGAACTCTTGTGATTCAGTTCTCTTGGCAGCTTTATTTTATAGGGAATTTTTCCCCTGTGATGACACAGCCTCTTCTTTACTCCCAAGCCTGAAAAAATTCCTAAGATTAATATTTACTGCTGAACAAATAAATAGAGCTTCTCTCTTTCCTATTTCTTTCCAAACACTGTAGCTGAAGTACTCTGTAACCTGCACCTTCGCAGCCCTAACCTACAGGCATTGCTCAAGCCCCTCGCTGTGATGTTGATTATCACATCTGTGGGAGCAATTAGAAATCAGCCCCATCTGCTTTTCGGCAGGCTGCCTTTTTTCCACCCCCCCCCTTGCAAAGAGCTTGTCCAGAGGGAAAGGTGGCAGCTGTTCCCTCTTTGGCCTTCAAAAGAAGATTAGCTGGGAGGGTTGTGCTGTCCTCTACAGAAATTGCTCCTTGGGTTTTCATGTGATTTATTCTGTAGTTCGGCAGGAAGGTGCTGAGCATCAGAGGTGGCACCATGGCAGGTGGAGCCCATCAGAGAGGGATGGTGCTTTAAAGGCAGTGGCTGTAGCTACAGTGCTTCTGTGGCTAGAGGCTGGTTGGGAGAGACAGGTGAAGGGGCTCAGACCTTGTGGGCTTACTGGGAGTAGGTTTCTTGCAAAATCTGGGCTTGCTTCCTTAGTGGGTGGCTGTGCCCTTGAAGTCCCTTTAGCAGCTTTGTCCTTGCTCATTTTCCTGTGTGGTGCGAGCACAGGTAAGTTGTTTCTGGCTGGGATGCCCCACGCTGGGACAAGCAGTGCTGTTGCCAGGGCTTCCCAGTTCTGTTCTCTCTTGCTTAACTGTATATGGAGCAACCGCTATTTTTTCATTTGAAGGATGTTCAGGTGAATGGGTACAAATGAGGTGGAGACAGTTATTGTCTCTTGAATGGAACTAAAACAGCTTGTGCATCCCCTGAGGGCACTGCTGCTAAGGCACATTGTCGTTTTGGTTCTGGTCCCCTGTATTGTGGAGGGAGATCCATGCTATCAGCGGTGTGCAAGAACGCGGGGGATGTGTCAGACTAGCTGTCTCCCATATAAGACTGCTGTGGTGTGAAAGGCATTCTATAGACTGCATCATATCTGCTGGCCTTAGTTTTCAATATGAGCTTGCACTTCAGCTTGGAGGCATCGCTGGCATCCTGGTTGAGAGTAGCTAGTTACTTGGAGCCTGTTTGCTGTCAGTGCCTGCGCTGTCTGTCGTGGGAGGATGATTAGTAGCAAGCAAAGTGAGCCAACGTATGCATCAGTGTTTTTCCCCATGTGGCCAGTGAGGAGGGCTGTCCTGTGAGCTGCCTTCCCAGCAGCAGAGAGGTGGGTGGGAAAGCCTTGCTTGAACTTTCTGTCATGTTTTGGTGCTGGCTGGTGGAGCAGAAGCGGTGAGTCAGTCTCAGGCTTTGGCTGCTGCCTTCTAGCAGCTCTCCTGCCTTGCTGTCACAAGCCAGGTGGTTTTCCAAGAAGTGTGTGGGAGGAGAAAGCTACTTTCTGGCCAGGGAAAGTAAGATGGCAATAACACCTTGATGCATGGCTGTGAGCCAGTGAGAACTCTGGGATTATGAGCTCCCATTGACTTTGTGACCAAAGACATGGACTGCTCTGCTTTCACAAAGCTTGTTGCTTAAACATGCTCCTGGGTCTTGGAGACCAGGAGGAATCCTCTTGTACAAACCCTGCTTTGGGACTCCTTTGTTTTTCTGAGCTATGACATGAGTGCATGAGTAGAGGTGTAATTTATTCCAGAGGGAAAACAGAGGCGTGGGGTCAGATGTAGATACAGCATTGCTTGTGAAGCACTGTGCCTTGCAAAAAACCCAAACCCTATGTGAGTGGCTGTACAGCCTTGCCCTGCAGTTTAGTTTCAGCTGGAGAGAATGGAAATCTTGGGAATCATGTTCTTGTGTCATTGGTTGGATCCTTCTCCAGTGAGAGTCTCTGTTAACATGGAAGCTGAATTTAGGCAGAGAAAAGCTGTGTTTGGTGCTCCAAGTTGAATTGATGCTGGGAACTGAGGCGGCAGGTCTGTGTTCGTGCACTGGGACCACTGAACATGCTGATTCGCCTGATATTTAGGCTGTAGCTCAGCAGAGAATTGAGCCAGCACCATGCAATGGTGGTAGTATCCTCTGTGCCTGGGGTGTGAGTGGAGGTCTGATCTCTGTTTTCCTGTGGGTCTTGTCTGTGGTGAGGGTGGAAAGGTGCAGATGCTTTCAGATCTGCCACAGCTCTTAGTTGAGCTGAGTCTCGGACATTCAAAGTGCGGGAGTGTGATGTGATGGCTGTTAGATCTGGGGCCCAGAACTGGACCATGAAGTGGCCGTGACCCTGGTGTAAAACGCTTAGCAAGTTGTAAACTTGGGGGTGTGATAAAACCAGATTTCTAGAGGTCTGACACACTTGATAGTGTCTGTAGGTTCATAAAAATGTATTTTGCTTCTTTGACCTCTTTCCCCCACCTCCAGATCTCCACAACAGTCATATGAAGAGGAGGACAGTCGTGTGAGGGAAGCTGAAGTCAAACTGGAGCAGATCCAGTTGGATCAGGAAAGCCCAGAGGAGATCCGGGAGGAGAATGTGGTTACAGAGGAGGAAGAGAGACTGTGCCAGGAGGAAGAACAGGTCCAAGAGCAGGAAGAAGAGGGGAGAGCTGAGCAAGAGGTGAGATCAGGAGGGGCTGACCTTCTCCTCTCCCTGGGAGTGGTGGGAGAGCTGTGGCTGGGGGCTGCTCTTCTAAGAACTCAGCTCACCACTGCTGTTGACACCGTTGACTGATGAGCCCAAGTAAACATGCTTTCATGGCAAGACCTGGGCCCAGTGTCACTCTTGCCTATGTGCCTTCTTGAGGTCACTGTAGGCAGCTTCTGGCCTCTTGCAAGGGTGGTGTGTTTGCTTCCAGAGTGTGTGGCAGTTTAGTCATGTCCCTGGAATACCAAGAAGCAAAGTTCTACTATTTCTCCTGTGGTTTTGTGAGCAGTGAGTAGCAATTTAGAACTCAAGTCTAAGTTTTACTACTTGTTTTTCCCTCCCTAGTCTTTGTTGCACCTTTGGAGCACTTTGTCTTGATGCATCGCTAAATACTGCATTGCTCCCAGCTGAGGTTTTCGTTTTTTGCCCTGCTGAGAAGGTGTAATTCCTGATTAGTGAGAGAGATGAAGCTGGAGCTTCATTAGTGGTGTGCAAGTCCATTAGGGTGGCTGAGCTTCAAGTATATTTTGGTGTAAATGAATTCATGGATTTTGACTTGCGGAGGCTAGTATGCTTTTGGCGTTTGAACTATGTGGCTCTTTCTAGCCCTTCATTCTAAGGGCAGCTGCTCTGTCTCCTTGTGGCCTCTAAAACAGAAATTCACATTTTGCTATCCTGAATAGTGGTAGAAAATCTTTGCTGATGGATGCAAGGACCTCTTTCCATATAATTTTGGAACCCTGAACCTGCAAAATTTCTCTGATTTCCCTCTCTCTATGTGACACATGAGCTGCTTCCTGGATGCATCAGAATTAGATAACGTGAGCTAAAGTTTCTTTGCTCCTGTGCTTGTTTAGTGTAAAGCAGGAAGCCTGTGAGACAGGGCAAAAGTCACTCTTGCTGCATAGTAAGCAGTTTGACCAGCTCACTTTCTGGCTTGCTCATTTTCTGCAATCAGGAAAAGAAGAGAAGGAGAAATGAGGAAGAAGAAGTGACACCAGAAAAACGCCAGAAGGCCCCAAGCCCTGCTAGCCTGGAAGAGGAGGAGCTGTGCCCTGACCACACTTTAGTCTGCTCCACTAAGGTTTGTGTTCCTGGGCCTCGTTAGAGGCATGACAGCTATTGCAACAGAGCACCTAACTAATGATGAGGAAAGAGGATCCAGGGCTTACAGCAATGTAGGGTGTGAATCCTGATATCCCACTCCCACTACAGGCTGGGACAAATCGTGATCTGTTTCCCTCATCTTCCTTGGTTGTTAACCTCCTCTCCTCTTGCTTGAGCTGTTGGAGATGTAACTGCCTCTGTGTATGCTTTGCCAATCACCGTAAAAATCTAAAGTTCATTGGGGACTCCAGGGAATATTGTAATACTGAGAAAGATGTCTGTGCTTTCAGCTTGTGCATTTGGTCAAAAACTACATGTGAACTTAATAAGAAAACTAAATTTCCCTTCCCCAGAAAATACCCAAAACCAAAGCACTGAAATTTCCCAGTCTTAGAATAAAATCAGAAAGGATGACTTAAGTTTTCTTAAACAAGCTGGGATTCCAGATCTGTGAAGCTTAGAGTCCTTCCCAATGACATCTCTCTGCACTGATGCTCTTGCAAAGCTTCTATTTTTACCACCACCTGAATTGTGTCTCTTGTCTGTTGCATTTACTACAAATCCTCAATTCTATGTTTGTCCTTTTAAATGCAGTAGATACAGATAAGTGATTTCTGTAGTGAATGGCTTTTTGTCTTTGTAAGCCCTAAGCTTGTTGATTATATCAATGAGGGAAATAGTGAGGAGCCTGTGTAGTCTGCTAATCTCCTGTTGGTATCTTTGCTTTCTTACATTTAATCTGTGCTATTTGCTTCTCGGTCAAAATTTCGTAGCTGGAGGGAGTGATTGTATGAGCACTCCCTCTTGCAAAAGTAAGCAGATTGTAAGAAGAAGGTTTCATCATCTGCAACCATCAGATTCTTGTTTATGGAGAAGCCTTTTTAAAGTCAAATAAAAGGAGAGACGGGGTGGGTTTGGATGCAGGCCATGTGCTAATGTTAGGTCTGAAAAGTGGGGTGGGGTGGTCAAAATGCATCCCTGGAGTGGGACTGGTGGGGAAATGTGGGAAACCCTTCCAACACCTTTTATATGCTGAAAGCTTTGTCATTACAACCCCAAAACACACATAGTTTCCTTAGCTTACCTGCTGCTGCTAGGATTAGCCCTGAGGAAGGTTTAGAAATATAGTCTCTGTTTTATAATGGTGATGTCAGGGCTCACCAGTACACAAAGCCTAATGTAAAGCAGTGCAGGAAAAATATGAGCTTGGGATCCTTCCAAAGGAAGGAGGATCTTTACACCCCAGCTGGGAGGGCTTTATGTGAACACAAAGAATGAGACATGTTGACCACGAAGGAGGTGTTTTGGCACAGCATCGCTCAGCACAAACACTGCTTGTAGTAGAAAGATGAGAGCGTTTGCCGTGGGTGGTGGAGGCCAGGTACATGTCTGAGGCAGGCAGCTCTTCAGGGTTCAGAGGGCCAGTGTGGCCTGGGGGCTGAAATAGATGTGGGATGGCAGGGGTGAAGCACTGTACCAGCTCCATTTTGTCCCAGGCTTCTTATGAATTCTGAGTTTAAGGTTGGCTGAGTGAGCAACTGTGGTTTCTTCTGACCTTCAGAAAGTGCTTTGGACCAGAGAAATGCATGACTGTCATTGCAAGGAATTGCCCTATGGGGCATGGGGAGGTGGTCTCCAAATAGCTTAGGAAAAGTTTGTTCACACCTAGAGAGTTGTGCTGAGATCTACTGTCACCTACAGCCTTTCCTAGACTCTTCTATGTAACTTGATGCTCATTTATGACATTTTGGAAGCACCTGTGGGTGGTTTGCACCTGCACAGCATCTCTCTGTTGGCAGGGTTGGCAAGGCTTCTTCCTACTGATATCTCATTGACTTGCGGTTGAACAGCTGAGGCATAGGCAGGGCTCTACCAGATTCCCCTTTTGGATGCTTTTATGTCCCATGAGGGGCCAGCCTGCCCATCAATGTCCCAGAGGAATGAGCAACCCAATCTCTGGACTCATGGCTCAGAGACAAGCATAATTCTCATGGCACAAAGCAAAGGAGTAACCTAGCAGCAGGCAGACAGCCTGTCCAGCAGAAAAAGCTGGGTGATGGGATCTGTCATGCTGCTGTGCTGGGACCCTGCAGAGTGGTGACTCTTAATGCATCTCTATTAGCCAGGGTTGGGCTGTTTGATGGTTGTGCTCATCTCTAACGGGCCCTGTGCTCTTGGGCACAGCTGTTAAATTTATGTTCTCCGTGACACTGTTTTGTCTTCTGCTTAGGTAAAATTTAGTGCTGGCATCCTGAAAGCATCTTAAAATGAGCACCTAGTGCTACTTTCTGTCTGCTAACTTGGTAGGTGATGTTTCCCATGGCACAGACAGCAGTTATACAGGGAGAGAAGGCTCCTTGTTACTTGGTTGCTGCTTCTTGGCTCTGTAGGAGGTGGTGTTGACAAAGAGCCCCCTCTTGAAAGCGATTTTTCTCACTGTATTCTTGTTCTGGGGGGCATGCAAAAGCTGTGAAGTTTAGCCGAAAACATTTCAGCTTTTATTTACTCAGTGGTTAGGAGGTGTTGCCTTCCTTTGCTTTGGCCAAAGAGCTCTTGCACAGGGGGCTCTTATGCAAAACTCGCTTTCCCGATGGCTTGACCTGAAGGGCTGCCTTGCAGGTGGCTTCATGTGCTGACTTGCCCTGTGTGCTTCTCTGGTGTGGATAAGTCAATGTAACTCGTACCTGTGCTACTCTCAAGCTTGGCTACTCTTCTGCAGACTTAGCTGGCAGTACCTCTAGTTTTTCCTCCTTGTCTTTCCACACTTGCTATGTTCTCTGTTGTCTCTGTCCAGGAAACCAAGTGTTGAGGAAGATGCCTAGCCCTTGGGCAGAGGGAGTAGAGAAAATGGTCTTGGTTGCTGTTTCAGCTGTCAGTCAAGCTGCATGTTGTTTTGCACCTGAAACTGTGTGGGATTCTGCTCACCTGCCTGGGAAGGGAGAAGGAAAGGGGATGACAATGTCTTCCAACCAGTGTGGGGACATGGAAATGAGTGAGTTGTTTCTAACACAACCTGGGTGAGGAGTTAGAGCAGAGAAATTATTGAATTATGATCAGTGGAGATGACTTGCATACATCTGAGGTCCACAGACAAATGTAATGTCTTTGTCTTTTCTCTCCCACTTCAGCTCACAGACAGAACTGAGTCGCTGAATCGCTCAATAAAGAAAAGGTATTTCTAGGGTTGATCTCAGGGGAAAGCAGGTCCCTTCCTGCAAGTGGAGCATGCTGCAGGGCCCCCCCCCCCCGGGTAGGGCAGGAGTGAGAGGCTGCCTGTGGCCCTCAAAGTCCTCCCTTTCCTTGAAGCAGTGGGGGATCACCTTAATACTCTTCTCCGTTCTGCTTTCCAGTAACAGCATAAAGAAGAGTCAGCCTCCCCTCCCTGTGTCGAAGATCGATGACAGGCTGGAGCAGTACACACAGGCTATTGAGGTGGGCTGCTGTGCTCTCTCTGTCCCCAGTCTCCAAGGAGCCCTCTCTGCTAGGCATTGATTTTCCACTGTGCCTCTTAGTCTACCATCTCAGGGGTGACAACTGAATGGTCTCACCTTAGATGGGAGCAGCCCTTTCTCCTGTCTCTATCTCCTTCCACAGCATAAAGTAGGTTTCTTTGGTGAGCTGTCCTATTGCAATTTCTGCATGTTCCCTGCTTAAAGGGTGGGAGCATCTGGTAGGATCTAGCAAGACCCTATAAGTTGTCTTTTATAATCCCTTATCCCTGAAGATCTCCAGTTACAGGGGTGGGGAAAGGAAACACATGCTCCCTGATGGTGGTCTCTCTTCGTTTACTTTCCAGACATCCACAAAGGTTCCAAAACCTGTTCGACAACCCGTTCTTGATCTTCCCACCACGAGCATGATGGTAGCCAACACAAAAAGCCTCTGGGAGACTGGAGAGGTCACAGCTCAGTCTGCCGTGAAGTCCTTGCCCTGTAAGGTACGGACCTTGCAGGACTTGTATTGCTTGTGTAGGGGAAGAAGGACTGGCCTCTGGGCACAGCATACATTGCACTTGTGTTAGCTTGTTGTTGTTGGTACCAGCTTTAAAGTTATCTATATTAGAGATCAAATTTTCTCCTTCAGGATGCAAGGTGTCATACCTCAGAGCTTTGCTTCACCTGTGCTAGGATCCCAAATTGTTCCTTGGTAGTACACCTAGGAAAGCCTCTATGATGCTGGTTGAGGTTCTTTTTAGAACTAGGAACCAAATCAGCTGGTAGGGAGAATGTGTATGTCTTCTTCAGGGGCTAGGACTGAGCTCCAGTTGTGAGCACAAAGTTGTATCTTGTACCAAGATGATAAATCTTGTAAACTTAAAAAAGGCAGAGAGTATAATGCATTGCTCTCTTAATTGCACTTTCTGGCCATTTTGAGTGAGGTTGGTTCTGTAACCCACAGGTTGCAAATCTGTGTTTATGCGAGCAAAATTCCTTCCACATAAAAATAAGGCTTGATGCTAATATGTCTTAAATACTTAATGAACTTAAGAAAATAAACATCTTGAATCTCTGATCCAGGTTTTTGCTGAACAGAGTGAGAGAGAGGAAAACATAGGGTATAATGGGAATAGGAAGAAGTTTTCATAGTCATGGGTTTTAGCTGCAGTTGTCGTAGGCCAGATGATGTGATATTATAAATAAAAAGAAAGTCAGACATATGGGCTTGAAAGATATGTGTACAAAGGCACATTCAGCAGTGTTAGCAGAAGATACTAATAAGAACATAATTTTCTCAGGATATTGTGGCTGGAGACATTGTGAGTAAAAGAAGCCTTTGGGAACAGAAGGGCAATCCCAAAGTGGAGACCAATACTAAGGTGAGTTAGCATCTGTATGAGTATGAAAGTACTTGATCTGTTGTGGAAAAGAATAAAGCTCTTGACTGGGTTGGAAGTGTTGAGAAGATGGTGGTGTTCTGTAGGTATGCAACTGCATTGATAGATACAAGCAGTACCTATCAGTACCTATCAATGCCGTTGCTTACCTTAAAAGCTTGTCCCAACAGTGAGCAGCTATTGCTTCAGCCCTAGTGAAAATGGGGGCAAAACACATTTTATAACTAATAATACTGAGGGATCTCTTGAGCAACATGTTGCTCTCGGCCCATGCGTTAGAAGCCCCAGCCTTCTAGGCTCAACTTGAACTGCATATGTCGGTTACTTTGTTCTTGTTATAGCTTTTAATCTTGAGAGTAAAAAAACCATGCAAAATAAAGTGGAAGTGAATCTAAAACAGCGTCAACACTTGCAGATGAATCTGACATTTTGTGCCTGCAGTATGTCTGTGGGAATGCCTTTTAAAATGCAGCAAGCAGCTGCTGTTCAAACTCTCCAGGCTGGGAGAGGAAGATCAAAGTATCTTGCCTGTTCCTGGGTCAGTATGCTGCCAGTATGTGGTATATGAAACTAGCTTTTTGCATGGGTGAAATTAGCTCTGGTTTGGGAGGTCTGGGTTTTAGATGAGCCCTCCCTTATGATGCCTTGCATTGCATCTTCCCTTTGCTAATACACATCCTGTGCTTGCTATGTTACCTTATGCCTATAAAAAGTGGTGGTTGGTCTGTGCAAGGAGTTTACGTGGAAGGGCAGGAAGGGAGTACAGAGTAGGCTGTCTCAAAGTCCTGTGGGATTACAGACAACCATATCACATGCTCCTCTGACTTCAGTTATTTAATCTTGCCTGTCTATTTGAGAGAGAAAATTGTTGACTTTGGCTCTTTCTTTCTCTCCTGTTCAGTCCACTCCTTCTGGCAAAAAGTATAAATTCATTGCAACAGGCCATGGCCAGTACAAGAAGGTGTTGATAGATGATGCTGCAGAGAAATAGCATGCCTGGAGAACTCATTAACCAGGTAGGTGGGGTATGACCTTGCACTGCATTACAAGCTCCTGGTACTGTTCTGGCAGGGCACTGGGGCTATTTCTGCCAGCTGCACTTTAGGTGAGTTGGAAAGTACTGCATGGTAACAGCTGGAGCCTTGCTTCTGGGCAAGCGCCTGACTTTGTGAGCTGGGAAGGAGTGGGTACACAGTAGGGGTTTGTTTGGGTCTCTGACTTTCTGATGCTGCTAGGAAGCTTGATACCCGAATTAATCTGCAGAGTAAGTCCCTTAGCTACTGCTGGTTGGGTGAAGATGTGCTTGCCTTTGCTAGTTCAAAGGAACAGTCTCTATCTGCTGTCTTTTCTTATGCTCTCTTATGTTGCAAGGATAAGTAGATAGCTGAAGGTCATTCTGGCTGAGCATGGGATCTGATATAGTTCTGAAATTCAAATGCTTCTGGGGTCCAATTCCCAGATTTATTGAATTAATCAGGGAATAACTTTTAATGATTTCAATAACCTCTTAGAGCCAGTCTGTAATAGGGTTGTAGTGGGGAGGACATGGACATCTGCTGTGCTGGGTAGACCAACAGAGCAGAAAGGATTGTCCTCTAATGTGCAGCAAGGGGGAAAGCAGAGCTGGGTTGCTGTTTTTGTGCCCTCTTGAAACGGTCTTTGGATATCATGCTCATATTGTGTTTATGTTAATAGATATCCTGGTGTTATCTTGAGTGGATGATAGTAGAGGGTTGCAGCAATACGGAGGAATGTTGTAGAGGGCTGTGATAACTAGTTGGATCCAACTGGGCAGCATCTGGCACAGTAAGAGGAGAGGAAGTTGTTGGGGGTAAAAACAAGCTCATTCTCATTTTTCCTACTATAAAAAAGAAGCTTTATTTCGTAGCCAAGCTTATAAATAGCTCTGTCTACTACAAACCACCTTTTGTTTCTGAATTCTTCTGGGAGCCATGTTCCTTTTTTTTTTTTTCTTCCCCCTTTCCTTCCTTCAAGAAGCTGGTTTCTGAGTGCAGCACATTTTGTTTGTTGTTTGATTTATTTAGGCTTTTTCCCCTTTTGTGGTGCCCATTTAGAACAGGAGATCTCTTAACAGCTGCTTTGAGATGGGCAGCAGTACAAACCCAAGCCTGGCCAAAGCTATGTTCTTAGATGTAAAGGAGGAGCCTACAGGACTTACTTGATTCTCTGCCTGTGGCTTTCAGAAACTTATTTTAAGGTCTTCTTTTTGATCAGTCTTTTTCTTGAGGTCTGTTTTGATGCACCAGGTGAGATCTTACTGAGCTTCAGTTCTTTATAGCAAATAGGCATTGCTAGGGTGTCAGCAAGTTTCATTTGCCCTACCTGAGCTCCTGCAGCAGTTCAAAGGCAAGTGACCTTGGCTCTGCCCTTTTTCTAGCATCCTTTTTTGAAAGGCCATTGACTGTCATGGGATGTCCTTTAGGATCCACCCAGCACTCCAAATAGCCATGGCAGAACACTGCTGCCCTATGGGCTCATTCACAAGTAAGGTTTTTTTTGACTCTGAATAGCAAAATGACTGCAATAGCTGAAGGATATTGGCTCATTTCTTGGGTTTTTAGCTGTTTTGTGTGCTGTGAGGTCCCAGCTCCTTTCCAACCCCATTTAACTATGTTCATCCTGCCAGATCCTTTTGTGGTTGCCTTTCTGCTCTCAAACCCTTCTGCCTCACCCTCATGTCACTAACACACCACCTTACCAGCTTTCTAGTTGCTTGAGCACAGGTACAGTTTTTCCTCCTTCCCTCTCTTCATGAGCTGCAAGATCTCTGAACAGGCTGCAGGTTTTCTCTACGTGACAATTTGGTCTCTTAGCAGCTGCCTGAGGCAGTTTAACATTGAAAACAACCAAACTCTGTGCCCACTGACATTCCCCTTCCCTTGCTCAGCATGGCAACTTGGTCTGGGACATTCTGCAATGCGTCCCAGTGCAGAGTTGCTGGTGCAAGCCTTTTGTCTCCAGGTATCTGTTCTCTCTTCTGTGATGCTCTCATGCCAGGGTCTGTCTCTGCAGGACTCTCCGTTTCTGCCCTATGCCCCTGCCCTTCACTCTTGGGGCAAAAGGACTAACCCATGCAGGCAGATCTGCCTTGCTCTGCTTCCCACTGGGGGAGCTGCTCCCCTCACTAGCTAGTCTCCATCCCTGTGCAGTATGGATGGATTGTGGATGCAGCCTGGTGGGAAGCCCAGCAGATGCAAAACATAAGCCTTATGTGAGAATCCCTGTTTTGTGCTGGATGGTTGTCCTCACTACAGGACAAAGTGGATTAAAGCGGAATTGGTTCTGAAACCATCTTCTCTGGCTGGATTCACTTAGTCTCCCAAGGGTAATCAGTATTGGCTGTTCTGCCTCATGCTGGTGCTGTGATCTTGTAAATGCAGACTCTTGTGCATAGGCATCCATCTAGCTGTGCTACGTGAAAGTGCCATTTTATCACTATATGTAAGGTCATCTTTATCTGCATTAGGCATTCTACATGATTGATGCTGCACTTTTTGATTTTGTATTGCTGCTGTCTCTATAGCCTTCTCTTGCAGCATGCTAAATTATCCTGCAGAGGCTTACCTGGGATCTGCTCATGACGACTAGTGCATTTCCAACCTACCTCTTCTCAGCTTTTTCTTGGAAAACTGGGATGTTGAAGTCCAAAATTTAGATACTTGCTTTATTCTTCCTTCTCTTTTATTTTCTTGGAATAGGGAAGGAATTGCAAACCAGAATAAGACCAGCAAAGTGAAAACTTCAGTGAAGGTTTGATAACTGAGCTCTTCTTATAGCATAATCAGAAAATTGGAAGACTTCAAAGAAGAATAAGTGACTCTTGGTTTTGTTTCTAAGTCTGTTTGAAGTTGGGCTTGGGGAAATTTTTGGTCAGCTCCATATCCTCTGCACATGAAGAGAATGTAAAGAGCTGTGTATCAAGTTTCCTATTTGAACTAAACATAGCAATTCTATATTAGCTGTGTAGGAACATCCCACCATATGACAGAGTTCCTTGTGAAACAGAAATAGCTGATCTCCACCTTTCATGCTCATAAGCCTGCTGCCAATGGAGATGCAAACAGTAACTGTAATGAAGGAAAGCACAGTTGTCTCCTGTGGATGGGCAGTTAGGGATTTTGTTCTAAATAGCCTTTTTCTCAGGACATCAGGCACCAGTAGGTACACAACTATCATGACATTACCCCTGAAAACAGAACCACATGTGGGTAGCAGAACCCCTCGAAACAGCACCTTGTTAAATACAGATTTGGATACCCACATGCTGATGGAGGCTGTTGTTGGTTATCATGAAAAAACTAACCCCTAGCTGTACTTTAAAAGCATGGTCGAATTAATAATAAAACTTGATTACTGCAGGGAAATTGTTGTTCTGTGCACTACCATTTAGCAGACTGAGCAAGGCAGACATCAAATGATGATGTCCATTCTTTTTTAGGCAGGGGAACCGCTATGTGAGAGTGGGATGGATATCTTACGGAGTCCTTTGTCTGTGCCTGCAGTGGAAGGATGAGTTTCCACCTTGTTTTCGGTGAATAGTGTGGGGTGCACTTTCAGTGGTGAAGCTAGAGATGTGTATCATCTTGGAGTTCAGTTTCTAAGATTCCCTAGAGGAGATGTGGAGTGACACAGATTCCTTCATGATGTCTTACCTACAGCTGCTTCTTTTTCTAGAAACACAACAAAATAAATTCAAATTTCATCCTCCTCCTCTAAATTGGGCTTTTCCTACAGGCAATTTGTCCTCTTCACTATGTTCCTCCCTTCTCTTCCCTGTGTTATTGCATACAGTGGTTGTTGCTTGCTCTTTTTAGAGCAAGTGCATGTGTATGTTTGTTTTCCTGGCTCATGACTTGTGGATGTGGTATGTCATGCATTTAAGTTTATGTACACATGGAGAGTAATCCTTAAACCCACAGCATCAGGCTGCTGGCTTGAAAGGGTTTTATTTAATTTTGTTTTTTCCTTATGCTTGGCTCTGGGCAGTAAACTTTAGTCATAGGTGTTCTCTTGCTTGGTGCCGTGTAAGAACCTCCAGAGATGTGGGCTTGTTGAAGCAGCCTGGCTTCAGTTGGCTGACCATCCTGATGCTGTTCTGTTAAAGATCTCGGTGTGCTCCTCAGCTGCTTTGGGTCTAAACCGGCTCACCTCAAAAGCGGTGGTGATCTTTGTCATGGGTTTGGTAGCCAGCTCCCTCAGTTTTCGGGCATCAAAACGTGGCTTATGTAGAAGGATGGGTAAACGGCGGGGAAGAAATAAGCTTTCCTCCTTTCGCAGCTTCTTCTCTTCTGCTTGCTGCTTCCTCTCCTTTTTGACTGTCATCTGGTATAAAATAGCATCCCACATTCTTGTGGCCTTTGATTTAAACAGCCTGCAGTCTTGTGTGATTGCTTGAGAGCTGTTCTCCTCCTTCTCCTTGCTCCCTTCCTCCTGTCCCAACTTTTCTGGCTCAGACTCTGGGAAGCTGGGTGCTTCTGGCTGCACCATTAAGTGCTTCCTGAGGCGATGCCAGCCACTGGCACTAGCTCCAGGAGGTCTTGCTTCTTCTATTGGTGATAGTGTTGGTTCATCTTTGAGGGGAGGGCTGGTGTTTGGCAAGCTGGGGGTCAACTGAGGTTGAATGACATGTTCTGCTTTGGTGTCCATGGAGGTGGCACTGGTACTGTCAGCTTGTTCTGGGGTCTCTGTTGCCGAGTGTGCTTGCATGCAGGGAGCACTGGGTGTGGATGGTTTCTGGATGTCCTGGTCTTGCTTGGGCAATTTGGGTGCTGTCTCTGATCCAGACATTTCAGTGTCGCTTCTGTGGGTTATAGGCATATCAGTGTGGCCACTGGCAATGCTGGGCTTGGGTGAAGGGGTCTTGATGGAATCTTCAGTAAGAGCAGGCCTAGGAGCTTGCTTAGGAGGCTCTGCCTCTGCAGCAGAAAGAAGGGGAGGCTCCAGTGTAGTAGATGTGGCCTTGCTGTCATTGAGCGGGGTTGGTATCTGCCCTGGGTATGGTTGAGAGCAGCTTGTTTCAGGTGCTGGTGAAGAAGGCCTCTTGTCTTCATGGCTGATGGTTCCTTGGGTCTGATTTGATGTGGCTGTCTTAGCTCTGGGTGGCTTGACACTGTAGAAATAAGTGTGTGCCTTGGTGATGTATGTAACCTCTGGTGCCCTTTCTTTACTGGGTGTGCTGGTAGGAGGATGCTGGGGGAAAATAGGTATCAGAGGGTCATGTAGAGAGGGAAGGTGGGTGTCCATGCCTTCAGGCTGTTGTGGAGTCTCAGGAGCTTCTGGCTTGTGTAGCAGGGGCATGGCTGGGGAGTTTGTGAGCATGAGGTGTTCGGCAATGCGCCTCTGCTCAGTGACCTTCAGTGTGAAAGGCTTGCTCTTTCGGAAAGGGGAGGGGACGCGGTGAATGATGGGCTTGATGGAGAGTCGGGTTGGGAGGCTGGTGGAGGCAGGCATGGTGGTTTTGAGGGTCTCCGCTGGGGGAGCGCTCTCACTGTGCTCTAGGTCAGAGCTGGCCTCATTCACGGGCGAGAGGCTGGACCGAAAGGACTTGGCTTGCTCCGAAGCTCGGATAGCATTCTTCTTGGCTGCCTTCTTCAGCAGCCGCTGGAGCTGCAGGTTGTCCTTACTGGGCTTTGGTAAGGTGGGAGGGGGAGAAAGGTGGTGGTGGTGGTGAATGGGAGCAGGCTGGATGGAGGATGATACTGTTATCAGCATTGGCATCTCCTGAAAGAAAACAAAAATCTTAAGAGTTGACATGGGCATAGTTCTGGGCTAGATCTGAAATATTCATACATAAGGCCTCCTTTTCCTCTCTCCAAAAGCTATGAGTATAGAGTCAGAATTGTGGAAGAAAAGCATCCATTTTGGTTTCCTTAATCTCCCCAGGAACCCTCATCCAGTCTTGAGGGTAGTGTGGGATATAGATGGGGGATGTGGTAGTATGGATGTGGATGTAGACGTAGAGATGTAGTGAGGGAAGCAGTATTACTGAATCTGTAGCCCTCTCTCTCCTGGTGTTAGAGCAAAACCCAGTGAGAGCTCCTTGGGACCCCAGACATTTTGTGTCTTGGCAACTCCTAATGCAATTTAGAAGGAACTGTCAACAGAAACAGAGCAGGTCTGAAATTCTGAGGCTTTAAAACGTTCTCCGGAGGCATACATTGATACCATTTCATGGCTTTCAAAATTCCCATTATTAATACTCTGATACAATGTAATGTACAACATAAGTCATAAACTACACGTGTCATTTGAATCAAAGTCAACACTGGCCTTGATTAATTTCAGCTGGCATAAAGACATTTCTGTGAAATGCAGGGCCTTAAAAAGCTGTGATTATCTGGTGAGTTAGTGCTTTGTTACAAAACTAACTGTGATT
Source organism: Neopsephotus bourkii (assembly GCF_033783945.1). Lineage (NCBI taxonomy): Eukaryota > Metazoa > Chordata > Aves > Psittaciformes > Psittacidae > Neopsephotus > Neopsephotus bourkii. The sequence continues at coordinate 6,138,357 of NW_026902266.1, forward strand.
GTAATTTCCTTTTTGCACCAAGCACAGTGGCAATCTTCTCCTCCTGCACTCAATTTAAAACCTAGTTTTCCCTTTCTGTTGGGGAGCATTGCCACCGTTCTGCCTGTGAAATAGAAATGGGTTGTGGTCTGAGTCAGGTCTTATCCCAGTGGCAATTGCAGCTGGACAACCTTTAGCCAACACGGGTGGTCCTGGGGAGATGCACAACTGCTCTCTGTTGCTAACTTGCCACCAAATCCTTTCTGGTGAGCACCAATCATATTACCTGCATAGCGGAGCTAAGGGTCTGTGTTGGGGATAGGAAGATGAAACTAATCTCTCTTCTTCTCTTTCTCTTCCTGAGCAAGGCTGGGGAGCAGCAAACACAGCCTCTGACCTGCAGTGATTCTTTGGCAGCCTACAGAAGAAAATCTGACTCTACCCCGGTTCTCACTCAGCACAGAGTTGCTGACTTTCGCTGTGAAACTAGGCATAAATCACTGAGCCCTTAGTCCCCTATGCTGGATGCAACTGAGCATCCCAAAACAATGAAGAGGAGGTGGGATGATGTCTGGGTTGCCCAGAGGGACTACTGGCTCTGATTGTTTCATGGTGGCTCCCAAGCTGCTCTGGTTAGTGTGGGTGTGTAGCATACCTGATGTGCAGAAAACTATCCAGAATATAAGTCTCAGAAGTGTGGAACAGCTTTTTGTGCTTGACTGCTCTGTGTTGCTTTTGGGCTTGCAGTGCTGCTGTCAGCACTGGGCTGGGAAGCTGATCTGTACTGAACAAGCAGTTGGTGTATCTAACAAGACTGATTGTGGATGGGCATGGAAAGATGACTGCTATTAAACAACAACATAACTCCAAACAACGAAAAATTCCCCAAATCACCACCCCCCAGAAAAACCAAACCAACTCCAACAAATGCAGCAGCAAATGAAAGGACTGAAGAGGTGGCATTTGGGGCACAAAGCCTTCAAGATGAATCTTTCACCATGGTGGATGAGCTGTGATCCATAGCATAGGCTGTGATGGGCCGGACATAGGAAGTTTCTAGCAAGTGGTGCACTTCTACCAACATTTCTGAAGTACAGGGAAGACGCAGACCTGTTGGAGCAGGTCCAGAGGAGGGCCACAAAAATGATCAGCGTGATGGAGCACCTCCCCTATGAGGAGAGGCTGAGAGAGCTGTGGTTGTTCAACCTGAACAAGAGAAGGCTCCAGGGAGATCTTACTGTGGCCTTTCAGTACTTAATACTTTTCTTATACTTTTCTTATAAGAAATTTGGGACAGATTTTTTAGTAGGGCCTGTTGTGATAGAACAAGGGGTAATGGTTTTAAATTAAAAGAGAGTGGATTCAGACTGGGTATAGGGAAGAAATTCTTTACAATGAGAATGGTGAAACACTCCAACAGGTTGCCCAGGGAGGTTGTAGAAGCCCTATCCCTGGAGATATTCAAGGTCAGTCTGGATGGGGCTCTGCACAACCACATCTAGTTGAAGATGTCCCTGCTCGTTGCAGGAGGGTTGGACCAGATGGCCTTTAAAGGTCCCTTCCAACACAAACTATTTTGTGATTCTAGGATTTATTTTGGCTACAGGCATGAGAATCCTCCCGTTGTTTTGATGAGGAGGCTCGGAGGGGATTTATGCCAGTTGGGGGTGACAACTGTTGGGCATTCCCAGTGGCTTATCAGCATCATGCCGTAGGCACAAGGCTGGGATTAGGACTTGCTTTATTCCAGGAGCTACTCTTAGAAACAAGTCTGCATTAGCCTGAAATAAAGGCTGAGAGCCCATTCCTTTATCATATACCTGTTCTCCTCCCTAGCCTTGTGCATATTCTAGATTCTTCTGGGTCAGAAAGTCAGAATGCCTCAGTTGGAGAGGTGCATACTTGCTTTTGTGCATCACTGCTGTGGTTTGGATTGGATAGGAATTGGTAATTGCTTGTGTGATTATTTTTTTTTATCATCTTCTGTGAGTTGAGCTAGGACATCCATCTGTTAGGAGTGGTTGTGAACTGATTTCATCTGCTCCCGTTTAATGTGGTCTCGTGGACAGCCTGTCCTACAAGATGAGCTGTGGTCTAGCAGCACCAGTAAACCAGAATTACAAGGTTGATCTGCATCAGGCTTGTGCTGCAATAAAAAGGCAGGATAGCGAGCTTCCCAAATACTGGTGACCTGTTTTGAGTGTTTTCTATGGACTGCTGTACCCCACAAAAAGGCAGCTTCCTGTATAGGTCATAGCAGGTTTTTGCCTGGGATTTGCTGCAGACTGCCAGATGCTACTGAGGAGGGCATGGGGGTTCTTGGAGTAAGAAGTTTAGATATAATCTGCATGCAGTAGGAAGGGTTTCCATAAAGCAGTTCAAGGGTGCTTTATGCCCTACAGCCTCAGATTTTTAGTGTCTTACAATAGTGCTCTTAATCACTTTTGCTACTATCTCAGCATCTCATCTGACTTGAAACCTGCTGTTCTGTGGCCCTGGAGACCTTGTGGGTGGTAACTTCCATGGCATGTGACTGTGCTGGCATCTTTGTGTTTGATTAGTGAGGCAGAGAGATGCTAAGAGACAGAAAAAAAGGAAATCGGCTTTTAATTTATTTGCCTTCTCTGTCATGCTTGGCTTTGTTTGATGAGTTTTCTTCAGAGCTTTGTGCTCAGGACAAATTCTGCAATGAGCAAGACTTGTGAGCATATTCCCCCTTGCTGCATAGTGAAGCAAAAGCAAAGGGACAGACAGACTTGCTTTATTGCCATTGGAAAGGCTAGAGCTGAAAATCTAGGGGAAATCAGATGGGAACTCTGGTGTGTTTGTGATAAGCTGGAAGGAAATTGAGCTAGAAGCTGAGTCAAGAAGTTTTCAAAGGGTTAAGCTTCCCTGCTACTGGTTGAATGCCTATGGGTGGAGGGGAGGCCACCCACCTTTGGAGCCCAACTGTTCTCCTGACCTCCACTCTCTCTGCATCAACCCTAAAGCAGGAATGGTGGGGAGGGTGTCAGCATGGAGGAGTCATTTATCACGTGATGGAAAAGTCATTTGCACGTGGAGCCCCTCGGCTGCACCAGCTGTTGTGCGTGGAGCAGATGGAGAGCTGCAGGAACCCAATACTGCTGCAGATGGCCCCAAGAAGCAAGCTATGGCTGCTGGGGGCTGCAGGAGCATGCTCTCCATGTCAGTGGCTTTGTCAGGCTTGGAAGGACACCTGCTCATCTCCTCCTTGGGAGGAGATGGCTGGGTAGGAGCATGTTCCTCCCTCTGCCGGGTGTGCAGCCCTCAGCATCTACTCTGCCATGGGCATGTGGCATGGTTGGCTGTCTTGTGGTGCTGAAGCTTTATGGGATGTTTCACAGGTCTCTGTTAAATGGGTGGGACAAAACTACCTGCAATTGCTGTCATGATGCAGCCTCTGTACAGCCCAGGGTATGGCTGGTTGCAGGCCAAATGGTATGAATGAACCTGTTGATTTCTTGTCTTGCAGCTGAGCTTGGTCCTGGCTCGATGCAACTCTCAACGCCACTATTTCCTCTGCTCCATAGAAGACAATTGAAGGATCTTTCTCTTCTGCCTGATGCCAGCCTGCTTTGGTACAGCCTGACTGCTCTCAGGGTATGAGTAATACCCCATGCTGCCTCCGGATGGATGGGAGGAACTAGATCAGCTGGAAAAACCTACCCCTGTTATAACCTTCAATGTGACTCTGGAATTTTTTTTCTTTTTCCTTTTTTTCTTTCTTTTTTCTTTTTTTTTTTTTTTCTCCAATCTGGCTCTGCTATGGAGATGGGAGCCAGTGCTCTGCTCCCTCTCTTCCATCCAAGTGCTGGAAGAGGGGGATATGTTGAGCTGTCGGGGATTTTGCTATGTGATGAAGAACTTCTATCTTTGTGGTTATTGGTGGTTGGTGGTGGGAGAGATGGAGCTCAACAGAAACCTAGCAAAAGAATCAGTGTTTGGAAGGAAGGCAGTGGGCATATCCTGAGCACGAGGAGACTGTGAGGACCACTTGTTACCGTGTTGGTGCCAGCTGTGGGTAAAGTCTTCCCCTGTTTAAAATGCAGCCTCTGTCCTTCTACAACATCTGCTTTGAGGGATTTCCATCTACTGGATCCTGTGTACATCAAATCACATTCAACTTAGTCCTGTTTGTTAGTCTATTTCCCAGATCATCCTTTAATCACAGTTACATACCCATGCCAAAATATTCCTGCCACTTTTCAGGCTTGACAGTGTCAATAGCAGCTTTGTTTCAAATAGCTGCTGCCTTCCTCTCCCTAACATGGATTGGAAGTCTCCTTTCACAGGTAAGGAGTGCTGGCTGCTGGTATTACCTCCCTTTTCTGTGAAAGAGATTTGTTTGTTCCTAACCTGCAGGCTCCGGTGCCAGTGATTGAAACACTTCTTCTGAATGTCAGTGGTGGTGGGTATGTTGACAGTTCACCCCCAGTGCTCTTGAAGGAGGACAGGATAACCGGGAAACAGCATCTGTTCTTCTACTGAAAGCTGCCTCAGTGGAAGGGCATCCTAGTGAGTTGTTTGGGGAGGTCAGAGCTTGCTGTGAACATGGGGAAACTAAGCCCCTAAAGAGTGTTGCTCTGGCCTTGGGCCTGAGGTCTGTAAATCAGCTCCTAGGGCTGTTTCTGAACTCTCCCATGTCTGCATATGTCATAGTGTTAGCATGCCCCCATCCCCTCTTTATATTCTTATTCCTACCCTTTTCTCATGTCAACATAATTTTGCAACTTGTTTCTGCTCTCCTGGAGGGAGGGCAGCTTCTCTGTCTCCTGCATCAGTGTGCTTTCTGCTTCCATTTACTGCATCCTGGATTGGTTTCTTTTTTCTTTTTGTAAGCATTTAATAAAATTTGAGGAAGATGTTGTAATGATGGCAACTGAGTTTATTGATATAGGAGTTCCCTCAGAAAAGCTGTTTTCCAAGATCTTGCAACCCTCTGCTTGAGTGGAAAGTGGAGAAGAAGAAACATCAGACTGAGTGACAAGAAGAAAAGGAGCTTAACATATGCAGGAAAGGGGCTGTCTGTGTGCCTGTCCCATTTAGGAGATCCTTGTCATCTTGCTGCATTCTTCATTGTTACTGGGGGTAATTGGCTGTAAAATGGGGATGAGTGGTGTTTGGGTGAGAGATGGAGCAGCATGCAGAACACTACCCATGGAGTGATCAGATAAACGAAGCACAGAGCTTATCTCCTCAGCTAATGGACCTGAGAACAGCACAAGATTTAACCAAAAGCACTGTTAAAAAAATAATTGAAAACTCCTCTATAGCCTGCTTATACAGTTTAGATGAGATCAATACAGCTGTCTGTATAGGAGCCCAGCACTCTAATGGGCTGGCTATCCTATTTGGAACCACCTAATGAAGAAACCTTTCCATGGAGGTGACCTTGCAAGTAATAACATTTCTATGGTGCAGAGACAGAAAACAGTTTGTGCTGCCCTTACCTACACTTAAACTGTTAGGAAGAGGAAAGTTCTCAGATACCACTTCTTACCGTCATCTTTTTGTATCGGTACCCTTGTCCCCTTCATCCTCTGCTTCAGGTCCTGGAGGTACGAATTCAAGGAGTGTGTTCCTCAGAGAGCACTGAGGAGTGTGGACACCATCTGGCCCCATCTCCCTCATTTCAGCTGTTCCTCCTTTCAGCCCTTTCTCTGCCATGCTGGGGTTTCCAAGTGAGGCATAGTAATGGGGTGTGTGGAGGTGTTCTGGTTTGATGCAAAAGCAACGATACTGTGCCCTTGCATGCATGCAAAGTGGTTGCGCCAATTTGTTTGCAGCTCTATTCTGCAGTTTGCTGATTGAAAGGATGGTCAAAAATTTGACCTGTTGCTATTCCTGTTCCCTGCTTCGAGAGTGCAGAAAGAGCCCCAAAGCCTGCTTGGGTGGGATTCCCTCCCTGAGGAGGGTTAATTTTCGGGGCATATTTTCCTCACTTAAAGCCCACTTGGACCTATGTGTGGTTTCAACAGAAACAACTGCATAACTCAGGTTCTGGTTACAGCACAGAAATGAGCAGGTTATGTGGAAGGTCTCTTGGGAGTCCAGAGTGCTGTAGTGGTGCTGAGGAACCAGGGAAAGGCCTGCTTTGGAGCATGTGTGTGTAGCTCTTTATGAGGTACCTGTTTGTGCCAGAGGAAGTTTTCCTACAGTTAAATTAACTGTATGGTTTGCTGTTTCTCCTCATAAAGTAATATGGTGTGTATTCAATGATGGGAGTGGCAGTGCGGTTACCAGAATGGTGAAAGATGCCCACAGAAAGGGATGCTGCATCCCCAGGTGTTCAGGATGTGCATCTTGGGCAATGCTAATTGAGGATGAAAGCTCATTTCTTCCCTCAGCAGCAAGCACTGGGCATTGTGGCTGATTTCATTGCTCATGTCAGAAGAAAATGTCTTGAAATGTATCTGTGAAATGTGTCTGCTCCTCTCTTGCTAAAATGAGAAGTTCCTGCTGGTGAATTCACTGTGGAGAAACCACAGCGTGTGGTAGTGAAGTTACGCTGCAATCTTTGCAAAGTCAGCCTGCTTCCAGCTCTCCTGTGCATCTCTATGTGTTGCTGGGAACTTCACACTCCTAGGGATGGGAAGAGTGCTCTGGGGCTCATCTTGCTCATGTGAGTAAAGCAGGGCAGGATGTTCTGTCTATAGCAATTACTGGTCTGGTTTTATTGAGTAGCTGACTGCTCTGTATCTTTCCTACATTCATATTGTATTTTTTTCAGCATTGGCATCACTTAGGCTTTTGTTATGATACCTTAGCTTTATCTTTTCCTGGGACTGTTTTATTTTTGAGTGCAGGAAGGACAAATTGAGGCATTAAGTGAGTCTTTCTTGCAGGATTAGGCTTATCCTCAAAGGCTGGTGGAGAAGAGTGATGCTTTCTTGGCCCCTGTATCTGTTGGCTGCCTATCTCTGTTTTCTTTGCGGCCATCCTATCCCAGATTACCATCCCCTTTGCAGGTCAGTGGTGCCCAAAGAAAGGGGTGGAGCCCCTGTGTGGGCTGTGTTCTGACCTTGAGGCATACCTCAAGGTGTTGCCTCTTTCCAGTTTCTCCTTCACTGTTCTGCTTGTTTAGATTGTGCAGAAGGGGATGCCCTTTTGTACAACATCTAGGTTTAAATCTGTGGGAGCTGCAGTGGTCATGAAATGTGCTGTGCTTGTTTTCTGTACCAGGTTTCAGGGCCGCTTTTTTTCCAGCAGAGTTTGACAGATGATTCTACATGAGCATATATGAGATGGGATTGAAAAACATGGTCCACAACCATTGCAATGCCTCTTTCCTGCAGACCATAAACTTAGCATTGTATAAACGTGGGAAAAGCTTAGCTGATGCAAACCTCAAGTTTGTTATGTCTTAATATAGCATTTCTTCTGCTTCAAGATTAGGGGCTAAACTTCATCTGGTTCTTTTGCTGGATATAAAATAATTATAGGCTCACTTTTATGGCCATCCTTATGTGTATATGCTGGCGATTAACAGATCTCTGCTCAACCCTTGCTTGCAGCTCTGCACTGGATCTCCAGTGAGGTGATGTACACAGGAGCCTGGAGTTCCCATATAACTTTGTTCCTTGAAATGTGTCTGCAGTTCCTGCTCTTTGCGGGAAAGGTCAGACTCGGAGACACCTGGGGCTGGATGTCAGAGCTTCCCTTCCTGCCACCACCACCTTAGGGAAGGAAAATAAACAACTGCAAAGAGCGGGGTGGCTATAAATAATGAGGTGGCAGCTGATGTGCTGCTGAGCATGGCTCTGAGGTTAGACTGTTGGTAACTCTTGCCAGCTCAACACACCTTCCCTAATGTGGTGTGGTATACAAGTGTGTATATTTATACATGTATTTTAAAGCAGGTAAAGAGTGGATCTGACAGTGACAAGAAGTGCAATGGGAGCCAGCATTTGCTTTAGAAATAGTGGACCCATTGCAAGGATCCTGATAATGGTAAATAGACAGACCACAAGCATTTCCATGTGATTTTGCATTTGTTCCCCTGAGGGTACTGGTTGCAGTGGAACAATTTGATTTAGATGACAGTTTTAGAAAGGTGTTTAATCTCTTCAGGATAAGTCTAAGCAATAGTGGGTTAACAATGCTAAAGACACCTACTCTTCATCCTTCAAATAAATACAAAAAAAAATGTGTCACAGGCTGAGGGCTTCTGAGGATGATTGGAAGAATGGGGGCAGGTTGAAGCAAAGTATGGGGAAAATATCATTGGGATTAATATGAACAAGCACTTTAAAACATGAAAGCAGCAAACTGCAAGTGTAATTACTGAATCAGAGGTGCTTTGTTGGGTAGGTAGTCCTTCCCCAAGGTTGTGGAGAGGCTGTGTGGGTGCTGTGAGCCCTTTAGCTGATCTCCTGCCTCACCCACCTCCTTTGGGGAACAGCCCAAAACAGCAGCTGTGATAGGGTCCTGACCCCCATGCTGCTATTTAGACTTTGTCCTCTCTGTCAGACTGTCATCCATTTAGGCGTAAATAGCCTGAGGATGAGACACAGGCTGTGTCTTGAATGGTCCAGCCTGATTCCTTATCTTCAGAGACACATCTAGGCTAGATCTAGAGTGTCCAAGGAGGATCTTCTGAATCCCACAGTGGTTGTGCCTTAGATGTCTAAAGCGAATGGAGCAAGCACATCTCCCAAAGTGAATAACTAAATGATGCAGTAACAGTCTACCACAAAAATCAGGAATCAATATTAACTGAAGAAAGATGAAATTCAGTACTTACTGATGTGTAATTTGTTTCCATCTGCAGTCACTTGCATTTTGGGTACACCATGTTACTTGGTTCGGTTTACAGGATTTAACAGGTCATTGCTTCTTGGAGATCATCTTGGGTGCTGTTTTCATGTGATTTTTGGAGCCCTGTAGGTAAGTTCAAAGCATCAGATGGGAAAAAGAGTCTTTACAGTAGCCAGTAGGTAAAAGAGGTTTCTCAAAAACTAATGAAACTAATTCTTTTGAAAGCATGACAAATTCCATCACCTAAAATTAGCATGAAGAAAGGCTATCGAGTAACACCACTGCATGCTCCTAACTTTGGCCCTGCAAAGTTCGTCATCTAAAGTACCGGAGAGGTGAAGGGCAGATAATGGTGATATTGCCAGGACAGATATTTTAGCAGAGGCACTCCAGGCAATGAAACCAGTTGGAGGCTTTTCAAGTTTGCTGGTCAGATTTGCTGTTTTGCAAAAGTCAGGGTTGCAAAATGCAATTTTGGATCTGTGCTTTGATTGTTACTGTCCCTAGAGAGGAAGAGTACCAATTCTGGCTCTGTCTCTGGTTGCTCTTGGTGAGGGATGTGCTGTAAGTGCAGGGTGCCAGCATGGCAAATGCTGTGCTGGGAGCAAGAGGGGGCTTGGGGTTGATTGGTTTGGTGAATTTGGCTGGGGGTTTGTGTGCAGTTTGACTTGAAGATCAGGGCTGAGGCTGCTGAAGTGAGCTGGTAGGGGATGACCTCAATACCTGCCTTTGCCCTGGCTGAATGTATGAGCTGCCCAAATGCCAGCAGTTATTTATCACCTCTTAGTCCTGGGGTGTTTCATCCCCTTTTCCAGCTGTCATCCCAGTTTGGGCTTTGCTTTTTCACAGCCTTCCAGGAGCCTTTGCAGTGTGGGTGCCAAGGGAGCTGGTAAGCTAAACACGCTTGCAGGGAGATGAGGGCATGCAAGAGCAGTTTCTTTGGAAGTCTACAAAGCAGCTTTACACCTGGGTTAAGCTTGGACTATTCCATCTGGCTTTTGTAGTGCTGGTGAGCTGACGGAAAGCCAAATCTGAAGGCAAATTCTTGCTTCTTTTCCAGGACTGTCCTGCTAAGCCTTGTGTCTTACTGACCCTGTGTGCTAATGTATCCCTAATCTGACTTTGAGTCACTCTGTGGATCAAGGTTAGAAAAGCCTTTCCCACATCTGTCAGAGTTGTGGCCCATCTGATGAGGTCAGTTCTCATGGAAAGGATGCAGATGCTGTTATTTCTGGGTTGGTACTGGGAGGTGAGCTCTCCATTTGCTTTCTCCCGCAAATGGAGAGCTCTTTCTCTGGCAGAGTGTGGCATGATTTGGGATCATGCCAGGCTCTGCAGGGCTTGGACAATGCCAACCTATGGAAGGATTTTGGGGCAGGTGCTCCATCCTTCATGCAAATACCTTAATGCAATCAGTTCCTCTGTCTGATGACTTCAACATCTCAAAACTGGTATTGTCTTTTAGCAGCACTAGTGACTTTATGTGTCTCCAACACTGAAAATGTTGCTGGGGAAAAAAAAGCCCAGATAATCACAATCAGAGCCAAACCAACTGGAAACTTAGAATAAACCATTATGAATAAGAAAATTTCAACAGGATTTAAAAATGCCCAAGAACATGTTGTACCCTGCTCTGCTGCTGTCACCACCAAAACCACACCAGCCTAATGAGTTTATTTGTAGCCCACACTGTATGAACAACATACGAGGTTGGTTATTTCTGCATCTGATGCTGAAGCAGGAGGTGTTCAGATCCCTCAGATTTCTTATGCAAAGATGTAGAGTTTCTGGTCTTACAGTCTAAGAGGAGATAAGAAGGGGCACATTCTTCTACTAACCAAGTTTCACAGAAGGGATGACACATTAGAATTCTCCAGGGAAAGGTTGATTGACTCCCTCCAGATGCAAAGAGAAGGAGAGCAGTACCAGGAAGGTGGATGGAGGCATGCATAGGTAATTTGGTCATTGACCAGAGTAAGCTTGTTTGTTGCCCTTTATTCTCCCATTTATGCCCCTGAACCTTTGAGATATCAAGGAGCCGCCATCAGCAAAAGTTATTGTCACCCTGACATTTCCCAGCCTCACTCCAGGATTCAGACTGGTGAATCCCCAACCCGGTGAATGCTTGCTTGCCCCTGTATCTGAGTGGCTGCTGCAAGAGTTTCATCGCTCTGCATCACAAGGATGGCATCAGGTGTCTTCTGTCTAGAGGAGGAAGATACAAACTGAGGACTGAGATCCTGAGCCCAAATGCTAAACAAGGGTATTGGAGGAGCCAGAGAGGAAGCAGTCCTTGCTCAGTCCATTTCAGTTATGTTTCAGTTTCCTTAGGATCCTGTCATTGCCAGTAAAATGGCAGTGGTGTGCTGATACTTAAATAGAGGAGGTGATTTTAAAGTTTAAGGCTATTCTGATCTCTGCTTGACTGGCTGCATAAAACAGGTCATTGGATTTTACCCAGGAACAGAAATTAATTATATATATATATTTTGTCTTTTCTCTTGTACTTATCTTAGTCACTATCTGATCTGCCTTTTTATTGGCAGGTTTTTCAATAAGTTGGAAAGTGCTTCAGTGAACGTAGGCCACCTACTTTAACCTTGAACTGCTGATTAAACCCCACTGCAGAATCCTTTTCTCTGGGGTGCAATAAAGAGAAGAAAGGAGAGGAGAAGTGGATGAGAATTTACTTTTCCTTCCTGAATGACTTTTGTGATTACCATTCCCCACCTGTCCAGAATCATGGTAAAAGGTTTATAATTGAGTGTCACAAAACAGAAAAGCACATTCCCCACCCTTCTCCAGTCAGCTTAATCAACACGTTTTCCTGGGTAACTTCAAGTGTTTCAGTGCTGATGTCTGTGTAAGTGGATGTCAAAACCAAAATAGCTGTATCATACAAAAATATCAAAAGACGTTGTTTTGAAAGCACTCAACTATGACAGGGAGGGTGGCTTTGTGGGTGATAGAATAACTCAAGTAAAACCTATTTCCCTTGCAACAAATTCAGTTTGGATAATGTAGCCATTTTCAGATGACAGGAAATGTCAGTGGAGGTTCCTCGGTGCTTGAGCATGGAGATGTAAGTGCAGAGTCATGGGTGGGTTTGGGTAAGGAAGGATCTCAGGAGGTTCTCTGGCCCAACTTGCAGGCTAAAGCAGGATCTGCTTCAGTATGAGATTGGTTTGCTCAGTGACGGTCAGTAGCTGGTGAATGAGGGGTAGGTACTGTTTCATTGCAGCAGTTAGATATCTGTTGGGTTGTGAAAGAGCACCTGTTTTATGGGAAGGACATAGATGATTTTATTTACAAACTCTGTAGTGTTTAATGAATGTGAAGCCACAGGTGATTTCAGACTTCCAGAGCTGCAGAGGTTTTCAGATGCAGTTTTCCGGCACTTCTTTCAGTTTGCTAGCTGAGTGTTGTAGGAGCAATGATCCATGGAAATACTGCCTGGTGTGCAGTGAGCATGGGGGGTATAAAAAAAACAGCCAAAGATACAAGTGTTTGGCCAAAGCGCCCATCTTTATGCAGTCCATAAAGTTATCAAGGCTAATGTGTGTGTGCTGTATTTAAAGTCTTGTTGCCCTGAGTACACTAGGTGCTGCAATAGGACAGCCAAAAGCCAGAAAAGATGAGCAGGGCTGATTGCAGCTCCCCTGCAAATGGCTCATCTCAAATAACCAGTCTGGGTGCTCCTATCATAAAGAAATATGATATTGGTCTATGTTACGTAGTGGAAACTTCTGTAGATCTCTGCCCCAGCCTCTAGTTGCTATTCAAGGAGGAACACTGGTTTTCTGTATCCTCTCCCAGGTAGAGATGCTGTCACTGTAAAAGCATGCCAGATTCTGGCTTGAAGTCAGCAGATGGATGGACTTTATGCAGTTTGAGACCCTGGCTCATGTCTGTGACCTGCATGCATGCTCCCTTTGGCTTGCACACTGTCTCCTAACCTGGCAGCTGGCAAGAGTGGCATCTCCAAAGACAGGTGCTCACGGCACCCTCATATAACAAAATCTGATTGTTTTTGGTAGAAATGTGGCTGCAGATGGGATCATCTCTCTCTCATGTGGTCCATGCTATCAGTAGGAAGCATGAGGTGTAGCTGTTGGTTTGCTTGCTCTCAAGGCTTGCGTGGCTGTGCTGCAGCAGCTCAGAGGGGAGCCCAAGTACACCTTGCTGCTGGTGCAGGAAGAAGAGATGATTTCAAGACAGCAAAATAAATATCACAGAGCAGGGCAATCTACAGTAAAGAGAAGCAGAGCTGATGATGGAAATGTTGCAGGCTGTGAATAAAACTGCTGTGCAATGGCATCAGGAGATGAAATAAGGACTAGATGCAAGGTATGTGTGCGAAGCACAGGGTATGCTGCTGAGGTATGAAACAAATATTGGAGAGGATTGTAGGTGTGTGCTGAAGTGGATAGAGAGACCCACAAAGGGAAGGAAAGGCAACCATAAAATGGGCTGTGAGGAATGAACCTCAGTTGTGAGCTAGATAACAGCAGAGCAAACAGAGGATGTGAGCATCAGATAAACAATCTTTCCAGAGGGATGAGCATCAGATAAATACCTGAGGGATGGAGCAGATACCTTCAGTCCTATGCAAAGAGGGAACTGGATCGTGTTGGGACTGGAAACAAGATGCAAGACATTGACACGAGTGCTTTGGCAGAGGTAGCCTATAGGATGCACAGACATCCTTTGAGACAGTATGAAGTAATGGGCTATGCTTCCAAGGGGTGGCAATGGGAAAGACAGCATGGACATCATGCATAATAAATGTTGTGTGGAGTAGTTTTGCAGCATGTCCAGATAAGGAACTGAGCTGAGTGTACAGGAACTAAAGGAGATGCTGCAGGCGGTAATGTTTGCACCTCATCTATTTGAAAATAGAGCTGCAGCAGGTAGAAACCTCTGGTTACCTCTAGTAGCTTGCATCAGCATCACATTTGTCCAGATGCCTAGAGGGGAATTCGAGTGATGTGGAGTGCCACTGATGCACAAGCAGCATTACTCTGGTAGAGGCTGTGCAACCCTTCAAGATGCTCACATTGCTCCTGCCAACTGACTGGCAGCAAATGGGCCAGATGGAACCACAGGAGTGTTCAGCCTCGTATCTGCTGAGAACCACCCTGCTCTAAGCCAGGGCTTCACGTGCACTTGCACACACATGCTTTCTTGTTAATAGATTAACCCAGTCCTTGGTGTAGAGACCTGAGTCATGAGGCCCTGTCAGTCAGGCAAAGGAGGCTGGTGAATGCCATTGCCAAATTGGATCCACCGGGGACATAAAAGGAGAAACGGCTGGGGGACTCCCCTCCATACATCCCTACTCTGCAGCCAGTTTGGGCAAATAGAGTATTCCTTGGAGGTGTGCCCAACTGGTGGAGAGTCCAAGGAAAATGAGCCAATGGAAGGTGGCAGAAATGCTTGGTGCTGAGAACGCAGTGTGAAAGCTGGTTTGCTGTGTTAGTGCCTTTGAGGGACCTGGGGAGGGGGCGTGGAGGCCACCATACTTGGTCTGGCCATGTGCCCCCATGCAGGTGCCATTCTCCAAAGCAGTGTGGGGTGCTCACCCCAGCTCCCCACCCAGCAAACTCCCAGCCAAAGCCAGGGGTCTGAGAATACACTGTCCCCCTCTCACCCGACGAGTAACTAAAGCATTGCCTTGAGCTGGATTGCAGGGGGGAGGCGAGGGGGTAAGCTGCCTGACAGCTGGAGAACAGAAGCTGGAGAGGGGGTTTTTGCTCATGCACATTACCTGGTGAATGGGAGGCTGCAGCTCCTGTTCCACAGCTTTAAAAACTTGTCTACATCCTCGGCTGGGGACCCTTTCTTGCAAGCAGCAGGGAAAGAGAGGGCAGGAATCAATCTGCGACCCAGGCCAAAAATAACACCTGCCCTGCAGCTACCAAAGTTGTCCTCTGCTCCTACAGGCTGGGGAATCGGGGTGCTGGAGTTGCCAGGGACACTGGAGGGCACGCTCTGCATCACCAGGGAACCCTGCCAAGGAAGGGCATGGGGAGCTGAAGCCTGAGAGGGGTAGTGAAATGGAAACCGTGAGCCAGAGGATTGTGCAAGGCACTGCAATCCTCTGCCGGCAGAGCCATGCAACTGTGGAGGGTGCTCGGGCAGCGAAACCCCTTGGGGCACCTAGATTGTTGGTGGGGTCCAGCCCCCTGGGGTTTGCTGTCTGTAAGATGTCCTTACTTAAACACTGCTTTCATATTATGCTTTGAGCATGGCTTGAGTTCAGACAAGCTCTCTTGTTGCACACCGGTTCTCCTGCTTCTTGTACCAGGCCTCCTCAAGCCCTGATGCATGGCAGAGCCCTGGTAGTCTTAGTGAGAGGTCGGAGTGTGCCACACACAAGCACACACATGACGTGTGCTGTGTGCTTCTGAATTCTTACATGCCTGTGACCACTCATGTCAGACAGCAGAAGGTCCCAACACCCATCACAGGCTCTAACCCATTCACATGTAGTGGGGCAGCAGGGAAGAACCCCTGCCCAGCCAGGAGAGCAGAGGCTGCTGCTCTGTGTTGGGATTACAAGAGCCAGGGTACCACAACGAGGGTTTAAGCAGTGACCATGCACCATGGAGTTGCAGGGGACTCACAGTTTGTTTCTGAGGTGCCTTTGCCTCAGATACCCCTCTTTAGATTCTGTCTGCCTGCCTGCTGAGGTTGTCAATATAGAAACACAAGCCCTGGAGCTGGGTTTTCTTTTTCCTCCAAACGTTTCCCTCCCATCTTAGCCTCATCTGTGCAGTTCCTCCAGCTGCTTCTATACATGGTATGACCTTTTAATCCCCTTCCCTCACTTCCCCCTCCAACCCCCCGCCCTGTCCCTGCTCCCTTCCCTGCCCAGCACAGGGAGCCTGGGGCCAATTGGCTCCCCCATACGATCAAATGTCACTATAAGTTGAGAGCTGCTCCACCTTGGGAGGCTCGCAGATCCCAGCCTGCCTGTCCCCTTCAGCAGGGGGCTCGGTGCTACTCTCTGTTCCTCCCAGGTAAGCAGGAGCCACAGCAAGGGATGCTGCAAAGGGGTTGGGTCTTGGTTTGAATGGAGAAGCATCAGGGGAGGGTTGGGGTCCACAGGATCTGGGATCTGGCAGGAGATCCTAAGGAAAAGGCACTTTTACTTCCTGGCTTTGGTTAGGCACTGCATGATGATCGTGTCACCTGCAGAGACCCAGGTGCTCTGAAATCTCAAGGGTCAGCGGTAGGAGAAAAATCCCTTCCAAAACCGAAGTGTGGGGCTGGGAATGACATGGCATCTCTTGGGGCACTTGGCAAAACTCCCTTCAGTAGCAGGAGGGAAGCGCTGACCTTCCCTCCCTGTCACCCAGAGAAAAGGATGGCTGAGGTGGGAGGGAGGCAGGACAGGACTGTTGGGGAGCTGCTGGCAGGCGAGGAGGACTGTGCGGTGTGGGGCCAGAGGGAGACCTGAGGAACACAGATGTGGTCATGGAAAACTGTCACATCTCATGGAAAATAAGAAAACTGAAAACTAGGAGAGAACCTCCTTGTGCTTATGGAGGGGCAGGAGGATGGGGTTAATTCAGAGTGGTGATGGGATGCTCCCTGTATGCATGGCTTCAAACCCCTGCAATTGGTATGGCGGACTCCCCCCTCCTTGGGGGCATATCTCAGCCTTGCTCCTAGCAAGCCCCATGCAGGGATCAGCCAAATTGTAACACACCAAAGACAAGGATAAAAGGCACATTTTGGGGCAGGGAATCAGGATTTTGCTATGTGTCAGTGGAGCTTGAAGCAGTACTTGGGTTCTGCTACCCTGTTTCAGCATCAGCACTGCAGTGGGTGCTTCACTTTCCAGCCCATGGGGAGAGAAACACTTTCTGCTGGAAAGTGCTGTGCAGTTCAGAAACAAAGGGTGGAGGCAGAAGGATAGAAGAAATATAGGTTTTAAAAGGTATATGTTTATACTTTATATATAGAAAAGTATATATATATTTAATAGATATACAGAGCATCTATTTTTTAGTGTATATACATGTATGTAAAAAAGTAGATGCAGTGGGTTTGCAGAGGCTCCTGCTGGGAAAGCATGGACATGTGGTGCCTAGTGGACCATGCCCCTAGTCCTTGCCTGATAGCTGTCCCTGCCGGGTCCCATTGACCATGCATGGCTGCTTTTGTCCTCCCCCCTTTCCATATGCCTCTTGCTACCTTGCCTCCCTTGTATGGCCTGGCTTGGGAATGGATGATTGATGGGCGGGTTATTTCCAGGGATGGCCTCGAGGTGCAAGGCAGCCCATTCCCCCTCCCTGGTGCATTCTCAGCTGCTAAGAGGCTTCTTGGGATGTGCTGGCTCTGCTCTTGCAGCCAAGGACAGGAGCATTTGGGGCCAAAAGGGACATGGCATTCCTGCCTACCTGGGACTGATGAAGACTGGGGTATTTGTCCTTCCAGACGTGACCTGCTTAGTTTGCACCAAATGCAGGAAATAACCTTCGATTTCACCTTTGAGGGTGGGAGCAGGCAGGAAGTTTTTGGTCTGGTGAAACTTTCCTATGTGTTTTGATTTCCTTCCAAATGGTTGGCAGTATTAAGTAATTGGTTTTATTACATCCTTAAGCCTCAGTCAAGACCAGATCCCATTTTTCTGGCACCGTACAAACAAAGCCCAGTTGTTGCCTTAAGGTGCTAACAGCCTTAATCTGAGGCTGCATTCGCTGTGTGTAAAGTAATTTCCACAGAAGGGTAATCTCGAGCCAGCTGGACACTTTCTGTTGCCTTCAGTGAACTTAATCCGAACTGCAAAAAACACCATTCTGAGCAGATTGCTTGCTTTATTGCCTTGTGGATGTAAATATAGTTTGGTTTTGTTGGCTGCTTTGGTGACAGATTTCGCTACGTGGACAGTGCTGGGCATCCAATGGCCTTTCTCTCATCTCGGGTGGCTGTTGCTATGATGGTCTGTGTTTTGCCCCTGGCTTTGAGGGACCAGATGGCTTTTGAATGCTACAAAGTGCACAGACACCTTGTTCTCCTTGATGTGAGACCTTCTTGGCTTTCCAGCCAGGGCAGTGGCAGTCAGCTACAGCCTTAAATGCCAGCTCCTCCTAATGAAGTGACTGAACTTGGCTGAATGTTTGGCCCTTGCAAGGCTGAAATCTCCACGTCCCCCTGATTTTTTTGTCCCCCTTATCCTAGCCTGGGGGTTTCTGTCTGGTTTGTCTCTGCACAAAGTCTGCCAATGCACTTGTTATTAATTCATTTTATCCGGGGCCCAGAAACCCCCTCAGGGTTGGGGTCTTATGGTGTCAGGGATGCTGGCATTCGCACTTGGCTTTTATAGCATGCAGACAGATGCCATGCAAAATCCCATTCGCATTTGCAGCGCTTGGATTAACAAATATGGAAGGGTGTAGAGGAACAGCCAATGTGGCAGCCGTCGGCAAGATCTCCTTAGAGCTAAATTGGAGACTAGATGAGCTCATTCCAATAACTGTTAATGGAAAGCCTGATTGCAAAGACTCCCATTGACTTCAATTGCCTTGGAAAGAACAGCATACACTGCGTTATGTGCCTACCCTACACCAAACAGACATCGAGCAGACATTTGTTCTCTCTGTGCATACGCAGGGCTCTTGAGCTGATTTCTTCTCCACCATTGAGCAGTATTACTTCTCACTGGAGTGCGAAGGAAGAAGAGTTTAGCCCAGTGGTCTTTAAAAGTCCTCTTTTTCCCCTCCACCTTGGCAAGAAAGAAATCTGAATTTACAAATTAAAGGCAGAATCTATGGGAGGATTGGCCATTGCCTTGAGTCTTTACAGATCGCACATTTTGGAAGAAGCCAGCAGCTGGGCATCTGGCAGGTCCCTCTCCATGATTTTTCCAGCGGAAGCTCTGCTATCCCACTGCATAAACCAACATGATATGTTACTACATGTATTACTAATAGATTGAATAATTTTTGTAGGCTGAAATGAGATTGCAGACCTGCTAGCTGCTCTGCAAATAGCCAGTGGAAGTCTTTATCTGGAAGATTGGATGATCTAGATAAAAAGACCAAGGGATAGAGATCAGAGGTGGTGTAGCATTCAAATAAGTAACAGGAGAAGCAGCAGGAATCAGTGCAGCAGGAACTGATGTAGCAGAAAAGCCTTCTGCAGAGCTGAAATTCCTCCCAAACACAAAGTTCCTCCCAGATTCCTCTTGCCTCTTTGGTTTAGAGTACCCAAAGTAGTCCTGTTACACTGGCTGTTGCACTTGAGGAGTGGGCAATCACAGCTACCAAGTTAAAAGCAGCCTGGGACCAAGAGATCATTGAACCCAAATCTCATGTGTCCTTGCAGTATGTCATCCTCCATCAAGCTGCTCAGACTGGGTCATAGCACAGCCATTGCTGGCACTACTTTCAGGGCAATGCTGAATTTCAGATAGAAATAAGGAACTAGAAGAAAAAAAAATGCGAGCTGGTTAGCGCTGCTTAGAATAAGGGGGTTTAAAATCCTGTTGGTGTTAATATATGGGTGCCCAGGGTCACTGCTGGGGAAGGGAGAGAATCCCTTATAGGGCAGGGTTGGAGCCTAAGGGATTACTGCCTTCCTCTGAAATAGAAAGCTGCCAAGCTGCAGTTGTTCCTTTTGAACATAAGTCAGCCCACCTGCTCCTTCAAGACATCTCTCATATATCAGCTGAGTAATCAAGTCATGAAAGTCACAGTTTGGGTTTCCCAATGAGGAGGAGCCTGGCTTTCTAATTTAAGACCTGCTGTGGATTTGGAGGAAGTTTTGAGGGGCCCTTCCCCACCTCCTCCCTTAGCCTCAGGGCAGAACCACAGTGTTGCACCACTGCCATCACAACATCGCACCGATATCACAGTCTGCACTGAACCCAGTGTAGACTGATATTACCATGATGCTTTGCATAGCAATGCTGCTCCTTCTGACTCCAGCTGGGGTTCCTTCCATGCTGTAGCTCTCCATGGGTAGTGGTCTGCACGCAGCCCTGACTCAGGCAGCACAGAAATGCAAGCCACAACAGCACCATGGATCAGTTCACTTCTGGCCCCCAGTGCAAGGATTGGTTGCAATAAGCGCAGCTGGTTATACCAATGTGAATTGCCTATCCAGGCATTTGGCAAGTTTTCATCTTAAGCTAATTAACAGCTAATTGTTCATTCATTCATCAGCTGTATAAACCAAACACACTTCTGGGTGCTGACAAATAAGTAGTTATGTGGGTATATTGGTAGTTTTAGTTATTTTCTTTTTGGCTCTGACTGATGCTTCGGAGCTGGCACCTTCCCACTCGTGGAAGCGTAGAAGAAGGAAAAACCTGTCTGTTCTTACTGGAGTGATGGAAATGTCGGATGGGTGCAAGAGGACACCCTGGTCTGTGCCCATCTCCTGAGCTCTGGATGTTTTGTTACTTAAAGCCAGGACCAGGTTTGCCCTGGGCCTGCCTGTGGGAAGCTATTGGGTTGACAGGGCATGTCTTTCCTCTTCTCTGACCTGGCTGACAAAGGTCTGTGCTGCTCCCAAAATGGCAGTGTTGGTAGGGGATTGGCTGCTGTGTGGGAAAGCAGGTGCCTGGGATTTTTTTGCCCTCAAATATCAACCCATCTGCTCCTGCCTTGGCATTTTTTTAGGAGATGCTCTCACTAATAACACTTCTTTCTTTCCTCTTTATCTTTTGTCTAGAAACTCATTGCCAACATGTCTGATACTGAGGAAGTGTAAGTAGAGAGAAAGCTGCCTGCATGTCTGTTCAGCTTGGCTCCATGCAGCAGTGAGGGCATGCCTGTGGGGAGGAGAGCCTGGGTTCCACCCTGTGCACAGCCCAAAGCCCCCTGAGGAAATGGGAAAGGGATGTCTTGGCTTTAAGTGTCAAAGGGTCCATCAAAGTTCACCTGTTACTCTCCCTGTTTAACACAGGACATCCTCCAAATACTTCTACACAGCTCAGCCTGTGGCCTTACCTGGAGAAGGGAAATAAAACAGTGTGGTGGAGGAGCCGCTTTCTGCTCTGGTTTAACAAATCTAGAGTAACATAACGAAACCCAAAGGGGACATTGGACATTTATGCATCAGTAGGTACAGGGGGGAGATTCAGGACAATCATGGGATCATGGGCAGACTTGCAGTGGTCACTAAGCCTCCTCCTCTCAACTCAGCTCAACCTGTGTCATTTTGTACAGCCTGCTCTCAAAAACGAATTCCAAAGATGAGGTTTGGCACCTTTTTCGGGCAATCTCTAACACATCCTTCATTCAGGGTCTGGCCCCTGGGCTGCTCTGGGGTTTGGGTTTATTGCAAGGTGATGGTAAAACAGGACAAGCTGGCAAGTAGGGGCAAGGAATGGGAACAGACCACAAGACTGGTTTTGGACCAGCCACAGGATGAACACTGAGCAGCAAATGGTTTATGCCAAATTTTTATTAGACAGCCTCGGGGTTCATGAAGCATTGTAGCACGTCTGGGTTGGTGTGGGCCATCAGCTGCAGGCTGGCTTGCCCGGCACAGCAGGGCTGAGGTCCAGCTTCATCAGTCCCTGCACAGTGCTCAGATGTGGGTATCATGTTGTAGATCTGTGGTGGTAAGATTGTTCCCGGATATAGAACCATACATACCTTCAGAATTGGGAACGCTATTTCAAATAAAACCCAAACCCAGTCACTTTACTACTTTTAAAACCAAATGGCTCCTGGGAGAGCAGGGGGAGAATGGGGGAAAGAAGAAACAGACTTCAAACAACAGTGCATTGGGTTGCTTCAGCATATATACGGTTTAAAGCTTGGCACCAATATGGAGTGGAAGAAATATTTATGTAGTTTCAATAACCTTTTTTTCCCTCTCTCACAGGGAGCAAGGAGAGGGTAAGTCTTAATTCTGTCTCTAATTGCTTCCATGCAAGCCTTCAGCATTTGCTGGCCGTGTCCATCTTCTCCTTTCTGCCCACTGTTGAGATTTTAACAAGACGTCTCACCACGGTTAGGCAAATCAGAGTTTTCTTTTCTCTCTGTATGTTTGTCTATCACCAGCTTCTGGTGATTTCACACCCCTTGTAGCACAGGAAGTCTTGTCTGTCTTTGTGCTGCAGGCAGCCCTCGGGGTTTCAGCCCCGCACTGATGCCCTGTTTGCAGGGGACGCTGCTATTTTTCGTAGGGGCACTGCCATCTGCTGGCAATTCGTTTTGAGGCTCTTGTATGCGCAGTATTTTCTGTTTTAAAACGTACCCCCCCCCCCCCCCCCCAATATACCAATATATACAAGCAATACGCATAGAAACATATATGGGGCTTTTTTCGCTGTTTTTTCTTTTACCTTGAGGCCTTCTCTGACACTTTTATCCTTCTAAGGTGTGTGTACACTTGAGCTCCCCTCGCCCAAGAAAAAATTCAGTACAATACAGCCCTCCTCCCCTTTTTGTACCTCCTCTTTCTCTCAAAGTCATTTTACTTGCTATTTCACTTGGTAACTTGCAAATGGCCTCTTAAAGACCACGGGTAACATCTTACCAATCTGTCAAGGATGATGCTTGATTTGTCTGCTCTTTTTTTCCTTCCCCTATTTCAATGCAGAGGAGTATGAAGAAGAAGGTAACAAAAACCCTTGGAACGTGATTTATCTTTCTTTGATTCTTGGTCCTGCTTTTTCCTTGTCTGTATTTCACCCTTCTCTTTGGTGTTCGCTGCTAAAGGTGATCTGAAAGACTTGATCAGTAAATCGGTCAGAAATTATAAAACCAGCTAGGTTTGGGCTGTGATGTGCAGAGCCTTCCCATTATGGCATTTCTGTGAGCCATAGGGATGGTTGTAAACCTGGGAGCTAACCTGCCCATAAACTTTTAGAGCAGGGATTAGCACAGAGCCCACACAACATATCATCATTGAAATCCTGCCACTCTCACTTTGGCAATGTCCACAGACTGAGTTTAGATATTGAAACTGAAGAGAAGAGCAGGTCAATCAACTCCCGAGGTGCACCTGACAGGGTGCTGCTATGGATGGAAGAGGTGAGGCAGAGAACTGACTGACAAAGATGAAGTTTTTTAACGTGCCTTTGGCTGGCAAAAGGTGATTTGACAAGCTGCTAGAGCCAATCTGGAAAGATGGAGCATGAAAAGCCTTTCTCACCTGAGTTGTTTCACCTTTTGTAGGCAGCAGGGAGAGGAAGATATGGAGATGTATCGCTGTCTTTGCTGGGCACTTTTGACAGTGTAGCTGCCAGTTGTCATCCTGCATTTTTTCAGGGTGTCTGGGACCAGGGGACAAACTCTGGGGCTGCTTCCCAGGATCTGCCCTTAGTGTCCAAGACATCTGCTAAGGGGTCAAGAGCAAGACCCTTTACTAGGAGGTAAAATATTTGCATGTGGAGGGTGTGAGACCAGTTCTGAGGCAGAGACATGTCCCTGGGTAGAAATGGCCCTATAGGGGATTTTACACACAGATGCCTTTTTTGTTTTGTTTTGTTTTGGTTTGGTTTTTTTCCATGGATTCCCCCAGATTGCTGCAACTGGCCAGTGCCCATCAGTAGCAGGAACGGAGGTGTGGCCGTGGCAATGCTGAGCGTAGTTCCTACCGTAACGTACATTATCCTTATGTCTCTAATTCCCCATCATGGGTTCTAAGGGGGTCAAGGGCTCAGAAGAAAACTGAAAGAAAGCAGAGTTGTTAAATGGCCTGTAGAGCTGCCTTTGGTCATCACCGTATGTCTAGTCCTGCCTGGAGAGGCAGAGCCAGGGACGTGAAGGCGCTATTCATGCTCCATCCTTCATGCCTTGTCAAATATCCAAAGAGTAAGCAAAGGGTGATGGTCCTACAGACAAGCCTTCATTAAAGGAGAAGCATTTCTTGCCTTTCTCCTTTCTTCCCTAACTGTCTACTTTTGGGTTTCAAGAATTTAATGATTAATGTGAAATTAATAGGCAGGTGACTTCCTATTCCTTTAATCTGCATGACTATCTCCTCTGAGGTGTTATCTTCTGGCTCCTCACTCTTGTGTGACCTTTGCATTCTCTTCCAAAGTCATCTACTTCCTTTCCATATAACTTTTCTCCATCACTTTCTAACCACTTTTTTCTCCAGGCCTCGGCTCACCCCAATGCCAGCTTCTAACAGTTTTCTGTTTTCATTTTCTTGCTTGCTGTTGCTTCTTGTTCCATGACACTTGCCACCTGAAGCTCAGGAAGAAGGTATGTGGCATGGCTTCCTTTCTTTCTCTCTCAGTGTGGAGGAAGAATATGTGTGAGGAAATACAGATCAAATGGTTCACACCTAGTGGCCAGGACTTGGTCCCAAGCCACAGACATCAATGCAATGATGGACATTGATGTCACTTATTGAGCTGGTAGGAAATTGGGCCTGTTTTTTGGTGTTTTTTTTTTTTTTTGTCTAAAAATTAAACCCAAAACAGTTAGATATACATATGTGTAAGAAATAAAATACACATCTATATGAAAAAAAGTATATAATACACACATATATACAATATATATACAATCTATGTGTATTTGTGTATATGGAAACAAATATAAGTTATTTGTTTTGGTCTACCATTTTAATTAATTGCTTGACAATTTTGTCTCAACAGTGTCAAGGCTCCCCCTTTCTTTCTGAAAGCTTATGTTTTTAAAAAGGAGGGGGAAATCCTGTGAAGTTTATAGCCATCTGTTGAAAATCAGGAATTAATTTCTTTGAAATGTCAAAAATTAATAAGTGTTGGTGAAAAGTTTTTGCCGTTTGAGGGGGGGGGGAAAAGTAAACTAGAAGAAATACAGAAATTTTATTTTGGTTAAAAATTCACCAAAAGTCAGTTTTAGGAAATTTTACCCAGCTCTAATAAAGAATAAAATAGTGAATGCCTTTTTTAATGTGGTTTTCATTTGTGGTCATGTTCCCATATCTCAGTAACATTTATAACCCCATCACATGCCCATAAAAATATTATTTTTCATCCTCTCTCACCCTGTAATCTCATCATTGTGTATTCTTAACCATAATGGCCTGAAAGCCTTGCAAACCTCAAGAATGTGCCAATAAGCTATTTCTTGTTTTAATGTTCTTCTCCCATTCCCTTTTCTGTGTGACTTTTCCTATCTGCAGAAGAGGTTCAAGAAGAAGGTATGTGAAACGTTTCTCAGCCCCCCTCTTTCCTGCAGCAGGGCTCGGTGCTGATGTACGCCTTGATTTTGCAAGGTGGTAGAAGAAAGCAAGACAAAGATGCTGTGACAGATGACCTACAGGCAGAGGGCTTTTCTTGTCCCTTGCAGAAGTTTCATTGAGGGTGCCCCATATCCTTGCGGAGCATACCTGTGCGGACATCCATACTCTGGTTTTGGGGAGGGAACAGCAGAGGAAATGCAGATACCATCCCTTCATTCAAGCCACAGCAGACTCCAAGGCTGATTTATAGCCCTGGGTATTGGCAATGCCTGCTGTGGAATAACTGAGGTCTGCCTAGAGAGGTTTCTATCAGGTATCAACTGGTTTCTCATATGTAGCTTGGCAGATAATGATTGGATGGATTTTGAAATCAAAATCCATCTGTGGTAAGGTATGTGTGTAGCCATATGTCACATAGTACATATTCTATAATATGTAATATTATATATAGTACATTGTATATATTATAAGTTTATAGACTATAATATATCATAATATATATAATATTATTTATAACATAAATAATAATCCTGTAGAATGCAGATATTATTAATTGTATCTATATAGATGCTGGCAAGCAACCCCAGCTGGCTCCCTACATTGCATGAAGCATTTGCAAGGTGGGACAGAGAGGGCAGAAGAAGGGCTGGAACAAAAACCCACCCTTTGCATTTGAGAGGTTCAGGATGTGGTGCTCCAGGTATGAGGAGCCAAAGGGTGTGTTGGTTCTGCATTTGCAAAGCTTTGAGCTATGGGCATTTGAAAAAAGGGTAAACCTGTTTATAATGCCATGGGAGACCCACCCTGAGCAGTTTGCAGGGTTTTTACAGCATCCACATCGTGAAGGTTTTACATTTCTTTACCTGTGTGAGCTTTGCTTGCCTGTCTCCATTTCATCTCCTCCTCTATTCCATACCCCATGCAGTTTATTTTTAGACACCCTGTTGCACTCACACACTCTTTAATCTAACTGTTCTTGTTTTCCATCTCATTGCTCTTGCTCCCTGTCATGTCCCACCTTATGAAGCTCAAGAAGCAGGTACGTGCCATCAACTTCCAAATTGCTCCCTTCCATCTCCTTGGTGGTGGCGGGGATTCAAGGGTGGTACAAGAGAAGCAGAACTCGGTTGCTTTGCCTTATCGCTCCTGTTGTCTTTTCTTTCCACCTCTCCTCTGTGACTAGCTCTGCCACAGGCTAACAACCAGGAATGCTCTCATTCAGTGCAAGGTCTGACAGATGTTAGCTAGGTGGTAATGCAGCCTCTCTATCCCTCCTGCTCTGCACAGAGCTTGCCGTAAAGCCCATCCTGGCAATGGCAGGAGGTTGTTCCTCTAAAACTACAATTAGAGAGAAATTTCAGCATGTGATGTTTGAGCTTACTGTGAGATTTTCCCTCTCTGATACGTTTTTGCCTCTTCCCTTCCCATGCTCAAGTTGTTTCCCAACCTCATGTGCCTCAGATTCCCTCCCCTCCTGGCCATTAGTGCCTCATTTAGTGGGACAGAACTTGTCCCTCTTGCTTAACAGGGTTTTCAGCCTGTGTAATATCAGTTCATGTAATAATGTATTTCTCCTAATGTTCCTTTGCATCCTGCCTTGTGGCTTTTCCCACTAAAGAAGCTCAGGAGGAAGGTATGTGACATGACTCCTGAATTCACATCTTTCAGAGTAAGCTCTGGTTTAGCCAATAAGCCATAAGATGGTAAAAGGAAACAGGAGATAAAGATAGGAATATTAATATAGAATAAAACTTATTTTGTTTGTTGTACTCCTTTCCTTCATGTTCTAACACTAAATGCACTGGCTGGCAATGCTATATGGTAATTAAAAAACACAGAAGTATGGAAACTGCTGCAAAATGTAAATCTCTTAAAAGATGGAAAAGGCCTTCACTCTGAGAAAGATTGGGCCACACTAGGTGACTTATTCTGGACCATTTGGGGTGGATCAGGTCTCTGGATGATGTGCAGATGTGCCCACAATTGGTCTGCTGCTACAGCAGCTGCTGACACTGCAGCCGCAGTGAGGATTTGTTCTCCTTTGCTGGGCTGTGTTCTTATGATAGCCCTTCCACCTGCCTCTTTGTTCAGCTTTAACTCTGTTATACAAAGCAACTGGTAATAATTTTGGTGCCTGAGCTTTGCAAATGACTGAAGACAGGTTTTTTTCTTCATGCAATGGAGTTTCTTGACCATTGTTTCACTGTGGTTGAATACACGGCTGTATGTGCAGCCACGTGCCACTAAAATCCTGATGCCTTCAGGTTGTAAATCCACTTGGGCAAGCATCAGGGTTGTGAAACAGCATGCTGCTCTGGGCTTTATGCAGGATTGTGGGATGTGCATATAGGACAAATGTCATCTGATATGGCCACTTAAATCAGCTTTATGTGTTTAATTTCTCAGACCACTTGTGCCATTTTTCCAGTAGTGCTTTTCATATCCATATTAATCTTATTTCCTTGCAATGTATTCTTAGGCTTTTCCTCCCCCTCCATTTTATGTGACTGAAAAGTTGTTCTGACATTTCTAACACTCTTGTCTTCCTTTGCATCTTGCTCTGTGACTCTTCCCACCCAGTAAAGCTCATGAGGAAGATATGTGCTGCCATGACTTGCAAATTCCTCTGTTTCTGTCTGGAGGTGGTTGAAGAGGAGAGGATGCAAAAATATCCTCCGCAAGCTTGCTGACAGCTGCTTCGCACTTGTAGGATAAAAAGCATGATGAGTAATAACTATTAACCACTGCTCTGGAAACAATGCCCAAGGCACAAGCTGGGCATTGTGTATATATTTCCCAGCAGTCCGATGTCTCTAACCAGGCTATCAGTACAGATACCAGTTGGTATGGGGACAGGGTTCCTGAAACTACTACCATGCACCAGGGCTGGAGGTGGGACAGCCGTGCCCTGTGGCAATACTATGTCCCTTCGTTGCGCGCACCTCTTCCTCCTGTTCCCCCACCACTGTGCAGGGACAAAGCCCGCTTTTGCAGCAATGTATGTGGATGTGGAGACACTTACATCTGAAGTTGCAAGCAACAAGTGACACCAACGCATACCTAGTTTTTCTGTTGGGCTAAGAATTAGATTGAGTGTAAACGTTTTAGTTGTAGCATATTTGCAGAAAATGCCTATTCAGAACAAAAATGGAGTTGCATGCTTTTGCCATAAATATTGGTATTTTTCTCTGTTAATGTGCATTATGCAAAACCGGGGTAGCAGGGTTACATTGCTGCTTGATTTTATAATGTGAATTGAAGTCCAGATCTGATATGACAGTCTGTGTGATCAGCAAAATAATAAGTCATACTTATGAAAGCATCAGCCTGCCAGCCCAACCCCTTTTACCATGTTCAAACGCTTTAACTTTCAATTGTCCTTCTGCTCCCCTCTCTGCATGTCCAGCTAGGCTTTCATCAGAGACTTTATCCTGCAGGTCAGAGAGCAGTAACATGCTTGTACTTACCTTCCCACATTGGTGAACGGTGCTACACACCAGTGGTGAAATCCTGGGCACTAAGGAAATCAATGCGAGCTCCTCTGAGCCCATTGATTTCCGCAGAGGCTGGGATTTGTATGCACATGAATAAGAACAGGCTGTCTATACACATTTTGCACATTCAAACCTATGGGTAATGGACTGGATTTAAATACAAGTAAATATTTATGCCAAACACAGGCTGCCAATGGTACTTGACTTATAACATTATGAATATATGTTAGTCATCTGTATCTTTTATCTTTCAACATCTCCTTGTCCTTCCTCTCCGTGACTAACTGACATCCCTATTTGTCCTCGATTTATCTTTTAATTTTATTAATGTTTTTCTATCCCTTTAACCCTTCCACCTTGGCTAAAAAAAAAAAAGTGTAAGGTGTTTTTTAATCATCCTTTGTTTCTTGCTCTAATTCTCTTATCTTTCTTTGCATTTCCTTCCCTGCTACTTCCCTCTTAAAGAAGTCCATGAACCAGGTATGTGACTTCTGAATTCCTCTGCATCAATCTGAAGGGTTATTGTGTGCTGGCAATTCAGTTGTGCTTGGCAATTTCACAATTGGGTCATGTTCTGAATTGGGACAAAATGAAAACTTTTCAAACAAACAACAGCAGCAACAAAAAAGGATGAATGCCATGTTTGGCAGCTATTCAAAACAATTCTTTTCTTTTTTTTATTTTCTCAAAACAAAACATTTTGTTCCAGCTTCCCTCCCCCTTCTTTCCTTTATGGAAGACTTCCAAATTCTGAAATGAAAATTCTATCTTAGATGCTTCTGAAGCACTACTTTATGGATAATGCAGGGTATATATAGTGTAATGCAAGAATAAATCTGGAACGAGAGATTGTCACCAAGCAAAAAATGGAAAGGTTTTGTTCTAGAGATGTTAATATCTGTGAAACCTTTTATGGTTATGAAACTGCTTCTGTTTTTTAACCAAAATCTTAGCTAAATCTACATGAGCTTTGAAATAATGAAATTTAATTGAAACTGTAAATTCTATTGGAAATGATACCAGTAACTCTAATATTATACTCAGGAATTCAAAGATGGTGGAAGAAAAGAGACGAAAATCAAATATTAATGATAAACTGTAACTTGCAGCTTCCTTACACCTTCCACCAGTAATAATTTCCTCTGCTATGTGATGCGTAATAATGAGGATAAGAGCTAACTGTTGCATGAAAACTGTAATAACACCTTTGTAAACACATATCTCAACGTATAAGCTGTAATAATAGCCACTGACTGGACTCAGCCATCCTCACACTGCACACAGGAACGTTACAATGTTTATTATTTGGGAAAGCAGAAACTGAACTCGCTGCGCCCTCTGAACTGTCCCTGAGAATGAGTCTGTGCCATTTGGAGTAGCTTTATTAAAGCAGCCACATCTCAGCAGCTATCCATCCCAGCTATTTCACTCTGCTGTCCACAGAGGGAGACCAGCATCTTAGTTCAGATCAGTACTTTAGCTATCTGAAGTTGGAGTGAGTGAGGTGAAAGCCATCATTTGATTGATTTTTGCATGACTGGACTTCACACTACAGCATTAATCTGTGTGCTGCTTCCCATTTCCTTCCTGTTCTCACTGCTTCTCGTTTCACACCTTTCTCTCCTCCTTTTACCCATATTCATTCTTGTTACCTGATCCCAAGTTTTTTCTGACCTTGTTTTGCACGTTACAGGTCATTACTACCACCCCAGCTGCTTTGTCTGCCTCTGTATCTCTTTTCCCTGCTATTTATTGAGCGGCTTACTCACTGCTACTTACTACTTGAGTGTTCGTCTCAAGCTTCGACATACATATGAGCTTGAAATGTGTGCAAAACACCGCATACTGATGTAATCTGATTAAAAATAAAGCCATACCTACAGCCTTTACATATTTTCTTTTCCCTCTGTAACATAAAGCATAACAGGAAAGTTTATAAAGAAGATGTAAACATAACAAGCTTAAAAGAAAACATTTATGTCAGAGGGACACTGTCCCAGCTTTTTATATCACTGATTATTTAGTTTCGCTGTTATTCATGCTGTCTTTTGTCTAACACATATTCCAAGTCACAGCTTTGGTGTGACTTTGGAGTTCAGAGTTGTTGCTTTTGTGTTGTTCTTGGTCTAATTCCTTTATTTTCCTTTGCTGACATTTTCCACCTAACCAAAGGCACATGCGTGACATCTAAATTCCTACGTATTAATCTGAAGCATTAGTATGAATCTAATACATAGGAATTCAAAGATGTTGATGAAAAACCGTCATGAAAAATCAATCCACTCTTAAGATTCCCTAACATTTATTTCCCCAATTTAAATCCCTTAAATTTACATAGGGAAGTATAATTATTGTTTGTAACTGAAGAGTAACCTTCTAAGAAGCTTAGAAGAAACAGTGGAACTAGATAATCTTTAAGGTCCCTTCCAACCCTAACTGCTCTATGATTCTATGATTTTAGTGCCCCTGAAAACTCTTAGGGCTGTTACTCTGCCAGGGCAGAGCAGGTACCTGAGCTGCTGAAACACAAGCTGCTTCCACTTGCAGGTATCGCCTGCAGCAGGATCCTGGCATGCAGGCTCAAGCAGTTTCTACACCTTTGCAGCAGAGACAAGCCCTTGTGCAGACCCGGCTAAACTCCAGATCTGACAGTGGAGGTTCTTAGATGGTAGAGCTTCACATGCAAATGCAGAGATATATCCAAACCAGTACTTCCTTCAGTATCTCTAATCTCCCCATACCTGCTCTGATAGCTAAAAGGGCACGGGCATAGCTGAAACATAGGTTTTGCTACACACTTTTAAAACTCCCTTCTTGGGTACGTTTTCTTTCAACCTTCCAGGTCACCAGTATTACCATTATTGCCCACTTTTAATGTATTTGCATGATATAAACTGCTGCAGTTCATCAACATTCAAATTCCCTGTACGTTCCTTTTCTATGGCATCCCCTTTCTCTCTGCTCCACACCCCACTGTAATTATTCTTCTTTTCCATTCTCGTTAACACTTTATCCCTATAACCTAGTCTGCAAATGATACTCCTTCAACCCTGTCTTACCAAAGTTTGAGGTGATCCCTTCCTGAATAACGTATTTCTAATTTATCTTCCTTTCCTATGTTTTTTTCCCTGATACTTCCTACTAAATGAAGCCCCCCCTCCAGGTATGTGATTTAACTTCTGAACTCCCCAGTGTCCATCTGCTGGGACAGTGTGTGTGGAAAATGAATGCAAGGCAACCCATCTGTTAATGGTAGCTTGTAACTTGCATGCCTTTCAGGTTGTTTAATGTTTGTTTGGGGTTTTGTTCCTCAGTGAAATGTAATCAGCAGTAAGGAGGAGGAAACTCACCTGTTACATGCACATTTTACTAAACAGTAGGGGAACCCTTATGCTATTACAAAAGAGTAGTTCAGAAAAAAGTGTCTATGTGGTATGGGTTAAATTCTGCACAGTGGTATGAGAAAGCTTTGTTTCAAATCTTGGGGCAGAGTTTAATCTATTGACTGTATACAGGGAATATAAATACTGCGAGATTCTTCACTATTTTTATGCTTGCTTTGCAAAATAGTGATCCATATATGGCTGAAAAGCAAAATCTGCCCTGTAAATCTACATTGCTGATTTATTTCTGCTTTGCCAAAAAAACAGAAGAATGAAACGTAGCCCTGCACAGACTTTTAATGAACCCTTTCTTCCTATGAAGTAATCTGTTTGTAATTCTACATTACAAATGGATGTGAAGAATAGCAGTACATTTATACAGACATCAAAGTTGTCTTCAAGGAAGAAAATGGCCTGAGTCATAGATCTAGAAAACAGAACCAAGCTTCTCTGGAAATCAGCTGAATGCTGATGATGACTTACAGCAGGCATTTCAGTAGGTTTTGGAACCACGCTGTATTTATTTCAAATGACTGAAACACTACTGTAAAAAAGGATGGATCCAATTGCGGTTTGAGAGTGCTGACAATGTTCATGTGCATATTTCAAATCAAGATAAACCTTGGTACACCGTGCTTTCAGGTTGTATTTTATGTCATATAATGCTCAAAAGTTTTTTCTAAGCAATGCACTATTCTCATAAATCTGCCTGTTTTACATAACTGAATTCCTTTCCTGTGCTCTGACTTCTGTTTATATGCTGTTTCAAATTTAATTGATTTATTTTACTTCAGGTTCACTTATTAACTTCATTCCCCTCTCCCCTTTTTGTCTCTGCTCCTCCTCCCATTTGGCTCAAAAGCTCTTTTGGTGTGTGAAATAATGGTTTTCTTGTTCTCATTTTCTTATTTTCCACTGCATCTTGTTCCATGACACTTCACACCTGAAGTTCAAGAGCCAGGTATGTGACATGACTTCTGATTTACTCTACCTAGTTGCAACACGTGTGTGTGTGTGTGTGTGTGTGTGTGTGTGTGTGTGTGTGTGTGTGAGAGAGAGAGAGAGAGAGAGAGAGAGAGAGAGAGAGAGAGAACAGGAGTCCTGGGTTGGTAGAAGAGAACAAACCAAGAAAAACAAATATTAACCACAGTGATCACTTGCAGCCCTTTTCTCCGTTAATCTCCATGCTTACTGCTATTTTAACCTTACAGCATTTTTAACTCCTGACAGACTCTCCAGATCTTTTCTCTCTGCCTTAATTCACTAATTCCTTTTTTTGTTTTTCTTCCTTCATTCCCCCAGCCTCCCTTCATGCATTCCCTGGTCTCTTTCTCAGGCTTCCAAGACCTTTAAATACCTCTTCTGTTTCTTCTTTTTTTCTATTTCCTGTCTTTCCATCACTGCTTTCACCATGACACCAGCAGAAGAAGCCCCTGAAGAAGGTATGTGATGCACCTACAGGCTCTCATCCTTTTTCTCTTTCAGTGCTGGGGAAGCAGTGTTAAAAACACTGACCTTGTTCAAGAACAAAGATAACATGGGAGGGAAATGATCTCTTCAGATGGCTCTGGATGAACATGGAGAAAAGGCCTGCATGTTTGCCAAATTGAACCACCAAAAAGGTCTTCTTTCTTCTTGTTCAATCTCCAGAGAGTCCAAAGTTCCCAGCATAGAAGGGAGGGAGTGGGGACAGTTGCTCTTAGGAGAACAGTGCTTGTCATGGATTCACTATTGTACTTCTTCTCTTTTGCTTTTATCCTTCAACCTGCAGCTGATGAAGGCGGCGAATACTATGATGGTAGTTCAGTGTTGTCTTAGGACAACAAAGTCATCTTTCTAACATCTCACTCCTACTTTTGTATTTGTTTCTCACTTGTTTTTGAACTCAGGAACTGGGCCAAAACATCTCTGCCACAAAGAATTGCTCACTGTGCATATCCAATCACTCTCAGGGGTGTCACTGTTGTATAGAGAAGCTTGTACATCCTCATCAGGATAGTAGATGGTGAAAACCAAGCTCTAAAAGCTTGCTCTGGACTTGTCTTTTAGCTAGGACCTGTTGTGTCATAGCTCTCAGCTGTAAACCTTCTCCATACACCCCAAATCAGGAAAGTCTCTTAAATCTCAGTGCCTACTTGAAAATGGAGATGAGCCCTGCATAGACGTGCCTTCCTCACTAACTTTAGGAGGTCATAGTCTTCAGGCCTGAATGTACAGATATTTAAACTTCTGCTTCAGCCATGCACTTAAAATTGTGCTAAACATCAAGCACGTGAATAAATTTGTTTAGACTGGTGGGGCAGGCCACGGGCATAATAGAACGTGTTCATAATACCTGGTTGAATGGGCACTGGAGCACATGGGTGGGGACAGGACTCATGTGAAAGGACCAAACCTAAATGTTTGCAAAGTCAGTTTTGTGGTTGTAGGCGGGCAAGACAACTGAGAACCTCTGGACCAAATTCAAAACCACTTTAAATATATAGAAAGATGCTCACAGACTTTTACAGGTCTTTGAAGTAGCTCGGTTGTGTTCTGACTGCACCAACCCCTACAACACCTGGCCAGATGTTTCCCATCGCCACGTGAAACCACTCTGCATTTTCTTGTTTCCTTGTTTTGTTTTGGTTGTTGGTTTTTTTTTCTGTGTGTGGAGATTTTTTCTTTTTGTTCATTTCTTTTTTATTTTTCTTTCTCATTTTTCAGGCTTTTTTTCTTACTTAGGGAAATACCCTGAGGACCTTTTCTGAGTCCCTTTCTCTCCTTCTTTTTCTCTTTCTTTCCTTCCTTTTATTTTTAATAGCATATGGATTTCTTCATCCTCCCCCAAGGACACAGTGTGAGTTAGATATGTTACTTCTGAGAAGTGGGATTAAGGGAGTGTGATTAGGGATTTCTGAACAAAGTAAAGGCAATTCAGATGGATTCACGGAAAAGGGGAGCACCATGTGAATATTTGATAGATAGGGCAGGAGAAACCAATATTGTATTTGTGGTGGTGTGTACTCTTCCTGTGCTAACCCTTTTGGAAACCAGAAACTCAGACTCTCTAAACACCAGGGCAATGTACTTGGATTTCCAGTGGCTCTTGCCTTCTTTTGGCAGGGTTGTATGTGGGGATTTTGTCACAGCCCCATGGTTCATCAGCAGAATGACCGGAATGTCAGTCAAAATCCACCACAGGAACAGGAATTTGCTATGACAATTCCTGCTTGTCAACAATTTTTGGCCCAGTTCCTTGACTCAATGTCTTGAAAGAAGGGGCATTTAAAAATAAATCACATCCGTGAGCTGCTTTTGGTGCATACAGTATGGACCGAGGCTGGGTCATGCACTGCAATGGAAAGATTTATTGCTGTTAATTGTTTAATAATAGCTTCTATTTCTTTGTTGTCCCCTCTTCTGGTTTTCTGGAGGTCCCTTTAAATATTCTAACTGCAATTTCTTATTTTAAGAACAAAACTAACCTTAATTTTTATTTTTTACAATTGTATGTTGGTTTAAGTAAGCTCAGAGTGCTGATTTGGTGGCAGCTGAAACCAAATTCGCACAGTTATTGACAGACAGGTGTTGATCCTGGCAACCAAGGTCAACAAACAAACCCAGCCATTTCCTGTCTAATTTTTCTCCCCCCTCACTCTGAAGTGTAACTAACTGGCAGTTTTAATTTAAACAGGAATGTTTATGAAAATTATCTGGGTATATCATAAAGGAAGGGAATCCTGTGTGAATAACATCCCTGATAGACTGGTTAATTGTGGTTCATTTTCCTTTCTCCAGATAGAAAACAATTAAACTCATGTGTTAAGAAGATCACTGGCTATTTAAAGGCAAAACAATTTATAAAATAACTGGAGAAATAGACAAGTATGCTGTTGGCTAAAGGTATTTTTTTTTTCAGGAGTGGCTTGTGACTTCCTTTATATGAGTGGTCTACACCACTCTTTTAATTACATGTTATTAGCATTGCTCTAGCATCTAAAGGCTTCAGCTGAGATCTGTTCTGGTAGGCAGTGATCTTGCAGTAAATGAGGAAAGTCTACCCCCCAGAATTTCATTACTGAAATTGGTGTGAGAAAGCGTGAAAGAAAGGAAAGGTTGGGTTCTGAACTCTTTTAAGCACCTCTAAAATCTTTTTTCTTAATTATCCCAATAACTCATTTCCAGGCACTTTCTAATTTTTTATTATCCATCATCCTTATAATTGAGGTCTCCATCAAATATTTTCCAATATCAGTTTTTGCTATTTTTTCCTACAATGTTTTCTTTTACTTTATCCTACTCTGTTCCATTTGCTATTCCCAATTTCCGCCATCAATCCCGAAATAGCTGGATGCAAATAAACATTTGAAAAATATAGCTTTCTGTATCATGATATGGATAGCAGGGCTTGTGTACCCACTTCTGAGGGAGGCTGCTTTTAGTTTTACTTTAAAAAGCTGCTGGGTTTGTTTTCTTTTTAATACCAGATTCAATAGGCAGTCAGCTTTTTACCTCAGTTCCTCCCACTGACCCAACACAGGGAGAGTCTTGTATTGTAGGATCCAGCAGCATCCTGAAAGTTCAAACATAGTGTGTGGTTATGAAAGTCAACCTGAGTCCCTGTGAGACTGGGCCAGAATAAACACACAGGTTTAATTTACTTCTGTTTGTGAGAATAACAGTGCTGAACTTACTGGCATTACACTGGAGTTAATAACTAAAGTTTAAAAAGCATAGTAGGGAGGGGAACTGATCACAGCATAAATGTTAAGCAAGTAACTCATAAGACAGCACACTTCTGAGAGCCAGGGAAAGGTCACTTGTTGCAGGGGAACACTGCTGACTGCCAGAGGACCCAAGCTGGCACTCTCTGGGATGCCCACCTATCAGGGCATTATACCTCTCTTGGAGATGCAAAGATCATTCCCATTAATGCCTATGGGAACTTTGCGTGTACCTCAGTAGGAGAGGATGCTTGCTAAGAGAGGATGGCCTTTCCAAGTTGCGCTTGAGGAGCACCACACAGTGCAGAAGAACAAGCAGCATCCCTATGGCACCAACTTACCTCTGGGATGTGTGCCCTAAGCTATCCTGGGAGTCAATGAACCTGGGGAAAATGTGTGTCATGAAGCTTTTTCCCTCCCGGCCTACAAGTAAGGCACTTGATCAAAACTGTGGGAGCCTAGTTATCATTAGCACAACTGTTAATTCAGGTTAACGTTAGCAAAAGAAGTACTGATTTGGAAAAGGCAACTTTTTCTTCTACCCTCCAGCCCAGCTGTCCTCCTTAGAGCTTTGGTCAGGGTGGTTTGAGAAAAATAATTTCATATTTACATGAAACCATTGCTTTCCAGATCCTATGCTTGGGACTTCTATACAGTCTCTTGATTCTTTTCTGCCAAATTCTGTTTCAAGGGTAAAAACAGATTCACTCCTAGCAAAAGGGGTATGTGAGTGTGTGTATTTCTTTCGGAAGTGCTTGAGATTTAACCAGTTTCTCTGGGATGTTTTCCCTAAGATTAAATTTCCCTTCCCTTCTTTTAACTTTAGCAGCTGGTATAATCTCTGTTGTTCTAACTGTTCTCCCTCTTTTTCCCTTCCTGTTTTGGGCCATGTTTCCAAATACAGAGGAGAGGCCTAGAATAAAGTAAGTATGAGGGGCAGAGAGTTTCAAAACCTTGGAATCATTTTTCTTATCTAGCAGAAGCCCTTAGATTGCCTATTAGGCAAATGGCCACTATAAGCCTTTATCCAAACCTCCTTTGCGCAACATCCAGCTGTTGCTGCATGCCCTTTCAGGATGTCTGCTTCAGCCAGAGGATGCCTTAGCAGTAGTTACCAGCCAGGGTCTTGAGACCAGTTCTTGACAGAGTCAGAGGACTCATGAATTGACCAAGATACAGCAGTCCCACAGTAGGTGACACAACAGTAAATCTTCCGTGAGAGGCCATGGCTGGGAAAATACCCATCTATCCAGGACTGCTGACAGTAGGAAGGGCTGCAAATGCTGGGTGGGATGACCTGAGTTTAACTAAGGTTTCCTATGGACCTTCTGACTCTGGGCCCCAGCACCTTCCCTTCCCACTCTGCCAGCTGCCCAGACTGGAGGGCGCAGCACTGTGCTGACAGCCTTGGGGACCAATGTCTTTCTGTGTGGTAGGGAATGATCATAGGCTTTGGGAATGAGAAGCATTTTTAGGGGTAACTTCCTGCCCTGCCTGACCTTCCATGAAGGACAATGATCCTTAGTGCTGTCCTGTAGTAGTTTTCCAGTGACTTGCTGCTTCACCCCCCTGTATCTCCATCAACATTCTTCTTTGTCAACATCATTCCTGAGGGCAGGACAGAGCAGGATGTGCTATTTAAAAACCCGCCCGTTCTTTAAGATTCAAATCCTTCTCTTTTTCTTTTTTTTCCTTTTTTTGTTTGTTTTGGTTTTGACTCTCTGCAGACTAACTGCTCCTAAAATACCAGAGGGTGAGAAAGTAGATTTTGATGTAAGTATTCTTGAAACTGGCTGTGTTTGTCTGTCTGTACCTGAGCTATACACATGTGTGCAAACCTGCATAACTCATCTTCTATTGGATATTACTGAGGATAAAGTCAAGGCCAAAAGCATGAATGCTCTGCCACCTGTTTTCAGTGAGAGACTACTCTCTGCTCCCTAAAACTCTCCAGATGGATTTGTTGATAATGTGATTAAGCTAAAGCCATATATTTCTTTTTTTGTTTTCCTTGAATATTTTAAGCTAATATATGAAGAAAGGAGAAAGTCAGTGGTTTAGGAGATCTCAGATTCCCTGTCCCATTGTTGTAAATGGTCTGAAAGTTGCACATTGAAATAGAACAGGCGTATGCACATCTGTTTCTGTGAAATACTACCTAAAATGACAGTAATAGACAGAGATCCAAGTACCTTCCTAGAAAGTTGATAGATACTCTGGTGTTGAAAATCTCCACAGAAATATCTGCTTTGCCAAAAATGCAGGAACATATCTAAGTAAGATTCATATCTTAGAGCAAAGAGGAGGTAGCTAAGCAAAGCCAGGGATAAAACACGGTGTGGTAGGAGATATGGATTCTGTTACCTTCTGGGCTTCTGACTGTCGCTGACCTTCATCAACAGCTGTTTAAGCTAATCCCATGGTTTTCCATGGATATCTACAGACATTTTCTGCTTTTGTTTCTCTGTATAGGCAGGATGCTAGGAATGTCCAGGGCATGTTCACAGAGCAATATCAGCTTACTTACTGCATTTTCCTGCTCTTCTAGGACATCCAAAAGAAAAGGCAGAACAAAGACCTGATTGAACTACAAGCCTTGATTGACAGCCACTTTGAAGCCAGGAGAAAGGAAGAGGAAGAGCTGGTTGCCCTCAAGGAGAGAATTGTGAGTCTGCCATTTCCCTGTACTAGAGTAAGAAATCCTCTGTAGGTGAGATTCCATTAGTCCACAGTCAGACTTCGGCAGAAAGCTGTATTGCTATGTACAGAAGTGGCTGCTCTAGTCAACAACAAATGGCTTCTACCCCTACCTGTTTCCTCTCTCAGCCTCTTGTTTTACACCTCGGAATTGCACATGGGACCCTTCTGTATGTTCTGGCAAGGGAGTAGGTGGCTCACTTTCTACAAATCAAAGCTCTGGGCGGTGGGGCGTAATACTGGAGGTAGATAAAGCCACAGTGATGACTCAATGCCTTTGCCACTGCCTCTTGCAGGAGAAGCGTAGAGCTGAAAGAGCAGAGCAACAGAGAATCCGGGCTGAGAAGGAGAAGGAGCGTCAGGCAAGGCTTGCGGTAAGTGTCTTTGCATCTCTCTCCTTGTCTCAGCATCAAATTGAAGGTGATCTCTAGAGACAGAAAAACCTGCAGCTTCTGCCTGTCTCAGTCCAAAGAAGAAATGATCACCCTTAAAGCAGGGGCAGGAAACAGGAGCTGCCAATTCTCATTAACATGCTTACCTGATCACATTCTCTGCAGTGAAAGTGGCTGCTGCGGAAGCTGTGAGTCTCCCCTAGAGTAACTTGCTGCTTCTGTGTGTCTGCACTCCACAGGAGGAAAAGGCACGGAGAGAGGAAGAAGATGCCAAAAGAAAAGCTGAGGATGATCTCAAGAAGAAAAAGGCTCTGTCCTCCATGGGTGCCACATACAGCAGCTATCTGACTAAGGTAAAAAGCATGGATTGGAGGAAGAAATATGGAATAGTTAAACCACAGGGTTGAGTGGGAAGAGTCTTTATTACAATTTGAGAAAAGAGCTCAAATTCCCTTCTTCTGGATCCCTAGCACATTGTCTTACACGCTCTGTCACTGAGACTGTTTCATTCAGGCTGAATTTCTGCAATGACATTAACTGATGTTCTGAAAATAGGCTGATCAGAAGAGAGGAAAGAAGCAAACAGCTAGAGAGACAAAGAAGAAGGTCCTGGCAGAGAGGCGCAAGCCATTGAACATCGACCATCTTAGTGAAGATAAGCTGAGGTAACATGCTTATCCTAACTTACTGAATGTAATCCACTGAAATTCGGTCTTATGGTCATGAAGACTTCCCTAGTGAAAGGAGGACATAGAGGAGAGTGTCTTCCTTGAAATTCATCACGAACAATGTTAAGTTTTGCCCTTCCTTGACCTGGAGAATGGTGGGGAAATGGAGATGTGGGGAATTGCTGAAATGGTTTGGTATCCACCTAGCCATGCTCCTGGTGTAGCTCGATTAGCCTCTCCTGCTAATCAGAATTATTCATTTATCCAACTAGGTCCAAACTTTAAAACCAGCTCTGAGTTTAGTTGAACAAACAAATAGATTGGTATCTGCAGCTTTCCAACGGGGGAGTTATTGCTGCTAAGGTATGAGTACATATCTCCACTAAGGCTGGAGGCTTGGGAGCTGATTGCTCTGGTGCAGACAGAGCAGTCATCAGGTGATAGTCTGAACTACACACACTGAAGTTTACACATATCTGAAGATGAGGTTGGCTTACCTCAGCCAGATGAGATTGAACAATGG
The DNA here is from genome assembly GCF_033783945.1 of Neopsephotus bourkii. NCBI lineage: Eukaryota > Metazoa > Chordata > Aves > Psittaciformes > Psittacidae > Neopsephotus > Neopsephotus bourkii. The sequence goes on from NW_026902266.1 coordinate 6,179,126, forward strand.
CAGCTGCTCTGCTCATCTGAGTGGCCTTCAGAGTCCTCTTTCCTTCTCATCTGATCCATGTGGACTCTTTTCTTTCATTAAGAGTTATAGAGGAAATTAAATCTATAGGAACTGCGTTAGTGTGTGACTCATGCAGCAGTGCAAGTATAAAAGGTGAGAAGGCGAGAAAAATGTGACTGTGAAAATGGTGAGTAGCTTTCAGAGATGGAAAGGGTTTGCAGGAAGATATGTGAACTACATTGAATAAAATCTAAATAGTCTCATTACTAGTGCCATAAAAACTACAGAAAATATATGATGTGATGTACTTTTCCCATCCTCCTTTCCCCATAAACACACAGGGACAAGGCTAAGGAACTGTGGGACTGGTTATACCAGCTGGAGACTGAAAAGTATGACTTTACAGAACAGATCAAGAGGAAAAAATATGAGGTGAGTTGAGAAGCCATTTTGCTAATGGCTCTGGGTCCAAAATGTAAACATTTCTGTGACTCCTCCTGCAAAAGCCATCTGGTGACATCATTTGGGTCTCCAATGCCCTTTTGCAGTATTTAAGCAGCAAGACATCTGGAACTGCATTCCCCTTACATACATACTTGGTCTGGATTTCACATTTTAGGCTAAAATTGAATAAATCACTCTCAAGGATTTCAGTGCCCCATGCAAAGGCAATCCAAATGGAAAATGGACTCCCCATTCTCTGCTCAAACGTTATGTTGCTCATTCTTGTTTAACTATTGGTAACAGTGGCCTGAAAATTCAATGGATCTCAAGTCACTCATCCCTATTGCAAAGTAATATTTTTAAATCCATTTTTGCTTTCATACTTGAACGTTGTAAGTTTTATTCCCATCCCAGACAGATTCCCTGTGGACTTGAGCTCTCTGGAGTCACTGAAAACAGTCTCCAGACAGGAGCATCTGGCTGAAGTGTCATATGGTAACAAAAAGTGGACGTGTTTCCTTCACAGTCACAGGACAGGGCCGCAATCACCTACGTCAAGATTCAGTGGCTGAGAAATCCTACTGGATCTCGGTCTCACTCTCCTTTTAATGCTCAATCACACACAGACACATACTGACAGGGAATGAACAACATCATTGTAACTCTCTCAATCTCTCTTAGCTTTTAACAATGCGTTGCAGGCTGCAGGAGCTTTCCAAATTGTAAGTACAATGAATTTGCCTGTGTAACCGCAGCAGCAAAGGCTACCAAATGCATGAGCCTGCCGCATGGTCAGAGGCCCAGTGCCAGGCAGAAACTGGTGCTTGGCTTCAAGTGCAGAGAGAAAACAGAAAACTGGATCTTGTGTCTCTCCCTTCCTTTTTCTCTCCCCTTCCATTCATTGAAAAGAGTTGAAATGGTGATTCGGGAAAAGAATCAGGGTCTAACAAGGATGTGGCTAAAGAATAGAGTATGCAACCCACTCAGACCATCTCTAAAATAATACCCTATCCAAACCTCTGGTATTGCGTGTGTGTGAGAATCACCCTGATGTACCTGGGATACATGCAGAGGCTTGGACTTCACAGAAAAGAATGGTATGGGCTTTGGAAGGATTTTCCACCCTGTGGCACATGCTTATCCAGATCCAAAATATTGGTAACAGTCAATTGGGTGTGGGAAAACAGGAATTAAAGCAATGCCAGGGAATATTTACATGCTATGGTAATGAAGCCTCTGCATAAACAAAAAGCTAGGTGGCTGCTGATGAAAAGCAAGGGGAGAAAGTACAAAGAATGAGCAAAGTAGAAGGAAAATGCACAGCTGAGTTGGGAGAAAAAAAGTGGGAGAAAACCAAAGGGAAGATGATGGCAGGGAAAAAAAGGGAGGAGAGAGATAAGTGAGAACAGCAAAGAGAATGAAAGAGATACAAGCAAGTATGCAAGGGAGAGACAAAGGAAGGAACTGGGACACACAGGGGCGGAGCTGTTCTTTAGCTCTAGTGCCTGTTGCTCTTTGGTGCTTCATTGGACAGTCAGTGTTATAGTCACTATCACAGTTATCACTGAAGGTAAGTCTTAAGTCCTTGGGTCAAACTGGTGACAGCTGGTCCTCCTCCACACTTGGGAGAAAAACTTGGTTGCAAACAATAATTTAAACCACTGCAGCAGATACCAAAACTTTCACGAGTAAGTACAAAAGCAGGTGATATGCTGATAATTATTCCTTGTGTTGTCTTGTTCCTGCTAATGTTCCAGTCTCTTACTTTGTTTCTGTTTGCCATGGAAAGAAATGAGCCATGAAAGACTGGATGTCAGGCCAATTGGAATGTACAACTTTTGTTTTTACTTGTTTTGGACTTGAGAATGTCAAACATCACTTCAAATACTCAAATGTTGGGTCATCAGTTCTTGGACTTGTAGAGCCAAAAGCAGAAGCAAAGCGTATGTCTTGGCAAGTGCATTTTTCTACCCCAGGAAAGCTAGGCAGAACCCTGACTCAGTTACAAATAAGAAGTTTGAGGGGCAAAAGAGAGGTTTGTATCACACCCTAGTTCTTGTGGGTTTTTCCAGTACCTCCGCTGGGACAGTCCTAGGGTTTTCAGTAGTGAGTCCAGGGCTATTGGCCAGGACTGAGGTGGTAAGTCAGACCATAAGGTTCATCCTGTGCAAGGTACGTGTTTACTTTCCCACGCATCAGGCTGGAATATGAAATTTACTCATGGCTAAACTAAGAGATGTTCCATCTTGTAAGACAGACTCTCTAGTGGCCTTCAGTCATCAACAGACCTGGGGAAGGTCTTCAGAGCCCCCACTTCAATCTTTTCCTTTGTGGTTGCTGAAGCTCTTCTTGAGTATTTTCTTCTTTAGACCCTGTAAAAGTCATCTTTTCTTATTAAATGAGCTGCTGGGAGGTTGGTAACTGAAACCTATCTTCCATTCTTGAGGTCTCCATCCAAAAACCACTGAAGCTCTTTGAGATTATACACTTCTTAATGTGTAGGAGTAGGAGCACAGTGGGAAAGTAAAGTGATAGAGTCATCCAAGAGCTTTCCAGCTGGCCAGGGTGACACTCATTCCAGTTTGCTTGCCTGCAGTTTGGCATATGAGTTTATAGGAGATTAATTTGTATATGTCAGAACATATAAAAGGGTTATAAAACTCTAGCTCGTTCCTCTTTCCCTGGATGCATCAAATTGGCTTGCAGATTTATTGCCAAGGAGCAACATTCTCTCCTTCAAGCAAGGGTGAGCTTTTATTTCCGAGGAAGTATTAATCTTTACCTCAGCTACCTGTTTCCAGCATCAGCAGGTAAAACTCCCCTCTCCATGAGGGAACAAGGTTTCTTTATCTCTAAAAACCCTGGTCATGTATGTTGTTTGCAGATTGTCACCCTCAGGAACCGGATCGATCAGGCTCAGAAGCAGTAAGTACCTTCCAAGCTCCTGGCTTGGGCATATCTTCTCAGTGTTCAAAGTAGTCGCTTCAGCCTCAACACCAACATTTTCTTATTGCAATGAAATGAGGCTAGAGATGGAAGGGCAACTACCATCCTGCCTCACATTGCGAAAATGAAGGGGAAACTGAAGTGAATGTAACAGCTAACAAAAAAAATAATGTTTCTTCACACCATGTCTGCAAGATTTCCATCTGCTTACTGCTGGGGTTTTCAAACACCTGACTGAGGTGCTTTGAATACTTGAGGGAATACAACCTTTGTTTACAAAGGGTAAACAAGTGGTTGCTAAGATTATAAGGAATGGTGTGTAACAAGACTAACATAATGGGATTACTGTTGTGTGTTCTTGTCACTCATCATCTTTCCCTCAGTTTTTTCCCCTGCAAGACTTCTATTTCATTAGTTTTGAGTTGTGTATCTGTAACTGTTCTACAGTGGACTTACGAGAGACTTGGCTAGACCGAGTCTCAGGGCTAGGGGTGTAGAAAACTAACAGACATAGAGAACAAACTGCAGGGAAGCAAGAGAAGAGAGCTCTCCAGTGGTGATCTTCACCGTGCTTCTGTATCATCTTAGGAAAGTCATGTCAGGAATGAAGTGGTGGTCTTTGGTGACATCTTCGGATTATAGGAGTGACCAGACATTGCCTCCCACTTCCCCAAGCCACCCCAGCTTATCAGATAAATGTAAAGCTAGGGCCTCAGTTGTCTGTAGATGCCAAACATACAGCTTGACCTTCCCGTGTTATTTTTTGTAAACAGCTGTAGGCTGATAAACCTCACCAGAATGTGCAGCTGCAGAATGATATCATATGGTTTGTCTGGGTGCTTCTGCTCTTCTGAGGGGCACTACCACACCATGCACAACAGACTGTACCATGCTTATCCCCCCGAAAGACATGATACCATCTTAGGACATAATTTGAAAAGGTTGCACTGAGAAGCCCACAGCTCATGAGATTTTTGTGTACTTAAATTTGTACCCACACTAGATGCTATCATTCCAAAGCAGTGCCTGCTGAATGTGTTATACAAGGATCAAGTGATCCTTTGCTTCTATTAAGTCTCTTTAAGCACACTCTGAAAGGTTAGGCATAACATCAAACATCACAGGTGCTTGTGGAGATAAAAGGACTCTGCCTTCATTTGAGGAGCTACACATGTCCATACTGGGTTTTGAACCTGCAGAAAGGCTGGCAAATGGGCCACTAAGATGAATTTAAGAGAAGTAGAAAATGCTCTGCTCTCTGTCTTGTAAAAGGTCAATTTTTCAAATCGACCGAGTCTAACTTAGTCAAAAGGTAAAGTATCCACTATATGTATGTCTGTGTCACTGTGCTACATCCTTCTGTAAATATGGCTAGTGCTCTTGAACCAATTCATGGGGCAGCCCTACAAAAATCTCCCCAGATGTGTTGTCCATATCTTTTTTCTGCTTCCTGGAGGAAAGAGTGGTTTTGAAGAAGGCCTCTCTGTTGATAGCAAGGCTCTACCACCTTGTGCCCCAACCCCTTTCTCTGATGTGGCAAAGAGCTGCCCCCAGTTTGCATGAGCTTTGGTTCAAGAAACAGCCTCATCATCATGTGTGTGAGATGGAAAGGTCTGGTGGTGTGCTGAGCCCCAAAAGCCAAGGTGCTGCCCATGGGAGCCAGTGTAGAATCTAACTCAACTAACTTCATGCCTGGCCCCTTTGACTCCAGGCATGCCTGCTTCTTGGTCAGAAGGTAAGTGGCTTGCATGTAGGATTGCCCTTCTGTCTATATGGACAGTTTGCCCCAGGTGCTTTGTGTGAGGAGTGTAGCTGGACTGATCCCACACATGTCATGAACAAGATGGGGACACTGGTATGAGGGAGGCCTAAAAAGTTGTTTGGACTGTTTTGGAGGCTCTTGCTCTCATCATATAAGGAAGAAGCCACTCTGCCTTTACCAGAGCAAAGCAATTCTTAGTCATATTTAAATTATTGCTCGGCTTTTTGCCTCCACTACTAGATGACTAGAGCATCTGGGAAATTTGTCCAGACCTTCCTGATAATGAGGAAATTTTATCCAGAAAAAGCTCTAAACCCTAAAATAGCAGATTTGTATTCAGGACACATCAAGTCTGTGGCTGGATAGTCCAGCCATTTAGTTTTGAGACTAGACAGACTTCTCTTGTGATAACGCAGGAATCTGGAAGGGTTCACCCCTTTCAGGCATGCACAACCTGGCCTTTCACTGAAAGCCTGAGGAGGAGTCCGTTCCCACAATAGCAACAGTATTTTTCTCAGGGCATGCTCTATGGCAAGTGTGCCCAACATGTGAGAACTGAAAGCAGCTCAAACCTAATCTTAGAGTCAGAAATGCACAAGTGGTCACAGAGTCCCACTGCTTCCACCACGCTAACATGTTTTTCTTTCCTTTTGTATTATATCAGCAAGAAGGCAGGACCACCAAAGGGCAAGGTTGGCGGGCGCTGGAAGTAAAGAACCAGGCAGGATGGCCCTTAGTGGAGTGCCAAAACCCTGCTGGTCTCCTCTTTCTTCCGTCACCAATTACTTGTGTTCCTACGCATCAAAGCTAACAAAAATCACAACATCAGCCTGCATTGGCTATTGCTGCTGCTTTTCTTCTTTTTCTTCCTGGAGGGGTCTGTCGGCTTCCTCAGTCAAAAGGAAGCAGGTTCCCTGTGGAACTGAAATGACTCCTTGCTGGCATCTTCAATTCCTGCTGAGCATGTCATTTATCCTCCTGATACCATCCCTATGCTGTCCTGTAGATTGCTGTGTACAAATCTCTGGATTTTGTAAATAAAGCACAACTAGTACCTACTCCAATAACAGCCTTCTGGAACAGTGTTTCACACTTTATTTAATGGCATCCAATTTTGCAAGGATTTAGGAGTTGCTACAAATCCTTTAATATCATTTGATCCAGCTCTACAACTGGGAATGAGGCTCAGTATCACCAACAAAGATCCAGGACTGGGGGCCTATTTTACAGCCACCATACAAGCTGGCTGTTCTGGGGGAGCTTGTAACCTGGATGCCAAATACCACTGAAATTGACTTAAAAGTTTGAGTAATGGAGGGAATCAAAGAATCATGAGTAAGAAGCAAATCCATAGAAGTGGTAGTTTTCAGCACACAGCATTTCTTAAATGCAGACAAGTCACAGTAGAATACAGAGAATGATTAATTCAAATACTTATATCAAAATGTTTATCAAGGCTATCAACCTACATATAATATTAAAGCCCAATACTAAAGTGTGAATTACTTGGTTAATTCAGTGTAGATGTCAAAACACAAATGGATGTTACTATACTTGGGATGCGAGCTGTTCTGTAGGGCCTCTTGCCTTTTGCCAATCCTTGAAATGCCCTCTTGGAAGCAAGTCCACCAGGGTTTCCATCATGTTTCCAAAATGTTTTCCTCATGTTTCCAAACTCGTGGCTGTTTCTGGTGCCTATGTTCACATTCTGTCTCTCTGTTAGTGCATGCTATGCCATCATATGTTCATAGGATCATCTAGTTCCAACCACCATACCACTGGCAGTGACAGTTTTGCAATGCTACAGGCTTGGGGAAGAGTGGCTGGAAAGCTGCTTGGTGGAAAAGGACCTGGGGGTGCTGACTGATGGCTGCTGAACATGAGCCAGCTTGTGCCCAGGCAGCCAAGAAGGACAACAGCATCCTGGTCTGTATTAGAAACAGCATAGCCAGCAGGGCCAGGACAGTGACCGTCCCCTGTACTCAGCACTGGTGAGGGCACACCTCAAATCCTGTGTTCAGTTCTGGGTCTGCAAGAGAGACACTGAGGTGCTGGAGCGGGTCCAGAAAAGGGCAACAAAGCTGGTGAAGGGTCTGGAGAATAAATCTTATGAGCAGCTGAGGGAACTTGGGGTGTTTACTCTGGAGGAGGCTCAGGGGGGACCTTACCCCTCTCTATACCTACCTGAAAGGTGGTTGCAGTGAGGTGGGGTCAGTCTCTTCTCCCAAGTTACAAGCGAAAGGACAAGAGGAAACGGCCTCAAGTTGTGCCAGGGGAGGTTTGGATTGGATATTAGGAAAAATTTCTTCACTGAGTGGGTGCTCAGGCATTGGCACAGGCTGCCCAGGGCAGTGGTGGAATCACCGTCCCTGGAAGTGTTCACAAACCATGTAGATGAGGCCGTCAGTGACACGATTTAGTGGTGGCCTCGGCAGTGCTGGGGAACAGCTGGACTTGATGATCTTAAAGGTCTTTTCCAACCTAGTTGATTTTATGATTCTATGACACCTTCCACTAGACCAGGTTATTCAAAGCTGCAGCCAGCCTGGCCTTCAACACTTCCAGTGTGATGGGACATCCACAGCTTCCCTGACCACCCCCTCCATCGCGAAAAGTCATTTCCTTGTTTCTGACCTAAACCTCCTCTCATTTCAAAATCGCTGCCCCCTGTCCTGTCACGACAGCCCCTGGTAAAAAGCCTCTCTCTGGTTAAGCCCCCTCCAGGCCGTCATCAGGTCTCCCCAGCGCCTTACCCATGCTGACCAGCACCAGCTCTGCCTTCCCTTGCAGAAGAGGCATCCCAGCCCTCCCACTATTTCCGTGGCCCTCCTCTGACAGGCCCATGCTTGTTCTGTGCTGGGGACTCCCGAGCTGGCCGCATCACCCCTGCTGGGGTCTCACACGAGCAAAAAACCTCCAGAAACGCAGCCACGGTTGCCGAGTCCCACATGGGCACTGCTGTGCAGGTGCTAACCTCCCACCTCCCCGCCCTTGCGGCTCCTCTGAGGGGTCCTCCTCTGCCCTCTCGAGTGGGCCCAAGGGCCGGCGGTCCGGTCGAGCTATCTTCGTGCGGGGCACCTGGGAGGACGGGGCCGCCATGATCGCGTCAGGCTCCCCCACCGCGCTCCTCCGGTCCAGCAGGGGGCGAGAGCTGCCGTCTCCTCTCCGCCGGGAGCCTCTCTGGCGCCGCACCGCTATCGGGCCGAGCTTCAGCCATGGCAAAGATAGGAGCCAAGAGGGCCGTGTGAGCAGAGCTGGCCGGGCCGCGCCGGGCCGTGCTGTGGTGGTGGGAGGCCGGGCCGGGCCGGGCCGTGCTGTGCTGTGCTGTGGTGGTGGGAGGCCGGGGTGGGCTGTGGTGGGGGGGAGGCCGGGCCGGCGCGGCTGCAAGGGGTGCCGGTCGGTAGGTCGGTCGGTCACTGGAGTCGTGTCGCCGTAGGTACCCGCTGTTCCAGCTGGGGGGCCCGCAGCTTCGGATCTTCCGGCCCAACTTCTTCATGCAGGCGGTGCGGCCCGGCGTGCCTCAGCCCGAGGACACTGTCCAGTTCCGCATCTCCATGGAGTGAGTGCGGGGACCGGGCACCGTATGGCGCTGTTCTTGCCGCGGAAAGGGTTTAGGGCTGCCCCTCGGGTACAGAGGAACACACACCTTCCCCGCAGTGCCGCCCGTCACGGCACACTGCCCTTTGGGCTGCAGCTTGTCTTAATAGGGGTGGGAAGATGAGGTGCCACATAGCGCCCTTTGGGCCTGGGGAAGGGTCTTCTGTTTCAGAGAGAACTTTTAGAGAGCCTGGATTTACTGTTTTAACTATGAGCTTTGGTGTGCTCCTCTTCCTCAGAGTTAATGGGGCTCAGCCTTCCCAGGGGTGGGCGTAGGAAGAAGGAAGTGTTTATAAGAGGATCCATAGGAAACAAGGTGATGTCCAGGTATTTCTGAGTACTTTTTCAGCCTGACCACTCTGGTTGCACACACTAAAATCCACAGGCCTGTGGCAGGTCTTGGAAAGATTGGAAACTGCTGTTCAGAAGATTAGAAAGGGTTCTAGGGTCAGACAGTGAGAAAGGCTACCTATTATTGCTGAACAAGGACTATATCTGGGATTTTGACTGTTGAGGCTGGAAAGGATAAAATATTTGTTATTGTTACATTTTATGGATAATGAATTGCTGTAGCAGTGTGCGATCTATGCTGAGTTTATACTTTTGTGCACTGGAGCTACCTTTCTTAAAAGTAGAAGATGTATTTATTCCTGAGTATTAACCACTCTGTAAATACTATGCCTCTGTTGTATTTTATTTAAATATTTATACTTTTCCATCTTTCTTTTCCCAACATATTTTTGCATTGCCTAGAATGACGAGAATAGATGTCAAGAATTACCTTGAAAAAATATACAATGTGCCAGTAGCTGCTGTGAGGACCAGGATACAGTATGGTAAGTGCAGTTGAGTGATGCAAAGGGATGACCACAACATCTCTGCACAGCCAGAACACTTTTACTATCCGAAGATCCATTAGATCTCAGCAAACTCTGGTTCCAGGTGCTTAGCTGGTGACATCCATCAGTATAATTTTTTATGTCTCCATTTGAATGAAAGTGCACCACTCCATACTTGAATGCTTTGATTAGATTATGACATAAGTTTAGTTAAAAATAATCTGAGTTTTAAAAAACTTGTTCATCTTGGCACTTAACCAGCTTGTGCTGTATGCTTTTGTAGTTGGTACTGTTTCTCCTTGAAGACCAGGGTGTCTCACTTCAGAAGGAACTGCTTCATGTGTCTTTAAAATCAGTAATTAAATTTCAGCCATAGCCTCAAAAAGGACCCCCAAACTGAGTTGAGATTACCTGGCATGCACACAGAGAAGGTGTTATGGTCTAACAAAAGGCAGTTTGTAGAGCAAAGAAAAATATTCTGTTAGACCAGTAGATGCTGTCATAAAAACATCTTGAAAAACTTCCAGTTTTTCATCACTTGTCACATTTCTACTACAGACCTGTATGCATCCACTTATGGTGTTGCCCTGTGCCACTCCTACAAAAAAGCCCAACCGAAACAAACCCACAACAAAACCAAACACAGCAAAACCAGCCCAAGAGAAAAAGAAAGAATACTCCTAGTTTAAGTTATGGTGAATTCGGACTTGGAGGAGAGGGATCTAACTCTTAACTGAAATAAGCTAAATTTATGTAATGTCATTTTTACATATGAATGCTTCCATCTCCAGAGCTTCTCTGACTGCAGTTTGTATGCTATGCAAAGTCAGGAATATACTTTTCATGGGTTTTTTTACATTTTGATCACCAGGCAGTCTGGGAATCAAATGGAGAGTGACTTGTTGGTGAGGACATCTTTGATGGCTGGGTTTTTGTTTTTTTTTCATGCAGTGACTAGCAAAGGGTTGATGTTTTATAACGGTGAGAGTAGGGATGATGTTAAGAAAGGGATAGGAAAAAAAACTGTAATAGTGAAAAATGGAGAATGAAAGAAGAAGCTTTAAGATTGTAGAACCTGGAACATACAGAAGGAGAAAAAGAAAACAGATTATCTGTAATATGCTTCTGTGGAAAAAAACAAACCACCAGGATTAAGTAAAGTCTTAAATAACAAACACAAAGGTCTAAACAGCATTGGAAAATATTCATGTTACAACATGTTTCTTACATCAGTTTCATCTGACACTGCTAATGGAAGTGATTGTAGAACGTACATATTCAGGGATAAAAAATGAAAGGTGGTTAAAATGTCTAATAATTTGAGAGCTTTAATCTCTGCCTAACATGCAGAGAGTAAGTTAGCTTCCCACTTGGCTGTGACCAGCATACTTGCAGAAGGTTGAAATGCCTTGGTTTGTTTGGATGTGGAGTGTCATTTCCTGGTCTACAAACAGTAGATCCAGCTCATCAGCTGAGTTGTAAAAGCTGACAAGTTTGAAGCTGTTTAGTGGTCATTTCCTGCTTGTTTTCATGAAGCTGTTCATGTTACAAGGACTGTTTATCCCTCCAGGCCCCCTACTCAGAGAGCAGAAGATTTAACTCCTTGCTTCTTTGCAGACTTTGTGTAACTGGTGATGCCACACTTTAGTAAATGTGTTGCTGTGCTGGTACTGAAGAAAGAGTATTCCTCTTAACAGTAAATCAGAACTAGTGAAGTTCTCCCTTCAGCTTGGCCTAGCTTTGGGAAACTTGGAAATCCAGGGAAGTAAAAGGTGGGATTCTCTTAATTTCTGCAGGTGCCAATAACAGGAGAAATCACAAGAATCAAAGAGTGAAGAAGCCAGATTATAAGGTCGCCTATGTACAGCTGGTGAGTTAACAGGAATGCTTGTGGGGAAAAAGGGAAGGGACTGTTATCTAGCTAATCTGGAAGTAATATTGAGTGAATTGTCTGGCTGAATATTTCTGCCAGTCCTCTAATAATGACATTTTCTTTAATATGTTCCAGAATGTATAAATACTTTTAAATGATTTAGTCTAAAAATCAAATTCAAACAAATGGTTAGTTTTCAAGTCCTGTATTTGTCTGAGGTCTGTGTGTAAGTTATGGTCTGATGTCATATAGTGCTGCTTTGCCAGTGAGTTTCATGCTGACCCTGTACTCTGTGTGCTGGAAGGTTCACGACTTGTGTGGTTGATTGCTGAAACATCCAGTAAGTGAAAGAATATATTGTAAGGGTAGGGAACTCTTATTAAAGCTTTTGGATTTCAGAGAAGACTAAGGCATATTCCTTGGAGAGCTCTTAGTCATGTTTAACAAGCATGCATTGTGGCTAAACCGGGTTCTGAAACGTATGTTGGTTGCCCAGTGGAAAAGGAGCTTCATGTTCTTACAAGTTTCTTTCATAACAGGAGCATATTATAGCTTAGACTTCTCTTGGGCTTACCTGTTTCTATGTGAAAAAGAAATTCAACCACTGACAGAAACCCCCTTCACATACCAAAATTACATTAAAGGAATGCTATTTATGGTCGTAAAACCATAAGCTCAAAATTGCTGTTGACAATATGACCTCAGTGTTACTCCATCCTGGGACAAGGATTCAATATGGGGAGAACACTGTAATATTAAAGACTGCATAAGACTTCATACGAACTTGGGCTTAAACTAAAGAGGCACGGACAGTGGGAATTCTGATGACTTAATGATTTTTTAAAGTTTAAATGTGCTTAGAAGTTTTTTCTCTAAGCCCCTTTTGAGAATGGGAGTGAAAACAGAAGTGAGAAGAGTGTGTTATTCTAGACAGCTCTTTCCTTTAAAATAACAGTATAAAGTAAAATATTAATAGAAAGTAACAGTGTTGTATTTAGGTAAGGACTAAGCTTCATTTTTCTGTGCTGATGTTAAAGGCAACCTCATCTCTCTGAGGATTTTGCATTATGATGGCTAAAAAGCACATTTGTTTTTCAAGGAAGATTCTGTTTTGATGGGAAAATTCTCCCGCCTAGATTGTCTATGCTAAGTTTTTGTCTGCCAAAGATCATGTATGAAAGATTCATTGAGAACACAGCTGAAGAATTGTATGCCAGGAGTGATGTTGCATCTTAAAAGTGGCTTTCTTTAAGTGTCATTAGTAGGTGGATGCAGGCACTTTCCATTCCCTTGGCCTTTTGCTAGTGACTTTTTTGCTTTTATTCACTCATGTGTCTTTTGTCTGCTGAGTTAAAGAGGTAGTCTGCAACACAAAGATACTCATGGGGAAAGAGGGGGAAGCAAAATGCACCTGCACTGTGGAGCAAGCCATTCACAGTACCTTTACGTCAAACCTCTGATCCTAGAATAGTTGCCATTACCTTAAAGGTAGCTCCACAGTGGAGTGGAGAATTACACAAACTAGCTTCGTACTGGAAGCAGTCACACAGCAGTAACTGGTCTTCCTCCAGCCTCTCATTTTGCCTGCTGGGCAACACACAGAGCACTGTGGTACTGTGGCTGAGGACTACTTTTGGTATACAAGACAGCAAATGTCCCTTTACTTCATTGCTCTGTAATATAGTGTCAGCATAAGTTGACATGGCATGTTTTCCATCTTCCTTACTAATGGGATCAAGGGACCACCTTTTGGTGTATCTCATTGCAAGTGATGAGCAGCACAGAAAGCCAGCCGTATCCTGGGGCTGCATCAAAAGCAGCGTGACCAGCAGGTTGAAGGAGGTTATCCTGCCCCTCTGCTCTCATAAGACCTCACCTGGGGTAGTGTATACAATTCTGGTGTCCTCAGCATAAGGAGGACATGAAACTGTTGGAACAAGTCCAGAGGAAGGCCATGAGGATGATCAGGGGACTGGAGCACCTCCCGTATGAAGACAGGCTGACAAAGTTGAGGCTGTTCAGCCTGGAGAAGGCTGTGGGGAGACCTCATAGCAGCCTTCCAGTACCTGAAGAGGGGCTATAGGGATGCTGGGGATGGACTGTTCATTAGGACTGTAGTGACAGGACAAGGGGTAATGAGTTCAAACTTAAACAAGGGAAGTTTAGATTGGATATAAGGAAGAAATTCTTTACTGTTAGGGTGGTGAGACACTGGAATGCATTGCGCAGGGAATCTGTGAATGCTCCATTCCTGGCAGTGTTCAAGGCCAGGTTGAACAGAGCCTTGGGTGGCATGGTTTAGTGTGAGGTGTCCCTGCCCATGGCAGGGGGGTTGGAACTTGATGATCTTAATGTCCTTTCCAGCCCTAACTGTTCTATGATTCTATGATTCTAAATCATGACCATTTACTAAACTTGTGTCATTTAACGGTGGTCTGTGCATTTCCCCCTCACCTCATTCCTGGTCTCTTTGCTCTCTTTTTTCCTGTTGTTGGTGGTGCCTGTAATTCCTTTAATATTTAGGTTTGTGTGTGTCTTCCCTCCCCACCCCTTTCTGCTTTTGTTCTTTGCTTTTCATCACTGCCTCTCTCTCAGACAATGAGCTCCCAGTTCTATGTTCACACCAGCTTTAAACACTGGGTGAGGCCAGAAACCCAGTGTAATTTCTGAAATTGAAGGCTTTGCTTTCATTCTCATTCATGGTGTGATTTAGACTGTAACAGGCCCCATGCAGTCCATTATGAGTATCTGCCTAATTTAGGAAAGTCTTTGGTAACCACTGTAAAATCCTTATTTTCATGAGAATTAGTTTGCATCTGTCGTGAGTCAGAGTAGCTGGGCTTTCCTACCATTTTTACCAGCTGTGTTTTCTTTCATGAATCCAATTTCAAGTTAAAACTGCTTATGACTGGAAAAATAAGGAGGTTTTTGGAAGGTCTTGAGTTGATCTTTGTATTGCCCACTAGGTGGAAGTATTGCTCTTCCCAGTGTGACTTGGTAGCAGCTGTTGTGAGGTTTACCTGAATGAAATTGAGTATATTCTCCAGTTTTGCTTCCCTGCTTTATAAAACATCACCTTATGTGTTCCAGTGCAGTGTACATATCCATTCATTTACTGCCAGTGTCTCAAAGGTGGAAGGTGTATGAAGTCATAGTCAACATACCCTTAGGTGTCAGATCAGTGCCCCAGCTGTTCCACATGTAAGAATTGTTGTCCTTTCTTTTCCAAATACTATTTCTTGGAGATTCAGAACTGTTTACTTTATTCTCAGTCAGTAACTGGACAAATATGTGGTCTGTCCAAGCATAATATTTTCATACTAAAAAAATACCTCCAATCGTAGAAGGCTGTGGATCAACAATATCTTGCTATTCCAGAGCCTCTCTGCCTTTTTTCCCCTTTTAGAATTTAGTGAGAAAGGTTTAAGTTTTGGAGACTTACAGCTTTGTGTATCATGCTACTTTTTTACATTGTTATCTTTTTTTTTAATTAAAAACAAAGCTATATATCTTTTCAGAGTAGATGAAATGAATGTAATAACAGCAACTTCCAGCCTTTCTCCTGACTCCAATACAGTTACAATTATCCTAATGTTATTTAAAGAAAAAAGGAGCAAAGAAAACCAATGGGAAACTTTACAGTTGCATTAACATCAGGGAAATTAAAAAACAACAACATCCCCTCTCCTCCTTCTCCTTCAGTGTTCTTGCTGGTTTAGCTCAACAGGTTTTAGCACCCGTGGGAGCACAACTGTAGGCAAGCCTCTGGAATCCAGGCCTATTTTTAATTAAACTTGTTTTGAGAAATCTAATGGAGATGGCTGTAAAAGGGAGTCTGACCTTGTCAACATTGGGACTAACACCTATTTAGCTGCATGAATGATGGCACTGGTGTGAAAATTTTTGTAAATGCTTTCTTCTCAAACCCTGTGTAGAGTATCCAGTACATTCATAGTAGTTACCTGTTTGCACATCAGATGTGATTTTCTTTTGACATGTAGTGAATTCAGAGTAGACTTGGTTGCTCCATACACTGTCCCATTCCTGTGTGGATTTTGAAGTTGCTTTCAGTGCTGTTTGCGGCATATTTTAATATCAGATGTTACCACTGCAACAGCAGGAGAATTGTTCAAATGCACTGAATTATTAAATTTAGCTGTATTTGCTGCAGCTGCTGGACTGAATCCGGTGCTGTTGGGAGTCCAGCATTTTTTGTTAACAATACTATAAACATTGCTTCTCCTAATTCTGAAGGACAGTAGTAAGTACTTCAGTTATCTAAGTAAGCAGAAGATCTTGCAGTTGTTTACATGATCAGCATTTGCTGCATCATTCCTACAGAATAATATCTGTGCTGACCTTCCATCCCTAAACTTTCCAAGGGAAGCAAAGGTCAGAGAAGTACAAGTGAGTTTGTGCTGGGTAATCCTTCCAGCAATTTACTGACCTGAGGCTCAGCAGTGGGAAGGCTACCACTTGACTACATAGGCCTAATTATGGTCACTTAACCTCTCATTAAAATGAATGAAGGCAATTTGTACCACTCCATGTGATAACTCTCTCTAGGAAGTCAGAGAACAAGGTGTGGTTTTACTCTTTCTAGTGACAGAGGCTTGAAATCTAAGAGGAAAATACATGTTTAATGCTTAGGTCACTTTTTATCTTAAAAGCTGTTAGAATTTAACATGTGAATCCTCCTAAGGCCTTGTGTATAAATCAGTTTTACAGTTGGGTAATGCTGAAGTGAGGATTAAAGTTGTTCAGGAGTAGAAGTTCTGTTACCTAAGCATTAGACCACAGATCTCACTTGTACATAACATTAGAATTTGTAGGGAAAATGGAAGTTTCTGGAAAGACTCTACACTGAGAATAGCAATGTGTAGAATCATTACATTGCCTTTATTTTTTAGGTGTTTCAATATAATCTCTCTGACTTGCTTTGGTTGGTTTTTACTTTTCTTCTTTTTAACATTGCGAGGGCTCACTTAGATCGAAGAACAGTGGTGGTAGAGCTTATCCTGACAAATTCCCGTGTAGCACGGTATCACCTCACATTGATGAGAAAGGTCTTTTGCTGGCAATGCATCATGCAGTTCCAAGACAGACTAAATTATCTGAGCAAAATGATTTTTTTGCCAGTGTTTGTCTTTTTTTACAGGATTTTCTTTTAGCACAGCTATGTCAGGTAGAAAGATACTAATATTTTCTCCCACTTTCTGTGTGCTTCTAACTAAGGTGATTATGCTGGCAGAGGCTCTAAGGGAGAACTAAACCCTAGCCTTTCTAGAGCTTATTTCAATTTATGTGAATTTTAGTAATTCAGTAATTAAAAGGGTGATCTTGGTTAAATGGCTTACAAAAGGTAAAACAGTGAACAAATCCAAGGTTTATGAATAAGCCAGAATTTTGCTTTCTGGTAGAATATGGCAGCATTTCATGTTCTAGCAGTCTGCAAAACAGATAAAACCCTGATGAACTTGGTAGAAAGTTGTTTATTTCAGTTAGGATTTCATTCTGAGGATGCATTTATCATGGTTGTCAAATGGTTGCTGTTTACCTAGAAGATGTGTAAGAAAAAGCACTAAGTAAAGGAGTGGCAATCCCTCCATTCTTTTCGTAGGCATTTTTTGAGAAGACGGCACATGAGCTTGAACCTCAGTAGCCTCTGGCATCATGTGGAAAATGCACTGAATGTAATATGCTTGGACAGACTCAGAGTCCTTTATGTAAGTTGATGCCTTTTGGTATTTTTGAAATTTTGAAATACCCAAGATCCAGGCTTCTTCTGAAAATCAGCTACTGAGCATGCACAACAGCTATTTTTCATACAGCTTTCATCACTCCAGAGTCTTACAGTGCAGTATTACTGCATAGTATTGTTACTTAAGATTTATCAACCTTCAGTTCTCAGGGTGTAATGTTTTGGCTGTTTTGAGTTGTGTCTGGCTGCCAGCCAAAATCAGAATTTCTTCACAAAACAAGAGCTGGAAAGAGCCAACTTGTCTATGCTGATTTTGATTTATTAAAAGACTCCAGATACAGATTGACATTTTCAGCTCAATATTTGACTTTCACCAGCCTTGATATGGGAAGTGTGAGCACTTTGATAAACAGCTGAGAGGTTTGTCTGGGTTTGCTAAAGCCTCTGTGCATACCTTTTTTTATTGTTTTGCCTTCTCCCCCCCCCCCCCCCCTTTTAAAAATAATAACTGTTTTGCAATGCTTAGTGAATTACGATGGATGTTGTTAGTATGCTTTAGGGACAGCTTTCCTTCATTCTCCAATAAGGGAAGTGCATTGGTCCTGAAAGCATACCAGAATGGAAGTGCTGCATAACAAGAACAGTCCCTTACTACGCTGTTACCAACATAAATAGTTCTCAAGTTTTCAGTGTAGGTGGTATGCCTACCATGTTAGCCTGAATTGTTTTCTGACTTACTCAACTAAAATGGATTCCTCTCCAGGGCAGACAAGTCCTTAGAATCAGCCCTGTCTGTCCTGTAAGTACCACAGGGCTGAGTGACCCACTCACAGTGCAGTTAAAACACAGTATTTTTTTATAATATAAACAAATTCTTTTCCAAATGCCTCAGTGTGCTAAAATCTTGGGCAGCGCTTGGCCTCAAGGGTACTTGCTGCTGATCCTGGTACAGGAAGAATTTCAGTAGGCTATGGCTTTGGGATTGCTCAAGGACATTGATAAGGTCAGTTTCTGTGCCTCGAAATGGAACTAAACTTCAATTGCCATAGGAGAGCTAATATAAGCATACCTGTTGGTAATTTAAAGGTACAAAAGAGTTGAAACCTCAGAGTGTACACCATGGAAAGGAAAACCTTGATTTGTTCCAGTTGATCTTATCCAGGCTAGAATCAAGGAAAGAGCAATGTATACAGCAGCTCCCTTGTTGTTTTTGTAGTATGGTCAGGCTCTGAGGAAACCCCCAAGAAGTATGCACTACGAAAACAACCGGAGCATTTCTGGGTATGAGTTGGTATTTCCTAGATTCCAGTCTGGATAAGCTCAACTGGGATAATTCATTTTTTATTTTTTTTTTTTTTTTTTTTTTTGTTTCCAAAGTGTATGCTTGAGGTTTAAATTCTTTCACACCTGTAAATTACCAGGTTGCGTGTATTTGGCTAAATGAAACATAGCGCACATTCAGCTGGGTCAGGGACATGGTGAGGGGGGGTATTTTTGGATTTAATTATGTCACATTTATGATCAAAATATATAGGTAGCTGTGTTATGGAAGGCTCCTTTCATGTCCTTTGTGGAACTGCTTCATAGCTGGGCCTCATGTTTGATTGCATTTATTGCACAAATGTAAGGAATGGCTGATCTGAAAAACAAAACAAAACCGACAAAAAACCAAACCCCCAGCTGTTTTCATCTGAAGCAGTTAAATGCTTTTTTTTAAGATTTCTGTATGCGGTATTCTGCCAAAAAAGTTAATGTATGGTAATGTTTGTAAGTGTTTTGGAGAGTAATTTTAGACTTATGAATTATCAGTTGTAAGTTTTATGCAAAGACCCATACAGAATGGAAGGACTGTTATTGCGGAGTTTAATGAAGTTGTGCTTAGTGCAGACACTACTAAAAAGTAGATAGGTAATGTTAATGGGATAGCGCATTTCCACAGAATAATGATTTCCTGCTGTTAGATAAAAAACAGAGACCAAGCAAATGTTTATTTTCCAAATAGGAGACATAGATCTGATGATGTTTCACTAAAATTACTTGTCTGTTAGGCAGAATGACTGATGCAGATGTAATCACTTTAATCTCATTAGTGATGTATTAGACAGACTGTTCCCACTGTAATTGTTTTACACTATAATCTTTATTCCTGTTGATAAGAGACCTCTGATATCTGTTATTCTGTATTCCCACATTACACCCTACGGTAACAGCTGCTAGGACTGTTCTCTCTTATCCTTATCCTAGATCTAAACAACTGTAACTGCTGCTCATACCCTGAGTGTTAACATAACGAATGCCTGCTCCACCATGTATTTCCCTGGTGATGTTACTTTAACAAAATCACCTATATTGCTCATCTTGCTTTTACTGTATGACTCATACAACAGCTTTGAGCTGGTAGAAAGTCTTTGAAGAGGTGTTCATCTCCTGACCATTCATGTGTAAAACAAACAGAAAAAAGATGTCAGTGTCTTAACTAGCACACAAAGAGGAGAGGCTGAAAGATAGCTTGGGGAGGTGGAGGGTTATATGTGTGTCTGTGGGAGAGGGGTAGAAAGAGGTCTTGGGAGGTTAGGAGGTACCATTTTGCACTAGTTGAAACTTCAGGGTGGTCTTGCATTGCAAGTACATTCATCATAGCTACCACAGAAAGGCTGGAATGTCTCTCTGACCATTTGTTTTCTCTTTAGGGCCAAGGACAAACCTTTCAGTTTCCCAACCTATTTCCAGAGAAAGAAGAAGATGCAGAAACTCGCTCTCATGATGACTTCAGGAATAAATATATGGAGAGAGAGAAGCACAGGCAGGAAGGTGACCCCAGACGAGGTGGAGTTCCTGACTGGTTTTGACTTTGATGCAACAAGCCAGCTGCCTTTCTTCAGGCTCAGAGGGATTTTAATCAGCAGACTTGCACTCTTCTCTTCTTGTAATGACTGAATGTTTATTCTAGAGCAGCCCTTGCTAGCATGTCTTTTTTCCTGGCTGTTTGTGCATGACTATGACAAAATGGCCCTAAAGAAATAAAAAGGTAAAATAAATCTAACTGCATCAGGTCTTTCCTGTGAACTTGTGGACAATTTCTAAAATGTGGAATTGCTCATTATTGTTTCTGACTATGAGAGCGTCATTTTGCTTACTTTGTTCCTGCTTCTATGCGTTGTTTTGAGTAGGAGTCATTTAATTTCCCAGGGTAAGTGTAGTTGCATTCTGTAGAATGGATAAAATGTATAGGTCAGGCAGAGGTGGACATGAAGGTGTAGAGAACTGGACTATAGGCTCAGGACATGGGATTGCCTATTTGTCAGTTACTGTGTCCTACCATCCTGGGTATTGCCTTCCTTGCAAAGTGACCCATTGTTGTGGTTAAGCTGAACCTGGGACACCCCTTCTTTCCTGGAGATGTGTGTGTGATCTGAGTGCACTCATTTAATGATTTTGTGATGTTCTGGAGGCAGGGTTTATAAGATAGGCTTGTGACCAGGCACCTGTGCAGTTGATCCCCAGAAGCTTCAAGGAACAGACAGAGGTGATGCACAGTCTTTGCTGTGGTACAGTGCAGGTAGTTGCCTTCTGTGGCCTGCTGCTGTAGGAATGTTGTTGTACTAGTATTTCTTCCCCTGTCTGCAGCTACTGTGCAGTGCTGGCAAGAGCTGTGTGTGAACACAGTTGTATTGGCATAGAAATGCTTCTCCCAGTGTAGGCTGTTTTGTGTTCAGTTCTAAGAAAAAGACTTTTGACTTTTTGGGGTGCAGTTCCCTCTACTTCCAAGTTGCTGATGCCAGGGCTGTGGTCTAACTTTTCTAGGCCTTCAGGGCTGCCACGTTCAGGTTTTCAACTTCTTGGCTCTGTGGCTCTTTGTCCTTACTCTGATAAGGGTATTTCCTCTTTGCCTTGGTCAAGCAGTGTGCTCTGCTGTTGTGTCACAAATGGTGGGGGAATAGGAGGATTAGGAAGGACTTCACCACAGAAGGAGAAAGATGTGTTTCTGTAGGCCACTGGCTATAACGCAAGCACATGCAGGGTTAAACATACAGCTAATGTTTCCCCAGCTTTTGAATTCTGCCATTTGGAGCAATTGGCAGGTTAGTGAATGAGCCCATGTCTTGAACACTTCTACCCGGGTGCTCTCCTTTATTGTTCCATGTCTGAACTTCTTGTTTGGACAGCTAGCAAGATGTTTACAAGGAAACAGCTGTTCCCCAGAGAGGCAATCCAAGTAGGATTTTACGCACCCCCTTCTGTTCATTAGTCACCTCTTTCCCCCTGCTACTTCCCTCCTGCACGACAGTCCATCTCCTTCTGTGGTTTGCGCTTACAACCCCAGTGATGCTCCCACCCCCCTTTTTGTCCAGTTTCCAAGGGGGATCATGCATGATCAGAGTTAGCCAATGCTTAAACAGAGAGATGCTCTTGGAGAGGAGGGAGATAAGGGAGGATTTGCTACTCCCAGCCTGCCAGCAGAGTTACAATAAGTAGATGTGGAAAAATACTGAGTTCACTGAAAACAGTTCATATGTTTGGCGTATCTGCAAAGCCAACACTTCCAGAGTTTAGTAGCGACATGTGAAACTCCATGTTAAATTAGGAGCTGGCCTGCAGTTTTAAAGTAGGACGACTGAATTTGTCTTATGTGCAAGTTTTCTCCTCTGTGGTACACATCCTTCTTTGCTTCCCCTCATTTTTTAATATGTATTTTTTTTTAAAGGGGCTGTTTCCCAAACTTCCAAATCAGGGTGAAGCTGATCCAGATTGGGGCCTGGGCTTCATTCCTACAATATAATATGGAGTTTGCTATTTTTTCTTCACTTTCCTTTATGTTCACCCCCAATATAGGTACCTCCATCCTCTTCACCATGGTGAAGATAACATGAATTCATCTAGTGCTGCCATGTATCTTCCTAACTGGCTGGTCAGCTTTGACCAAGCAAACAGTCAGGTATGTGATAGTTCTGGGTAAGTAAGGCCATATTCCATGTATTAGGCATAACAGCAAGAGGTACATTGATATCAGCCTCTCTGCCTTCCCTGTTAACAGTCCTCATGAGAGGTTGGAGTCACCAGCCTCTGTACTGGCATTGAGGATCCAAGCTGAGAGGAGTTTATTTGCAGTCCCAAATATGCTTTAGGCTGGGTGAGTATCAAAAGCTCTGAATAGGTCTGTCATGCTTTGCTATTCTGTTATTTCTCTGTGCGTTATTAATTTCTAGCTCATGTTCAAGACAGGTTTCTGCCTGGAGTGGCACAAAAGGGAGCAGAGATGAGTATACTCATATCTATATGAAGTTGTTGCAACCACATTCTGGCAGGTATTCAAGCTGCTTAAGAGAGCAATGTTACCAGCTACCTCTAAAGTAGTACTCCTGTGAAATTAAGGTTAAAAAAAGAAAACTCAAAGTCCATTATTTTGCTTTAATACTCCTGATTGCTGTGAAGTGGGCTTAAAAAGATCTTGAGTTTTTCCCAGTCCCTTGTTGGCTAGTGTTTCTGAGGAAGTGCCAGTGCTTAATATGATCTGGTGCTTCATTGCTTAACAAATCCCATCCCCCCAACTCTACAGGTAGGGTAGAAGATAACGAAGATGATACTTGAATATGAAAGGAAAAGGTTGTATCATGTACCTAAGAGAAGTACAGCAAGTGAGTGGGAAAACTAGGATGAGGACTCAGAATTATGTAGTTTTCTTCACTAAATTGTGCTCCTTCCAGCACATCCTGATATTTATTTTGGTTGACACAAGGGATCAGCAGATCCTATGAGGTCACATCTAGCCCTGCTACCAGAGGTGTTGAGCTGTCCTTGGCCATGTCAGCAGTCATACCTGTGGGACAAGGGTTGAATATATGTGTGAATAACTTCTCCAAGGACCAAAGTAACGATGTGGTGAAGAGGCTGATGTTAGCTGTGGTGCAGGAGAAGCCACGTCCTGCACTTGGCATGCACAGCTCTGCAGCTGCCGGCTTCTTTGACGTGCAAGGGAGACAGTGACGCAGTTTCTTTCCCCTCTGAACGTGTGCAACCCCCTGAAGACAGTAACGTGCTGGAACAGTTAGCTGATGCACAACTGACTGTGTTGGCCACTCTGGCAGAGAAAGGCGTCCGGCTGCAGTGAGCATTGTCCCAGCAATACCAGTGCACTCCAGAAGGAGCATGCAGTTGCTTTTTTATTTGTCCATGTTTCTTATTTTTAAAACAAACCTGAATGAATTGTGTAGACAGTGAAGTGACTGAGCCAGTGGCTCTTCCAACTACATCTTTGAAATGAGTTTTGTATTGTAGGCCATGCTCATTTGGGTGCTGGAGACAGGTTCCTTGGTGGTTGAAGTGGATCACATAAGAGGCTGTAGGTGTCTGCAGGTGACTAAATTACTGTCTCTTGTAACCACTTGTCACCTGATCCTTGATACATGACCTCAGAGGGTGAAAATGTTTGTCTTCACAGTTTGCTTGAAGTAGGAAGGCACATAGTGCGGCTCAGCTGGTGAAGTAGATGCAAAGCTGTGGTGGCTTCACCTGTATGTTAGCCACAACCATCAGCGGCCAGTTGTATAGTCCTGTGCACCATCCAGAGGCTACTGGTGGTTAAATGAGAAAAGGCTAAATAAAATACATTGTAGAAAGAAATGCAACCTTGTGGTGGATTCCAGGAAAGAGATATGCTATTTCATTTAGTGAGTATTCCTTACCTGAGCAAAGGAAAGCCAAATCACAGAGAACGTAAGTGGCTTGCCTTCATGGCTGAGCATGCCTGAGAATGGGTAATCCAGAGTTTCTGGTACTTGCTTCCATACTGGGACCCCCAAATTATGCAGCTGGTGACAGAAGGGGGTATTTAACAATTTGATTCACTATTGACCACTGTTGTTGGCACTTCTGAATAAATGAAACAGTAGGAAAATTTTGCTTACTTTATTCAAGACCATCTTGCTGTGGGAAATGTCTTCATGACTGGGGAGTTCCCACTCCATGCAAGTTATTCTAATTACATCAAAGGTATGAGGTTTTTATTTCAGGAAAATTATTTCACTTGAGCTTTCAGGTTGTAGGACAGACTGTTGCTTCTTCAGCTCTAGTGTGTTTGTGGAAGGGCTTGCAGAGAGTGGTAAAGGTTGGATGGAGGACGTCTGCTTAATGTGTGAAACAGGGCGAGGTACACAAAGCAAGCACTGTTTTTGCTAGGAGGACTGAAAGCTGTAAAACTGTTATCTTGACAATGCTGCTTTATCCTGAAGTGGAGTTCAAGGACTGCTCAGAGTCCAATTTAAAGAAGTCTGAGAATGGCTTTTCAGGGTGGTTTATATGCCAAGGCTCATAGGTACCACAGCTAAAAAGGAACATTGTGATAATCCCTTTTGACCTCCTGAATAACCCAGATCATAAAATTTCATGCCGTAGTTTCTGTGTGTAGGCCAGAAGCTTGTGGTTGAATATTACGTGGGATGGTTTTCAAGGCTTGAACTTGACAAGCATTGCAGGACAAAGTAAGTTTCCTTGAGTAAGCAGGGCCCAAACAGCATGAACGTCAGCAACATGTCATCTGTCCTGTGTATTTCTTAAAGAGGTTGTAATGGGGAAAACTAAGCATTGCTGTTTAGGAATTGTGTGTTTGTAGCAAAGAGGTAATTCTCATAAACATTATTTTCTTTAAATGCAAAAGGTTTTAGTCTAGCTAGGAGGACATCCTGGCCGAGCCATTTCTTACAGAGTGATTTATGGCTGTTTAGACAGAATTTGGCTTTTCGTGTATGTTGTTGGCTTATCAAAGTGTGTGCTGCTGCTGTGGACACACCCATCTTGCAGAAGTCAGGAGATGTATCACAGTCACTCTGTGGTATAAGAACATAGTAACTAGGACCTGGTGCAAAACTAATTGCTCTTAATTACAAACCAGTGTGAATTATCAGTCTCTAACTTTCTGTGCCTTTAGTAAATGCTGCAAATGAAAATTGATTAAAATTTCGGAGAATTTGTGCAGTGCAGAATTAGGCACTTCGTTTTCTCCTGTGGCGACTGGCACTTAGCATTTTGAGGTCACACATGGTATTCTAGGTAGGTAAGTATGTCATGCCTAGGATCTGGCCCTTGGTGCTATCTACATTTCATTTTCCAATGTTCTTTGTTTAGGAGTTAGATCAGTGTCAGTGATTCAAGGTTTGGAAAACCTCCTTTCCTAAAAAAAAAAAGAAGGCTTAGGAAACTCCCTCTGTTGAATCAGCATGGTTTAGAAAGTATTTTCACTGTTTGTCTGTATGGACATACCTGGAAAATTAAAACTTGGAGGGAGCGCATAGTTTAATGCAGCTGAGCAAGTGACATGAGCTGACGAGAAAGGGAGTGGCTGTGGAGTGGGCTGGTGATACCCTCTTTAGTGTTGGGATTGGCCAGGGAGTTGCTCTGGATCATCTGGCAAATTTCCCTTAAGCCTGTGCGGAAAACATTAAACTGCTGAAGGCCTCTTAAGTCATGTAGTCTATGTCCTCAAATGAAGAGAGCCTGCTGCAGATTGAGCCATGCCAGTGCTTACATACATGGCAGACCCAGTGTGTGGTGTGTCACAACAGCTGTCAAAGACTGATTGTCATACCCAGAGTCTCTAAACATCCTGTTTATCCTTGCAAGGAGGAACACTTGGTTGAAAGATAAATACCAAAAAAAAACAACAACCCAACCCCAAGACTGGTGCTAGGGACAATATTTGCCCTTGGGCTAACAAACCTGAAAACAAAAGAAAATAAACATGGGATGGAGGCAAACACATTTCCACACGAGGCCAGATTCTAATAGGGATTTAGGAGCTTAGCTTGTTTTGGCATGCTTGAAACAGAAAAAGCCGTCTGGGTGCCAGGATTCTTAGGGCTCCGTATGTGTGTGCGTGCATCAGGGGAAGAGTGTGGGGGAAGATGGGGTGTCTGTGGTGATGTGCAGGGGGAATGGAGGACGTTGGAGCTGCCAGAAGGCTTTGTGCAGGGTCACCCTTGGGGTAAAGCTTGCACATTTTAACTTTTCGTTTTAAAAATCAAGCATGCTGAAAAAAAAATTCTTCAAGTTGGCAGCGAGATTTTTTTCTTTTTTTCCTTCCCCCTCTGTTTGTTGTTCATTTGTTGCTGCACGGGAGGTCTGTTTACTTTGCTCAAGAGAATGAGGGACCCAAGAGACGCTGCTCTGCATGCAAAGCTTTTATGGAAGGGGCTAGGGGAGGAGAAGAGGAGGAACTTCCAAGCCTTTTGAAACAGAGGTGAAAGAGTTTGCAGGCTATTTCTTTAGCTTCTTTGCCCAATGCTAGTTGGGCCTGATGTTGCTACTGGTTATGCAGACATAGCTTGCCCATGGACTTCAAAGATGGGTCCTGCTTTTAAGGGCTGATTTGGCAAATCTCTACAGGCTGGGCATGAGGAGGCCTGAGAAACCCTAAGACTTGATGTTGAGGCTCTTGAGTAGCCATCTAAAGCAGCAGTGGCACCCAGTTTGCCTGTGGGATCTCTCTGGTTGCTTTCAAACCAGAGATGTTGCTACTCTCTCCACCACCTCTCTGTTAACCCTTCTGAACAAGCTGTCCCTGAAGTTCGGGATGATTTTGTCCATGCCGTTAAGCTACTGTCATGGTGAGCCAATGCAGTCCTTCATTCCAGGGATTTAGTGTTTTAAAGGGGACTTTTCCAGAGCTGTGTGTCAGCATGCTGCTGCTGATCTTTGTTGCTTTAGATGACTCAGTCAACTTCTGAATGCTTCAGTTTCCCCAGCTGTCCTTAATAGTGATTGTGACCTGCCTGGAGATCCAGCAGAAGGAGAGGGAGATCTGCATTACTTCTGCTTGCTGGCACCTGAGTGGATGAGGCAACTCTGTCCAGCTGTATCTTCCTCATGTCTTACGATGCTGAAACAAACAGAAAAGGACAGTAGGGAGAAAACTAAGGGTGCTGTGCAAGGGTGGGTGAATGTCTCTAGATTAACAGATGACCCCATCTCTTGCGATACTTCTTTCAGTAGTAGTCCTCTAGGTTCTGGGCAGTAAGAGTGGTGCACGTGATGTGGCATGCATCATACTCAAGGGTGAGGGAGGTCAAGGGGATAGTTGATGGGTATCAACTAGAGCAGACTTTGGAGCTATGTGGTGTTCTGTTATTTGGAGTTTTCTTTTTGAGTGGTGACAGAGGACAGGAACTGATGAGTCCTGCATATACCTTCAGTGTTGTATTGGAAGCTGATATTTTCTAGTAAGTCAGTTCTGAACTGCTCTAATGCAGAGCAGAGAAATTTCAATTGGCAGAGGGAACTGCCTCCCTTTATCTCTTCCTGTTTTAACTGACAGGAAAGCTGCTCAGCAGCCCCAGGACATTTTTCTGTGTTGTAAAGGATCCCTTAAAAACTGGGAGATACCATGTTGTTTTGGCCATTTTGTCTCCAAGAGAAAGGGGAGTTCAAGAGCCAGCTGTGATTTTAGTTAAGGAAACAAAAAAAGACCTCTCGTGAAAAGAGATTGAAAAGCCTATAAATACTAATTCTAAAGAAGAGAGAAGCAAGACACAGCATGATTAGAGACGGACTACCCAGAAGTACATCCTGTTATGATATATGTGAGTGGGGACTGTCAAAGAAATGAAAAAGAGGGCAAGATAGAAACTGACACAGAAATATTTTCACTCAGCATTGGGTTAGATTAGTGTTGTGCAATTCTTTGCCACAAAATGTCAGGGCCAAGAACTTTGCTGGATGAAGATACACTCTGGCTGTTTCTGTGGATAACCAAGATATCAAAGAGCTAATGGTAATATTACAAGAACAAGAGTTTTGGGAAGTTGTCAGTGCCACATACGTCAAGGCACAAGCTGACTCCAGCAGATGGAGGTGGGGATAGGAAGAGACTTTTTTCCTTAGGAAGCAAAATAGCCTGCAATCTGTCTCTTGCAGGGTTTCTTATTCTGAACCCTGGATCAACCTCTGTGGTGTTGCAGAATCCCAGCCAAGATGAAGCTTGGAAAGATGGCAAGCTTGGCAGCTGTTTCAGTTACAGTACATCTAGTTGTGTGTTAGACCCAGTGGGAAGGTAGAGCATCTTCTGCATTCTTCAGCCATGTGTTGTGAAAGACTTGCATTCTCCTCTGCCTCATGAAGAAAGGTCAGTAATGTGGCCTGGGCGTTAGGAGAGTGAACTTTACTTCCAAACTGTATTAACCTCTCTTTCTGCCTTTGTTTTGTGTCACAGAAATAATCTAGGGATGGTCCCTTTCCTCTGCCCCAGCTTGTCTTTCTGGCTAACACGTCCTTAGTGAAAAGTGCCCCGTCCATTCCTTCTGTGGTTGAGTATGACACACTACACACAATACTGACATACTGAGGTTGAAGGCTGGTTTCATAATTTGTTGTGGATTTTTCAATCACTCTTTCAACTGTCTGGGAAAAGTAGTAAGTGTGCTTTGAACACCTTAGCTGTAGAGCCATGGCTGTTCAGTAACAATGCCTCAGTAAAAGAGCTGCTGATTTTTATTGTATTTTGTTTTAACTGCTTTTAATAGCTATAAACAACTTCTCTTTGGAGTGTCTTGCAACTTGTGACCAGCTGGGTGAGGGGCCTTCATGTCAGTTTCAAGCCTGTGGAGAGGAGAGCATAACAGGTCCCTGACTGCTCCAGCCACTTCCTGCCTGCCAAGGAATCCTGGAAACGGAGGTCCTTATTGCACAAGTAATTAAGGGTTCATCAGCTCTACCTCTCCGATTGCTTAATGCCATTGTAGTAAGGGACAAATACTCCTGCTTGCCCACTGTTATTTGTTTTCTGCTTGCTCTGTTTTTCTTGGCGTGAGAGGACGAATTATGAAGATTGTTGAGTAGGATCTGGGAGTGCTGCAGTCTAATGGGTTTGGCTGTGGCCCTGGGTGTGTTGTGGAACACTCTAGTACTGAGACGTGGAGTGTCTTCAGGGCCCCCTCTCTTCCTGCTTCTCTCCCAAATCCAGACAGTAGAGAGATGGTTCTCAAAAAGCAGGTTGAAGTTGCCCAGACCTTGGCACGGGGTGGGCGAAGAAGACAGACAGGGTTGTCTGTAGAGCTGTGCCTCTGAATGGCTGAAGTGCCTTCTGCCCTCACATTAGCAGATACAGGGATTTTACTACAGCTGAGCTGGACTCCAAAAATGTGAGACTGGATTATAATGGGAGGGTTTCCTGCAGATTTTCTTAAAAGGATTCTTTTTCTGTGGTTTAAACTCTGAAGTTCAGATTTTTCTGTTTTCTCCCCATTATAGTATGCAAGAAATGACTGTCTTTTAAATAGACACTGAGATTCACATACGGGCAGGGGCCTTCAGAAAAAAAGTACCACATACTGTGAATCCTTTACAGAATCACAAGAGCAGGGCAGACAGGGTGAGCCACCCACCCATTAGCCATCTGTCCCTTGAGATCTGGAGAGTCTTTTAACACTGGGGAGCACAGCCCCTAGACAAGGGAAGTCATGTTGCTGTACTCCAGTTTTTCCTTTTGTGGATGCATGTTCATCAGAACAACCACCAAAGAAACAAGCCCCCATTGCACTGACTCTCCTTGTGCTTCAAGAGCAGTGGAAGAAACACCTGAGGAGAACTGGCTTTGAGCCCTAATGGTCCAATAACATCATAAGTGAGCCTCACAGTATAGGTGGTGCAAGATGGGCATTTTCTTCCCTTCTGGGAATGTGAAAGGTGACAGAGCTTGGACTGTACTTGCCATCTGCAATCCAAAAGCTTCACTGCTGAAGATGTTTTGCCCGAGAGAGGCTGGCTGCAGGGGCTTGGCTGTAGCTCAGGAACAGCTTGAAGGGCACATGTTAGGTAGGCAGATGGAGCGAGTGATGGAGATGATCTGCTGAAGAAGGGGAAGTGTGGAGTGAGAAGGGGAATGATAGAAGGGCAGCCATGTGGGCGACCCTGTGGGAGCAGAGGAGGGCAATAACTCATCTTGAAAGGAGTGAGAGGCCAGCAGCGAAATTGCCTGGAATAAGCGGCTGAGGCAGAAAAGGGCTGGTGGAATGATTGGGTCTGGCAGACCTGAGGTTGTTCTGCGTGTGTGTGTCTGCAGGGTTGTTTAATAACTTCTTGGTTAGTCTGCAGAGTCTGTCTAATCAACGGCCCCAGAGCTGGTCACAGCTCGGGATGCTCCAAGGTAACACTAACCTTGCCACAGAGCAGAGGGGTTTCACCAGAGGTCCCAGGAGCACTGCATCTTGACACGTGAATGCAGCCCCCAGCGCGGGAGCCTTACAACAGACACTGCGTAATGGCCTGTTTTGAATTTGTATTTCATTTGCCTCCCATATGGGATCAGTTTTTCCCTTTATTTTTTTTAATAGCGTTTTTCCTAGTCATAATAATCAGTGTTTCCCTGCCTTGCCCCCCTCCCCCCCCTTCATTTTTCACAGCTGGCTTTGATTGGTTTCAGTCTTGCAGATGCTCCTTTGGACCAAGAAGAAGGGGCAAAGGTTCCCTTCCTTTTCAGTGTGAGGCAGACAGCCTTGCCGGAGGGGTGGGAGAGGCCGGCGTGCTCCTGGACTGGCCGACTCTTTGCTGTTGCCCCCGCCGGCCTCTTGTGCATCTGGTGAGGTTTGCCAAATTGCGAGATAATTTCTCTGCTGAAGGCCTGGAGAACATCACAAGTTGTTGATGATGTGCATGCCCCTTCTCTTGCGCTGTGCAAAAACAACCGTGCTTGTGAGCGGAAGGGGTAGATCACCAGTGGCTTGTGCTTGCAGGGTGTAGGTACAAAGGGCCAGGGTGCATCTGTAGTCTGCGAAGAGCATGCTGAGACTGACTCAGACTTCTGTGTCTGTGTGCTGTCAGGCTTACGGCAACCACAGCCCCTCGTATATGACTGTGCCAGGTATGTGGTCCTCTGTGCAGGGCATAGTTAACCTTGCAACTCTGTGTAACACACCACAGAAAGGAGCTGTCAGATGCACCAGTGGAAAGCACCCCAAGTGCTTGAATTGGCATGGGAAAAAATAATTATCGGATGGAGAAGCGGGCTTCCCTGCTTTTTAGGGCATGAGCTGAACACAAATCGCATGGCAGAAAGGAGAAGCTTCCTTTAGCAATCTAATTCACAATTGCCTGATGTGGGGTTTCTAGCAACTTCCTTTGAAGCAGCTTGTGCTGGTCACTGTCGGAGATGGACAGTTCAGTCGACAGTCGCCCGGCCAATGTGTTATGGCTATTCCTGCATTCCAGGCACCATCCAAGAGAATGAGACATAGCATTGCACAAGACCAAAAGAAAGTAAATGTTTACAGGCACAACGCACATTTCAGCTTGTTACATGTTCCTGAGCAGTGAAAGAAATGAAACAATAATTAAAACAGGTCCCAAGTCTCAGTGTGTATCTTGGCTCGCAGTGCAGTCCTCTTGGAGTGCTGCCTCTGACTCTCTCAGATCCCAGCCTGAGCAGTACCACTGGGCCATTGCATCCAGGTCAAGGTCTTTCCAGTTAATCCAAGTACATTGTCTTTCTGAGAACTATGAAAGCCTTTTGGAGAGATGGCTTTATAGCTTGTGATGGATTTTGGTGCATGACGTTTTTTCCTTTTGTATGGTAGCTGTCATGCAGGTTTCTCCCCAGCTGACTAGGAAGTGTTTGCCTTGGGTATCCCAAGTGTTGGTGTAGGGGAAATTATAGATGGGTTTATTCCCAAGGGGGGAAGGTGGAGAAAGTAGAAGAGCAGAAGAGAAGTGGACATTTAAACTGTTTCTTCCCTGAATTACCCTTAGTTTGTGTGTATTTGGGAATTAGAGTGCCACAAAGCAGATGTAGTGAAGGGCTATGTCAGCACATCTGACAGCTGAGCCAGGAAGCAAGCATGAGTAGCTACCTCTGCTCTCCTGCTCTGAGCACAAGGTTGGTCACAACACAGCTTGAAGGCTGGAATATCTCCCTGCAGTAGCCAGGTGGATGGAGGACAGAGGAGGGCCTCTGCTCTGGCTGCTCTGTCCCTCTTTTTCCTAAGGAGAAAAGTGGAAGGCTGTGGTGGGGGGATTGTTTTGCATGAAAGGATGAAGCAATGGAGTAATAGGAAGAGAGTGGTGAGGCTACTGAAACACCCTCTCCCCAGAGGTGCTTTGTGGGTGAAGTACCTCCTCCCAAGCTGTGAAGCTCTTGTAGCATCGTCTTGACCTTTACACTGAGAGGAGAACTGAAGCCACCCTGAAGGTTAGTCCTTGGCAAGGAGAAAGACATTTTTAGTAGTGATCAGCCCACTGTGCATGGCACAGGAAGACAGACGTCAGTGTACTCATTATGCTGGTCTCAGATGTAAACTTAATACCCACTTATGAACAGTAGTCCTAGTTGCTGACTCAACGTGCATCACTTTTCTCGATTGTCTCATTTGAGCAGTGAGCTGGCGAGATACTATTCATTTTACTTGAAATAATAACTGAGAAGCCTGCTGAAGGTATAAATGTCTAGGCTTCCTGTCAGAAACAGTGAAATCTAAAAAGCACACAGTAACTTGTGCAACACACTGTCTATGAAAGCACACCTACAGCACTGCCAAGTGCCTGTGTTATCAGGTAGGACAAATGTTCACAGCCACCGCTGAGTCTGCAAATAGGTTGGATTTGGTTTTTAGTTTGTAATATAAAGGATGTTTTTAAGAGTTGGCAGCTACATGGCCTTAAGTGACAGTTATTTAAAGATCTTCTTGTTACGAAGAAATGCTAACTTTTCTATAAGGCAAGTTGCAACCTGCTCCTATGCAATATTTTGTTACAGCTTTTCTCTGTCCTTGGGAAAACCAGGTTTGTTGGGACTTGCTAGAATATTCTGAAAGCTAATGATAGTGTTTGAATGAAGTCAGGGGAGGAAAAAGTTGGCCAATGTGCTTGTCAGTCACAAAGTTATGAAAACTTATTTTGATTTAAGAATTTGATATTTGTGTTCCTTCTGCTCAGGAACAACTTGTCACCAGCTCCTCAAAGTTTTTGTAGAGCTAAATATTCTTAATAACTTGGATAACAGCTCTTGTTGAGGAAAACACAAAAAAACCTGAGCACTGTTACAAACACTTACTGTTATAGAATGTGTAGGAAGTCTAGCCTGGGAGTTAGGTTCCCAAAACTAGTCCCACCACTGATGATAGGAAGTTGTTTTGTCCTCTCTTTTCCATTGAAGTTTCCATGGCTATAGTACACAGCAAAACAGATGGCCATGATGACATTTCTCTAGCTGAGAACTATGAAAAATCTTCCTGTAAAGATTATCTGCTTTGGTCTTCTTGGGATAGTAAAGGCTTGCGTTTGTAAAGCGGAAGAGCCAGCTTTTCAGAAGTCATTTTTTACAGAGTGCTTGACACAAAAGCCGTAATTCTGGGATTCTGGTTCCCTTGTTAAGTCCTCAAGCTTTCAAATTCTTGGAGCTAATTTTCATTGACAATAGGAACATTCCTTGAAAAATGCTGATGTAATGAAGTACGTGCTACTTGAGATTAAAAGATTTATTCAGTGACTCCTTTTTGAAACTTTTGCGAAGTGTCTTAACATTTTTATGTTTCTCCAACTGCCAACAGAATCACATTGCACCACGCAGTTTGCAACATTAGTCAGATTTTGACATTGGCTCACGCAAGAGGCAGTTTTCACAGTCAGGAATCATAAAATGTTACAGAAATTGCCATTATTTGAGAACTAGACACAGTTCAGTGAAACAGATGGACTTGCTAACAGTGACTTAGGAGGTCTGTAGCACAGCTGTGTTGACACGGATTATAGACAATCAAAATTGTATATAAAGTGCATGCCATAGTTTTAGTTTTAAGCATATTGCTAACATTTAATGAAGTGTGTAACCTTATATGGTTTATGTATTTTTGTACTGTAGCTGCAAGTTATGCTAAGGCCTTGACTAAACCTTCCCAGAAATCTCTATTGCTATTTGTAATGCAGGCACACAGACTGACAGTGCCAATAAGCCTTCGATTGAATCTTGATTAATGTAAATACTTTAAGCCTGTAGGTGCCATTCCAGCCTAGGGAGCTTCTTACAGCTTTTAACCATGTCCATATCAGAGTTAGCGCCCCTTGCTTCAGGTGATTTCCAAAGACCAACGGGAGAATGTTTGGACTCACTTGTGAAGGGTAAAGGATAGAGACGTTTCCTGAAGCCCCCAGCTGGCTTGTTTGCAACACCATTCCAATAAAAATTAAGCCCTCAGACACAAACTTAGGGAAGGAAGGAAGAAAACAGAATTCTGATATGTTTCACAACCGTACTCTGATCCCAGGAGAAAGGTTGGGTAAGAAATGCTGTGATCTTTCTTACATGTCTGTCTTCAGAGTTTTCAGTCAGTTCTCTTTTATTACTCAGGTCTCTGGGGTTAGGTGAACAAGTTGCCAGATTGTTTCAGTGTGTTGCTTTAACTAATCTGTTCCTCATCTAAACTAGCAGAGAAGGGATCCAGGAGCAGAGCATGTAACCACGCAGAAAATGGGATGTGTAGTGAAGGGAGGAAGACATTGTGAAGCACAGTGGGTCATAGTGGGATCTAGATGGATGAGATGGATCCAAACACTGAGTTCCCCTGACTCTGGCGCATGGTAACATCTGGTACCTTAGTACCTCTTTTGGTGGTAAAACTTCCAGACTTCAGTTTGCCAAGAGCATGTGCTGAACACGCTAGTCCCCATGTGGAATGGGACAGGCAATTGCAGTGTGGAGTCTAGCTTCTTTCAAAGAAATCTTTGTGTGAGTAACTCTCCTGTTCTACATCACTGACAGTACTTGCTAGGAATTCTGCCACTGAGCAAACAGTAACTACAAAGGCATGTGATGAGAAAGGAGGAACAACAAAAAGAAAACATTCCCAATGTTTTTTCTTATTTCTGTTATGGTAATGCTCTGCAATGTCTTCTCCTTGTAGATGGCTTCTTCAAAGTAAAGGTAGTGGGCATAATTCTGCTGGCTGGACGTATATGCAAAATGAATTTTGTCTCCTCCCACACCATTCTATCTAGACTCCCTATGTTACAGATAGCCACAAGGCTAGTAGTACTGCTGCTATTAGGAGTTTGCCCTCATCACGAAGGGAAGGATTTTAATCTGTCATTCCCCAGTTTTTACCTGTGGACAATTCCATGTCTTAATGTAGTGTTTTGTGAGGTGTTAATAGCTAAATGCTTATTTCCAATCCACTCAAGCTTGCCCTTTCCCCAGTATACTTCATGTCTTTATTCAGTGAGCTTCATCAGAGCTTTCCATCTCCTCCTTTTGCCTGTTGGCTCTGTGTCTGAGTACTACCATGGTTCTTGGTACCCCCTTGGCTCAAGTATCTTTTCACAGCAACAGCAGAGAAGAGGGGCCGATATCCTGGATTGTGTTTCAGGCTGGCAGGCCTTTGGCTCCTGCTGCATCTCAGCTTTTGATGGACCTCTTGTCCTCCTTGTCCACACTCTACACAGGGAAGCACTTTCCAAAGCCCCGTGCTGTTCTGCAGATGCCCGATTTTTTCCACCTCCTGTCTGCTCCAGGTGTTGTTTCAGTGTCCTCTGGTTTAGCATTCCCTGTGCCTTTCTCTATGGCATATTTTGTATTTTCTGTCATGTCAGCAGTGTCTGAGCATTCTCCATCTGCCCTAAAGTTTGTGCTCGGCTAGCTGGCTGCTAACTGCTTTACCAGGGTGCTTTTCTCTGCTTTTTCTGGTACAGTCATGGTCTGCACCATTCTTAGGGGTTTAAGTCTCACTATTGCAAGCTGAGTGGTTTAAAGACCTGACTTCCTCTTGATTTGCATGAATGGGCAGGTCCTCAGGAAAGCCTTGTCTAAATCTCCGTTTTTCCAGAAGGCTTTTTTTCCTTATTTCCTCCAGTCTTCTGTATATCTTAGCTTTGTTTCAGCTATTCTATCACGTGTTGTTCAGTGTTACTTGGAAGCCAGGAGCCAGGGAGAGCCTACTTTGCTGCTTGACTTCTCAAGAACTCCAGAATATGCCTGTGCAACATGAGTCTCTGTATTTTTAATGGGGCCTGTCCAAGATACGGTTTCCTATCGTCATCTGGCCTAACTGGGGTACTGTTAGACCTACTGCTATAACAGGACTGCAAACACTTGTAGACTGATGCCACTACTATGTGATGACATTTCTCTGGCTGTCCAAATATTTCCTCTGACTTGTATTTTCTGTAACATATTTTTTCTCCTGTTTTCTATGGCTTACTGAACCTTTCTCTGCTTTCTTTTCCTTTTTTCCCTATACTCCAGCTATTCTTGCAACACATGCAAAAAAAGTGCACAACCATCAAATAGTATTTGACTGTAACTACCTATATGTTTTGCTGCAAATGTGAAAGTTCTCTTCACTTGCCTTTTCAAAACAAAACTATCTGAGCATAGAAGAAGTCATACTAATAAAAAAAAGTGATCCAGTCAGCCTTTAAAAAGCTCAGGGCCTTGATTTGTGGTTCCCATAAAATTGCGTGTCTTCAGGCAGAGTTAAGAGATTAATTATTGCCTTAAGTGGCAGAAGAAATGAAAAATAGAGGAACCTTGTCTTCCACCAACACATGTTCTGGGGGTTACCAATGATGTCATACCTGCACCTGTGTCCCCGTGGTCCCAGCTCTTTGTTTTTAAGCAGAAATATTATTTCCTAATCTCAGTAAAACAATCCAGACAGTGTGCTGTGGTATAATTACTGTATCCTTCCCTTGGCTGCAGTTGCTGGGGTTCTGGCTGTGCACATTGGAGGACCATCTAGGCTGTTTTACACTTGCTTGGTTATGCTCTGCCAGTTCATCTGCTGTATCATCACAGAGATAGCTTGTCACCATGCCTATGCTGGATGATGTATTTGCCTACTGATGCTAATGCAGGTGTGTCTTTTTTGTTTTGGGGGGAGAAAAAGAAAATCACAGGTACCAACAGCTTTAGACTGTTGCAGAGCTGCTGCTGCTGCAGCTGAAAAGGTATCTGATCATACTTGATCTTGCTTGGTCTAATAGCCTAGCAGAGTTCGCTCAGCATACCTTAGCTCCTCCCAGGTATTTGCTCCATGACAGGCCAGGCAACAGTGCTTTTGGAGGCCTCCTGTGCAATAGCATTGTAACCTGTACCATTAAGGGCAGCATTAAGATTCTATTAAGGGATTATTCTTAATGAGTATCAGAGATGAGATTTATATCTGGATCAGGTAGATTAGAATGGTAACACACAAATTAGCAGAGTATTGATGAAGTGAATCATCTTGCATGTGATCTGTTCTTTGCCTTTTCTGCCTGTTCAGCATAACTTGAGAATTTGATCTGATCTCCTCTGTGGCCTGTAAAATCATAATAAGAGCTTTAGTGACGCCTCTCTAATTAAGGTTGAATTGAATTTTGCACTTCAAGCATGACTTAAACATTTATTGCTCATGAAAAATTATACCATATCCTTCCCAATTTATGCCAAGCATTCTTTTGAGTATCAAATGGTATTTCTGTGAGATACTTCTTGTTGTTGCTTTTGCAAATAGGAATTAAACAGGGATCTGCTACACAATCCATGCATACAGGGGCAAATTTTGAGTGAGTTTGCCTTACCTCACTAAGAACATGCATCTCTAAACCTCCTCTCACTGTGGTATCTGTCTGCTTCCTGGATTTACTTCAAAGCTTGTTAATTGTAATGGAAAGAGTACCAGTTACTTCACTAACTTTTGGTTAGGAATTCTTTTGCATTATCCTTTTAGCATTCAGCTTTCCTTTGTTGAAGTAATGAAAATATTGATGTGTAAGGATCTACTCTTATTTCCTAGACGAACACCAACTTTTGTCTTCAGTTCAGATTAAAATTGCTGTGTGAGCGCCTATACTCATTAGAAGTACACAGTGGGAGGCTGGAGAACCAAGCTGCTTGATTCAGAGATGGACAATGATAGGGCTGGCAATAGACACAAATTCCAAAAAGGGAAAGTTCTATTAGATATGAGGAAAAAACCCCAAACAGAATCTTTGAGGATTGTGGAACACACGAATAAGGGCCCTGTGGGTGTTTGTGGGATCGATATCCTTGGGCATATTAAGAACTTGAATTGACAAGCTCCAGAGCAACATGCCCCGAGTTGGCCCTGCTTCAAGCAGGAGATGGGACTAAATGATTTCCAGAGGTCCTTTGTGACTTTGAATAGTCTCTGATACCAAGGTGTCCCAATTTTTTAGGTGTAGGGGGAGAACGTGATCTTGTAAGTGAGGCTCTTCCATGCCTCTTAGTATGTATCTTACTGGTGAAACTCAACTGTGCTTCATTTCAGGTATCACCTTACCAGTGGGGAAGTATGAAAGGAACTTCCCTGGCAGGGCCAGGTGGACCTGGATGTACAGGAGAGCCAGGTTATTAAAATACAGATTAATTGACCATATCTGACAAACTGCAGGGTTTGTCTGCAAACCTTGAAGGATAAATTTCTTCTCATTATTTTGGTTATTTCACTTTATTCTCATTGTGTGCCTTTCTTGTATTTGATCTCTCCTTTAAAAAAAAATAATCCTGTAAACTTGCCTAGTTATCTGGAAGATTTTTTTTTTTTTCATAGAATCATAGAATAGTTAGGGTTGGAAAGGACCTTAAGATCATCAAGTTCCAACCCCCCTGCTATGAGCAGGGACACCTCACACTAAACCATGCCACCCAAGGCTTTGTCCAACCTGGCCTTGGACACTGCCAGGGATGGAGCATTCACAACTTCCCTGGGCAACCCATTCCAGTGCCTCACCACCCTTACAAGAAAGAACTTCTTCCTTATATCCAACCTAAATTTCCCCTGTTTAAGCTTTAACCCATTACCCCTTGTCCTATCACTACAGTCCCTAATGAACAGTCCCTCTCCAGCATCCCTATAAGCCCCTTCAGGTACTGGAAGGCTGCTATGAGGTCTCCACATAGACTTCTCTTCTCCAGGCTGAACAGCCCCAACTTTCTCAGCCGATCTTCATACGGGAGGTGCTCCAGTCCCCTGATCATCTTCATGGCCCTCCTCTGGACTTGATCCAACAGTTCCATGTCCTTTTTATGTTGAGGACACCAGAACTGCACACAATACTCCAGGTGAGGTCTTATGAGAGCAGAGTAGAAGGGCAGGATCACCTCCTTCGACCTGCTGGCCATGCTCCTTTTGATGCAGCCCAGGATACAGTTGGCTTTCTGGGCTGCAAGTGCACACTGAAGCTGGCTCATGTTCATTTTCTCAGTGACCAGCACCCCCAAGTCCTTCTCTGCTCTGAATCTCTTCTCTGCCCAGCCTGTAGCTGTGCCTGGGATTGCTCCGACCCAGGTGTAGGACCTTCACTTGTCATGGTTAAACTTCATGAGGTTGGCATCAGCCCACCTCACAAGCGTGTCAAGGTCCCTCTGGATGGCATTCCTTCCCTCCAGCGTATCAACCAAACCACACAGCTTGGTGTCACTGGCAAACTTCCTGAGGGCACACTCAATCCCACTGTCCATGTCACCAACAAAGGTGTTGTACAAGACCGGTCCCAACACTGATTCCTGAGGGACACCACTCATTACTGGTTTCCAACTGGTCATTGAGCCATTGACTGCAACTCTTTGTGTGCGGCCATCCAGCCAGTTCTTTATCGACCGAGTGGTCCACCTATCAAATTGATGTCTCTTCACTTTAGAGACAAGGATGTTGTGTGGGACAGTGTCGAATGCTTTGCACAAGTCCAGATAGATGACATCAACTGCTTTACCCCTGTCCATCAGTTCTGTAGCCCCATCATAGAAGGCCACCAAATTGGTCAGGCGGGATTTCCCCTTAGTGAAGTCATGCTTTGTCTTTTTTTTTTTTTTTTTTTTTAGTTTTAAATAAAATAGTCTGCAGAATAATCTTCTCTCCTAGGCAAACGAATGTCTTATTCAGAATTAAACATGTATACATAAGAAAGTTCCACTAAAGGGGATAAAACCCATATTTGTCTTGGGCCCCTCTCTAGGGTCCAATCTGATATACATTATTATGTTATCCTTAGATGATCTGCTGTTGTCTTCCTCCTTCTGAGCAATGTGCCAGCAACCATATGTGTGTAAGTAGCTTAAACTGTATATTGAACTCTCTGTTGGCAGACTGACAGTGTGGTCAAGTGGACAGCAGGCTTGAGCCGGGTGTAGCACCTGGCTCTGTGGCTGACCAGTTGTGTAACCTCAGTCAAGTGACTCCATGTCTATCTTCCCTTTGCTGTCCTTGACCTGTTACACTGTGGATCCCTCTGAGCACCTCTGCCCTTTATGGTGCAGTACCCTGTGGAGATGTCCAAGGTAGCTCTGGTGCTTGGAGGGATGCAGTTGTCTCAGTGTGATACTGCAGCTGAGCCAAGTGTGGCTGGCTGGGCTTGGCCATGGACCATACCACTGTGGCTTTTCTTCCTCTTCAGAATAAGCTAGTCTCTCTGTCTGAGCCTGCACCACACTGGATGGATGTCCCAGTTTGTTTGGAATCAGCTCAGGGTATCTCTGTGAGGAAGTGTTGCTCCTGTGACCTGAGCATATGAATCCCTGGTGGCTAGAAGTTGATAGGTGATTCTCCTGAGCTGACAATTTCTCAGCTCAGCCTTCCAGGCTCGTGCATGTGTTAGAGTTGGTGCACCTGGCTCGTCTTTGCCATATCTGCATAGCTTAAGGCAAAATGAGAAGAGAATGTCAATTCTGTTCACCCTCATGATAACCATAAATCATGCTTGGATTTTCTCTGTATGCCTACCTTGAAAACTTTGGTTAAATCTAGGGCAACTACTTTTATAGGATACAGGCAGCTACATAAAAGCATGTGTGCAGTTCTGGTGCCCTCAACGTAGGAAGGACATGGAGCAGCCTGGAGAAGAGAAGGCTACATGGAGACCTCATAGCAGCCTTCCATTATCTGAAGGGGGCCTACAGGGATGCTGGAGAGGGACTGTTCATCAGAGACTGAAGTGATAGGATGACAGGTAATGGGTTCAAACTTAAACAGGAGAAGTTTAGATTAGATATATGGAAGAAGTTCCTTACTGT
This sequence comes from Neopsephotus bourkii, assembly GCF_033783945.1. Lineage (NCBI taxonomy): Eukaryota > Metazoa > Chordata > Aves > Psittaciformes > Psittacidae > Neopsephotus > Neopsephotus bourkii. The sequence goes on from NW_026902266.1 coordinate 6,220,271, forward strand.
GAGGGTGGTGAGGCACTGGAACAGGTTGCCCAAAGAAGTGGTAAATGCTCCATCCCTGGCAGTGTTCAAGGCCAGGTTGGGCAGAGCCTTGGGTGACGTGGTCTATGGTGAGGCGTCCCTGCCCATAGCAGGAGAGTTGGAACTAGATGCTATTAAGGTCTTTTCCAGCCCTAACTATTCTATGAGTCTATGTATTGATGGTTAGTGGAGATCAGCACCAAAGATGGTAGAATATCACCAACTGGTCCTAGTCGGACATTTGGTAAAAAGCATGTGTTAAATTGAGATTGAAAGAAGCATAGCTACTGTTACCTAAAATCTTCTAAAAATTATTTTGCCTTTATTTCCATGATGTCCCCGCAAGATGATTAATAACAAGCAGGAGTGTTTAGTATTTTGTGTTGAGCCTACTTCTTCATCAATGTAACTTAATGTAATGATCAAGTAACACCATGATCTCACTGAGAACATAGTCATGGTCTGTGTGTGTTCAGGATGCTGTCTTTATACTAGAAACACATCTACACCAGGGTATGCAATGTGCAGAGACCTTTCCAGTCCAGCTCAAGCACTGGTTAGGATTGACCAATACACAGATTTGTATTTGTCAAGTGGGAGTTCTCAAAGAACTCAGTTAAATCCATTTCTAACACTCTGCAGGTTATTTAGGAAGTGGTTCAGGCCAAGCTAGCCCTGTTCGAATAGGTCTTTTCCCTGCTGCTACTGAATCAATGTAAAATTCTCCATTAAGTGATACTGAAATTAACGGCTAGACCAGAATATGGGTGACCAGGTTTGAATTTGCCTGGAAAAACAATGGAGATAACAAAGCACTGTATGAAATCTCAAGGGCTTTTGTCCCATTTAGTTTTGTACTCGTGTTCTTGCATTGTGCCATGACTCAGTGAGGTTGGCTTTGCTTTGGAGCGAGGGAGGTGGTTAAAATATGTCTGTAATGTGTGTGCTGGGGCTGTGAGTTCTAGCATTCCACATGAGCAAGAGCTGCCAGGCAAAGCTGAGAGCAGATTTGCCCAGTTCAGTGAGGACAGAGATGATCTGGGCAGGGGTGGTCACTGTTCTTGGTATGCCGGAAATGTGAGGGAAGAGCCCTCTGTGGCAGAATTCCATCTGCTTTTTCTTATTGTTCCCTTTCATATTCTATGGGGTTTTGGTTGCTGTTTATTGTTTCTTGGTGTCTAGACCTTCCTCTAGGCTTTGTAAGCACTGAAGACACCCCTCCCTTGGTGTTTGGAGACGCTTCTTTGCCTCCAGCTTTGACCATGGCATGCTCCATCTGCTGTGACTGGGGGTGGAACCCACAGCTCTGCCAGGGATTGGCCTTTCATTCTTTTCCTCAGGGGACAGCCATGTTGTCTCTGCATCTCAGTGTGTTTGGGGAGGAGAGATCACTCCCAAACCCACAGAGAGGTGCAGCTTGGTCTTGTTCTGCATGATTAGGGTCCAATATAATGCTCTTCCACTTGTATTTCGAGGTTTTCCCCCTATTCTCAAATCCAGTCAGTCACTTGTGCAAGCTGTGGGTTCCTCGTATTTCGTTATCATTGTTCTGGGATTCAGGTCCCACTGAAACTGGTAGAGTGCTTTCCATCAATGGAAGCCTTTTCCACTGACAGCAATAGGAGTTGAGTCAGGCATTTGAGTGCCAGAGCTAGTCAAGGGTGAGCTGGTGGGTGCTTCTGAAAAATGAGATTGTCTGCATACTTTGGTTTAGTGATGAGAGACCAATGAGAGGGTGGATACATATTTGTAATGAGTGCGGAAGGTCTTCCCCAGACACCGGCTCCCTCATCTGGGATGATGAGACCATCTAGGAATGAGGAAGTTCTCACACACCACCAGAACCAGAGCTGACATGTGAAGAGCAGTCTGTTTTCAATCAGTCTCACACGCACTCCATCCCGACTGCTCTCGCAGTATGCAGAGTGCCTTCCACTGTGATGTCTTTTGGGTGGGTTGTTGGAGGCAAAAGGCATCGGTAGTTCTGCTCTTGGTGAGCAGCAGCCAAAAGTTCTTGCTTGCACCGTGGTCTACACTGAGCCACCCTCAATCCTGCAGTGTGCTTTCCTAAAGTATGTATTGATTACCTGTTGTGTATTTTTGAGGTGGAGATTGTCCTGTGCCTGGGCTTAGAAAGGCAGGTGAAAATTTCAGTAGTCTTCTTGTGTCCCGTCTCCTGATGAGTTTCTCTTTTATGATGGACAACCCCAGTTTGTTCGAAGGTCTCCTTGTGGGTGGGGTTTTCTTAAACCTTTGATTGTTCCCATTGCTTTCTCTAGACTGTTCCCAGTCAGTGCACATCTTATCTGAAGTTTGCTAATGTAAGACTAGATGAGAAGCTCTGGCTAAGGCCTTGCTGTGCTGATCAGAGCAGAAGGGTTACTCCATATGGTTTACAGGCTGGACTCATGTTTGTACAACCCAGGACAACATTTGTCCTTTGTTTGTAGCAGTGAGATGTAGCTGACTCATGTTAAGCTTGCAGTCCAACTTCCTCTGTAATTTTCTCAGGATCTGTGGACAGTTTTTCCCCATCCTTATCTCTACTGAATGGGATCCAGTACTTTTTCAGATGTTTCCCCCACTGCCAAGATCAGAATTCAAACCTGTCTTCAGGCAGTCCTTTCCAGCTACAGAGCAGCTGCGTATTTTGGCCCAGGTTGTTAAAGAAAACTCTGAAGAAATCTGACTTACAACAAACCCCATGGTTAATCCCCCCATTTTGACAGTGACCAATTGATAGAGTCCAAGTATTTCCTGTCACTTTTGCATCTGCTATGTGAAAGTTTATTTGAGACCATTCATTTGATGTCTTAAGAGGATGTTATGCATCTGAAGCTTTACAAGTTGAGGCATGTAACATCAGCATGTAACGTCAACAGCCTCTCTGCTATCCATGTGGCCCGTCATAGAGAGAAATTAGCTTGGTTGGATGCAATTTATTTCTGATTAAATCCATATTAGCCCAAGAATTTACTTTGTTATCTTCTGTAGTTATGAATAGTTTGTGGTATTTATTTATTATTTATATATGTTTCAGACTTCTTTTTTGGGAATTGTAGCTAACGTGACTTTTCCTCCTTCTGCAATTCCCAAGCTCACTTAATTTAGGGGATGAAGTTTGCTTTGTTCTCTCTGTTGTGCACCATGGCCATACTTGACAAGAGATGCGTAAGTAATTAATTGCCAATTGTTTCAGCCAGTTCTCTAAACCCTGTGAGTCAAAGTTTGTCAGGTCCTGCTCCTTTCCCATTTTAGGTTGAGATACTACCTGTCTGCCATTGTTTTTAGCTCTGATTCTTGTATCTGTTTATCCGTAACTGCTGCTAGAATTCTGTGTTTCAGCACCTCATTGGTGCACATGGGGACAAAGTTGCACAAAAAGTAGCATAGAGATGGTGCAGTGCAGCTCCTTGTCGCAGTGTGTAAGTCAGGCAACAGTAACAGACTGAAAATCCTCTTTTGGAGCGAAGTGTGTGTATAAACAGGGAGTTGCAGCCTCTTCTTCCAAGCTGGAATGCAGTAAGTAAACAAGGGAAATGCAGGTTGAAGGGAGAGCCTGTAGTAGCCTTTTAGCTGAAGGTGCTTACATGTGGTAATGGCCTGGGAGTCTGAACAGGGCTCTTACACCAGTCCAGAGAGGGAAGTTGAGGCCTGAGAGTCCAGGCTGGGGGATAGACAAACAGAGGTGGCCCCAGTATCTCTTGGAGTAAAGTGGTCCTGGCTTTTCTGAAACTTTCCCAAGGAAAACATTGTTCCTGCTTTTGGTCTGCCTGGACACTTTTCTGATTGCTGCAGTGATCAGATGTCTTATCTAGCCTGGACACCTTGATCAGAGGGCCCTTGGTGGGAAGAGGTTGTTAACCACTGGGGCAGCAAAGAGCACCTCCTTTGACTTGTCTTGCTGACTGAATTGGTCTGCAGTTCCCCACCTCCTTTGTCATCCAGACCGTGGTAGCTGGAGCCAGACCTTTATTCAAGGGGGAATATTTGCAGGACTGAAAACTGTATCTAAGAGAGGTGAAGAGACATCTATAGATCTCCAGGTCAGAAGATTGCCTCGGGGTTTGCACCACACCCACTCATTTAGGAGCTGGAATAACATATACCCAGGCAGGCTGTAAATCAAAATCCTGCACAGAAAGGATCCTACCGTGTGCTGTCTGTAGGTGCAAGGACTTTTGGCCTCTTTCTTGCCTGCCTGCACTTTCTTATTGTCCTGGGTAGTTGGTGGTTTCTGGCCTTCCTCTTTGTCTCCACTGCCACATCCAAAAGCCATCACTACCTTTGCTACAGCCAAGCAGAGAAAGCTCCAGTGGTAAAGTGTAGAGTGGCTTTTCTGGCTTTTACTAGCCCTTCTTGTGAGTTTGAGACCCATCCCCAATCTCAGTTCCAGTTTTTGGCCTGGCTGCAAAGCCCATGTGGAGGGGCCAGAAATGTAGTTGTTGCAAGCTCTGGGCCTGATAAGCCAAATAAAAAGATAGCAATTTAGCTAAAAAATAAATAGAAAACAAACCAGTCCCCTGATTAATTTTGCTCTGGGAATCCCCATAGTCTTAGGTTTCTATACCTGGCCTTGTTTCCACTTCATCCTCACTCTCTGAAGAGCCTTTTTGTCCTTAATTGCAACTATAAATAAATCATCGTAGCCAAAAGTAGTATTTTTCCAAGTCTACAACTCCAGTGTCCAAACTCTTCAGTTTCCAGGAATTCACTTCACCTTACCCAGAACTTGGGACAAAGAAGTGAAAACTGCATTCAGCCTCTATAGTGCTAGCTCCAGGCCTGAGGAGTTTTCCTCCAGGTATTTATGTGTTAGATCCAGACCTAACCTGCAAAATAGAGTGAAGACTAGTGCATCAGCAAGCCACCTGTCTCCCTGGACCATCTGTTCCCAAACCGCTCCTAGGCAGCCCTGTGTGTTCAGGCCTCTCTACACCTCATCCCTGTGAGTGTATCCTCAGGAAGAAAACAAACACTGACCATGGGGGGCAGATCACAGCAAATCAGCTGAGCTGAGGGAGGACTTTGACCTGCCACCTGCATCTGAGCACATGGGCTCCTGATAAATTCAGTTTCTCACCCATTGTTAATTAAGCTGATAATGGGGAAAGCAGTGATGGAGAGAAGGTGCAGTCACAGCCCGGGTGCAAAAATCTCCAGATGGCCTTGGTTATGTCCTGGTAGCACATGCTGGTCTGTGCTGCTCTTGTTATCTGCACTGGATCAAGTGAGTCAAGACTTGTAAGTGAACTCTTGGCAGTGCAGGGTGCTCTGGGCTGTTGCAGAAGTTGGCTGACTTCAAGGAACTTGTTCCAGAGGGGACAAACCACCCTACCTTGGGACTGAGTCAAAAAAGGGTTTTGTTGGGCCCCATAGTACAGTCTTCAGTTCATGAAAGTCAATTAAGAGATCTAGGACCTGCTCTTGCAATGCTGCTGATGCTCTGCTCCTAGCTCAGCCGTGCCCATTCCAGAGGAGAATGGCGGGTATGTACTGTGGGCCAGACACAGCCCAGCTGTGCTGGGATCTGGGGAGGGAACCAAAACCTTGTTTAGGTATCTCCAGGATATAGAATAAGCTGGATACTGGTCATAAGTTTGTAATGTGTTTGCTTTTCTGCTGGTGAAATACTTGACTGACTCGTGAAATTTGCCTGCTTGTGCAAGTTAAGTCTTTAAGTCAAGGGGGGAGCAAACTGGGAATGAAAACTGCTTTGTAAGGATAACATATTAGTCTTTGTTCCAGCCTAATTCCCTCATTGTCACAGAAACATGTGTGATGGTGGTAGTCATCCTTGTGGATTGTCCTCTTGTTCTTCAAAGATCATTAAACACAATTACAGGAAAAGAGATCTTTGTTTCTGAGCAATTCAGCTTTTATATAAGTGTTCCACATTTTCTTCAGAATGCTTTACCAATTGCAGCTAATTTTAACCGTTTGGTTAGAATGAATATAAGCCAGCCCTTTTCTGCTTACTGATTCCCATTTGTTTTCATGGGAATCGAATATCTGGATCCTTAAGTTACCTTTAAATATGCCAGCTTCAGATCACATTTGTTTCATATGGCTTTCTCACTGCTTAGTGTCTCACAGTGAAAAACCTCCCATTTTGGACAGTGATGGTAAATTCCTAGGGGCCTCTGTGAGGGCTGAATTTCACATGTCTAAATGCAAACAGGTTTTGTATTAATGAAACGAATCTTCTTACCCCATCTCTGCTGCTGGTCTCCTGCTTCTTTGTAGATGAGTAGTTGCCCCTCCTCATGGAGGGGCTGGCCTGTGTGTGAAGGGGAGTGGGACTGCCTTTCTCTGCAAACGGTTTTTCAGGGCCAAGGAGTTTGGGGAAGAACTGAACTTGGTGGCATGATAAAGGGAAGAAGTTTCACAGCCAGTGGAGAGGGAGGCATGGTCCAGGCAGGGACTGGATGAGTGAAGTCAGCAGCAGCTAAGGTCTAACTTGGATTTGGCCCTGCAGTTTACATACGTCAAGGCCTGTGTTTGTTTGTAAAGTACCTTTCTGATCAACAGGGTTTTAGTGATGGTAGTATTGTCCAACAAAGGCCTCTATTTAGAAGATGTGGGCTTTCTGAGACGGTAGAGGCTATGAAAAAATAATAGTGGAAAGGTATTAAAAAACCTTGTAAGGAAAAGAGAGGAAGGGCAGAACTGGTTGGAAAGTGGAAAATATTTCCCATGATGAATTATAAATGAAAAGTGTTCCTGTACTTTGAAATTTCTGCAGGATTTTTTTCCCCATCAGAAATGCTAAAACCTAAGAGAAATTAAGTTAAAAAGAAATAAATAAGATCTTAAGCAGCTCCTCCCTCCAGGAAATGAGCTTCTCCATCTCCATTTTCTAAGAAAATATGTATTTAGAAAATAAACTGGTTTTCTGTTTGAAAATAAAACAAACTATCAACTATAAAAGGTTGACCAGCTCTAGGAAAGTCTGGTCTTGTGCTTAATGCACTGATTTTGCACTGAGAGACCTGGGTTTAATTTCCACTTCTGCTACAAACTTTTCCTGCATGACCTTGGGCTAATCCTTTAATCTTGCTTTGCCTCTGTTCCTCATCTGTCAGATGAGGCTATGACTTCCCCACCTCACAGTGGTGTTATGAGAGTAAACACATCCTCTGTGCCCTGTGCCTCACCTTCCATCCTGCTCCTCTCCTGGGGCAGGGGGAAGGGAAGGGTTTGATCTGCCCTTTGGGACCCACTGACTTTGCTCCCTCCATGGCCATTGATAGACTGGTGAAGGCAAGGCTGAGTATGACGCCCTGCAGGTTCTAATTGTCCCTGGGGAGCAAGGAACAAGGGAAGAGAAATGCTAAGCACGTGTGAACTGTAGGAAGGAGAGATTTGTTGTCTGCCTTGTTTTATTTTTGTTTTGGTTTTGTGTTTTTTTTCCTGTAAATTTTCCCAGTGCTTTTTTCCATCCCTCAGCCCAGCACTCATGAAGCATCCATAGCGCTCTAATGGCACAAGAACCAGCCCCGTTTAGGGCTGGCTGCTTCCTGAATTAGTCTACATTTGCAGCAATTACCTTCTTTCCTTTCTAGCCAAATGTTCCTCTGAGCCTGAGGCCCAGCTAATTTTTTTCTTTCTGTCAGCTCTGGTTGTGCTGGGCAGCCCTCCCTTCCATACGGGAAATATAGAGATGCCATTCAGGCACCTCTAATCCCGCTTTCACTGCTGCACTCATTAAAACATTCTTTTATTTATTTTAATTTTACTCTCTCCTCCCCACCACCTTTTCTAAACAACCACTTGTATTATGCTTTTAATTGCCTTTAGATTTCCCTTGTGGAACTTCTCCGGCGTCCGCATAGCCGTAGGCAGAGCGTGCAGTGCTGGGAGCCTTGCACATGGTCTGTGGGCTCACTATTGACTCAGTGGCATGCTGCGAATGAGTCAAAGATCCGTGGGGATTGCCGGGGGTGGACAAAAGGGCGGGAGGATTGAAAGCAGGGGTGGACAAGAAGGAAAAGCCAGTGAGACAAACGTGCTCCACTCTCCCTGTGTGTCAGTGGAGCATCTTCCCTCAGAGCAAGGAGAACAACTGGAGCTGAGGACTGGAAAGCTGGGCTACACTGCCATGGTTGGGAGCCTGCATCATGGTTCTGTGAGCATGAGCCATAATATGGCCACATACAGGCATGACTTCATCTGTTTCCATAAGATTGCTTTCTCCCTCTCCCTTTCTTTGGCTGGTAATTGAGAAACTCATGAGCTCACCTCCTAGGAGCGGGAAATGAGAACCGCAAGAGGAAACGAGCTGGAAAGTATACACGGGACCAGAAAAAAAATATAATTAGGTCGGGGGGGGAGTCAGAGATTATATGGAGAAGAAAAGGGATTCCTCTTGTGCGGGGCCATTGCCCTGCAGGGCTTGGAGCACCTACCTTTGCACTGCAGGCAAGGGCAGGGCTGGGGCAGCCCTGCTGCATCTGTGTAACCATGCTTCAGCTTTGAAGGGAACCCCTGGGCACAAAGGTCCATGAGCCAGGGTGAAAGGAGAGTAAACATGGTGGTGTCTGATCTGCAGTTTCTTGATGAAAGCACATCCCATTTCTTCTTCTGGGTGCAGCTTATCGGACCTGGTGAGGAGAGGCATAGCCCAGGTGTAAATGGAAGCAGAGGATGAATCCGCCCAGGATGTGAGGCTTTCAAGGGCTTGGGGGAGGATGGGAGAGGTAGAAGGAGTGGTGGATTAAGTGGAGTTATCATCTGAGTGAGGTATCCCCTGGGCTGGCATATCTCATGGCGATGGCTGCTATTTGGGCTGGTCTTGGATCATACTCAGAGGTGGGTAAACAGCACTTATTGCCAACTCCAAATCATTCTTCCTTGTCTCTGTTTTTACCTAAAATGACCTTTCAGATGAGGAGAAAGAGAATGCTTCTGGAGGTAAGCTATTCTGGTTGGCTCCCACCTGGTTGCTTGGTGTTTTGTGGCTTTTGAAATGGAGATGTGTGATAGATGGGGTGTTTTGATGTGATCATTTTGCTGAGGAGAGCCTTGTTCCTGCCATACCTTAAGTTTCTTCGCTGGCACTCACTTTTCTCTTTCACTATGGGTCCTCTGCTTGTTTCTACTCCTTACCTTAAGGATGTCGACATCTTTTCCTGCTGCTGCTTTTGAGGTGCAGTTTGGGACCAGCTCTCTTCCCTGAATAGGGTTGGCTTTTGAACCTGAAGGCCTTATTCTTTAGCCGACAGGTACTGATATGATGTCGCCTGTTAGTTGTCACCCAAACACAAATTACTGCAGCCAAGACACAGCAGAAGGAAAAGGGGAATGTACAAATGAACGGTGCTAATTATCTCCAGAAAGCTGGGCTGTTGGGAACCCTACATGCAGATGAGTGCAGCTGAGGGTTGGAGGAAGCTAATGAACCAACTTCAGAATCTGCAGAGAGTTTGCAGCATGTCCTTTTGATGCAGAGGGTTGCTGCGATTCACCCAAGGTAGTCTGAGGGGCTTGGAGCTTTGCAAATTAGCTCTCTATTCTGATCTTGGTTTAAAGTCTAAATGAAGATGGGTGAGGATTTAGGACCAGCTGTCCTTGGCGTGTGTATCCGTGTCTCTTGACCCGTTTCACTTCTGTATGGTGATCCAGAATATTTTTATTTATTTTTTTTAAGTATTTCAATGGAACCCCTGGCTGAAGGGAAGCCTATGCAACATGTTAGGGTTTAGAAGGTCTATGCTGGCACAAGTGGGTGCCCCATATATGTTATATGCTATTTATGTTTCCACTGCATTTTTTCCGCTTCTCTTCGCCTTTCTCTCTCTTTCTCTCTCTTTCTCTCTTTCTCTCTCTTTCTCTCTCTTTCTCTCTCTTTCTCTCTCTTTCTCTCTCTTTCTCTCTCTTTCTCTCCCTTTCTCTCCCTCTTTCTCCCTTCTTTCTCCCTTTCTCTCTTTCACAGTTTTTCCTAAGTGAAACACTAATGCAGTAATGTTCAAACCCACAATGTTTGAATGGCCTCTAAATTAGGCAAAACAAGCTTGCCCAACCCTAGTCGAACAGACTGGGCTCGTTTTCTAATTCATACACTCTCTGTTCATTTTGCTGTAATATATACATTTCTGTCCTAGTCTAGGAGCACTGGGGACCTTGCAAAGATTGACGTTAGCAGAAGAGGGGTAGGCGACCAGGGGAGAAGAGGAGAGACTGGATCAGTATCTAGATGCTTAATAAGGAAGGCCGTGTATCCCAAACAGGTGCTGCATGTGAAGAAGCTCACGTTGGAAATGCAGTAGGAAACAAGTTCTTTTGATGTCACTCTTGGTTTTCAAGGGTTTCTTTTTCACTGGAGAAACCTGGAAGGTACTGAAACTACAGCTAATGAGCAGCAGAGCAGTTCAGTGTGTTTCCAAGAACTTACTGAAAATGGGTTGGGTTAGGGTTAACCCAATTATGGGTCTCAGAGTACAGGTCTAGTTTGCATTGGACCTGATTAAAACAGCAACAAACTTCTGTACAGTGCACACCACTCCTCCTGTGAGGACTGAATGTTTTTTGTTAAGTGGAGTTTCTTGGGATTCTGAAAAGGATGGAAGTGTATGGACAGCTGTTACTTCCCCTAAAAACGGGCACAATTGTTAATAAGGCTTATAGCTGTGATTTGCAGCCATGTCTGACCTTAGAAGAATCTAATTTCCCTGACAAAGCTTGGCATCCCTGCCCATGTGTGTGTAACTAAACTGACCTATGGATGACAGTAGAGCTTTTTCCATCTGCTGTTCTACTTCCTGCAGATTGCTTGGAGTTTGGGAAGGCCTGTGGCCCAGGTCTTGCAGTCCTCTTTCCTGCTGTTAACTTGGGAGTGGGCCACGAAAAAGACAAATTATTCTGGAGCTGGGAGTTCCCTTCTAACTGACATCTATCCCAGGGAGAGAGTAGGGTATGCATCTGGCGTGTTACAGAGGTGCTGTGGGTTCATGTATACACCAACTGATCTGACTGTATAGTGTATTTAATCCTATTACAGAGCCACAGGGGGCTGTGGTACGCACCAGTTTTCTGCCATGGGGAGAAATCATATGCTTCAGCTAACCCAAAGGGTTCAGCCCTGATAACAAGTGGAGTTTTTTTAGGGAGCAGATGCTTTAATTCTAGATTTCCCATACTTTAGGGAGGAAACTAAAGAGCTCTGTCTCCCTCGGAGCTATTAACACTAGTTGGATATTGCTGTGCAGCTTTTTATCCAGTGAATTGTTTGTGGGGCTCTTGCTGGAGGCAGTATGTTGATATCTGTAGGGGGCCTATAGGGATGCTGGGGATGGACTCTTCATTAGGGACTGTAGTGATAGGACAAGGGGTAATGGGTTAAAACTTAAACAGGGGAAGTTTAGATTGGATATAAGGAGGAAATTCTTTCCTGTTAAGGTGGTGAGGCACTGGAATAGGTTGCCCAAGGAGGTTGTGAATGCTCCACCCCTGGCAGTGTTCAAGGCCAGGTTGGACGAGGCCTTGGGTGATATGGTTTAGAGAGAGGTGTCCCTGCCCATAGCAGGGGGGTTGGAACTTGATGATCTTAAGGTCCTTTCCAACCCTAACTATTCTATGATTCTATGATTCTATGTTTTCTCAAAGCTGGTCATGGAAAGCAGTTTCACTCTGGAACAGTTTAATCCAGTGGCCTCCCCAGCAAGCAAACATGGCTTCAGAGTAGGGCACAGATCTGTGGTGTGGTCACAACTTGGTGTTACCAGGTCTAGACTGATGATGAACCTGTTTGCCTGTCTGGGCTCATAGTGAACACCCAACCTTCTCTGTGCAGCACACCAAATGATAGCATGGCCTAAGATAAATATTTATTTCTGCCTTCTGTGCCTGTTCACCTTGCCTTTCTATCTTCAGGCTGTAGGGTATGAATCAGAACCTGTTTGCCTGGCATTTTAAGTCTTTGCTTTTCTAACCAATGTCTCAATACCTTTGCTTTTGCCTTGCTTTCCTCCTTGCCCCAGCCTGGCACGTCTCCTTGTTTCTTGTCAGGCCCTTTGCCTGGAAAAAGCAGGCACACCTGCCCTCAGCTGCGTTGGCCACTCTGGTATTTTAATTTCTTTTTCATTGGCCCATTGCACGCGTGTTGATTGCCTTTGCAGCTGAGGTCAAGGAATTTCCATGTCGTACTTGGAGAGAGGGTTTCCCCTTCACAGTCTCTGCCTCAGTCAGGCGCTGGTTCATGTAGAAATAGCTTGGCTGCTCTTGGAAATAGGTCTGTGTGAAATAATATTGTCTCTTTGAGGTCAGGAGAAAAAAATGTCCATTTATACAGTCATGCCTACACTCTTAAAGAGAATTCCACAAAGCTTGGTCTGTTCCCCCCCTCACACTCTCCTCCCACCCTACCTTTTTCCTAAAACACTGGAGAATTCAGCCTTGGAGTCTGACGGCACTGAGCATACAGCATGTACTGTGCCTTTTGAAATACTGGCTGCACATAAAAGCCCTGCTTAACACTGGACTCTGTTGCTTTATTATGTTGTGTGCACGGTTTGTTGTTGTTGGGGTTTCCCACTGGCAGACCCATGGTGAGGAAGGAGGGCAGGTGGGATTAGGAATAGGAGGTGTGGAGAAGAGCAGCTTGGGCGGTGAGTGTTATGTGCTGTAGGTTGCTGTGCTGGGGCTCCCACTTCCCAGACTGGGAGGGGAACCTGGGAGCAGCTTGCTGTCGAAGATTGTGCAAGTAGCCATGAGATTATCTGGGGGATTTGCATTGTTGTTGTTGGGTTTTCTTCTAGTTGTGATGATCTGTACTTCCTGGGAGAAGGGTAGGTGAACACATGCGAATAGAAGGAGGGAAAAAGGTCCCACTGTCCCTGGACAAAAGGGCAAGTTGGACATGGGTGCTGGTGTTTGGAGAGTTGCATGGCAGCTCTGTCATGGTTTGGTTGCTCTGTCTACAGCCAGCTGCTGTTGTAAACATTCATCTGTGGTCACCATCCACCATCCGAAGGGCCAACTTTGGCCTCTTCAATCAATTGCTAAGGGAAGTTTCATGGGAATGGGTATTAGGTGGTAAAGGGGCTCAAGATAGTTGGTCAGCATTTAAGGACCACTTCTTCCAAGCTCAGGATCAGTGTCCCAATGGGTAGGAAATCAAGTAAGGGAGCTAGGAGACCAGCATGGTTAAACAAGGAATTGCTAAGCAAACTCATGTGGAAAAAGAGAATCTATGGATTATGGAAGGAGGGGCTGACCACTTGGGAGGAATATAGGACAGTTGTTAGAGGATGTAGGGAGGCAATTAGGACAGCTAAGGCCTCTTTGGAACTTAATCTTGCAAGTCGGGTTAAGGAGAATAGACAATAGAACAGGCTTTTTCAAATACATAGAGGATAAAACTAAAACAAGAGGCAATATAGGCCCACTGTTGAATGAGGTGGGTGCCCTGGAGACAGAGGATTTAAAGAAGGCAGAGGTGCTGAATGCCTTCTTTGCCTCTGTCTTTACTCCTGCATACTCTCCCCGGGGGCCCCAGATTCCTGTAGCCCCAAAAGGAGTCAGGACAAAGGAGGAGTTTGCTTTGGTAGATGAGGATTGGGTTAGGGATCAGTTAAGCAGTCTGGACATCTATAAATCGATGGGTCCAGACGGAATACACCCACAGGTGCTGAGGGAGCTGGCGGAGGTCATTGCTCGGCCGCTCTCCATCATCTTTGGTAAGTCATGGGAAACAGGAGAGGTGCCTGAGGATTGGAGGATGGCAAATGTCACACCAGTCTATAAGAAGGGCAAGAAGGAGGACCCGGGTAATTATAGACCGGTCAGCCTTACCTCCATCCCTGGAAAGGTGATGGAACAACTTATTCTTGACACCATCTCTAGACGTATCAAGGATGAGGGGGTCATTAAGAGCAGCCAACATGGTTTTACCAAGGGGAAGTCATGTTTGACCAACCTTATAGCCTTCTATGAGGAAGTAGCTAGGTGGATGGATGGTGGTAGAGCAGTAGATGTGGTTTTTCTTGATTTCAGTAGGGCATTTGATACTGTCTCCCACACCAACCTCATAGATAAGCTAAGGAAGTGTGGGCTTGATGATCAGGTAGTGAGGTGGATCAAGAGCTGGTTGGAGGGAAGAAGGCAGAGAGTTGTAGTCAATGGGGCAGAATCTAGCTGGAGGTCTGTGACTAGTGGAGTACCTCAGGGGTCGGTGCTGGGACCAGTGCTGTTTAATATTTTCAATGACCTGGATGAGGGAACTGAGTGTACCCTCAGCAAGTTTGCTGATGATATTAAACTGGGAGGAGTGGTTGACACACCAGAAGGCTGTGCTGCCATTCAGCGAGACCTGGATAGGCTGGAGAGTTGGGCAGAGAGAAATTTGATGAAATTCAACAAGGGCAAGTGTAGAGTCTTGCATCTGGGGAAGAACAACCCCGTGTACCAGTACAGGTTGAGGGTTGACCTGCTGGAAAGTAGTGAAGGGGAAAGAGACCTGGGGGTCCTGGTGAATAGAGGATGACCATGAGCCAGCAATGTGCCCTTGTGGCCAAGAAGGCCAATGGCATCCTAGGGTGTATTAGAAAGGGTGTGGTTAGTAGGTCGAGAGAGGTCCTCCTCCCCCTCTATTCTGCCTTGGTTAGGCCGCATCTGGAATATTGTGTCCAGTTCTGGGCCCCTCAGATCAAGAAGGACAGGGACCTGTGGAGAGAGTCCAGTGCAGGGCAACTAAGATGATTAAGGGAGTGGAGCATCTCCCTTATGAGGAGAGGCTGAGGGAGCTGGGTCTCTTTAGCTTGGAGGAGACTGAGGGGTGACCTCATCCATGTTTACAAATATGTAAAGGGTGAGTGTCAGGATGATGGAGCTAGGTTTTTTTCAGTGATGTCCAGTGATAGGACAAGGGGCAATGGGTGTAAACTGGAGCATAGGAGGTTCCACGTTAACATCAGGAAGAACTTCTTTATTGTGAGAGTGACAGAGCACTGGAACAGGTTGCCCAGGGGGGTTGTGGAGTCTCCTACATTGGAGATATTCAAGGCCCGCCTGGACAAGTTCTTGTGTGATGTACTCTAGGTTACCCTGCTCTTGCAGGGGAGTTGGACTAGATGATCTTTTGAGGTCCCTTCCAACTCTTGAGATTCTGTGATTCTGTGATCCTTCCTTTTATCCAGATGACTGGCGTACATGCTCAGGCACAGCCTAGCAGCATTGTAATTTCCCCTTTGTCATGTGGAGAATGAAGGAGAAAACCCCACAAAACAGTTTCCTGACCTCTTTCCAGACTGTTACAAGTTTTTTATCTCCCATCTTCCTCTTCCAGGTGGCTTTTTCTCCTTCATCGTCTCTCTGCAGTTCCACCAGTATCAGGCTCCTCCCTGGCTTTCTTCATTGCCTGTGGTTACCTTTACGTCTTTTCCTAGCCCCAGGAGTTCAGTGGCTGCCCAGGCACACGAGACAGCAGGCATGTATGTATCTCATACATCTCATTTATTCAGTCTTGTGTGATGGCAGTGCAGGGAGAGAAGGCGTAGCACTCTCTTGTTACTGGCTTAACTCAGCCTGGCACCTTGTGTCAGCAAACCCCATGTGTTAACTGGGCAATCTGCAAAATGTTGACAAGCTTTCTTTTTCCTGTTGTAATGATATTTTTTGAGTGTTGTAGGTGGCCACTTTTTCCTTAGTATAAGAAAAGACAAATGGAAAAACCTTCACTGCCTCACTCATCATTTTATACACTTCTAGTGAAAGCTATTCTGAACCATTTGGACCTTAATCTCTCCTCCTGATGACCTTGGAAACCTTTCTGTGCCCTTAACGATTTTTTGGCATCCTTCTCTGGCCTCCGTTCCTGCTATCCCTGCTCTGAAACGGGGCAAGCAGACTTCAGCTCACTTCTCAAAGCGTGAATGTGTCATTGATTTATGTGGTGGCATTATAACATTTTTGGTATTGTTCTTTATCCTATTCAACCTAACATTTTTTTGTTCTTTTATTTTTTTGATGTCCTCTGTGCGTGGAGCAGATGTTTTCATTGAGCTGTCCGCAGTGACGCCTGGATCTTTTTCCTGAGTGGTTACAGTTAATTTAAAACCCATCAGTGTATTACCTCAGCAATCCCTTGATGTCACTGGTTAGAAGATCCCAGCTGGCTGCTGCTCTTAATTCTATTGCCTGTCTGTTTCCTATTATTTTTTATTACGCTTACGTTTACTTGCATGCTGCGCCAGTTTTTAAAGCGAGGTGGGCACAGTCATTTACAAGTGGCTAACACAGGCTCTCAAATTCTTCTGTTCATGTACACAAAAGTAATGTTGTGTTTTCACAGAATGTAAATGCTTTTCCCATAGCAGATATTACTGAGTAATGCAAGTAGAAGAAAACAAAGAAAGATGGGCATGTGTTTGCACATGCCCATCTTTGAAAGCTCGCCTCACTTGTGACAGAGAAATGTGGATCCCTGCATGAAAAAGCAGCCTGTATAGCATGTCATTCTGGATCATGCCAACGAGCAGCTCATGCTGGGTAGCCCTGAATATTTGGCGCTACTCTCTTTCACATAAAATTCTGTGGCTTCCATGAATTAAGAGGGAAGGGGAGGAATCCTGGATTCACAGCAAGTTGAAAACCATCGACACAGGCTTAGGCAACATAACGGTGCCCTTTGAGGTCTCTGCCTATGTGTACTTTCATTGTGTATCTGTTGCACAGTTTTGGAGACCTTTAAAACATGACACAATACTTTCCAATGTGTGAGATAACCTAAATAATGCACTGAGTCCTACGGTGCTAAAAGAAGAACACCGAGGGGGGTTCTGTGGTCTGCCCTGGTCTCCAGTGAAGTCACGTAGCCTGGAATAGGGCATGCAGGGACATTGCACCGGGTTTACATTAGAAAGCTCCATCCTGGAAGCCAGTGCAATTTCACTCTTGACTCCCAGAAGAGCAGTAGTAAACTGGTGTTAATGAGAGATACTGGGAGGCTGCAGGAAGGAGCCAAGTGCTGTAATTCTGCTTACTGATTGGAAACTCTGTGAAGTCCATTCTTGCTTTGAACAGCTTTGCAAACAACCTTTGGCAACATTTTACCTCTTGTTTTGGAAGCCATGTACCTCAGCTACTGTGCCACTGAGGACAGAGTTGCAGGAAGATAGGATGGTTTACACAGGAAAACAGAAAGACAGCTGCAGTATGGCCAGTTTCCTACTGTGAGGAAGATGAAACCAGGCTAGTTTTGCTGAACTATGATTCAGTTCAATCCAGAGATTCCAATACTATGTAGTAAATATCATAAGCTCCTTTGAGGTAGGAAAAAAACCGCTGTGATTCAAAGGCACGGGGAGGAAGTGCCCAGCAAGAGACAGAGGTAAAATTGCCAGTAATGATGGATGAGGAAAGCCCAGTTGGGTACTGTTGAGCAGGA
Organism: Neopsephotus bourkii; assembly: GCF_033783945.1. Classification (NCBI taxonomy): domain Eukaryota; kingdom Metazoa; phylum Chordata; class Aves; order Psittaciformes; family Psittacidae; genus Neopsephotus; species Neopsephotus bourkii. The sequence continues at coordinate 6,237,672 of NW_026902266.1, forward strand.
CCTAAGAGCAAAAGAGATGAATGGCCCTCAGTGACCAGGCTTTACTAAAGTCTGTGTGATGTGGGTAAGAACAAAAGCCATCCACACTTGGCTCTGTGACACGGGGAGGGGATGATAACGCACTGTTGTCTCACTCTGCTCCTGGGAAGGTGATGGATGGTGTTCTTGAAGGATGAAGCTGCTGTTGAGACTTCGGTTCCTGAAAGGAAAACTCAGCTGGTCCCTCCCTGCAAAGGGCAGGCGGCTTGTCTGGCTGCATCGGTGCGGCTCATGCCAAAAAGTAATTGTGAGCAGTGTGCTACGCCCATTAACCTCGGTGGAGAATCGCTCCCATTAATCTGAAGGTAGGGAAAGAGCAACACATCTGATAAGCCAGTGTGCAGGAGAGATGGGCTAACTGAGTGCATAATCCCAAAGAAATGCTGGTGTTGCCGCTGACATTTTGAATGTAATGGGGCTAAGCAGCCTGGGAACAGAAGCAGATGCAAAGGCTTTTTGTAAACACTTCAGTCCTTGATGTGCTCCAGCATGTTGGTGGTGACCATGGCAAGTTTTGCTGATTCATAAGAGCAACCCAGAAGAGTGGGAAATGCTTTCTCAATGCATTTAAATGCTGGTAAACTTGACAAGTGTGTCTATGGTGAATGCAGTGAGGACATACAGAAACCCATCGCCTGAGCCAGGTCTTGGGTGCCAAAAAGCTGAAATGGAAGTGAGGGAATGCTCCTGCTTAAGGTTTTCTGAAGTATTACTGACGTGGCAAGAATGTCACTGAAGAGCTATGTGTTACAAAGGTTGAAATAACCTGGTTATCTTCAATGAAGGAACAAGAGTGACTCTGCCCAACAGGTGGAAGATGAAGGAAGCCTGACTGTCAGCAAAGAGTGCAGAATTTGTCAGAATAAATCCTTTTGCTTTTCTTTTACAATCACATTTCAAACTTTTTCACTGATCAAGGACAACTAGGCTGAGGCCCCAGTGGCCTGAGCAAGCCAGGCTATCTGTCAATGGGAACACAGAAGGAACAGATACACAGTAAGGCCAATTGTATGTGGGAAGACAAAAGCATGGAAACCTGGAGGCAGTGTTGCTTGTAACTGCACTAGAAGAAATAAATTGACTTCCCTGTTGAAAAAAAGACCTATAGCAGACCAAGCAAACCTGTGCAAGAGATGTCAGACCAGCCCTGGCAGTGAGGAGGCCGAACTATGGTGGACTCAAAAAGCAACTGAAACACTCACGCAGTCCTAGAATGTGTGATGGGAAGCGCTCTCCTCATTTCCCGTCTTTAGCCTCTGCTGTTACTGGAATAAACTGATAGTCCTTTATCAGCTTCCTTTCCCCATAGACTTAGCTGATTTTGCGGAGCAGTTCTTTTGCAGATATTGCTCTACCACAGCATGGTTTCCAGTTCCCTCTATTAAAACACAGGCTCATTTCTCTGTGAATCATCTCTTTGCTAACTTATTTGTAAACCATAACAGAGCAGAATATTCCTAGTGCAGAGCCAGACTCCTCATGCAGTCGTCTGGTTGATGACCAAATTCAGAGATTATTTCTTTCTGCAGAAACTGATCTCTGTGACATCCTGGTATTTATTGCTGGTTTTTTGGTTGTATTTTTTGTTTGTTTGTTTTTTTGCTGGGGAGCTGCTTGCTGGTCTGTTTGGGGTTGGCAGCAGCCATATTCAGCCTGCCTCAGAAAGGTAACATAACGGAAGGCCTGCTGCACTACTGATTGGCACAATTTGCCTCTTCAGTATTTCTTTGTGAGCCCAAATTCACAGGAACCTCTTTTCCTCCCACACCTTTGTCTGCCTACTTGGTAGGAGCCCTCAACCCCAGAACTCTGTGTGTGTGTACTTAGTAAATGAGGACTTACAGATGCAATACCACAGGGAACAATGTGAACCAGGAACGTACTGAAGCCAGAGGCATTGTAACCTAGAGCTGCTCTGAACAATGTGGAAGAAATGCTGTCAAAGCTGTGTCTGTGTGAGCTATTATATCCCCAGCTAGCCCCCTCTCCAAAAGTTTGCTCAGCATGCTGACTTTCCAGGAGCTTTCTTAGTGCTTGGAACAAGTTAGCTATCTCCTGCCAGAATCGAGAGAGGAACACGACTGGCTGACAAATACCATATGTTCCAGGCTGGCCAAAGGAAACCTAATTGTATTTTGTTTAGCTTGTCTACTTAACTGGGTTTCTGTAACAGGACTCAGGTTAGCTGGGTTTGGTTTTTTCTTTCTCTCTCTCCCTTGTCCCCAGACAAATGGGTCCACTCCCTTCTACACAGGAACTGTCCTGGGACAGTTCTATATTTTGCCCTGAAAATGTGGGACACAGCCTTCTGCCACTTCACTAATGGAAGAAATCAGTTGAGAGCCAAGTAAAGGGAAAGGCAGTTGCCAACAGGAGTGATCAGCAATTGCAGGGCTAATATCTTATTCTAGGCAAGGAGCATCCAGTTCTGAGAATGCAACAGAAACATGCTGACCAAAAGATTCTCCCTCTTTTGTTGGTTGTTAGTGTATCAAAATGGGAAAAGTGTGTGTTTGTAATCTGGGAGTGGGAGCACAGAACTGTGGATGTCTAATCTAAATGTAGATTTGCTCTCTTTAAAGTGGCTTAAAATTAAGAGCTGAATCAGGCTGTAGAAGTTAAAGGCTTATGTCTGTTCTGAGACCACTGGGGCTGAGTAATGTCCCCGAAGGGCACAGATCATAGTTTGCAAAAGTTGTGGTTGGGCTGACGCTGAGCAAGGTTCAGTTCCTGGAGACACTGAACCCTGAATCAAGCTAGAACAGACTTGTTCCCTTTTGTCCCCTCTATTCCACTGCACTACATCATTTGAGTTGGTCACTTCTCCCTGACACGTTTCATTGACTCTAGCCAGCCTAAATGCTTAGGAGGAAGCACCATCCTATATTGCATGATTGTGCAGCATCTAGCCAAACCTTCACTTGATGAGGTAGATAGGAGATTGCTGGACACTGTGATGTTGCAGAGCTTTGGCTTTGCTAGGTGAGCTTTGGCTCACCTAGGACAAAGATCTAGCTGGAAACCTCATACCCAGTCTTCAGGTTATTGGAGCATGCAGACATGTTCTCCCCAGTTTCCTGGACAGCCTCAGCAGTAGTGCTAACAGGGATGTGCAGCAAGATTTGCATCTGATAGGAAAGAGTTGTAAGTGGGAAGTATATGCTGTTTTGGCAGGCCACCAGAAAAGCATGGGGGCCTTCATTTCTAGCTGAGCAGAAGAGGGGAAATGGAGCTAAAAAAGCAGCTGTCACTTTAAATAGATCTTTCTTCCCCTTCTCCTATTTATCTCATGTCTTCCTGTTTACAGCATCATTTCCCACAGCTCCCATGCTGTTCATTTAGAGGTCAGGCCAACCTAAGGTCTGCCCCATTTGTGAGCACCAAATCAGTGCAAGTGCCTTCATTTCATGCCACCCAGGAGATACGGGTTATTGGCCACTTCCCTCTCCATTAGCTGTGTGCTGTCATGCCACATGCAAAGTGATGGCATGTCCCAGGTTTAATGGAAGACAGAGCTTGGCACAGTTCTTGACTTGTTCTTCTGACAAGTCTCCTGCCCTGCTGTGTCCTTTCACTTCTGACACAGTTGTTTATCCACAGGCTGCCCTGTTGTTCTGCCATGTGCTTTGCTGCCCACACAAGCACACTCAGCTGCGTGCTCAGCGACCCACCTATCTAGATATTCATACATGCTGAATCACCCTTCAATGTACGCTCATAGCCACGCTCGCAGATGGACTCTGATTCTTGTGAGCCAGACTGAAGTTCTCTTTCAATCTGCTGCCCCTGTGTCCTCAAAGATAGGGGATGTTCTTCCCTCCTGGACGAAACACAGGCCTTTGTAGTGTGTTTGCTAAACCACCTGTTTACACTCAGGACCACGGGGGAAAGCTGATGGTGCCTCCAGCCATGTGGAGAGAAAGGATGAATTTTGGCATCTTATTTCTCCAGCCTATCTATGCTCTGAGATTTGCTCTTGAAGGATGCCAGCATGCTTAACTCTAGAGCCTCCTTTTGCTGGGATGAAAGACTGTCCCATTGCCATTTCATGTCTGAATTTCCAGTATCCTTCCTTGGCCTGGTACCACAGTCTATAATCCTAAACTTATGATGACCACCATGAGAAATTTCAAGTCTAAGCCCTTGCTGGAGGCTTTCTGTCCCACACATGTGCTAGGACCATGCACAGTCCTGCTGGTGCTACAGTGTGTGTATGTTGGATAAGATCATCTTCAAAACATTCAAAATGAATGTCCCTTCTGACCACCCTATTCACTGTGCAGCACTTAGCTCCTTTTCCCTCCCTCCTGATTCCTCTACCCACGTTGGACCATTTAAGAACTAATGAAGGCCAGATGCATGTTCTGCAAATGTAGGATGACTGCATTTTAAAGTAGATGCTGGCTCAATGCCTTCTTGTCCTTCAAATCCTCAGTACAACTAATAACAACCAGAGGCAGCCCTCCTCTGTCTGAGGTAGAGCCCACCTCAGCAATGACGTCCCTGTGACCGCAAAGGATTTCTCAGGGACCTGGAGAGGGACCAGCTTTTGGCTGTGGAGCCCCAGGATCTGGTTTCATCTCTCACCAGCATTGGTAGGATGAACTCATTGTGATTGAGCTGTCCAACAGCGAGGTGGCGGACTAGGCCAGTGCTAGATTTCTAAGGGAGAAGGAAGGAATTTGGTGTGTTTTGGTGCATGTAAAACTAAGGGACGGATCGTACTAGTGGGAGGTGTCCATGCGTTGAGATAACAGAGCAGATGTGCTGCATGACTACTGCAGCCTTGTACTACAAGGTCTCTCCTGAATTGCTAACCCTCCAGGCAAGGATGGGTCAAGGCAAAATGGAATGCTGTTTTTCAGACTCAGATCTGACCTGCTGAAATGCCATTGCCACATCAGCTGTGCTTCTTTGCTGCACAAGCAGAAATTTTCTTCTCATGAAGTGTCTCTTAGCCATCTCTGCTGGCCAATACATCCAGGAGGTTGTTGCAGGGCTGTTCTTTGTCCATCTTCATGCAAACACATGATGTATGCTGGGGGCTGTCTATCTTAATGTGGATGTCTCTGTGCAAGTGTATGTGAGAGGGTATTAAAAAGAGGGGGATTTCTACAGCTTGCAAAACTGATTTTATTGCTTCTTGGAGGGAGAGAGCCTGTACACCAAGTATTTAGGCCTAAAAATCATCCAATTTATTTGTGGAACAACACAAGGTTTTGCACACAACTGTTACTCAGTATTGCCCCTTGGCAGGAGGCTGAAGGTTGGTGAGCATAGATAACCTGCAACAAGGTGTGGTGCTGCATGACTTCATTCACCACAGCTCTGCCATTTGCATGCACAAATAATTGGACCATGACCTTGTTCTATGTTAATGACCCTAATTTGAGTCTGTAGTGATTTATGGGAAGGCTCTGTGGCTACTTGCTGCAACTTATGACAGATATTTCCATCACCCATCAGTCTCTGGCTTTCTGGGACTTGTGCAGCTCCCTAGTAGTGGGTGGGATTTCTGCAAAAAAAAACTTATCCCAAAACAAGCCCAAACTTCTTACATATTCAGCACAGAACCTTCTCTCTCTTTCCCTTCTCTCCCCATCCCCTTCAAACATACCTGTGGGTAGAGGTAGTGTTATTGGAGCAGCCTGTTTGACTGCTATAATTTTTTCCACTCAGATCCATTGACTTCTATTTCATGTTTTTGTTGGATCAACACCTTTTGAGAGCAGTTAAAGCTGCTTGTATTTGAATAGTTGGAGACAGTGTGTCACTCTGCTATCTTTTCTTGGTTTCACCTCTAGAAGGCAGCGATGATATGTCTATATACAGTCACCCAACTGAAATACATCTGTATGTCCCTCTCAGTGGGGGTCCTTTATCTGTAAGCCTCTGTATAGTGCCAAATGTGCCCATAAGTAAAATAACATGATTTTAGAGTATGCTTAGGGCAAATGTATAAGAGAGGTGGGAATTGTCATTTTTCTAAGTCCTTTTCTCATCTGAGAGAAGAATTTTTGCTGCTCTGATGACAGAAACAAAGGAAGGTCATTGTTCAAAATGTGGGTTGCTTCAGGGTATTGTTCTCACTTTTTCTCCCCTTTTTCTTTATGACAATCTGATAAAAAAAAAAAAGACCCAAACAACAAAAACCCAGGGAAAAGAGGGGGGCAAAATTAAAAAGATCTACTGTGCAGGGCTAAGAACCCTAATGCTTCCTACTAAACCCACACTCTTGTTTTGAGCCCCAAATGTGGTACTGAGCCTGCAGTTCCTCCCTCTCATGGTCTCTCAGTTTCCGAGGAGTCTGCCCTCCAGTCCCCTGTTGCTATATCCATTGTTGGCTGGCTTAGGAGAGAGCAACCTAGGGACACACAAGAGCTGACTGAGCAGTGATACATTAACAGAGGGGATGAATGTAGGACTCTTGATGCAGATTTTCTCATTAAGACCATTACTTGGGTTTTCTTTGTCTTCTGTTGAACTGTCGTTTTTCATGAGATCTCCAGGACTGAAGAATTTTAAAAGCAATTGGCATATAGATAGGATTATACCCTCTGTTGTATGGTAAGAATTTAGTTTGCCCAGAAATAAAGTACCTATAGAAAGAGAAACATAGCCATAGAATCTGAGGTGTGAAAAGAAAGTAGAACCAGGTCCAGTGAGGTGGGAACAATCATTTCATGTTTCTGAACATTTGCAACTCTTGTTGAATATCATCGTGAAGCTTGTGATTGTGTATTTTGTTTGAGACTTGTGGTCTTTATTTGAGCTCCTGGAATCAAGAGGCTGAATGAAATTCTCAGCTTTCTATTTATTTATTTTTTTTTTAAACTAGCATTTTCAGTTCTCTTGATCCTAGAAGAAAACAACTTCCCTTGAAAATATGAAGCCTCAAGGGTCCAAATGAGAAAACAAACGAAAAATACTCCAAATACTTTTGGGTTTCTTAAGTCTTATTATTTTGAAGCCTATATCATTCTGCTCTGGGGCCACACACAACATTTCTGAGAGCTGGCAGCAGTCATGTTTTTTATCCAAAGGGTTTTACAAAGTGTGTGAAACTTAGTGGCCATGGTGAGTGTGGGTGTGCAGAGGTGATATTGCAAGCAGCACCTCACAGGCCTGTGGGCTCCTTGTGCATGGGCAGCATGCAGTCCCTGCCTTGCCAAGTTCATGAACTAGTCATGGTAAGCAAGGGTGTCTGAAGTGCTGTTTTCCCCTCTCCTGTTTTCAGTTATCTGCCTATAAGGGCACAATAAGAGAACTGCCCATGAAGCTGAGGAGAGAGGTAGGAACGTAAATCCAATCTGCTGCCGTTAGTTCCGTGGTCCACTGACAAAGCAGTGCTGTGGTTGTGGGAAGAGAGGGGAAGGTGCTGAACAACAGGATGGTGCCTTGTTGTGCCCTGGGAGGGATGAGGGGGTGAACATTGTGCAGGGCAGACCAAGGGCAAGAACAGCTCCCGCAAATGGAGAAAAACAGGGGCTGTGCAGTGCCAATTGCAGACACTCCTCCTCACCACGGTGGTTGCTGTTGTTGTTGTTGTTTCTGATTTTAAAACAATATGCAAGGAACCATCCAATATCCTAGGGCTTTTGTTTATCTAGATTTTTATGAGGAAAAAAAAAAAAAAGAGAAGAAGAAATGAGAGGGGAAACACATGCATTCCTTCCAACCGAAAAGTCATGAGTTTTGATTCAGTCTAATTACACAAGTGATATTTTTATAACCTCTGTGAAGTCTCCTTGCTTTCTTGGTGTGTCTCCATTGTTTATGTGAGAGTGGCCAGGTAGCCAAGGCAAAGTAGTGCTGCAAGAAAAATTCCTTTGGTTTTGGAATATGCTGCACTCTCTTTTTGGCTTCATAAAGAAGCCTGTTTTCCTGGTTTCAGAACTCTCTTAGGTTCTTTTGTTGCCTCTTCCTCTGAACCAGGGTTACTCATATTCTGCCCAGCCCTGGGCCATGACGACAGCTTCATAGCATCCCTTAAATATGAACAAAGTAGCACATAATATGGTCAGAACTACAGTAAATTAAGTCACTGCTGCTCTCCCATATCTCCTTGTTTGCCATGATGAAACACAGCCCATGTAGACCCCTCCCCTGGCTGGTAAGGGAAGCCCCAGCCCCGCCATGGTTTTCCCAGTGCATGCATACTGATTCCTTGTGTAGGCAGGGCTATGCTGTTTGGGAGGCTATGGGGTGAAGGGAAGGTGTGAGGTGGATGAAAGCTAAATGCTGTGCTCTGTGGTGGCATATCTTTCTGAGCAGCAAGGATGTAATCAAAAAGTAGTGTCCAGCTCCTGCTCTATCCATCCTGAGCATGCATTTGAAATGCACAGTATCCTAGTTTGCATAGTAGCCAGATGAGTCCTTTATACAGAGACCACCATCAGGAGGTGAGGGAAGAGAGCATCTGCTTCAGGATTTCTGGGCTATTATGTGTCTGTGTCCACTCTGCCTATCTGCTCAGGAATGTGGAAGTTTTTGTGGCAGGACGCATCCATGGTGTGCCTCTTCTGTGTGGTACAAGAGTAGTGCTGCTCTCTAGAAAGGAGGCACACAGTTCACTGGTCAGTTATATTGTATTAGAAAGGAAGATCCCTCTTTAGCTTCAGCTGGCGGTCAAAGTACTCTGCAGCCAAATGCAACTGGTACCCTGCTAAGTCTTACATGAGCGTATGCACTTCTCGGTCTGGTTGAGAACTGCCCCTCCCTTTCACAGGTGATGGCTGGGCTTCATGTATGTCTCTCTGTGCTCCTATTAATTGTGATTGCTAATTCATTTCGACTCATTTTACACTATACTGACTCAGCCAAAATCCTGAAGCAGTGATTTTTCACAGGTTTGTCATGCCAGGTCTTTGGGCTGACACCCGTTGCATGAATGCTCTTCCAAACTTGTCCCACTAGTCCGACGGATATGGAGCCTCTTTAGGGCAGCCTGGGTTCTTAGTGCTAGAACCCACCTGCAGTATGATTATGTGCCCTCTCTTCTTCTCCACTTACCTTTGCCTTTGCAGACTGCAAGGCATTTGAAGAATGCTTCAAAAACTGCCCTTGGTTTTGGTTGTTCAGTTACTAATACAATACCAGTACTAAACTGCAGATGCTTGTTTCCTCATGCTTGTTGCCTTTGAGATATCACCTTGTTACAAAAGACCTCACTCAGAGATCTAGCCTTGTTTAGTTCTTCCCTCAAGTATTTGGGCACCATGGTCACTTTAATGGTGGGCTGCTTGGACCTCCCTGTTGCTGTAGCCATCACGCTGCTGAGATTTGGAAAGTCTGGACTCTCCAAATGGACTGTTTCTGTGAATGGGTCTGCATGGTTGCTCTGATAACACTACTATGCACCAACTTCACAGCAAGCCTCTCTGCCCCATCTATCCCTCATGAAAAAAATGCAGCTGAGGTCTCAGCTGGTGAGTGATTAACACTGGTCTCTTGCAAGGAGGCTGTCAGGTCCAGCCTAACATTGCAAGCTCTTCCCACATCTACTGATGTCACTCTTTGTTTCTATGATGGGCTGCCATCCATACATTGCATGTTTGGAACAAGCGGTACTAACTCTCCTCTTGGGTGGTGGTTTGGATGATGTGGAAATAAGTGGATCTTCTCCAAGTGTAATTTTTCAGGGGACTGCCTGAAGAATGACCTGAAGCTTTTAGCAGAGGCATGGGAGGCAGTGGTGGGTGGGCTCAGGAAAGAGAGGAACAAAAAGAAGACAGGTGAAAATAGATGGGTAAAACTTCAAAGTTGGCACTTGGATTCCTGGGCTTGTATGTGAGTTGAAGGCATGTGTGAAGGAAGGGGAAGACTTACACAGGAATATGGGAGAAGGGGTGATTCACCTGGGAGAGGGAGTGCTCACCTTGAGGAGCACACAAATAGGAAGGTTTGAGACAGGCTATGGTGGGAAGAGATGGCAAGATGGTATGAGGTGAGAGGAGCCAAATTCAGTGCTTTTTTTAAGCAGAGAATGCTCTGCTGACATCTTATAACTTCAGGCAAGTACCAGCAAAAACATCTGGGCTGGATCTTGAGCAGTATAAATCTGCTTGGGGGCCACTGACTTCAGTGGTGCCATGCCGATTTATGCACGTGAAAGGTTTGGCCCTCTGCTTTCAGTCCTCCCTGCTTTTGGGGTCCTGGGGAGCTTTCCGGCTGAATTTGTAGGGGTCAATGCAGAGGGTTTCCTGGTAAATGAGAAAAACACCGTCCTTCCATCCCACTTCATCTGCCTGGGATTTCCGACCGAAAGGCACTGACTAATTCCATCTGGCAGGCTGACCATGTTTCAAAGACTGCAGATCCTGAGACTTCTAACTTACAAACAAAACCATGCATTAGAAAAAAAAAGAAAAGAAAAAAAATTGAGCTAAAAAAAAAAAAAAAAAAGAAAAAGAAAAGACAGCTCTCCCTAGGGACAATCTCTGTGAAATCCAAAACAAGGTCTCCATGCCTGCCCTGGTGCTCTGGCTGACGCCAGTGTTTTTTTCTGTCCCTTTTAAAGCCGAGGTGGTGTGTTCCCGACTCCTCCAGTCAACACCTCTGGCTCCCTTATTCCCCCTGGTGAGTGGGGTGGGGGGGAGGATGCTGGAAGGGAAAGGCCAGAGCAGAGGAGGAAAGAAATGCCTGGTATTGATCCACCAAGGCTGGCCAGACTGCAAGAAATTCCGGTTTGTGAAAAATGTTGTGGTTTAGAGCATTTGTTTTTGTTCCACAGTAGGATGAAACCAAGACTTTCTGGAAGGGGGGGAGGGGGGGGGGAAGAAAAAGAAGAAAAATTACTTTTTTTTGGTTGGTTGGTTGGTTGGTTGGTTGTTGTTGAGGAGGGACAGCCTTCCTCATGTATAGATGCCCACACTTTAGGGCTGGGGAGGCAGTCCTCTCCTTACAGCCTCTCATTTGCAGCCTGTGCTCCTCTAGTAGAATAGGTCAAGGACTGGGAATTAAGGGAGAACTCCTTCTGCCTCCAGCTTATCATATGCTCTTGATGGAAAAGAACCAAGGGGTGATCTTCAGGACAGCGACCTGACCCTGTGACACTTGTGATGGAGTTTGGCAACAAAACTCCGTGAGTGCCCACCCTTTGTGACAGTTCTACCCTTGCAGAGTTTTTGTCCGCTCAGCTGGGTGTGTTTCCCCAGTGTGGGTGTGAGGAGCAGGCTTCACAGCTTCTGGGAAGTGAAGAGGGTCCTCTGACTTCACCAATGTGAAGTAGGAAGCACTGAAGCAGAGTTCATACAAAGGGGAGTTTGGAACCATTACACACCCATCAAAAAAACATTAAAAAAAAAAGAAGATACAGTTAAAGATGCTGCTCTTCCCTTTTTTTTCCCACAGCCCCCTGGTCTTGGGTAATGGCAATTCTTCGCAGGAAAGTGTAGGAGGTGTTGAAAAACAGAGAAGAGCTGGGACTGGAAGGCTTGAAGATGTCAAATAGTAGGACATAGGCATAGCATGCAGCTCTTGTGCCTTTCAGGCAATTCCTACAGCATGGTGAAGGGAGATCTGAGTTTACCTTTAGGTGAGTAAAGAGTGTCTTTGAGCAAGGTAGTAGATCTAGCCCTTCTGCATCTCTCCTAAAGACAGAAAGCAAATTGGCCAGCAGAGCTGGGAAGGGGATGGGGCAGTGCTGCCCTGGAGGGTGCTGTGAAAGCTGTGATTCAGAGGTACCTTCTTTGCTGTGCCTGTGCAGTGTTGGTCAGCTCCCAGTCCCCACCATGTGCACTTGCATGTGCCTCCCAGGCACCGCCTGAGAGAGCTCACCCCACTGTCTGAAGAACTGCAGTAGTATCCTAGCCCCTGATTTCCACCTTATCCCCACACCCCCCAAGAAACCATCCCAAGCTGTGTCACCAGTTGACAAGATGGGAATGGCAAATCATCCCATGCTTGCAGCTGGCAGCCCTTGCTTGGGAGCTGCCTTGCCTGTAAAAAGCATTTTCTGAATGTCAGCGCGCAAACTATGCAAGGAAAAAAGAGAGGGCAGGGGGAAATGCCTGCTGTGAGTCAGAGGGCTCCTCTGAGGGCTGTGGAATTGCGGGGAAGGGGGTGAGGTGGAGGACTGTGGCTGCTATAGGCACATCTATGTACCACCAAGCCACAGGCATGAGATCTTGATGCTCATAAGCCTGGGAGTACAGTGGGACCTTCATCAGCTCTTTCCAAGGCAGGAGGGCTTGCAATAAAACCTGAAGTGTCTGGTGTTTTGACTGTCAAAAGCCGCATCTTTCAAGGTGAATGCTTCGGAGCAGCCACAGAGGGTAGAGCTGAAGTTACTAGGTGAAGGCTACTAACAGAACAGATTTATTCCTTCAAAAGGGATTTCTCGGCAGTGGCAATATCCAAAGCTTTTTCACTAGTTTTGAGCTTGTTTTGCTGGTGGGTCCCTCCACTTCTTGGCATCTACCTCTTTCACCCAACACAGCTCTTGGGACCTTCAGCCACACAGATGTTGACCTTGCTTTGTTATTGTGAAGCAAAAGAGTCTGAAACCTGCTGTAAGCCAGTGTCCAAACATTTCCTGGCCTCTTCAATTTCCCCTGTAATGGTGTTGTGTCCCTTCTTATAGAGGAGGGCTTTCTACTGAATGAGACCAATTATGGTTGATGCTGTTGGGATAAGAAGGCTGGGAGACGAGTCTTGGCTGCCAGAGCATCTTGTAGGCAGCTGCTCTTGAAGATCAGGGCTGTCCCAACTTGGCAAGGCATGTGTAAAGCTGTCCAGTAGCATCCTGAAGTGCCCAACATGTTGTGGACTTCCCAGGTTTTGTAAGTTGCTCTCTTCTATTTCCTACTGGTAACAAGAGATGAATACCCAGTGAAGATCTGGATGGGACTCACGACCATGGCTGGGTGTTTTACTGGGGTATTCTTGCTGCCATCTTTATGTGCAGAATGGTACCAAAGTATCCTTTTTCTCTTTTTCTGCATTGACTCTTGCAGTAGGTTTTGATATGGCTTCACCTCATCAGCCTGTGTTGCTGATCAGCCAAAGTGCTGCAAAGTAATGCTGAGTACCTGGGAAACCTGTTACCACTGAAGCACCTAAGGTTAAGGCTGGAAGTCCTCTCCCAGTGAAGCAGAAGGCCAAGGTGAGCTCGGAACACTGCATTTCATTACTTGTACAGACTTAGCTCAGAAGAGAGTATGAGCAAAAAGGGAGTAGGAAGAGTAGAGAAAAAAGCTCACATCTCTCTCCATGCCAAAGTACACGGTTGTGCTGTGCACCTCTGCAGGCTGCACTGGAAAAAGTCAATGTGATCTGTTTTTAACACTTGATAGCCCCCTCATTAATTGTTGGAAAGCCTGCCCGATAATGTGGATCCTGCACAATGTTACTGTGATACGTATCTGTGTATCATATAGCACTGCAAGAACCGTTGAATCCTGTGAAACTCACTTAAAGGAAGATACAACCATCTTTCTTCATGCCATGTTCTCCTCTCTGAAAAGAAAATGTGGTGGCATACTGTGCATTGAAGAAAAACTTCAAGTCAAGGCAAAGGAGAGTTGCTTCCTTGTATCCTACCTGAGGTGTAGACGTCTCTAGTATCTCTTGGGAAGTTGTTCAATGCTTCCTATCTTAAGACCCTCTATTCAGTTTCTTATGCCTTTGCTGATCTCTGTCTGTTCTCAGTGGCATTTTTTGGTGTCATGCATGCGTCTGAGGCTGGATTTTTCTCAGGATGGTGTCATTTCAAAACTTTCAGCCATTTCCAAGAACAAGATAAGAAAAAACAATTTATTTTCACCTTTGAGAAAAGATAAAAAGCAGGATTATTTTCTTACTGTGTTGTCATTTCACTGAGGTGCTTTCCTGATGTGCCCCTCATGAATGAGAGGCTAAGGTGTCACTGAGGAACCTCATTTTTAATACTGACTGTTTGCTAGACATGCATTCCAGGTAATTTGTCTGAGCTGAGCTTCCTCCATCCTCTCTGGAGAAAAACGGGGGTGTTCAATCAACCCATCTGAAAGTAGGTATCTAATAGAAGTGAAATGAATTGCACCCTGAAGGTTAATGACAGAGATATAGTTTAGAAAAATTGTTTCAAGTAGACTCAATTTTAGACAGATGAGTTCAACCCTGGGAGGTTGAGGAAGAGCCTGCTGTAGTTCTTGTGAAAAGCTGATTGTTTTCAGCTGTGTTATCTTTTTGCTTTTCTCAAAAACATATATCTCAGTTTGCTTGCGGTAGTGAGAGTCTGGTAAATGTTTTGATGAGTTCACTTGAATAATGCATTGTTGTGGCACTCATCCCAAAAGCAAGGGAGTGTATTTCATCTGTGAACCTTCTTAATGATTCTCATGGCACCGTGATTCTAGGGAAAAGGTGAAAAAGCTGTTTGTCTCTACTGTGATCTTGGTGACTTCAGTTCTGTCGGTGTCTACGAGGCAGGGAGGAGGCATGCAACCAGACTTCAAATGCAGAGGGTATGCTGGGATCTGAACATGGTGGAGAAAGCAGCAAAGGGAGCAGCTAGACACACAAAGCCTGGCACAGGAAGACAAAGGGGAAAGTGAGGACTGGCAGGAGGTGTGGGACTTGAAATGCTACTGAAAGCCAACAGGGAGGAGGAGGCTGTTACCCAGAAAGGAACTAGAAGGATGGAAAGACAAAATAAGACTGAGGGATGGGGAGAGCACATACAAGAATAGAAAAGCAACTGAGGTTGTTGATGGGGCAGGGAATGTCAGGGTGGTAAGCAGAGGTTCAAAATTCAAGAAAGGTCAAATCCAAGAGGATAAGAAACATGGTTGTGTAGGCAGCAGCATAGAAAGAGGCAGAACAAGGACAGGCTGTGGGAGACAGGCAGAAAAATTCAGGCTTGGATGGAGACCAGGGAAGAATGATCTGGGATGTCCTGTGGAAAAAACTGGCTGTGTCACAATGACCATGTTCAGAGGAACCAGTTACTGCTGCATGAATAACCTTGATTTTGGCATTTACAGGGCTTGTAGCTCCTGGCATATACCAACCTTTGTGGCTATAATACTGTATAGACTGAATGTATTTTTTCATCTGTATTTTTCTCTCTGCTCTATTTCTTGTGCTAACCTTTCCTTAGTGTTTTTCTCTACTGATTTTTCCAGCCTTTCCTGTGCAAACTGTGGGCCCAAGCAGGTTTATTCTGAACTGTCAAACATATGCTGTTCAAGTGGTTTGAAACATTGAGTGAAGTGTGTTCATCTTTCACTAACTGGAGTAAACACATGTAAGAAAATGGTTTCCAGGAAAAATACCCTTGGAATTCTGAGGAAGAGCCTATCATCTGTTTACTCAGATGTAGTCATTTTCTTCTGGCTGTCACGCGTGTATTGGGTATCTGTATTATGCCTGGATCTTTGTCTAAGTGATAATACAGCAAATAGTTAAAATCAAGGGGATGTAATCTGCAGAAGATCTGGCCCTGATCTTCCAGCTCAATAAGACCAAAAGGAGTCTATTACAAGGTCCAAGGTACAGCTTGACTTTAAACACCTGCTGAAGTGCTTTTGTACTTTCAGCTGCTGGGATTCCTGAGTGGCAGTCATACCCTTGCAAGGGGTCAGCAGAAATGGGCATTGTGCTTCTCCTAGCTGTAGAGTTTGGAAGTTGATCTTGGTCTCTGCCTGGCAGCGCATTTCAAACCCTGGCCGAAATTGAGTGTACTTCTTGGACAATCTTGCCTTTTTACGTACTTGCTGTTCCATGACCCTCTGGCAGAATCACTTGCCCCCATTATTCATACTGACACGGTTCGTAATGCACAGAGCCAGCCTGTGGCATCCAGCCTGCAAATTTCCCTAAGGCTGCAGAAGGAAAAAAAATGCAAGTGCAAGCATAAGCACATGTGTGCAAACACACTTTTCATGTGTTTTCATATACTGGATGTGCAGGCATATATTTATGCATACTTGTCTGCACACACACATGCATTTTTTTGAATGCTTGTTTTCTGTCCTACTGCATGAAAATATGAGAATGGAGAACATGTCAATAAACATAATGGAGCTTTTCAGAGCGTTTTATTTGAAGCTGCAGCTTCCAGCTGCTTTCCAGTGTCAGGGTAGGGAGAGGAAAAAAGAGGGAAGAAAGGAAGGGAAAAGAGAAAGCAGAAGGAAAAAGGGAAGTGGAAAAAGGAATAGATTGGAGAGAAAAAGCAGAAGGAGGAGAGGACAGGAGAGAAAAAGGGAGGAAAGGAAAATAAAAGAAAACGTGCAGATAGCAATGCTTGCCAGAGTTTGTATACCTTAAAATCTGAGAGGTCCAAAAGTTCTTGACCTACATTCCCTGTTTAAGAAGCATAGTACAATAACACACCATGGTTTGTTTAAAACATGGCAACTTGACTTGAAGCTTATGTTTTGGAGAAAGATTTCGCAATGGTGCTGAGGAAAGAAAGTGAAAAGATTTAGCTGTTTCCCTTTACTATCTCCCTCCCTCTGCCTTTTGGCATGCTTGGAATCAAACCCACTTGCCTCTGAACTATTGTAACATTGCTGTTTTGATGGAGCTAGGCTTGAATTAGAACTTTTAAAAAAGTAAGAAAATTCCTCAAATCCACTGGGACAGGATGCTAGTATTTATAATAAAGTGGGTTTATAGACTGAATGGTTTGACATCTCATATGCAGACTGGTGCAAGTTCATGATGCAGAGTGGTCTGCAAGGGGACAGCCATCACGTGGTGTTCTGACTCATTCAGATGGATTTTTATTTCTGTTTGATGTTTTTCATTCTTTCATTTAATTTTGAGGGAGCAGAGTCAAGTGCTCCAGTGCAGGGCCTGGTACATTAATGGTATAAACAGTATTGTGGACATGTTGGCAAACTCTCAGTTTGACTTGGCCTTGCTGGTCTCTAAAGAGTTATATTATTGGTTATTTATGAGTATACGGATGACCTTTGGGCAGTGGGGAAAATGTTTATGAATCTAAAAGGCTTCACAAACTTCAGCACAAAAGCTTGTTTTGTCCAAAAAAAAGTGAACTGTAAGTGACTTCTTCATCATTCAGCCTTGCTTGTTCTCTTACTTTAAAAGCCTTTGGTCACCCAGTCAAGCTGTAGAATCAAACCACGTAGCACAGATGAGCAGTCACATGTCCTGAATAGCAAAAAGAGAACATCCAAGTGGAAAGCATGTGAGTAACTCCAAGAGAGCAGCTGGCTTTGTTCAGTGGTCTGGTGAAGGCTGAGTTATTCAAAGAAGTCAAAGGGATTTGGGTACTGCTGACCCATTACGTTTGTGGACTTCCTAACCCGCAGGGGTATACTTCTGAAAGTTGTAGATTCACTTGGGAAAAATTAGGATCAGTTTGTGAATAATTTGTAAGTGGAAGAAAAAGCCAACCCAGCGGCTGAATTTCTAATCACTCCTACTGATAATGAATAACTTCTGCAGTTATGCTTTCTGAAAAAAATTCTGGATTGTCTGTTTCTTCATATGTCATTTCAGGAAATTGAAAATACATGGAGGAAAAAACCCTACATGCTCTTTTTTTTGAAAGTCATCACAGTTACTAAGGATTTTCTATTCTTCATTTTTTAGGTGCTTTTTATTTTTCTGTTGTATGTTGTGTATTTGTGCTTGCCTTGACCCAGGTGCAGTACCTTGCACTTGACCTTGTTGAACTTCATGGACCCACCTCTCAAGCCTGCCAAGGTCCCTCTAGATGGCATCTGTTCCTTCCAGTGTGTCATTGGTACCACATAGCTGCTGTTGTTGGCAAACTTGCTGAGGGTGTGCTCAATCCCACTGTCTACGTTGCCAATGAAGATGTTGTACAGTGCCGGTCCCAAAACCAACCCCTGAGGAACCACTGATCTTCACATGGACATTAAGCCCTTAACTGCAACTACAAAGGGCAGTTCTTCTTCTCCTAGTCCCTGCCTTTCCTTTCTGTGACTTGAGTGATTTGTCAGAAGCACTTGCTGGTGAAGGCCAAGACAAAAAGTCATTGAGTACCTTGGTCTTTTCCATATCCCAGGTAACAAAGTCTCCCATTGTCTTCCAGAGAGGACCCATGTTTTTCCTTGCCTTCCTTTTATCACCAATGTACCTATAGAAGCTTTCCTTTTTGTCCTTGACATCCTGGCCAGATTTAATTCTATGAGAGCTTTAGCTTTCTTAACTTGATCCCTGGCTCCTCAAACAATTTCTCTATATTTCTACCAGGCTACCTGTCTGTGCTTCCACCTTCTGTGGGCTTCCTTTTTGTGTTGGAGGTTCTTCTTCATCCATGCAGGCTTCCCAGCAATCTTGACTGACTTTCTCTTTGTTGGGAGCCATTGCTCCTGAGCTTGGAGGATCTGTGAATATTAACCAGTTTTCTTGGGCTCCTCTTCCCTCCATGGCTTTATCCCATGGTACCCTACCACACAGATCCCTGAAGAGTCCAAAGTCTGCTCTCCTGAAGTCCAGGGTAGGAGGTTGCTCTGCACCATCTTTTCTGCCTTAAGGATCTTAACTCCACCATTTCATGGTCACTGCAGCCAAGGCTGCCCTTGAGCTTCCCATGATGCAGTTTGAAACAGCAGGAGAGATACAGTTTTGGGTAAACGTTTCAACTTTGTTATTCTGGTAGATATATATGAGTGTCCCCCTTCAAAACCTTGTCCCATATGCTTTGAAATAGCTGTGGCCATATGATTAGAGCAACCTGTGACCTGCTGTGAGAAAGGTACAAAACAATTTATTGGGAAGGAAGCTAGCAACCAGACTTGTCAATTCTGGGGCAATCTTCCTATATTTGGTGTTTTTTCTTCTCCAAAGACTAAGCTCCTGGAGTCATGGGATTTATAAGACCTGTAAGTTTGATTTCGGAAAAAGCCCAACCAAACTTTGCCCTTATACATGCAGTGTTTGATGCCATAAATCTTAAAACCTCAGAAAAACATACGTCAAAGAAAGGAAGGTCTGTCTTTTGGGGTTTTAAATAATAAAGGGCTTATGATTATTTAAAGCTGGTTTCTCAGTGTTCTGAACATGTCTTGTGATATTTGGATGTGTGGAGGTGGTGACACCAACCAGGTACTAATAAAATGCCTAGATTGCTCCTTAAAACACTCCTTATTATAGACAATATAATAAAACCAGTTTTCATAGCTATGTTTCACAGCTAGATTGTTTCTGTGTTTCATAGCTACTAGAGTCATGTTTCTATGTTTCCTACATTTCATAGCTAGATTAAAACACCTCTGTTTCATAGCTAGATGTTTCACCTATGTTTCATAGCTAGATTAAAACACCTCTTGAAAGAGATCCCTTCCTATTATGTTCAGTCATGCTTTCCGTGAAGGAAATCTCACCATGGAGCTATTCAAGTGTTGGTATGGCTCGTTTTCCCTCTTTTTTTTAACAAACCATCCCCTGACTTCTAAATACCAGAGCAAGGAAAATCAGTCTGGGAGATGAAAGAGAGGGGAGACCTCATATTTCCACCTGCTTGGAGAAGAGGGGGCTGAAAGGGAAAAACACTCTTTGCAGCATGCCTCAGGACTTCTCCCAAAGAAGAGGCAGCTTGCTGGATGAAGGCCTTTGATCAGATATGCTTGACTGCTGAGATATGCTTGCTGGCATGGAGGGAGAAGGAGTGGAGGAAGAGTAGCCAGAAATGTTGGGATGGAGGAGAGCTGTGCCATGTTTCTCCTAACAGCCTCTAAGGTTGGGGTGGCCCAACCTTCCTCCCCTACCTCCAGCTGGCTATGGCTGTGCTGTGCCCACTGTGGGACTGAGGTCCAGGGCAAGGGAGGTGGATCAGAGCAAACTGCCCTATGTGTCTTTATTTTATGCTGGTTTAGGGGGTGCCTATCGCTGCTGTTATTGTGCACACAAGCTGCTGCCCCTTCTAGCCACTGTCCTCACCTCTATGTGATGGCCAGCGACTTCTCTGCTGGTTGCATGAGGGATAAGGAGCTGCAGGCTGCCCTGAGTGAGAGGACATGGCTCCTGTGAGTCTGTCTCTGTGCCATGCAGATGGTGTTTGTTCCTGGAGCATTTCTCCTGCAGTGCTGAAGCAGCTCTAGCCCATTAATTACTGGAGAGAACAAACTGCTTTGGGCTGGCAGTGGCACTTGGCAGCATGCACAGCTTGTAGCCCTCACCTTTCCCTCTGCCTGGCTGGGGTGGGAGCACATGCCAAGTTTTCCTGCTGCTTACTGCTGCCTGTGTGGGTATTCTTTGCAAGGAAGGTCTCATGCCACTTGGCTGTCCTGCTCCATGTTCATGTCCTGTTGTGTTAGGAATAATTTGGAAGCTGTTCTCTGCCTCATCAATTGCCTGCCATGCATTATAGCCACTGAGTCTGGATTCAGTGGCATTCACTCCTCTCTTCTGCTCCCTGGCAGATGATGATGAATGGTTTTCAGAAGTTATACCCTGGACTGTAAACTTGCAACATAGTGGATATGGCTAATGTCAAGGCTTTACCTTATTTCTCTGACTCCTTTTTTTGCTTTTCTGCTAGTAGTTACTCAGGAGAACCCTAGAGGAAACCACATCTCACTTTCCTTTCCACCTCTTTGTAATTCTTTGTATATTGAATGTGTTAAATAGCTGGTGTCTGAGAAGCATGGCATTTTAAGTGCTTAACTAAGCTTGCTTCGAATGATGGCAAGGTCTTGCTGTGCCAGTTGGGGCATTGCCTAATACCAGGCTGACTCTGCCAGGTGTCACATGGATGTCACCGAGGTTACCCCTACTTGGTCCTACCTATGTGGTCATTCAGGCAAAGACTATTGAAATGTTAGAGTTTGAAATTAAAAGCCCTGGCATTCGTGGAGATCTTTCACAGACCAGGAAGTATCAGGACTTTGGATTTGCAAAGGCAGGTAGCTTTGCAAGCCTGCCGTGACAGATCACCTTGTGCACAGCACTAAAACCCCAGAGGAGAGATTTGTCTTCTTCCACAGCAGCCTCAAATTCACATGCAGCAGCTGAGAAAGAGATTTGTCTTGTTTACAGGCAAGCAAGGATTTTGTGTATGCATGTGTCTGACTGACTGACTGACATGCATCTATCTGACTGGCGGGTCCATCTTTGTGCAACATGCTTTTCAGGCATAATTCTGCTTTTTATTAGAGCAAGCTGGCAATAAAGGAAATGGGAATGGTGTTATGTGGTAAGGGGGCAAGGGAAGGAAACTGGTGGTAATTCCTTCTTTAATCAAAACCAGTTTCAGAATAAACAGAAAAGACCTTGATAAACCTTTCTTTCCTGCAGAAGACTCTGTACAGCCCTCCTCTTGGATCCAACCCCAGCTTTTGTCGCAGTCGAGTTTTGGAGGCTGCTTTCCCCTGCATCCACTAGGTAGCTACTCACTCTCCACCATGGGGAACAGTGCTGCGGAAAATTTTGTCTACCCCTACCTTTGTTATTTGAGCTTCAGAGCTCAGGGTTTGTTAGTTTAGTATTGCTGGTTTTCTGCTTTTGAAGTCTCAGAGAATTGCAAGTCTGGTATCTTCAGGCAAATGCTTTAGGAGCTTTCTGCATGGACTTTCATTGCTACTCTCTGTGCTGAGATCTTTACGGCAGAAGCAACCAAGAGAGTCATGTAGCCTGACATAGTGCAGCACCGATCACAGGGCAAGGCACATTTGTGCTGGGGTCAGGCAATCTCCTCTCTGTTCCTACGTTTGTCCTGGGCACCTGCACAACTAGGCCAGACAGAAGGCTTTTCAAACAACACGGTTTGGGATGCTGGGTGAAGGATGCAGTGCTGTTGTAAGGTAAAGGGAGATGTGGCTGGGCAGGTTACTGCTGCAGAGGCGTTAAGATGAACCTGTGGAAGGCAGGCACCCCTGCGCTAAGCACCAGTATGGCTGACAAGGCTGGCTGCTTCTATGGCTGCCTCTCCCTGCATCTGCAGGCTCATTTCTTAACCTGCTTGCAAAGGCACTGCCTTTTCCTTTCTTTTCATTTTGTTCCCCTCCCCTCCCTGGGAGCCCAGTACAGGTTAGGAACTGGTGTAGCAACTGTGTCCTTTCCCTGAGCTCAGGCAGGCAGTACCTGGAGTAGGGAGGTGAGCCGCGGTAGGGGCGATAGAGTTGTTTAGTCTGGGATGCTACTAGTAGAGGCAAGCAGCAACCGGAGTGCTCAGGGGCTGAGGGAGGGAAAACATCTGTTTTAAGATGGAACAGCTTGAGAAAAGGGATGGGACCAATTCTCCCCTAACTCCCCACTAAGAAGGAAAGTAGAAACAGGAGTGGGGTCGTTTGTCACCTGTCTACCACTCCCTAGGTTAAACTCTGTGTCTGCAGTATGCCGGAGAGATTACGAGCTGGGAGGAAGGGAGTTAGTTCTTTTTCAGGAGGGAAGAAGGAAAAGAAGGATTGACTGATTGATTTTCCCTGGGAGGGAGCTGGAGATAAAGGGTCTCTGAGGAAAGCTGTTAGTGGGGAAGATTCTCTCCTGCAAAGAAGGGGAGGCAAGCTCCCGTCCAGCTGCCATGGAGCTACCTGTCTTGCTTTTGCCTCATTTACTTCAGTGGGAAATCAGGGTTAACTGCAGACACAGAGACAGCGCAGAGGGGGACAGCCCATTTGATGGAGTGGAGACACTCATCCAAACCCGACAGCTGCCTAAAAGGCATTGTAGGAAGCTTGTTCAGTAAAGACAGCCGGGTGGACAGAAGCACATTCAACTAGGAAAAGGACAGCATGGCTGAAGTTTGGGAGGGAAGAAGCTGGAAAAGCTGAGCGCTAACACCAGCTCCACCACTGGCTCCCTGAGGGATACTGGGTAAGTCACCTGAGTGCCTTCCTAGTCTCTTCTTCATTTCCTGTCCAGAGAACAAATCCAACTCTCAGTTTTGTTGGGTGACTAGATGTAGCAAGGTGTTTTGTTTGGGCTTCTCTGTGCAGTGGTACTCAAGCACTGCATCTGCAAATGCTTGTCTGCACTGGGGCTTTTGGCACCGCCACAATACAGTTAGCCACAATGGTATCTTCGTGCCCTCCGTCACATGAATGCAAGCTTCTACAGATGCTTGACTGGAGAGCTCTGAGAGGAGAGGGAGGGCACAGTTAGCGCAGATTCAAAACTAACTTTGTGCCCTGAGATTCAGGGTCACTTGAGGGATAATTAGTTACAATTGAGAAGGCTTCATTTCATTGCAGTACCATTTCACCTGCTCCTGCATCTCAACTCTCTCTACAAGAGCAGATTAAATGCAAGTTTTGGCCACTTTCTTAAGTGCAATCTTGTTCTGTGCCAGTGTTGCAGCTGTGAAAGGGAAGCACAGGGACATGTGGTACTGTGAAGCTGGCTGGAGAGATGTGCCTCTGGAGACAGGGGCATGGCCTGAGCTGGGGTAAGTCCATATGTTGCTCTTTTCTTGCCCTCTTCCCTCCGTGTCTGTTGTTGGTCACCGTGGAAGCTGGGTATGGAGGTAGATGAACCTTTGCTCTGAGCCAGTGTGGCTGTCCTTACGCTGTTAACATGTTGATGCAATTATAAAAGGCCTGAGCACCTTGGCCATGTATGTCCCAAATCTCTCAAAGTGAGCCTGCATCCATTAGACAACAAAAGAGTTCTGGCAGTCTTACATGGAAGTGTGGGGTTTCATATCGAAAGCTGTGAGTTGCACAGCTCACCTGCTTTCCCAGAGCCCTGTTAGCCCTACTAATGGGCTCGTCCACACAACACCCCCCACACCAGGCGACCTGAACTGGCCATCCATGTTCCAAAGAGACTTTTCAGGCTCATCTTCCCTTCCCTGAGCTTGCAGAGTCCATGCTGACCTTACCAAGGGTGCTGTGCATGTGTAGGGCTCTCCAGCTGCCCAAGGGCAGAGTTTGGAAGAGGATCCTTTTGAGAATCAAGTCCCATGTCTGCAAAGGGTTTGCTGCCCCCCTATGGATTTGACGGGCGCGGCTTGGGCCAGGGCACCAGGGCGGAGCAGGCGGTGGCTGGTGGAGCCAACTCCACTGTCCTCCTGGGTCCTCCTCGACCGGGCTCCCCCTGTGCTCCTGACCAGCTGCTAGGCTGGAGTCTGGCCTCCCATTCAACCGATTGCATAAACGTAGCAGAACAACAAGGCTTCCCCCAAGCAGCTCCATCTGTGCAGGGTACTTGTTCTTTAGGACTTCCTTGGTCATGCTGTGCTTTGCTGGAGTTTATGCCAAACCCGATACCTGCGGTTTGAAAATAGCATTTGGGTGTGACAGCTCCATTATTTACCTAGGAGCCAAGATTGTCTGGTAGGCAGAGCCAAACGGCTGGAAGTCTGGGGCAAAACATTCTCTTCTCATCTACCACTGTGTTGTGCATTACGTCCTGCTGCCTCAGTTTCCCTGCTGGTGAATCAGGGATAATGGAAACCAGCTCAAGATAGCTTCTGCAAGGCTTAGATACTTCAAGGATCTCAGTTAGGACTCCTCCAGAATCATGAGTATTATAATAGGAGGCAGAATGAATAATTGCATCTCTTTGTTGGTGACCAAGCTTTGAAAGAAGCTATTGACACAGAAACATGTAATAAAAAACATCCTGAAATACCCAAGACAGTGCCATTGGTATGTTGCTGGCTTGCCTTTTACTCTCAAAAAAAGAATCATTGCATCCTCTATTTCACTTAATTTCCAGCATTGGTGGCTTACTCTGCTTTTCACTTCGATGACAGCTAAGTGCCAGGCATCTTTTCTTCCTGACTGTCTGCATTAATGATGTCTTAACCTATGCAAACAACTACAACATACACGGAGAGTCACCTTGTATAGTTGATTGCTTTTGGTTTGTGGGGTTTTTTTAAAAAGTCGTACCTTAGAGATTTTCTTCAGCATCTGAAAATCCTCATTCAAGTGATCCTGTTCATGATGGACAAATGTGGAGAAGAATCTTGTGACAGCCTCATCTGGGACAGCACAAGCTTCAGGAGATGTGAAAAAGTTGGCATCAAAATGCTTTGACCTCTGACTGAAAGTGGAAGCAATGTGGTGTGATGGAGCACTGTCCTGACTTAAAAATAGCTGTTTCCAAAGCCTGTCTTTCCTCTCCACATTGCCCTTAAGGGAATGTTTAATACTATGGACAAAGATTGTTTGATAGACCCTCAAGTGATGCAACTGATGCAAGAGTGGAGGTTGTGTATTTCTTTATTCCTTTATGATGTACAAAGAAATGTCCTGAAAATTGGGGTTTTCAGACTCCCTGGAGATCATCTATTTGCTGTGTGCTTGAGCCACGCCAAGCACAACAGCGGTTGAGTTCCCAGATGATGGCAACCGAGCCATAGAGGTGTCAGTAATCTGAGTTTCCTGGAAGACTTCTTGGAGTTCTCTCATGGGTACTGGGAATGCCCTCCCACTGTAATCTAAAGGCATAGAGCTATTGCATTTAAATAGATGTCAAGTTTTCTATCAGTTGTTCATTAAACCCTGGAGTGCCATGATTTTGTTTTGAAGAAGGCTACATTCTTGAGTAGCGTGAATCCAGGTGGTTCCACTGACTGTCTTGCAGCTAAGCTAGATTTCTGCCAGCTGGAAACAATCCTGAAGAGCTTAAAGCAACCTTCCTAGAATTTACTCCCAGTTCCCCCTACCTTGTGATGAAAGGTTTCTATGCCCATTTCCATCCTGCAGGTGGCCACCAACTTCTGGGCCAGACAAAACTGGAATTTTTAGGATAGCTCAGATCAAGCCTTGTCTTGGAGCCAAACTCTACAGACATCTGGGGCTTCAATTTGGGCCATCCAGTAACAGGTCTACCTACTGAATCTGGAGCGTTTTGGTTCCCCATGAGACACCTGGTGGGCATCTAGTAGGAGACAAGACCATCTTTCCTCACCCAATGACTCTATGGTTGCAGAGCTGTGCAGGTCCCTGACGCAGGATGAAGGACTCTTGATGGATTATTTTTTCTCTCTTTCTTTGCCTCCTTTCCCCTTTGTTTTATATGTTACTGAGGCAGGGAAGGCAAAAAGAAGAAAAATGGAATTCCAGAGTGAGCAGGAGACAGCAACTAAAACTAGCCAAAGAGCTTCCAAACGAATACGTGCCTTACACTTATGAGATCTTGGTTTTGTTTACTATTTGGATTTCCACTCCTTGCCCTCAGATCAAGCTTCAAGAGAGCGGGGAGCCTTGAAGGAAGCCTCAGATGTCTGTGCAACTCTTAAAGGCTGTGAAAGGAACCCTGATGAAAGGTTAAGGCAATGGGATGGATGACACCCAACAAGAAGTACATGCAGCACTTTAGATGGCTTTTTGCTGTAGAATCCTTGTTTCCAGAGAATTTAACTCTCCTTGCAATGGCTAAGAGAGGCAATCACAAGGGGAAGGCCAATCTCTGTGTTTCCCCAGTGACGATTGTCACCTGCACCATGGGAGAGTCTAAAGCCTGGTCCAAGCAGGTCAGACATGCCTATCTGGGTGTCATATGAGAGGATTCCTTTTCTAGCAGATACACAAGAAGCCCAAGGCACCCAGAAAAAATACATGCATTCTCTCAATTCTCTTAAGCAAAATCCAGCCTAGATGATTTCTAAGACATGGTGAATTTTTAACACATTAATGATCCCATTAGAGCTGGCTGCATGTGGGCTGCATATGTAAGATTAAGCATAAGCTTAATAAATGCTTAATGCATTAAAGTAAATGCTTTGCTAGGCTGAGTGAGGAATTCTGATATCTTAAGGTAGAAGTCTTTGAGAAGTCTGAGTGGGTAAAGTTCATTATTGACTACCATAAGAGAGAATTTTTGCACCCTATTTGTTTACAGACTGCTTAGTTGCCAGTTCTGGTGACTGCTGAAACAGGTTCCTCGTGTAGCTCACTCCCTGGTTTGAAGCCATGTGGTTGTTCCAGTGTTCTCCATCCTGTAAACATCTCTTAGAACATGGCACACCGCTTCATCTGTCTCTTGTTAAGTAGAGAATGTGATTATTATTATGCACGAAGTTGTCAAACCAAACTGGTGTCTCCAGACTTCACCAGGGATCAGGCAGCTTCACTGAGATGCCGTCGTCTCCTTGACAGCTGACACAGAGAAAGCTAAAAACATTAAAAAAAAAATAAAAGTTAAATATACTGTACACAAGCAAAAGTGCCAAAATGCAGGCGGAGTGCATGTCAGGGAGTTATTTATAGTGGCTGAAGTCTGAAATCTACTGAGGCTGAAGTTAAAATATCAGCTGGGATCCCAGCCCAAGGTTGGTCACAAATGGAACGCATCAAAAAGTGCTCAGGAAATGAGTAGAGGCCCTGCTAAGCAGAGCCAGCTCTTCCGTGGCTGCTCCTTCAGGCCTGGAGCTCCAGCAGGGAAAGAAAAGCCCTGCTAGGAGAATGCAAGCAGCTGAAGGGAACAAGTGTCATTGCAGTGCAATGTCCTCTGGAAAGCCAGGGAGGAGCTACACAAGTATGCTTCAGGCACTGATGCCCTGGGGAGCTGAGGGCCCTCATTGCAGAGGCAGGGAGGAAATTTGTGGCAGACCTAATGTCTATCTCGCAGTTATTGTGGGTAGTAACAAGACCAGAGTGCATTAAAACATCAGGCTATCTTCAGCTGATAGATTGGTGTTTCTGCACTGACTGTGATAATTCTGTGGTGGGAGAGACTGGACAAGTGCCTGGTTTGTTGGCAGCAACCTGTAGAGTACCTTAGACCAGATAGGACCCTCCTCTGAGCACAGACAATGCAGGATCAGGGCTGAGAAGGGTGTGCAATATCAGTAGCCAGGCCTTTGGCAGTGAACAGTGAACAACAGGTAAGAGTAGTTTTACAAAGGCAGGGAATAGGCATATGCTGCTGGTGTAGCTCATACAGGTGTCACCAAACCAAGCAGGAGGTATTTGTAACTACTGCTTCATGCTTGCACACACTTCATGTGTAAGAGCATGAAGCAAAGGGGGTGTAATTGGAAAGAGGGTTAGCTTTGTGGGACACCTGTCTGTTGTTAAATTCCCACAGACACACACAGACTTATTGGTCGTCTCAGGACAGATACACTTCCCCTTCCATTTCTCAGGTCTTTGGTGTGTCTCCTGAGACAGGCAACAGCAACATCATATGTTTGTATGCTGCCGCTGCCTGGGCTTCTAGTGTCATCCTCCCTACAGATGGATCTACCTAATGCTGAGAGAAAGGTGGAGATTGATACAGGTAAAGGATCGGCACTTATTCCTCATGGTGGAAAGAAGAGTGGGACTCATCTGTCTTCTGTGATCACAGCGTGTCTATGATCGGACCTTTCCCTCTGAAGTGTTAAGTCAGACTCGTGTAAAGTGTCCTTCATGTGCAGCTGCTTGAGCTCAACTCCTGCTGGGTCTGGGTAAGTTCCTTCAGGGTTAGACATGACCAAGGGAGGGACTTGCTCCATTTGCTAGTCCACTCTTTTTCCCAGCACCCATACGACATCTTTAACTGACCTGATTCTCACAGACTTAATTGTGAATGCCGACACCTTTCAACCTGCTAGTCCTAGTTTGAAGCCGGATACAGTTAGCAAAATCTCTGAACTGTACCACAGCTTCTCTGATCCATCCTGTGGCCTCTCTTTCATTGTTCCTCACCTGGAGCTGGAGAATGCTCGCTGTGCAGGAGAACACACACACACCCTGGGAGATTCCTCCCCATCCACAAGCATGGTGCCCTCCCGGGCAAGGAGGGAGGGAGCGGAGAGCAGTGCTATGTGATCTGGTGTGGAGCACCGCAAGCTAAATGAAGTGTTTCTCCTCCCTGGGGAACACTCACATGCTCTGAACAGCAGTAGCAGCAGCGTGAGGATAACCCTAGTGTGGGATGGGGGCTGACTCATCTCTCCAAAAGAGCAACACTGTTTATTAATCACTGCTCCTTTGAAGTGGAAAAATGGAGAAAACCCCTCATGGCCAACGCTGTCATTAACCACCTAATTGTTCTGCTGGTATCTTTGCTTAAGGGGTTTCCTTTGCTCTGTGTACATTAAGAAATAGTTTCTCATCCTACCGTTGTTGCACCCAGATGATAGTCATTAGCAATGTACCACACAAACCCATTGTATATGCTTGTCTTGATGCCTTTCTTTTTTCTTTTTTCTTTTTTTTTTTTTTTAACCCCTGTGTTCATCTCTGCTGAAGTGACTTCATTGTTGGCAGGAGAATGACAGCTCTTTGGGTTAAAGTCCTCTGTTTTTCCCAAATCATGCACATGGTGAGCTTTGAGATAGCACACGTTTCTTACCCAAAACATGCAGTGAGTCTCTTCATGAAACAGAATAAGTTCCTTGTCAACAGATCCTTCAGTTATCTTTTCCATCATAGGAAATAGTGCCACAGGTGATGAAGAGCTGGACACACACTCTGCCTCAACATCCTTTTCTGGAAGACTGGTTTGCAGGCACTTGGTGAGTACTCAGCCCCAGCTGAATTACAGAATCACAGCCTCTCCCACCAGTTTTGAGCATGCACTTCCCAGATATGGCTGGTATTGGGTTGAGGATTTTGGGGGCAGCTGGCACACCTAGCCCTAGTTGTGGACATGTCTACTCTTCAGTGCACACAGGTTTACACAAGGGCTTAAACTTTGTTGATGCTCTGTGCCTCCTAGACTTTGCTTGTCTTTGCTCAAAATATTAGACTGGCTTTAAGTCTTGTGACTTGGCAGAGGATATATGGGTAAGCTTTAATTTGATCTGCAGTATGAATAAGGAAGATCACTT
This sequence comes from Neopsephotus bourkii, assembly GCF_033783945.1. Lineage (NCBI taxonomy): Eukaryota > Metazoa > Chordata > Aves > Psittaciformes > Psittacidae > Neopsephotus > Neopsephotus bourkii. The sequence continues at coordinate 6,267,340 of NW_026902266.1, forward strand.
TGGATTTGTCTGTCTTGATATCTATGTGTCTGTGAATATGGCAAAGTGGACGTGTATCTCGGTGAGTAAAATATGGTATCAGTGGAGGGCAACTAGTTCTGGAAATTGTTTAATCATTCATCCCAGGCCAGGCCCAGATAAATGTTCAGTTTCAGGTACAGATCTAAAAAAAAAAATAAATAAAAAATCAGTAACATTTCAAGACATTTCTTACTGTAGCTAACAAAACAAAGGAAGTTTTGAAATGGCAAGTAGCTTAAGGCCAAGGAAGACGTGTTCAGTCTCACTGGCATTGCTGCTCCCTTCTATGCTGCTGTGAGCTTTGCAAAAGCACGTGTTTCCTTAACCCTATTCCTGTGGAAGTCCATACAGTGTTAGTGTGTTTGTCAACAGACCCCAGAATATCTTAGATATTTCCCTACATTGTGCATAATGCAGTAGCTCGATTCAGAAAGGTATTTCCATGCACTGAGCAGCTGTGTTGTAGCTGGAGTGTGGTGGGTGGCTCCTGCTCTGTTTGGTGCTGCAAGGCTGTGCACTGCAGCTAGAGGGGGTGAGCAGGCAGAAGATAGTTTGAGCTAAAATTTCACGTTTGAAACTTTGATCTTGCCTTTCTCTTCCCTCCTTCCCCTGATCTCAGTGGCACCTGCCTTAATTGCAGACATACCTGTCTCCAGTAGGCTTCCATGTGTATGTGTGTTCCTAATACACATGCAGATATACATACTATGTGTGTCTCTATATATACATATGTATGTGTGTGTCTATGCATGCGCAGCATATCTGGCAGTTATCATTAGCAGCTATGATTCATGGTGAGACATAATGTGAGGTCTCAACTGGTGGCTGAGGTTGGAGTGCATGAAATGTTGTGCACACGTCATGAAATGGCCCTTTCTCCAGAGATGTTGCAGTCCAAGTATATGATTAGGAACAACAGATGGATACCACAAACAAACAGGCGGTGTGGGTGGGGGAGGAGTACAAAATACCACCGAGATAATTAAGATGAATGATTAATGACTCGAATGGGTAAGAAGGGGCCAAAACACGCTAGCTGAATATTCACTAGTGATGCTTCACAGGAGCCTCAGCAGAGGTGGACAACAGATATATCGTATTTTGGACTTGTTCATCATCCAGACTGCTAAATTTTTCTCAGTCCATGTTTGTAGCTGTTCAGCTCTAACGTGATGCCGTAGCTACACTGTAAGGATGGTGTAACTACAGTGTATTCTGTATGGAATGCAAACCCAACCACACTGAAACACTAGTCCTTACAGGAATTTTGATCTCATAGGATCTGATCCAACACCCACTGGAGTCAGTGAGCTCTTGACCCGTATGGGTTTTGGGACAGTCCCAGAATATTCAAGTGAGCTCCAACCTGGGCAAAACAATCGGGATGTGTATTTAAAATGTTAAGAAGAAACGCTTTGTGTGAAATGCATTTAATAGATTACTGTTTGCATGTACACATTTTTACTGTGTGAAATCAGACTGGTTTTATATCTGCTGCATCTATCTTAACATGTGGTGTATGTTACAGAGGACTGATCAGTTACATGATTAAAATACATGGTAAACAGATTCACAGCATGCTTAACACTAGCAGTTTCATGTTTTGTAAGTGATTTTTAGCCTCAGTCTTTTTGGTTTTATTATTGCTTGTTTATTTTCCTTTGAGATATTGTCCATTGATTTTCTAAGTGGGCTTGGAGCTCATGAAGCTCCTTCCATTGTTCTTATGGTAGTTGAGTGGCCTGCTAATCCTAGAGGTCACCCTGCTTTCTCCTCACTTTGACAGATTGGATGTTGGTAGAAGAGCATCACATGCGGCATCTCCCCTTGGCATGGACAAACACAAAACGTCAGTGCTGCTGGGCTGGCAGGTTCCACCACCACAGCATTCAGTAAGAAGCAAATTCAGGGCAGAAAAGGATGCAGAAGGTGCCAAGGAAAGATTTATTGCCTCATCACACAGGATTTGGTTGTGTCTCTGGTGTGCCTAAAAGCTTGTGCAGAGAGGCAAGAGGTGGCCAGGTGGTATTTCAAATCATTCAGCTCCACTCTGGAGAGCGTTCCATGTGCACAGCTTTGGTCTGTTCCCCTCAGTAAGCTCAAATTATTGCAAAGTCATTTCCAGTAAGCCCCTACCTCTAAGGCCAGGGTTGCTCTGACAGCACTCTGAGTGGATTATCTGTGGGAACTGAACCTGGAGCCTCTGAAAGCGAAAGGACAAGTCTCTATTGTTAAAGGTAGAAGCTGAAATCCCTTTCTATGACAGTAGCAGCAGCCTCATTTGTGCATCCGTCTGCACTCAGAAAGGTGAAAGCTCCACCTGGGGAGCACGAGTTACGCTGTGACTGAGGTCACAGGGGCTGGGCCCAGCCTGGTGTCCACAAGTGTTGCATGCGTGCTCATTGTTTGGACTGCCAGTTGTATCTGAGGTGGAAGGCCCATGTGTAAATGGGCACATGTCTTCACAAGGAGGTACTATGGACTGGCATGCTTTCCTCAGTATGTAGGTGTTTGTTGTATCTATTAGCATGGGTTATACTTAATATATATGGAGCATGGATTTGTGTGCATGTAATGCACCAAAGGGAAATATTTGCAGCTGTTGTCATATGCATATGAAAAAATCTTACGCTCCTTTTCAAGCAGAGCTTTTCAGACAGCCAGACTCAGTGTGAGGATTCAGAGAAGGATGCTGGCTCTGATGCCAAACTTGTGGTTTCCTCTAACTCATTTTGCAGGGCCTCCTTTTGTTGGCTAGAAAGCCTTCACTTGAAATGCAATTACCCAGATGTAGAGAACAAAACAGGCATAGCACAGCCATACCAGAAAAGAGGAAATTTCCTCAGATTGCCCCTTCATCATCATCAGTGCCACATTTTTTACACTTTCCAGATAAAGAGGGAGAGACTTGTGCTGGATCGTTGTGTAAATGCACAGCTTCACAGCCACACAGCCCTATTCACTTCAACAGAGCTTTGCCAGTAAACCTTAAATCATAAGGCAGGGTAGATTGCTATAAGGTCAGATATAATCTCTTCAGAAATGTAAATCAGTAGTTTTATTGGAATCAATGGATCAATATCAGTAGAGAATCTGACGTTTTGTATGCACCCAACTGATGGCAACATTGTACTGAACTTCCTCCTAAAACCTGCCTTGCTTTTGTAAACTCTTACATCCATTCTGATCTGCCATCCTTAAAAAAATGTATTTGTTTTTCATGATTCATGGAGAGGCTGGTCTCTGACATTTTCAATATTTCTGGTTCTCTCTTGCATCCTTTCCATTCATTCAGTTTGCCAACCTGTGTTGCCTCCTCTTCATTTTTTCCCTACTTCTTGTCTACCTCTTTGCTCTTTCTCTGCATTCAGCAGTGCAAGATGCTGGGCTTAACTGAACTGAAATATTCCTATAGAGTGGATTGGCACACTTGTTCACATCATTCTTCCTCTATGATTCCTTTCGGGACCTTCACAAAGCAATGGACTCAGTGGTTACTTCTTCACTGGGGCTTCCTAAGAGCCTGTCCATTCTCAATCGAGTCACTGCTCAGAAGGGAGCTGCTGACAGTGGTGGTCCATGCCAGGTATCTGGAGCTTAGGTATCTGCTTTCTCCTTTATCTCCATTTACCAGAAGTACTGACTGTGATGACAGTATTAAATTTTGAATATGAGTCAAGAAGACAATGGTGGTTCAAAGGCTGGCAGGGCACAGGAGTGTGACTGGAGGGAGGTGCTGTGAATGGGTATTATCCTTTTGAGAGTTTCTGTCAGAGACCATGTATGCGTGGAACAGCTGAAGCGCATGGGAAAGAAGATCTGAAGGCTGGAGCTGCAGCTGAGACCACTTGTCTTCAGCTGATGTCCTAGAGAGGCAAGGAGGTTACTGGTGTGATGGAGTTCTAATAAGCAGGAGACCACAAAGGGCAGATGTCCATTTAGCTTGAAGGACCTGTGTTTGTCTGAAATGAGGGCAGAATAGAAGAAGGAAATTAGTAGTACTTCAGACCTAAAAATAAAGGTTGGTTTTGCTGAAGAAGTGAAAGAAACAAAAGAGATGTGAGTAAAGAGCAGAAAAGCAACTAGCCCCTTAAGAAGAGAGGTGTAGACCACAGTGATAGAGCTTAAAAAGGAACAAGAACATAGAGAAACTAAGATGTTGAAGACAGAAAAGAATATCTATAGCTTCAGGAAAGAGAATCAGGTAAATAAGCATGTGGTGATGGATAAATATCAGTGTGTTGAGGGGTGTGTAGGTGAGAGAAAGAAGGTGTGGGTGGTATGTTATTGGTAAGATAGTGCCTAATCTTTTCGGAGTATGGAGTCATATCAATAAGAGACAGCTAAAATATATCTGTGTCAAATGTTGTAAGTCTGAGCAACAAAATGTAGGCACTTGAATTAATCATACTGGGTGTGAAAGGGAGCATCTTGGAGTAAATGAAAGAATAGTGAAACATAAATATTGTGGATTGTGATCGGCTGCTCAGCAAAGATAGAGATGGGATATAACCTTATCCACAAATGTAGAAATACCGTGATTTTTTTCTGCGAAGAAATGAGTAAGGGTACCATGGTTGGAAACTGGATGTGTGTTGGTCAAAATAATTTTGGCTATGAGTTTCTAGCACTGAGACCCTTTCATAGGCCCCAGACTCATTTGATGTGTTTTGGAGGCTTTGATTTCCCAATTATAGATTGTAAAGCCTCAAGAAAGTGTTAGCAGCAATGGCTGTTGAGTTAGTTTTGGTACTCTTTTGGTCTGAAACTAGAAATCTGTAGAAAGGCTAGTAACCAGGAGTTCATTAATTTTTAGCTGAAATGGAAGACTAAATAAAACCACCCTTGCCGCTCAGATTATTGATTTCAGAAGGGCAAATTTCTCAGAGGGCATAGTCAGCTGTATTAAGGGGCTCACTACTTGAATATGGAGGAGTTCTCAAAGTACAGGGTACTGCAGCTATTGGGAATCCACGCATCAGCTGAGAACAGACAGCTGGGGAAGAGTTTCCAGGCTTAAATTAACACACAAAGAAAAAACTTGTTCTGGTTAGCTACAAAGGATGTTTGCCAAGACAAAAGGATATGCATAGGATATTAGTCAAGGATAAGAAGTCAACAAATCAGGTTCTGGGATTGTTCATTGATGCCAAAAATCTGCTTGTTTGCTTGTTCCTTAAAAAAATAAATAAGGTGAGGCTTATATAGCAGTTGGGTCATACAATAAGAATGAATTTAATGACCCAAGAGCAATCTGCCTGTGGGCTTAAGATGAAGAGATGTTTGGAAATATGCAAGTTGTATGGTAAAGGAAGGAGACAATGTTCAAGCTGGTATGTACGAGCAGGGAGATGAAATCAGAGATGCATAAATAAAATCTGCTGGGGGGGGGGGTTGGCTGAAGATTGATGCAGTCATCCCCTAACCTTGGGCAGCAAGGTAGGCTCAGAAATCTCCCTGGCTAGCAGGGAGATTTCATATCTGTAAAGGGTTTAAGTTCTCCATACACTGCAGTTGTTTGAAGACAGACAGCCTCTCATCAGGTTGTGCGAAGATGAAAGCACTTCTTACAAAGAGCAGTTTGTTCTCACAATGGGACTTTCCCTCTGGGAGGGTGTCTAGATAGTGGTCCACACTGGCCTCCTGTGAGGAACAGGTGATGAGGTGTCTCCTATGTATCACTGCAAAGTGGCAGTTGTGGCATCTTCTGAGTTTTATTGAGGAAGGTCTTGATGCAACATGATGCATAATGTGAAGAAGCTGAATTCTAGAAGGAGCCATTAATCATCAGTGTTTGGTCTTGTGGTCCCTGTTGTCATCATTTATTCACATATCAACTCATTTTGGGTGAAGAAACATCTAACTCACGTGAGTGCAGCATGCACCAACAGACAAGCAGAAGTCTGCTGTGCATTCCTATTGTGTTTGCATTTTAACTTCTTGTACTTATCTTTCTTAAGAGGTTTCTATTGTTTTCTACTCTGTTTTCCGGTTCCTCGAGGAACTGCTTTAATAAAATACCCGGAGTCAGTTGTAGATAGAATGACTCTGGCTGCTTTCCATTAAGATCTTAATTTCTCATGAACTGTTAGCAGGGAAGTGTGACAAAGCCGTCTGTCACAGTGGACTGGTCTACTTTTGGCAGATGGTGACTGCCATGGCTTGGATCAAGTACGCGTTCCTCTGACTTGTGCATCCATGTCTATTGTACATGTCTTCTGCATACCTGAGTGATAGTCAAACTGCTCATTAACATGTTGCAAAGAATTATGAGAAGGAGGAGGCATTTCTTGGGAGAATCCATCTTTTGTTGTTTTTTTTCTTTTCTTGAGCTCAGCTCATAGTGTTTCATCTCTTCTGATTGTCTTCATAGATTGGTTTGGGTTGAAAGGGACCTTAAAGATCATCTAGCTCCGACACTCCTGCCATGGACAGGGACACCTTCCCCTAGACTAGGTTTTGTAGCATTATTACATAGCTATGTTGATTCATCAGGATAGGTCTTGGTGTGAGCGCATGTTGTTTCATGCTGCAGCTTCTCTGCTGCTGGAAACCGTTTTGAAGGTGAACAGGGAGCATGCACGAAGTACCCAACTGTATCTGAGTCGATCACTGACAGGGAGAATGGCTGGTGTGAAACTTTCCTACTGAACTTAAAGCTGTTGCGGATTTCTGGCTTAGCTTCAAGTGAGGTAGGTGTTAAATCATGTGCATTGAGCTTCAAATTGGTAGGACCTGCTGCCTTTAAATATGCACAAAGTTCCCCTGTACCAAAGGACTGAGCAGATGCAACAGAAAACATGCTACTCTACAAGCTGGTTCAGCTAACATCTGTGACTGCTGTGTTACCTGTAAGTAGGTCATGAATACATCTGCTGACTTGAAGCCTCCAGGGAACTTAAGTTTTTGTGCCACTAGTCTTCAAAGAGGTGAGGTAATGTACCCTACTTGTGTCAGTCACTGCTTGTTTCTAATGCACATTACAGTGCTGAAGTCCAGGTGTTCTGTTCTGAAATGGAAAACCTTTTGCTCTTCAAAAGCTCGGTAGTACATGAGTCACATAAGCACAGTTCTGATCCTTGTCTTGTGCACAGAGAAGGGTGCTGCTGACACTCAATTGATTTAGGCATTCTCCTGGGTCACTAGAGGCTGCTTTTGCTGCAGCTCTCTTCCTTGATCTTCACCTTTGGCTTTGAATAACATCAAGTTTGCAGTTTTGACAGCCTTCACCTCAGTGCTTTACAGGGTGTCACTTTAATGCTTGGCCCTTTTATAATAAAAAATGAAGTCCCTTAGTGTTTGGGGTTTTTCTCATTAACTGAGTTTTAACTGAAAGTCAGCAACTGAAAAAAAAAAAAAATATGGGTATGTGTGCTAAGGCAAAAGACAGCAAGGAAATAGTGTTAGGAAGTAGTGATAGGTTTGGTAACTGTCCTCCCCATGTTGAGGTTGCATTAGCAATACTCTGTATCTTTAAATCAATGATGGAGTTGAATACGTAGTCCCAGAGCAAGCCTGTATTCTCCTGCCAAAACACTGAAATGTAGAATCTGCTTCTGCCAGTTACTTAAAACATACAGTATTTCTTTCTTTGAGCATTATACTATCACTCATTGTCACGATATGGTATCCTATTCAATCCCAAATAATTTGGCAGGCTTGGAATCACTGGCTGTTCCTCACTCTTGGATTATAGTGATGTTGCTTGGAGAATGTGCAATGTCTAGGAAAGTCATCTACTCCCTCCTTTGAGTCTGTCTCCAGTTACGATAAGAGATGCTTTCCTTTTACGTTCCTGCTTAATGAAGCCCTTCTGTTGTGGTGGTGCGGGGAATGCTGCTGAAAGAGTTAAATAGCTTTGAGGATTTGCCAAGTTCCCAATTCTAGGTTGTTCTAAGTCATGTATTCTGGGTCACTAACAATGGGAATTGTTCTGAATAATCTGATAATGTTCTCCTTAGTTGTGTTGCTTTGTTTCAGGGTGTTGTCACTTCATATCTGTCTGGAAGTGAGGTAGTGGAAGGAGTTCTGGAATAATTCAAAACTTTTCCTTTGCTTTTTATCCGAAGTCTCTGGCCTGTGTGGATATGAGCTGGGATGCCCAGCCCTCCTGAGATGCAATGGAAATTCATTTTTCTCTCTCCCCCCAAAAAAGCTCAGGCATCTAAGTCTGGGAGTTAGATTTTTATTGAACTTTCTTTTTATTTGCAGACATCTGGCCTGTCAGAGTGGGCCGAGCAGCAGAGAATGACATGTTCTTAATGCTGGAGAAACATCATCTTTGGGAAGGAACATAAAGCATGTGGTGAATGCCACAAACATCTAGTAGATCAGACGGTTCATATGGCATTCCCTTAGGAAATACTTCTCATAACTTGATTCAAAAGAATATGTCTTTGTTACTTGGAGCCATCCAGTATCTCCTCTGATCCAATGATTGTTTTCAACTTTAAAAGCTCTCGTATTCCACCTGTACATGAGGGATGGGAGTTTGTTAATTCTTTTTGCTTTGTGCAGCATTTAAGCACAGTCGGAATGTTTCCTCTGTAACCCCCCTCTGAAACCACTGGCTCCACCAGACGCACCTCAAGTCTTCTGTTTATTTATATTTCATGTGCCCCTGGGGTCTGGTGGCTTCACAATGGTCAAAGGTTTTGGAGTTCAAAAGGCAGACCTGTGTCTAGGAAACAAACACATCAGCTGGAGGCCAGATTTTTCCCCTGCCTTAGATCAGTTTTGCACAGTAGTCACTCACCATGGATTTACACCAAAGGGTTGGACCTGAGGCAAACTCTTGGCTGTTGCACTCAGACTGCTGAGAATTTTCACAGCCCTTCATGGAGTGTTTTCAGGATGTATAACCATTTGTTGGTGTTCTTATCTGGGTGTGCAACTGAGCCACAGTATCAGTTTTCCTAGGAGGCCGAAATACAGGAGGAATAATCTGATTTACAGGTGAACTTTGTTCTTCTGGATATGCATTTTGAGCGTATTGTAGTTACTGCATCTGAATGCTTTATTGGCTGTCAGCTGAGCTAAGGTAACTGAACCCCAGTTGTGAGGCTATGTGCATTAACTCAGCTCTCACCAAGCCCCTTTCCTTGTAGTCCTCCTGTGTTAGGAGCTCTAAATCTTTACCAGTGTATCTGCACACCCCTGCCCCACTCTATGGGACTCGATACCAAATTATGCCCTTGATGCTACATGTGAACTTACTGCAAACCTGAGTTCCTCTTCGCTTTGCTGGCTGAAAGCAAAGGCAGTCTACAACCTGCCAAGAGACACTATGAGCCGTCTTCAAAGTTTAGATCATGCTTCTCCTCACCCAGGAAAACATGCAGTATGGGGAGACATGGATCTTGTAAAATATATCTCCCCTTTGGCTGGGATTATAATAACAAAATGTCTGAGTCACCACATGGCACACTGATATGAAGCAACTGCCTGCAGGAAAACCAAGCCATGCATTTTTCTGAAAAACTAGGGGGAAAGAAGAAGAAAAAACCCATTTATTTTCATTCTTTTGGCTAGCCTAATTTTCTTCTATTTCTCATTAACCTTAAGAAAATAAAGCTAGTTTTCCTGAGGGAAAATATCACTTATTTGCCTCACCCCACTTGAGCTACCCTTCAGCAGCCAAATTTAGCTAAAGGCATGCAGTGGTTTCTTGACCTACTGAGTTGAATCTTACTTCTGGTCTGCAGGGGACCTGCCTTTAAGCCCCAGAAAAGCTATTGCTGAGACTATGGAAAATTGTCCGTCGCTTGGGCCAGATGCAAAGTCCCCTGGAGGCTGCTATAGCCACTAGGAGTGCTGATGAGTTTCTTGTTTATGCTGATTGCTGTTCAGACCCCAATACCACAAAGAGGTGCCATATCCCTTTCAAAGCTTGAAGCATGGAGTTCCTCTCCAACCAAAACCTCTGAAGCTGCTTATCTAGGTTTCCTGCCCTCTAAGGAGAAGCACCTCCAGAGGTTGGTTTGTCCTAACTTACATGAAGAGTCCAAGATAACTTCCTGTGTATGACTTCATTTCTCCAGAGATTGTAACAGGAGACTAGCTAACTAGCATAGATATATATTTTTGTCAGCTAGAAATAGATGTGATGAATACCGTACAAATTTGGTAGCTTCTGTATGTGGTTCCTCTTGTCACAGGTCTCCTTATCCATATATTCACAGAGGAATATTTTGAAACTCTGCTTTCTTCATCTCCCAATTTGTGTAATAGGTTGCTCGATTTTCATTCTGGATTATGTAAAATCATCATAGAATAGAATCATAGAATCGTTTAGGTTGGGAAAGATCCTTAAGGTCATCAAGTTCAGCTGTTAACATAACACTGCCAAGTCCACCACTGACCCATGTCCCTAAGCACCACATCTACAGGTCTTTTAAATACCTCCGGGGATGGTGACTCCACCACTTCCCTGGCAGTCTCTTCCAAGGTGTGGCAACCCTTTCAGTGAGGAATTTTTCCCTAATATCCAGTCTAAACCTCCCCTGGCACAGTTAGAGGTTGTTTCCTCTTATCCTATTGCTTGTTATCTGGAAGAAAAAAATGATGCTCACTTCATCATCCTTTCAGGTACTTGTAGGGAGCCATAAGGTCTCTCCTGACACTCCTTTACTCCAGGATAAAGCACCCCAGTGCCCTCAGCTGCTTCTCGTAACACTTGTTCTGTACACCCTTCACCAGCTTTGTTTCTACTCTTTGGACATGCTCCAGCATGTCAATGTCTCTCTTGAAGTGAGGGACTCAGAACTGAACCCAGGATTCAAGGCATGGTCTCACCAGTGCTGCATATAGGGGGATGATCACTTCCCTGGCCCTGCTGGCTGCACTTTCTCATACAGGCCAGGATGCTGTTTGCTTTCTTGGCTGCCTGGGCACACTGCCAGATCAACTGATGCCAGCTACTTACATTAAGGCTTCCAGTATGCCTAGACCTTTAAAGGGTGACATTAGAAATTTGAAGCATAACTGGGTTTGTGTACAGAAGTGTCTGAAAGTCTGTAACTCTTGCTTGAGATTGTGTAGAGAATTTCTCTTCTCCCTAGAGCAAAGTAGCATATGTTTTGACAGCCCGGAGGATCAGGAACATGACACAAAGGTGAACCAAAATTGCACTCTAGAGGTGTGATTTGGTGCTGGTACTAGGCCATTGTATTGGCTTAGTTAAAACTTGGAGGGCTGCTTCTGTGAAATACCTGGAAGATGCAGGCTAGAACTAAACTGTGTCCTCTGTTAGCTTCGAATGTGGCATGGCTGGTGGCATTCAGTGCCACTGGAATCGTTGACCCATGTGCAGGTAGTACTTCATCTCTTTATGTTTCTCTGGAGTAAATGGTCATGTGACATTTTAAGGATGATCTATGTGGCCTAGCACAAAGACTTGAAGAAACACTTGGGCTAGTTCATGTACTACGAGCATCAGAGTCATGTTAGTGTGATACATTCCCTGGGCCAGGTACTGCTTTAGGGAAGTACCTGCAGTGATGGCTTTCCCCATCGTTTCCCAAAGAACAAGGAGAAGAGTTCATCAGGACTATTAGAGTGAAACAAATGTTTTGTCAGAAGTTGCAGATCTGTCCTTCCCTTAGGGAGAATTTCAGAAATATTTCAACCTGAATGATTTCCAGTGAGGCAAATGGAAAAGGGTTGGCATAGTCTATCCCATGGGCTGCTCACAAGCCAAGCTTTCCAGAGGCATTCATGCTTGCTGGGTAATTGGTTTTCCAGGCTGTGGGATTTCATAAATAGGATTCATCCTATTTGCCTTCCCTGAACAAAAGGATGGGATGCATCAACCTCTGTATCTGACTCTTGGAACTGCTGTTGGAACTTGCCTAATTTACCTAACTTTCAGGCCTTAAAGTAAGTCACAGATCCCTTACCGTGTGTCTAAATCCTATGTAGGGAAGATGGAGAAAAGGAAAGGATGATAGGAAAAGAGTCTATGTTTGATTGCAGGGAGGGATGAGCATCAGTTTTCAGTGGATCACTAACTTGTCCATGTCTGTGGTTTTGTAGGTGCCTAACTTGCTTAAGGGTCAAATGCAAGAATCATTTATAATATGTTGTTAACAACCTTACTGGTCATCAGGTATAAGCCACTAGATGGTGATCTTTATACTTGTTAGCCACGTGCCCAGGTAGGTGAAGACACTGCTTTTTCCTAGAAAAGGTGTTTGTTATTTTTTAACCCCACAAAGAGACCTCACTGCACTTCCAGCAGGGAGAGTGAACATGGGCCCACTTGGCTGAAACCAAAACAATTTGCTCTTAGAGAATAGAGAGTGAGGTTGGTTTTGGTCAAGGTTTGGATGGAGAAGAGGCTGGTGCCTCCTCCTGCCCTTGCTCTGCAAACCAGGCTCTGGCCATTTAGGGTACCAGTCACCTAAAATGTGCTAGCACTGGGCTGCTGGGTTCAGCCATCTGGACTCCCCCTTTGTAGGGTGCACATGCAATTTGGATACATGATACAGTAGCTGTGGGCTCACATGCTAACCACCTGGAAGTTGATAGGATAGGCGCTCCTATCTTATTTCAGCCCGATGGTGTGGCTCCTCTTGGAAAGCAGACAAGTAGCAAGGAGTTTATTTTAATCAAAAGGTAACCACGGCAATATTTGTATTGGAAATCACACAACAGGGTGCCTCCATGATGATGTCTGTACTTGATTGTGAGGTACAGTATGCATCTTGTGCAGGTTCCGATGTGGCCTTCCTCATCACAGACTAATATAGGTTGGAAAGGACCTTCAGAGGACATCCTGCTCAAGCCCTTACAGAGCAAGGCCAGATTAGTTCAGATTGCTCAGGGCCTTGCCCAGCCCAATTTTGAGCCTCTCTGAGGATGGAGGTGCCACAGCCTCTCTGAACAACCTGTTCCAGGGCCTCACTAAATATGAATCCTTTTTTCTTAATATCTAACTAGATTTTCTCCTCTTGAAATTGGCATTGTTTAAGCACAAAACTATCTGTAAGTTACCAGTGCATAACTTAAAGAGTGACTGTGGTGGAACAAAATGATACTTCAGTACCATCAGTCACTTAGGCCTACAAGAAATGTTAAACTATTGGCCATTCCCAATGGGATGCTAAGGATCTAATTTGTCATCACCCTGTAACTTGAAGTGTCATTTGTAGCAGCTGAAACTTTTTATGATTGCAGATTTTTAAAGGCACCTTGTGTCAAGGAGATGAGGCAAGAAGCCCTTGGAGAAGCTGCCAGATCAGCTGTATCAATATCAGATCTTCATAAAGACTTAAGGTGGGGGGAACTGATGAATCCTTTGTAGAGGGCAATGCTGTTTGCTGTGTTTGTTCAATGATGTCTGTTTTGTCTGGTTCTGGTCCAGGCCATATGTAGAAATTGCCAAGTTGGCACTGTGAGGATTTGTCTTCTGTCCTCAAACTGGTGACAGACAGTGAAGGGTTAACTGCCAGTCAGGGAAGAGCTGTGCCAGATAGTCTTGATGTACAGGAGACCAGTGAGATTAACAGAAATTAACAGTTTGGTTCGGGAGGCCTTTAATAATTCAAAGAAACAACACACTAATTAGTAAGCACCTGGAGTTCATGGCACTTGACCAACCTGTCCTATCAAGTACCACCAAGGGTGCTGAAGCTTGGCCAGAGCTGTAACTTCATCACTGTTCTCCCATGTGAGATGAAAGGCATAGTTTGCTGGGGCTTGGAGCTGTAGCTTTAAGATTTATGTCTTTTCTTGGAGGAGAGGGCAATTGTTGGAGTGCTTTAGAGGACACATCAACCTGCAGGATTCTTGGCTCCTCCTGCTGTGAAAGGTAGCAGAAATCTGGATGGGCAGCCTGAAGAGAAGTCTGGCCTGGTCCTTTTAAGGCACACTGTCTCTCCAGAAGTTCTCCAGCTGCATTTCTGCTGAGGTCCACATATAGATGTCTATAAAGGAAGGCTTGTTAGTCTTTCCCAGGCAGATAGATGTTCCAAAAAGCTTGCCTCTCCCTTCCCCTGTGCTGACTAACCTCATTCCAGTGAGATCACGGTCAGTGTGACCAAAGAAGATCTAACACAGACAGACCTATTCTGGAAGGTGAGCATTGAGCCTCAGCCAGTATCCAAGACCAGTCTTTGCGAGGAACACTTGTACAGGCTTGGACCATACTGCATCTAGTTTGTGCCTTGTGCAGGGCACAAAACCAACAAACACCAGTTGTTTTTGGAGCTCCAGAGCACCACCTGGGCATGACTGTGTGTCTTCTCCCATACTGTAAAGGCAAATTGCTTGGAAAAGGCAGTAGCTTAATATGAAACTGCCTCAAGCAGAGTAGGAGTGTGATTCCCAGAGCCAGATGAAAGACAAGCATAGCCTGAGTCTGCGTTGTGCCAACTGGGATAGCATCAGTCACTAGATCTCAATCTGGACCAGCCTGCCACTTTCTTGTTCCTTTTGGTTTTGAGGATGTCAGCAGGTGACAAGGCTGGGACTGTTGTTTATAGACCCTGTGGTTTTCCTTCTGTCATTCTTGAGAGAGGTGAGCAGTTATGTTTTGCCAGCTTGATTAGAAATGCTCATAGATATATTTACACTGGGGATGATGACGATGGCCCTGAAATCTCCCCCTGCAAGCTGTTCTGCTCTGTGATGGACCCCCAGGGATGGCTCCTGAAACCTTGGCTTGCAACCTCATCCCTTCCTTTCCTTGCTCTTGCTTCGCTTCGCGCGCTCTCACACACACTGTGTGTCCACACACACCCCTCTCTGTTTTTCTTTCCTGTTTGGCTTCCTCTCGTTGTATTGTTTTAAGTTGGTGGCTGGGCTGATAGCCAGTCCAAATTTCATCTGCCTCTCTTCTCCTTCTCCTCCTCTGCCCCCTCCTCCTCTCCCCCTCCGTCCCCAGAAGTGATACTGTTTACTTTCTCTGCTGCTTTCTCAACGTCTTTGTATGCACTGCGAGGGATGTAATCACCAGCTGTGGAAAGCTTTCTGAAACTCGAACTTACTCCTCAGTGCCCCAGGGCCAGCGACCTCACCATTAAAAATAAATAAATAAATACAACAGTGCTGTCTTTAAAGACAAGAAAATGCATTTTTTACATCCCGAGCTGGATCTTGAATAACCATGCCTGTTTTCTCCCTCCGTCATGGGGCTTATATAGAGATGGATAGATAGCTGGGGGAAGAAAACAAACAAAGAAAAAAACCCCTCCAACCTCTCCACAAAACAACAACCAACCAAAAGCCCCAACCCAAAATCAAAAAGAGAAAGGCCATGCTGAAGAGCAGCTTTTTTTTCTTTTTCTTCTTTTTTAATTTTCTGGGGGGAGGGGTGGGGAGGTGGGTAAAGGGGAACGTCTGTTTTGTAGTGCTGCTGTTTTGCTTTATTTCCTCCTTGGACAGGAGGAAGAGTACAGCATGGAAGTGTCAGACTTCGAAGGGCACTTTGTCTGCTGGACAAAGCCTCTGCAGCACTAAGGCGAAGAAAGATTAGAGGATAAAAGTGTTTGCCAGGATCTCGTCTTCCTTTTCTTCTTCCTCTGTGTATGTGTGTGTCTCCCTTTCAGGGAGGAGGTGAAAGGGAGGTCAAACCGTGCCTACTGACCTCTGCCCCTTGCCCCCTGTGAACCAGAGGGAAGCTTTTGAAGTTGTAAAGTGGCCACAAAAACAGCAAACCAAACATGCCGCTGGCTTTTCCCTCCCCTTCTCCTGGCCGCCAGCTGCTTAATGGAAGGTGACAGTGCGGAGGCAGCATAGACGGGGGCTCCGTGCACTAAACCTCCACCCTGGCCCCAGCGTGCACTTAATTGGCACTGTAAAAAGCCCACACACCCAGCATTAAGGAGGGGGGGCACCAGTGAAGGGTGAAAACAAGCCCTTGCCCATCTCTCCTGGTTGCACTGCCCTGCCCTGCATCATTCTGGGGAGCTGTGATGTGGCTCAGGGAGACTCACCCCTGGGAGTGTTGGGCTGAGGTGACTGCAGCAGGCTAGATAGAAGGTCTCTGTGGTGGCCAGAAAGAGGTGGGAGAGGTTCCCCGAGTCCCAGCTGGCAACTGCGAGGTTCCTGCTGGCACATCTCATGGGTAACCCAGGCAGCGCCCTTGTGGGGTTCCTCCTCCCTCTGCTCCTGCTGTCACAGCCACAACAGGATGGTCAGGGTCTGCTACTCCATGAGAAACAGGCAGAAGAAACTGGAAAAGTACTTGCCTTTCCTTCCCTTGACATTTGGACCATTTTCAAAAGCAGCCCCAAAAGCAACAGCAGGTTGAAATTTGTTACATGTTGTCTCACGTGGCAATAGATAGGGCCGCCCAAGCAGCTAGCATATTAACATTGAATGAGGGATGTCTCTTTTGTTTTTACCATTGTCTTTGAGAGTTACATCTTACCACTGAAAAATGTAACCTTCAGCATTTTGGATGCCTTCAAAGGACATGGAGGTTGTTCTTCTTTGTGCGTGAACTCCTCTGTTTCCCAGTGGCTGAGGGTTGTATCTGGCAACGAGCAGGGTGGCAGAGCCCCAGCTTCTGGGTGATGCTGCGAGCCTCCACCTGAAGGAGACCAAGTCCGGCACAGTTTGCCATGAGCCCTGGTCTTCCTTGCAGCAAACTGGTGCTTTATGTAAGATGCCAGGCTATTGCTTTGGCAGATTGCTGCTTGTGTTGGTTTGTTTGTTTGTTTGTTTTTTTAATTCTCTTATTTTTCTGCTGTTCCAACAGCTCTTTCCTCTTAGTGTATCACTGGGACTTGATGCTGCCCCCACTTGTATCTCATAGGGTTCCTGCCCCATGAGCTGGAAAGCCCTAGGTCAACTGAGAGCTTCCTGTGACAGCAGGCAAGCTGTTAAACTTTGTCAGTTTGTGGGTCAGGAACATCCTCTTATAACAAAATTGACCCTTTATCACCCCAAAAACCCTGACCCTAAAACTTCAGAAAACAAACCTCGGTACTAGGTGAGGAATAAGAAACTCCAAACCAGCTGCTTTTCCCTTCTAATGCAGATAGGTTCACACTGGCCTGAGGACAAGTGCAGCCAGGAGCCATGCATGGCTTCAGCAGTTTCTGCTGCCTTTTTCCTGTGCTTAGTGTGGGTTTTGCCCTTAGATGTTGGGCAGGAAATCCCAGCCCAAATGAAGTCAAACTGAGATTTGTCATTGACTTAGTGGAACCTGGGACTTTGCTCCTTATCTACAGTGGCAGCATTCAGGGATTCATATAGAATAAAACTCCTCTGGCTCTCATTCTTCCTATGCTTCTGAGTCCCCAGATAAGCCCTGTGGGTTCCAGCTGGCATTTCTGATCTCATGCATCTGGGGCCTGATAAGGTGTTACAATGTCCAACGTAGAAAATCGTTTTCATTTTTACCTTCTCTCTTCCTGTATATGTGGGTTTTTCATGCTTGAAGAGAATGTGGCGTTCTTGACTGATAACCTGTCAAGAGCACAATAGTTAACTACAGCTAAATAATTAGTGTGCTGTGTGGTGATGCCGACTAGTGCCTAATGCATCCAGAGCTGAAACAGCTTTTTCTTAAATTCAAATTCAGCCACACATTCATGACCACTACTACTGTTTCTATGGATTTAGTCTTTCTGAGCTCAGTAAAATATTGTTTCTTGTTTCCAGTTATTATATGGCTGTCTCTGCAGCACTCCTATAGGAGATCTGATTTTATCATCTGGTCTAGCTGAGATTTTTCTCTCTCCCATTGAGAACAGCACTGTTTTTTAAGCATGTCTGTTGATAGACTAACTTGATTCTCCTTCTATCTTTAGCATGTGCCAGACTTCATAAAAGTTCTAAAATAAATAATAAAGAAAAGTAGCATTTGTCACAGCTCTGCTGTTCTAGCTGCAAGGCAGCCTCAGGTTCCCCATCTCAGATTCCCCATCACTTCCCTCTGGGCTCATAGTGTGCTTGCCACATAGAGAAGTTTTCAGGAATTCGCTGTCATTGTGTAATATTGGCCGTTTAGTGTAGGAGACTAAGTCAGGTTGCCTAAACAATGAGTGTGGACTAAGAAGAGGGGAAGGCACCTCTGGGGTTGGTTTGGACCACATAAGTAGAACAGGAGCTAGGTTCCTACCCTCTGGGCTCTGAATCACATTCAAAAAATGTCTGCCTCTCTCTGTGGACTTGCAGGGAGTCTCAGTTTCTAATTTGGACATCTCAGCAAGGTCCACATGGTGAAATAGTGTGAGGACCCCCCTATGTGTTTACTTGAACATCCATTAGAATAAGTCTGTGCTCACAGTGTCCTGAGGCTCCTCTTTGAGGGAAGCTTCTCTAGGAATGACTGCTTGTTACTGTATTTTTCATTTCAAGGTCAAACTTCAAAGTAGGACCTGCTTTCAACAGATGTATTTATGTACGTATTTATTTGTTTCAGGGGTAGCTCTTTTCTGTCTCCACTTCAGGCTCCGTTGTCCTTGTGTATGTTGAAGAACATTTTTTATTTTCTTGAGTGTGTCACTGCCATGGTTTCTGTAACTGCCCACTTGTTGCAGTATTGCAAGGAGCCCTTTGTCTCTGTGGGTCCCTGCTCTGGATGTACATTTGTGTAAAATCTGACATTGTGCCCTAGAGAAACATGCCTCACGCTTTAGTGCTAACTGTGCTTGAGTTTGTTCCCTGCTTGCCAACACCTTTACTTAAGGAGGGTACACAGTGCTGGCCCTCAGATGGTTCTGTCCATTGGGAAGACAAGCCTATCTTCTCCGGTAACTTGGTTTTAGCCTGACTTTGTGTTACAGCACAAGTTTCTGTCTTCCTAAAGAGTCTGAGTATTACTACCACTGTGACACCAGATTTGCGGCCAAGGATGCCAGGGCACAGAATAGCCACATTTTGCTCCTTGATCAGAACATCAAAGCTCCTCTGTGCTTGGCTCTGTTGCTGACTTCTCTGGCTGCTCTTAGGTACAATAAATTCACCTCTGCCTGTCTCTCTGTGGCTGTCTGCAGTGCCAAACAAAGCAACTTTGCAAAATTCTCCATGGGTTATAGTAATGTAAGGATTTTCCCTTTAAACAGTTTTCTTAGTGTTATTTCCTAGTTTTGCCTGCTATGTCCACATTCAAAGGTGAACTCTCCTGTGAGTGAGCTAACTCCACATCAAGAAAATGGACCTTCTCCAGCATGGCTAGAAGCTTTTCCAAATGTCTTTGGCAACTTGTGGAGCTGTCAACATCACAGAATCACAGAATCCCAAGGGTTGGAAGGGACCTCAAGAGATCATCTGGTCCAACCCCCCCTGCAAGAGCAGGGTAGCCTAGAGTACATCACACAGGAACTTGTCCAGGCGGGCCTTGAATATCTCCAATGTAGGAGACTCCACAACCCCCCTGGGCAACCTGTTCCAGTGCTCTGTCACTCTCACAGTAAAGAAGTTCTTCCTGATGTTAACGTGGAACCTTCTATGCTCCAGTTTACACCCATTGCCCCTTGTCCTATCACTGGATATCACTGAAAAAAGCCTAGCTCCATCATCCTGACACCCACCCGTTACATATTTGTAAACACTGATGAGGTCACCCCTCAGTCTCCTCCAAGCTGAAGAGACCCAGCTCCTTCAGCCTCTCCTCATAAGGGAGGTGTTCCACTCCCTTAATCATTCCCAATGCATGGGCACCTCTTCTGCCCAGGGTCTTGAGGCTTAGCACCTATCTCAGTTCCAGTCTATGTGGTTTAATTCTCCCACTTGCTGCCCTTTTGCCACTCAGGCATTTAGGCAGCTTTCCTTGTTCCCTTTTTGTCAAGCACTGATTTCATCTTGATAGCCCACATAATAAGTGTTGCAAATGACCTGCCTTTGTGGGACTTTTTTTTTTTTTTTGATGAAGCGCTAAGCTACAGGTTATTAATGCTTAGCTAAAATCTCCAAAGCATCCTGTTGATGCAATGGTCAGCATCTGATTCCAAAAGGCTCTGTATAATTCTTCTCTTCTTTGATACATTTGAGGAGTTTGGGAGATGAAAGAAAACCGCCAAAGCCTCCTCTTTCTTTATTAGTTTCTTCAGTTGCCTCTTCCACTGCCATAAAGATGGTGATAAGCCCAGCAAAATGTTCTAAGCTCATCCAAAAACATGAAGGCCACATAGTTGCACAGACTGAATGCTGAGCTGTCGTGCAAAGGCGTTTTGTCAGGATATTACTCTAGCAGGTATTTTCCAGCTGCTTCCCACTTACCACTTAGGTAAGTCTCATGAGAACCTAACTGGTGAGATAATATTGTTAATGCATAGCATGAATGCAAAATCTTCAAACTCTCTCAGTGGAGCAGTGTGACCCCAGGTAAACAAAGGTCTGGTAATCTCTTTTCCCTGCCTGATACTCCAGTCTTCAAGGGAAAGTCTGTTGCAGCCTACATGGCATGCTACTGTGTGATTTATTTACCACTAAGTTTGCAGCTGGAATCCAAACCAGAAGAGCAGACTTAATCTCTGCCTTGGATTTTTTCCCCATGGATGACATTGAAATCACAATTGCCAGCCTTTGAGGAACAGGTTTGTTAATCACCAGATTTCTCTCTCTTCTCAATTTGTATCGCCATCATAAGGTAGACAACAGGGGTTGTAACCCTGGCAGAGAGCGAGCTTATATTTCAGTATCTAGCACTCAAATTCTTGTGCACTAGCAAACAGTGTGAGCTCCAGGACCAGCTGTAACAAGCACAGTTCTGGGAAGCATTGACTGCACCATTTTTAGTGTCCCTGTATTTAAAGGGCAGGTTGATTTCTGCTGCTAGGCACCTATGAACACATAATATGGTCAGCCCGTTCTTTTCTGAAATGTACATTTTCATTTCAGGTCTTCACTCAATCCAGCTTTAGGATACACAGACATACCAATGGGTTCAGTGGTGCACATGGCCCCCATGATGTACCGTTCACTGGGCATGAAGCTTCTAGGGGGCACCTAAGTAAGCCAAAGCCCTGTTGTTGCCCAGGCATTCACACACACAGACTGAAACAAGCCATCAAGGATTATTCCTGGAGTGATTAGGGGCAAGTTCAAACAAGCCTTCGTAATAATGCAGACTATTTAAAGCTTCTGAGGGCTGGGATCATATGACAAAGGGCAGGGTAAATGAAAACAGGGCAATTTCTGATGCCGTGAATGTGCTAAAATGGGAGGTGGGGAATGTCTGTGGGTCTGTGGGGGGAGTTGACTGGAAGGGGGGGAACATTATAATAATAGTTAGCATTTATGTAACGGTTCACATATTTAAAACACGATACAAACACTGACTGGGGAGGAACTGGAATGCACTGCCTCATGCCCAAGGGAGAGCTTTTTTTCTTTTTTGGTATAGAACTAGGGTAACAAGTAGCTCCAACTAGGGGAGAAGCAGCGTGGCTTGCCTGGCACGTGCATGGGTGTCACTTATTGCAGCAGGGCCAGAGGGATGCAGGAAGAAATGGGCATGGCTCTGGTGAGTAGAGTATTCTTTGGGGACAGCAGGGAGATCTGGCTCTGTTATGCTTTCCCTTGTGTCCTTATAAAGGTGTGAGGGCCTACAAGTACCGTTTATGGGTCCTTGAAGTGACCACATATTGCTTGGCAAAATGTGAACAAATAGGTGCTGTGATCAGCAACTGTGACTTCTTTTCCTGTGGGGTCAAGGCCAGCTTGGAAGGGTTTGAAGTCAATGGAAAAAGACATTTCCCTGTATCTACAAAGTGAGGGCAAATGTAATAGCCTACCAGTAGCAGGCCTATGAAGGAGCATCAGGGTCCTTGGATATCCTTGCTTAGGAGATGCATGTCCTCCATCAGGTTGTCCTTCCTGCATTGCTGGAGATCATCTGAGATATAACCAGAACAGCAGCAAATCCTGCCATCTGCAGCAGGCCTTACTTGTGCTTATCTTCCTAGCATTAACCCTGGGATTCACAGAGGACCTGGCACTACCTGCAGTCTTTTACCTGTTGCTGGAAGTTTTTATGGTGTGGTTGAGAGACTCCTGTGGGTGCCTCAGTTCAGGATGCCTGGGAAGCAAGTGCATCCTCCTTATACATGACTGGGGTTGGGTTGAGTGGATGACTGAAATGGCAAGGAAGATGGGAGGAATCCACAACTTTTTTTGTGGCTTCCTTGCTGAGCTAAAAACTTTGTTTCAAGCTGAAAACTCTTTTGTTTCCATGTTGAATAAACCACTTAAGACTCTGGAGTAGACAACACCACAAAAAGAGTATATATCAAGATAGAATCTTATTTCAAATAGAAAGTTCAGGTTTTCTTCAGCAAAACAAACATTAGTTTTTTTACCCACTCATGCTTATCTTCTTTCAAAAATAACTAAGTCACATACACCAGTAGGAGTGTGATGATTGTTTTCACCCACTGTATAAAACCATTGCTCAGTGAAAACATATCCCTGAAACATTTCCCTTGGTGCTCTCTCTGAACATCTCTCTGTGCGTCATTGTTTCTTCATGCAGGAGGCACGACTGGGCTCATGCTACACTCTGCTTCTGAAATCCTTCTTTTGTGTTTTGAGTTTTAGTTAAAGACTTAATAAAAGACCGCAGAAGATGTTGGGAAAACTGATCAACACCTTCTCAGTCCCAGTTCCTCCAACAGAGAGGAGAAAGCATCTCTTAAATTTTCTGCTTACAACTCCCATTTCCCAAGAGCCAAGCAGCAGAAAACAGCTCTGAGAACTTCCAGTTTTGAAAGATATTAATGAACATATTTTGTTAGTTTAAGTGTTCTTCGTTCCCCCCCCTGCCCTTCTCATCATGTGTGTCTCCAGGGTGGAAATGGCTTGAGAGAGCTGCTTTGCTGTCTGGCCCTTGTTGGAGGTTCCCATATCCCATGTGCCTGGATTTACAGTGTATCTTGATTATTCTTTGTGAGTGACATCTGAGTACTGTTTTACATGTTTTCTTTTGTATTCAGGCTGCTCTGCAGCACTTTGATGTCTCTGTTGTCTCTCTGATTCTGAAATACCTTCTTCTCTTTACATGGAAAGACCTGTCTTGGTTTTGAGAGCTTGCTGAGCTGTTTCTTCAAGTGCTGTGCAGAGTGTTCCTCTGTTTTTCTTGCTTATATCATCAAGATGGACTACATGTATTGTGCTTTTCAGTACTGCCAGTACTGAGTATTTTCTTTTGCCAATGTACTCAGCCTTTGTATATATGAACTGAGTATCTGAGGGCTACATTTTCCTGCCTTCTCTTGTGTGCTTGATTGTTCAATACCCAACCTTATGGCTTGGAAACCTCACAAGAAGAGCCTTTGTCTTACTGACAGACTTGGCCCTGCTTGCAAATGTCAACCCAAGGTGTCAAAGTGAGTCACTGCACACGCACGTGTCTAGAGAGGATTTTCCATGCAACATGATGAAGTCATTGACAGCCGCGTTGTGCAATTGTTGGTTATGAATCACAGAGATTACTGGCTGAGGAAGGCTCAGGCTGTGGAACCAACTCATGTAATTATCTATAATGACATGAATATAGAACAAATTAATCAATAACTGACATATTCCTTCCATTCACTTGGTCCCAGTTGTCCCATTGGGCAGCCTAAGGCTTTGCGGATGCTGTTGGCAGGCTGTGTCAGTAATCCACTGCTTTTGCAGGGGAAGTGGATGAATCTCTGTCGTGTAAGCGAGATGCCAATGAACCTGGCTACTGGCGGGTAAATAGGGAACAGCAAGACTTCCTGGTGTGAACTCTGCTCTTTGCCCTCCTCTCTTCCCCCTTGCTTATCTTTTTTTCTTTTATTATTTATTTTTTGGGTTGTTTTGTTTGCTTGTTTGGGTTTATTTTTTCCCCAGTTTCTTAATCCCTATTCCTCTCTCTGCTTTTCTGTCCTCTTTCTTTCACCCTCCCCTCACTCCCCCGCTTTTCCTCCTCTGTTTCCTCTCCCCTTTGTTCTGCACAGAAAACAGTTGTGACAGATACTTTTCACATTTGCCAGCCAAAATTCTGTGCTCTTTTCCTGTAAATATTTCAATTTCATCATGAGACAGCATTAGGTTGTTAGCAATTTTTTTTTTTTTACTGAATGGGCAGCATATTGTTCTTATGTTTGTTTCTTCTGGGAGATATTTCTTGGTGTTTTTTAGTGTCTTATGTTTTTATTAGTGTTTCCTCTTGCAAATGTTTTGCTGCAGAGTGCCGCCTAGTCTTACTATGAATGTTTTGGTATGAGGCAAAGAGAATTCATATTTCTGGTAGATTCATTCCCTTGGTATGTGCTTTGGGCAAGACGCTGTCTTCATGAATGTGCCGAAAGCAAAGAAAAAAATCTCATGGATTCCTGTGAGGAGCAGGACTGGCTCTTGCTTTTGCACCAATGGAGGATTGCTCTACCCCACACATGTCCTCTAGGGAAAGGGCTGACTTGCATAAGAGTGGGTGAGATGCGACTTGGGTCTGCTGTCTCTACAGGACAGTATTCTGCCGAGATGCACAACAGGCTTGCTCGCAGTGCTCAAAGGCATCAGTGTCACAAGCTCGAGTCCCCACTTCCCCTTCAGTAAATTGTTGAAACCTCTCAAAGCTCACAGTCAGTATTGACAGCCTTGGCAGTAGTCAAAAACCATGAGTCAAGTCTTGACAACCCATGCCACTGGATGAAAAGCCATGAGGTTTGAAATATGTACCTACTTCTTTACTGCTGCTGCCTGGTTAGTGAGCCTGAAAGGACATCAGAAGTGATCTCTGAGTTTTCATGTGCAAGCAAGAAGGCCAGAAATGTTTTTATTAATAAAAATTATATATTTCACCTAATTGCAATACCTGAAGTGTGGGAAACTGATTAACTGGTGAAATAGCTGGGGTTAAATTGAGAGTGCTGCCATATGCCAAGGTGAGCAAGCAGCCTGGGAGGGACACAGGTAGCACAGGGAGGTGATGGTGAGATTCAAGACCTTGTCATCAACTAATTAACTTAGGTCTTTGGGCTGGAAATCAGGGGGCTGAGTATGTGCTTCTGCTGCTCATAAATGAGAGAACTGATGGCTTTAGAGAGAAGGAGGCTGCAGACTGCGGGGGCCTGAGGCTGAGTGTATGCTCTGTGGAAGTTGCATTGTTTTGGGCAGGGTAGCTACAACAGAAGTAGGTCTGGTAATGGGTGGTTGCAGTCCTGATGGCTGCTCTGAGATCCGACATTAAAATGCTTCACAGAAAAACAGGTATCATGTGGTATCCAGTGAGCTGAGCCACTGGACCACATCTGGGCTGTGTTTGAGAGCCGGGTATATCTGCAGATAGCAAGAAGCTTCTTGCATGGATAGTGTGTATTAAGGGAGGCAGAAGCAATACATATGGTCTCCTAGTAGCATTTCCTGTGAGTGTTTTTGAACAGAAAAAAAAGTTCAGTTTTCTGATTTAACAGTAAAATGCAAGCAAGGCAAAAATTGGACACCATTTCAGAAAAGCAGCAGAAAACAGCTCTGAGAACTTCCAGTTTTGAGAGATAAAAAAGAAAATATTTTTTTAGCTTAAGTATTCTTTATTTCTCCCCCTCACCTTCCCACCATCTTTTATTCTGTTTTGCTGTGAAAAGGGAGGGAACAGAAGAAGACTGAAGAAAAACAAGGCTGAGTAAAAGTTTCTTGGCTTTGTGTTTTACTGAAAAATTGAAAATATTTGATGGAGGGGAGAAGAAAATGCTCATAAATTAATTTTCATTTGAAGAGAAACCACTGTTCATTAAAAAAAAATAATATATAAATTGACCAATTCTGTTTGAGCAATTCCATGCATAGACAAAGAAGATTGCTTTTAGAATTCAAGTTCTGGACTCAGAATCCATGGTTCTTTTCAAATATAAATGTAGGTAAATATGTACGAGGTAGAACAGTTCCTGTAGAATAATGAGGCTATTTATTTGGAATAGCCCCTCCCCCACCCCTTAGGTTCTGTTTGGTTTTCCGTGACTAACTGGAATGATGATTAAAACCTCTGTGTGTGGACAGCAGCCGCTTGTCTTCAAGGGTAGTCCAACTTCCATCTCTACCATAAATAGTTAACTATATACAGTTTACCATGTTTCTTTGAAAAAGTTTTTGGACAACCTTAACCTGATTTTCCAGGAATCTCCTCTCCCTTGTACTTGGAAAGTGCTATTAAGTGGTGCTTTTCTCTTTCCATCCCTGTAGCACATCCCAAGGGTCTGGATAAAAGGCGAAGTCCAATGATTCAACGCTGAACATAAGCACAGCTAAGAAAAGAGGAGGGAGGAGAGGGTTTATGACCAGGAGACTGTTGAACAATGTGGCCTTCTTCATGCAAATCCAGTTGTGGTGTCTCTTCCTAGATCACTCTGGCTTGGAGCTAAAGGACAAAGCCATGTTGTACATGAGCCCTGTCTTTTGATGCACTGCCAGTGTGTTGGGCTGTCATTCAGGAGAGCCAAGGTGGAAATGGAAGCCGAAGTACTTGTGGCTCTTGAGCATATCTGTGTATGATCAAGCAGGTGAGAAAAGCATCTTCTTTTTGAAGCCCTCAGATAATGGTCCTCTCCTCAACAATTCTCAATGCTTTTTCTTTTTCAATGCTTTTCTTTCTGTCCCAGTGGGGTACACTGTGCCATTTCTCAACAATGAATGTATTTTCTTTCCATTGAAATGCTATGGGGTTACAGTTTTTCAAATTAAAAACTGAATGTTTTTGAAAGTTTATTTCCCACACGAACATTTTTGTTGACTTGCAAAATCCTTTTCTGTTCAAAGTGTCAGTAGTAGATTTTTTAACCCGTTCTAAGAAACTTCCTTCTGTAAAAAATGACCAATGTCCTAAACTCTCTTAGCAACTGTTTGCCCCTATTTCCCTTGCTGGAAAAATGATGATTTCTAAAATTGGTTTTCTTCCCTTTTCTCTCCTTAGCACTCTCTTTGTGTCTCCATAATTTTCCCCTTCCCTGCACAGCACTAAACTTTGGTAAAAGTGATATTTCTGAACATGGAAAGTAAGAGAAATGGCACAGTAGTTTAGCTGGGATTATAGAAGTTATTTAAGCCAAGCCTGATCTATAGGGAAAAGTTTTCTGGAACCAAAAGCTGTCATACTCCTGCAGTTTTTTCAAGCTTAATAGCTTTGTAAGTCCAATGTACTGTTCTACAAGAACTTCTGAATGGATCTTGTTTGCTAATAAATTCCAAATAATTCTTGCCGACTCTTGGGCTTCTTCTCCACTAGATTTTATTATAAGGCTTTTTACATAATGGGAGAAAACAAACAGGAGACTTGGAGCCACAATTGCAGAGCTCTTTGTTCTGGGGTTGGGAAATCAGTTTCCAGATGTGGACCCTGTTGGCAGTTTTTTTCCTTTATTCCCTCCCCCCCCCCCCCCCCCCCCCCTTTTCTTTTGTGTGTATGTATGTGTGTGTATCATTTCTTTCTCTCTTGGCCAGGGGTGAGAGGGGGAAATTAAGATGATGAATGAAATAATGAAAATAATAAAATAACAATGGTCAAAATCCCCTTTGTTCATGAGTCATGACTCAGTTGAGGGCAGCAGCAGGAGTACTGCTGTGGGTCTGCTCTGATGTCAACAGCAGATATCGCTATAGGGACACATTTAGGTGGAAAAGGTGGAGTCTGGGGGATGCATGGACAAATCTACGAAAGACTTACAAGGATTCTTAGGTCCATGTTCTCTCCCACGCTCCGATTTGTTTGCACCACTCTGGGAAGACAACAGATCTCCCCAGCTGAGGGTTTTCCCAGCATGGGGTAGTCCACAGATGGCAAAACTGGCTTCTAAATTATCTTCCCACAGCACAGGGTGTGGACGGGATGGGCTGTCCCCAGCTGATGGAGGAGAGAGCTGCTCTGAAAACGGCTCCCCAGAGCAGGGATCAGTGGCAAATTCTCCAGGTGTTGGTGTGAGTCAGGGTGTTTCCTTTCTCTTTCCTGATTCTGTCCTCTCCAAGGGAAAATTAAAAGCCTATAGTACCACATAGAAGTGATGTTGTGTGCCTGCCCACCACAATCCCCAGGACTGGCCACCAAAAGCGACCCCCTGTCTGACTACTGGAGAAAGACCCAGGGCTGGAGATGTCTGCAAGACAGGGCCTTTTGCCAGGATTGCATGAGCGAGGACAGTAGGATTAAGATATATTAGCATTGTACGTGCTCTTTCATCTACTGAGGCAATGAAGTCCTAGTAAGTGCTATAACTTCCATTGTTCTGCAGGCATCTGTTTCATTCCATCGTGGAGAAAGACACCAAAATGGTTTCTTGTTAGATATCTTGTTAGCAGCGCTTTAGCCAAAGATCTCTAGGAGTGAATTCTGAGATAGGGAGCTGAGAGCAAGGCTTTAAGTGTAATGGGGAGAAGAGGAGTTGCATTCTCTCCACATGCAGACACTTCTGTGGTGCATTACTGAGTCCTCCTAGAGCCATTCAGTTTGCCTGCATAGATAACCTGGACAGATGCTGAAGGAAAGGGAGGGGAAGAGGAACTGAGCTCCAGTAGCTCTAAAATTGTGGGTTTGTTTTTTTTTACCTCTGAAGTCACTGCTTTCAAGTTGTGGACACATCTGGAAGTAACAGCATACATGTGTAGACTGTGGTTTTGAAGGAGAGAAGATGAGATTCATATGCAAAGGGAATATGCAGTCCCTGTCCTGACAGCATGACCTTGGAGGCAATTGAAGACAAACTGGAGGTAGAGGAAGAACTCCCCAGATCAAAGAGAAAGATCCATTTATCTCTGACATTCCTTTTGGAGAAGCTAGGTGGTTATTCTTGAATGTAATGGACATGCACACAAGTTATAACATGTGACTCACTCTGGTGGTTATAATGAGATTTGCACCCCCTACTTGGGTGACATGAGGCACAATTCTCAAGTCAGGTGAGTGATTGATGCCTAAAATAATCCTGTGTCTTTACAGCTGTGGTTGCAGCTGGACGTTTAAGAGTATGGCCACAAAGAAAGTACAGCTCTGAGCCCCTTCACTGGCTGTAAAGGTTGTTGAGGTAGAAAGCTTGGGAGGTATCATGTAGCTTTGATGTATCATTAGGGTTTTTTTCTTTGTTCCTTTGCAGTTTTGGGTTTCCAAGGGTTTAACCAGATTTTGACCATGAATCACACTGCTGCTTTATCTACCTTAACATTAGTTTTACACTACCATTCATCTTTACATCGTGTGTAATGTTTTCATTCTCGTCACTGAGAGGGTCCATGGAGTCCCTTGTCCGGTCCCGCTTTTGGGGGTTTCAACTCTGTTTTGGATATAGTTTTATTATTAGGCTGACCTTTTATTTTTTATTTTTTTTTTTTAGATCTACTAATATTCTGTTTATGTTCTGTATAGATAGGTTTATTTCAGGAGGCCTTTTTTGGGAGAAAGGGAGGTTTGAGTAGGATATCCTTGCTCTTACAACAGAAAGGTTTATTCAACAACAAAGTTTTTTTGATGTTTCCTCTCAATTACTGAATCAGAGGGGCCACTGTGATGGGGTAGCAAGTGAAAGAGAAGGCAGCATTTGATCTTTCTGTCACAGTCTTTTCTCTGATGGGACTACATGCTGTCTCATGATGTGATGGACAAGTATCGTAGAATGGAGTAAAAATTTTCCATTAAATGTTTGTATTGAAATATCAAACCCAAAAGCATACCCTTGCTATCTTAGTATCTTAGGGGACAAGGAGGAACCTGATTTTTGCAGTGTCAATGTCTGTGGTTTTTTGAGTGTTGTTTCCTTTTATGTTGTTTCCTTTTGACTTTCCAACGCTGTGAGAGAAGTCAAAATAGCAAGAGAAGCAGAAATGGCAGTTCACGAGATTGCCACTGGTTTCCAGCTAAATCTCAGCCTGATATTTCTTACTTCACAGGCACTTCCTAAGAGCTGGTGCCAGCAAATGGGAAACTGCATACATGCAGTTTGGCAACATGTAGGCAGGCTGAATCTGCATTTTCATTTGAGCTGACTCCTGGAACTGGATTACTGTGACTTTCAAAGATTCTTGACAGAATCAGATCTTGGAAGCAAGAAAGATAGAGATGCCTGGTTTCCTTCACTGTCCATCTTGGTGGTGCAGTAGTCAGATGAAACATGAGTGATGATTGCAAATGTGAGCAGGTAGGAACAACGCTTGTGTTGGAAGAAACCAGAAGTTAGCTGACCAAAGATATCTGTGCTGTATTGGCTTCCTTGGAGCTGTAGCCAAAGGGAATCATAGAATCATAGAATAGTTAGTGTTGGAAAGATCATCAAGTTCCAACCCCCCTGCCATGGGCAGGGACACCTCGCTCTAAACCATACCACCGAAGGCCTCGTCCAACCTGGCCTTGAATACTGCCAGGGATGGAGCATTCACAACCTCCTTGGGCAACCTATTAATCTGCATTTCATTTTTCTCATTTGTATCAAATCAGGACATATTTCCTGAGTACTGAATGGAGAATAATTTCTCACAGGAGCTTACTATTCCCTAAGTCATATAAAACAGGACACAGTGTCCATGTCGATGAGCAACTCAGCTTGGTCTTTAAGCATTTTCATGAATCCTTTTTATCTTTGATTTGAATAGCTTCAATTGCATGGCAAGATGGAATGCTAGAAAGAATAAAGAGGAAAAAGGAGAAACAATAACCTAAACCAAGCACTTATATTGAAAACAGGACCCAGGAAAGAGCAAGTAACTGCTGACTCTGTAGTCCAGCTCGCTCTCCTGGAGACATCAATGAGACAATATAGTAAGAAAACATATGTATGTTTCATATTGCAGAGAGCATCTTGGCAGATGAATGGACGTAAGTATCAGAGATGATCTGACTGACCTTAGCCTACAGATGTTACCCCAGCCTTGTATTCATAAGTGGACTTCTGGTAGTTTGGTCAAGCAATGAAGGTGCAATCACTCTGCCAAGCATAACAGCTGTGCAGGGCTTGCACAGGGTAATTGTCCCAGCACACAAATCCTAGATGCTGTCAAAGCCCTGTGTTACCAGGAAAACTGGAGTGGTAGCACGGCTTAAAGAAACCAACCAACTAACCAATAAACAGATAAATGAATAAATAAAAATAATAAAAAAGAAGAAAACCCAAGAACAACTAACCGTCTTTGAAAAGATAATTACTTTTGAAGTCTGCATGGCCTGCTGTGACATCCATTTGCTTTTCTCCTTCACAGTGCTGCTGAAGGTATGGGTGAGAAATCATTGTGGTGGTTTAAAATACAGCATTTGCCCTGAAATGAGAACTTCAGGCAATATCAATGTGGTTGTAGAAGCATCGTTTCTTTAGCCTCAATAATGGGAAGACAAAAACCTCAGTGCATGTGTTTCAATAACCAATTGTTAGTTAGTAGCTACTCACAGTCTTATTTAATCCTCGAGTGCTAATAGAGGAGCAGCAACATGATTGTTTAAAAATGCAGTCTTTAATTAAAAAACTTTTCTGAGGTTTATTAGTTAAGGAACAAATATATCTAATATATCATAAATAATATGGTGTCAGACAACATAAAAATAAAAGCAATGCATGGGCCAAATACTACCTCTGGTTACATTGTATAACCCAATGGAGAAGATAAGTGTAAATGAGAACAAGACTCAGTCTTAAAATTGTAACTACATAGATTAATAGAGAGCTTTGACCACAAAAATGTAACTGAAACTGTCAAACTTCTGACTCTGTGCCAGATACCTCGGGGCTGAATTTTACATCCTCTGTAATGTGTTGTTTAGGGAGAGGACTCTCTATCCTGAAAACCCCCATCTTGAACTGGAACAGCTGCCCAGAAGTGGTGTGCTGTATCACAGCATCTCTCTCTATCCATCATATTTGTCCTCCTGTGGTTTTTATTGATGCTTTGCCCTTTTTCTTCCTTCCCTCAATGCCTCAGTCTTGAACCTAATAAGAGGTGGCATTGCCACCTTTGAAGTTGAAGCTAGTCCTTCCAGCTGTCAATACTGGCATTTTGTGCACAAGGCACCCATGGGTTTCATGCCAGTCCTGAGCTGCAATCTCTTCCTCTGCCCATTAGGACACTCAAAGTTTGGATCCCTGAAGCTACAACCTTTGCTCATTTGGCTCGGTACAATGGTAGGAAAAAAATCTGTGGTACTACTCCCTTGAAGGCTGATGCTGGCAATGAAAGGAAATTCCTGGATTTGAATGCTTGTCTGTTTACTTATTTATTTACTTTCACGTCCAACAGTGGGAAAATATTTTCATCTTCCTCCTTGTCAAACCACTTTATTCATCACAGTGGGCATGAGAGTGCAAAACTGACTGTAAGAATTTCTCCTCATACTGGATCTCTCTTGAGCCTCAGAAATGCTGCGAGGCTGGGAGAAGACCTGCTAGGGATTTGCGAGGAAGAAACTGCCACCCTCATTCTCCAAGGCCACCACAACCTCTTCCCATAGTCTTGGGATAGGGGGAGCTCTGCGCCCCACAATGCTGGTCTGCAACACATCATTGGCAGAACTGCCAGAGCTTGCCTTGCCTCGTTGAATGGAGAGCATGCCCTGCCACTCCGCCTGCTCGCCTTGCCTTCTGCTTTATCCTGTCTGTGAACTCCTGACCTTGATTGCTCCCTCTCCTCGCCCATGCTCCCCTCCCTATTCCAAGCTCCAAGATGGTCTCGTGTTTCTTGGAATCCGGCAGCGCGAGGGCTTCTTGTTGATTGGTATAAACAATCTTAAAGGTCACATTTCCCCCCCCTGCCCCCCCGCAGAGGGAGTTGGGGGGGTTGTGTGTCTAAAATAAAAGGCTTCTCTCAAATTAACAACCACAAGGATGTAAACGTGGAAGCCAAAGGGAGCTGTTCACCAGCAGTGTGAGCTGTGCCAAAGAAAGCCCTCGGGGCTTTCTTAGGAAAGAAAATGTGGGCACAAGATGCAGCATGCTCTTGCAGCTGGCTGGGAGGGAGAGGTCAGGATGCCAGGGGATGGTGGCAATCATGCCCTGCATGAATGGTGACATCGGATTTGAGCAGCTGTGTTTGTGCCAGGGCTGGCGCTGGTCACCTCGCTAAGCTGGGGGGGAATGCAGAAGTCCTGGTGGCTTTGAGCTGTGGGGGCAGGAGGCCTGGAGCTGTGAGACAGTGGGTAGCGTTTCATTGAGCCAGGTGCTGGGTGCCATCCAGCTCCTAAAGCCAGTCAGCCGCCTTTGTGGATTTCAGTGGGAATTGGGTCAGAGCCCTGGCTGGGGAGAGGCTTGTGGAAAAAACAAGCAGAAAGCGAACGCAGGTGCTCAGTTGCCTGCTCAGAGCTCACGTATGCTTTTTGGCTGAATCACAGCCAGGTCTCCATGTGACTCACGTGGTTACATGAGTTCGAGTATGTCAGGGAATTGCAATCTCAACCAGCTTGGCTGTGCCAGGAAAACCCTTTGTAGGTGCAGCCTATCCTGGGATCCGAATCCCTTAACCAGTTTATTTTATATAATCCAGGGAGAGAATTTACATGTAAAAGAGCAATACCTCTTTTTATCTTCATTATATGCCTACTGTTAGAAAGACTTTGTAGGTTTAATTCTTCCTATACCAACCTAGTTTGAGGCTTGTTAACATTGCTCTGCACTGTGCTGCCCATGAGTTGTCCCCCCTGGCACACTGCAGGAAAGCAGGAGCCATTTGGGATGTGGCATGGCAGCTGCAGGGTCCTTGCCAAGGCTTCAGAAGTGAGCAAGCTGAAAAGCTATGTTTCAGAAACATGTCTTCAGCAAACCCAGTGGAACTTTGTACCCCAGCAAGCTTCTCCAGATTCAAAATTTATGTAAAGTTTGAGGGAAGAATTTTCTTGAAGAGAAATCCATAGACATTGCTAAACGTGTGATGACTGCATTCTTCTGAAGAATTTACTGAGCAGAAATTGTTGGGATTGAAGAGGACACTGGACAGAAGTATCAAATATGTCTGATAAACTGTATTCCTCCTTGGGTGTCTATTGTGGCCAGTGCTAGAGACAAGATACTGATCTTTCAGTGAGCCTTAGTAAGGCCACTCTTTATCTGCCTCAGGTTTCTGTGGCCTGAACTCCTCTCAGAAGGAGTTTAATGCACAGCTTAATGCAATGTGCATTAGTGAGTACATTCATAACCCTGCTGCTTTGGCTGGTGGATGTAGGCGAACCAGGCCAGATGTAATACCAGAATCCAAGAGATAAGAAAGTTTTACTAGCCATTTTCCTAAAGAAATAATCTTTATGTGAATGTATTCTGCACATGAACCTGTGTTCCTGCTTGTCCCTCCATCTCCTTCGCTGGACTCTTCAGCTGGTTTCAACCTAACATGGGAAGGGGGTAGAGATCCCAATGATAATCTAGTGTCTATAAATATAAGGAAATTCAGAGCTGATGAGGAGGCAAGTCCCACTAATGGATGCAAATTTCAGCATTTAATCAGACATGAAAAATCACACAGGGTGAAGATCTTAGAAAAAAACCCCAGCCATGGGAAAATCTTTCTGGGCCCAGCAAATATGTTGGACACCAAGGTTCATTAGTTCTACTGCTAGTTTTTCGCATTTGTGTTGTTTCCCTGTATCTCTACTTATCCAGATTCAAGCTCTGAATGGAAGCAGAGTCTCAGAAACAGCAGGAAAACAATTATTTATTTTTTTTATTTGTATTACAATAGATCTTAGATGCCCAAGCAGAGATCAGGATCCCTTTGTTCTTGGGTACTTTCCATCTCATACACAATAACAGACAATCCCTTGTCTGAAGTGTTTAAAAGCATCAAATGCAGGCTGAGGAGTGAAACTGGGTCACCAGCTCAGCTCACACATCAGGTTTGCATCCAGGCTCTGGGACTACGAACTTGCTTTCTCCTGAGCAAGAGCCCTTGGGGCCACATGGTTCCAGCTGCCCTGCTAAGAACTGTCCAAAGGCTTGCTCAGGTTAAAGCTGAGCTTATTAAGATGTTGGTAATGCTCTCCTGCAGTTAATGCTTGAAAAATTAGGTGCTGAATATTTGCCTCCATGTCTAAACCA
Organism: Neopsephotus bourkii; assembly: GCF_033783945.1. NCBI lineage: Eukaryota > Metazoa > Chordata > Aves > Psittaciformes > Psittacidae > Neopsephotus > Neopsephotus bourkii. The sequence continues at coordinate 6,302,262 of NW_026902266.1, forward strand.
AAACTGACTGCCTACATCCCTCCACTTGCTTCACAGAACTTTTATTAGATGCCAAACAGTCCATTTCTATCTTCTGTGGGGTGGGAAATGAAGGGAGGTGGCAGGTCTGAGAAGGTATGTTTGTGTTTCAAATGGTATGGGTATTTTAACTATTGTCTGCTTTGTTGGTCTGTTGCTAAAGGGCAACAAACACCATTCCTGTTCCCAAATGTTGAGTGTCTGGGAGATGAGATCACACTGTCTGAGGGTTATTTGCTGATACATCACCTTTCTTTAAATTCCTACCATATTATGTTTTCTAACCAAAAAAGTGCCTGAAAAAATTACTGGTGGCCCAGAGTGACTGTAAATGTTTAGTTTGTCTCAACACAAGTTTGAAAACTGGGGGAAAACTCCTCAAATTTAAAGTTTTATTATGATTTCAGATGAAGACTTTGAGGAGGTTCATTGAATACTTAGTGAATGGTTAGAGAGGGAGGGCTCCAAAACAACTAAGAAAGAAATGACTTGTTTAATAGCCTGGCCTTCAGTGCTACAGTGGACAATTCCAAACTATTCTTGCTGAAAACAGCAGTTTTATTTAAATTGAACACTTAAAGGAGAATTACATGTTTCATGAGCAATAAACTGTTGGAGGAGCTGAAGTACTAACCCTGGTAACATAAGCACTTCTCAAAATTTGATACAGTTTTAGCCAAGAATTCTGAAGGGCTTTTAATGTTTTCTGAGACAAGCACTTGTAAGATGCTCCAAAGTGACATCCATAAAACTGTAATTTTCCATGAAAAAAAAAGAGAGGAATGGAGAAAAAAGGCCAAACACTGCTTCTGTGAATCACGAGTATCTTTTAAGAAATATGCAGTGAGGAGGGCTAGTCTGGGATCTTCCTCCTAGAAGAGATTTGGACTCTGTAGAGGAAAGAAGGGGAAAACTTCTTGCCCAGATGATCTGAACCATTGTGGGGATTTTGCTGTTATGTAAATTTTCAGTTTCAAGCAGTCAGGAGAGCTGATACTTTCTGTGACACATCTTGTCTCATCAAGCACTTTATTTTCTTCCTGTTGAAGATTTCCACAGGAAATCTCCAGCCAAATCATAGTATTAGGCATGATTTTTCCTTCATTTCCACTGCACTAACAAGGTCAGAGTGGCTGAGGTAGACCTATTCTTGCTAAAAACTGAGGCTGTCTATAACTGGCCCTTCTGCTGCAGTGGAGTGGGAAGCAGTTTGGAGAAGTCTGCATGCATATTTTCATTAGAGTTGTCACACTCAGGGGGAAATTTGGATCCACAGGATATGGAGGCAAAGCAGCCCACTTCCCCCATGGCAAAGCTTCTCCTTTTTTCAGAAAGCATCCCTCCCTTGTGTCCTGGCAGGACTTGGGTCATGCTCCAAATTCCATCCTGTCCCTCTGCTTCCTGCCCTTTCACCCATCACCAGAGTGATAAAATAACCATCCAAAGGCATTGCGGAACTGATTGCTCTGCTATACTTCTGGAAATTAAAAGTAATGTTGCAAAAGCTGTTTTTGTGGGAATTTCAAAGGGACCCTATTGATGCGAGCTGCCCTGAGTCTCAAGAGTTGCAGTGTTTGAAATCTTTTATGCTCTGATGAAAACCCCAGCCTTAATGCTTAGATTTAGATTTTGCATAGATTGCTGTTTAGCAACATGAGAAGTGGTCTGGCCTGTCATGTTTGCACCAACAAAAATGTCCCTCAAGGAATGGATCCTTCAGATTTGGGGTTTTGGATTGATAGGCTCAAGCTGAGAAGTTGGACTGCTGGCTTCACAGGAGCAGAGGAAACTGCCCCTAGGAACAGATCACCACCCAGATACAAAAGAAAATCCACCCAAATGTGGATTTTCTGGCATTTTTGAAGCATCTGATCTTGGTCACTGTTGGAGGTAGGATATTGGATTAGAGAGAGTGGTTTTCTCCAGTTTGGTTGTTTTTCTGTTTCTCTAAATCCATGGCTCCACAGATAGAGCTCTCAGTAGGAAAAGCTGGTTTCTGCAATATTTCACAGTGAGCTTTGATTATCTTGATTATCAACTGCTTTGATAAACCAAGCTATTCTAGAAGTGTCATTGTAGCTGTGATTGTCTATGATCATAAGCAAAGAGAGGTTTATAGCAAGGTCAGCAGTATCAGTTGGTGCAATAAAAGACACTACCTTTGCCTTCAGACCTTGCCTTACTTAAACTAAGGTACTTGCTAGGGGAAGTTAAAGAAGAAGTAATTCCAAGCCTGGAAGAAACAGCTTGGTCTACATGTTTCAGCTCACATAAAGAAAAACCTACTGTTTGAGACTGAATGCTGCGGAGTGAAGGAAACTGGTTATCCTGATGGGAAGGTCTGGTGGTCTTAAGAGTAAGGATGCTGATTTGAAGAATGACTTTTTAATCAGCAAAGGAGGAACGGAGTAATGTACAAAGGCACATTTGCTGGTTGCTTTCCCCACATTGACACCCTCCCCAGCCTAGCCCATGTTTTTTTCCTGGTGTGTCCTTAAGGTTGTGCTTTAGAGGTTGGAAAGCTAAAGATTTAGAGAGGAAACAAATGGGGGATCTCATGAGATTATAAAGGTGGTTGAAATGTCAAGACGGGGTTTAGAAATGTGCTTGTGTTCTCTCTCTGGTACCCTTAAGAGCAGGTTACGGAGAACCTTTTTTCTTTTTTACTTCTTCCATGCTCTTGAGACAAGTGGCAGTGTCCCTGATTCCCTGAGGTGATAGATACAGAACAAGTGTCTCGTGGACATTGAAAGTCTCCTGGATTTATTCTGGTTTTTTTTGAGACTCTTGAGCACATTGAAGAACTTTCTCTTGAAGCTCATTATATCATTCTGGGCAACCTGCTCTAGGTGACTCTACTCGAGCATGGCAGATTAGATGACCTCAGGAGTCCTTTTCTACCTCAGCTATGGCATGATTCAGCCTCTTGGAGTGTCTTTCTAACTCTGCAGTGGGTTAATCTGGATACTGGCAGCAGCATATTTCTAACAATACAGCAGAATTACCTTGTATTAATCTTTTCTATGTTCTACCTAGCTTATTTGTAACTTCCATGTTCTCTCACACTACACTTCAGTTGAGACCAACTTGTAGGTAGCAAATCAGGGTTAGGAGATGATGTTCTGCAAACATAGCTGGCAGCACCCCACCCAGGTCATTTCTTCAGAGCACCTCCTGCCCATTTCTCAGTGCCTCCCAGCCCCTTGCCATCCTGTCTGTGGCCCTGGCTGGGCTCAGCATGCCAGAGGAGACAAAGCTTCCTCCCGCATAGCTTGGGCATAGCTCAGCTACATTATTCAATGACTGTTTTTCCCCAGTGACCTTACTCTACAGCTCTGGTGGTCAGTTGACTATTATGCTGTGAGCTTGCCCACATTCCTCCACCCACTCAGGCAAGCACTGCCCGCTGGGAAGGGGCGGCGAGGCAGGGAGGAATCTGGCTGTCTGGGGACTTATTCAAGGGAAACAGAAATTCCAGGCCTTTGGGACTGTTTTGCCCATCACTGCTGCAGCAACTGGGAGGTTGGAGCTGCTGCATGAAGGTCTGACTGCTGCGGTTGCCACACACCCTGCAGTGACAGGCATTCCCATAGCAAGCCAGGAGGCTCCCCTTGTTGCCACGTTACTTGGTCCTTTTCTCACACTGAGAGGAAACCTCAAGGAAAACAGCGTGAAGAAACCTTCACAGAGTGGTTGCTGCTTGTCATGTCTGTGGGAGCCTTACAGTAACAGGTTTAGCTCCCCGGATTCCCTCTTTGAAGCCTGGGAAGGTGCTAAGCTAAGGATCTTTAAACACTGTAAATCATACAGCTTTCTGGGTTTGAGAGCCTTTTAATTTTGACCACTTAATGTGCAACTTCTAAAATAACAGTTTTATTTCCCTATATATGTGCAGAGAGGCTAGATATGAGCTAGATAGGGAGTTGCAGTGCAGATGATTGTTCAGCTCCGGAGCCAACTCAGACAGATTTCAGTGGAGAAGAGTTTGTACAGTAAGAGGAGAAGGTTAGAATCCTGCTATTTTATTATTGCCATGGTTAGATTAGAAATGTTACAGATTTGTGAAGAAATGGCTAAGTCAGGAAAATTTATGATTCTCAAAGCTCACTCAGGCACTTGCACATCCTGTGTATTTTCTGACATACTCCCACCAGCATAAATATTAATAGAGTAATACTGACATTTAGGGCCTGATCCAAGTCTTATTAAATTCAGTGGAAACACTCCCATTGTCTTCAGTGGAAGATGTATCACGGTCTTGAAAAGAAACAAAGGAAGAGAAAATACCAAGTGGGCTTCATGGGGCTAAATAATGTTGTTATCAAATCAGAACTCCTCAGCTTCCTGAGTCTGAGCATTTCACTCTGTGACCTTTAACGTTAAATTATTGCCAAAACAGGAAGACAAAATTAAGGCTTGATAAGGGTTGAGATGGTCACAGATTATACCAGCCTAACTGATGGAATGTGACAATTTCTTCAATGGGAATGACTTGGGCGTGAATTGTTCATCGGTCGTTTCGATTTATTCAAACTTTCAGCCACATAGTTTGCAGTGGCAGGGATTACTAGAAACTCTGCAAAAGAAATTCTTTCACTCAGTTTATAACCTCTGCAGGTGCATGAAGAGTTACAGAGAGAGGATTAGCTATTGTGAAATGGCTCCATTTAATTCATGGAAGAGATAGCCCAGAATCGGCTGTGTGGATACCATGTGAGGGTCTATTGCAAAAGCTTTTTTGGCATCAAAATTTCTCTCCTTTTCTAGATCAAAATCTTTTCCCCAAACCTTTCTGCACAGCAGTCAGTTACAGCTGTGTTTTGCAAAGCCAGCTAGGGAATTTGGATGTCCAGTTCCCATAAAGTTTAATGTGAATTAGGTTTCCAAGCAGCCTTGAAAGTTCAACTGAGTTAGGGCTGGAACCTCATAGTTTTGATACAGCTCTGTACATGGAACCCCTGCATATCTGGATTAAAAAATAACAAAAAGGGAAATTGAGGCAGAGCACAGGCCGTGATGAAACATCTGTATCAGAGCTGGCAGCAACTGCGAAAGTCACAGTTTATGTCAAAAGAAGCAAAAAGTAATTTTTCCAGCATTCTCCAATAATTTTAGGACCAGGTTTCCAAGAGAGTCCCTCTTTGCACCCAGAGGTGCACAGGTCAAGTATTCAAAGGGCCCGTTTATGAAAACAAAAATGCTGCAGCTCAGTGCACTGACTTCTGAAAATCTGGCCAAGGATGGAGTGATCGCAGAAGTCCCTATACTCAGGAAGCTGCAGGCCAGAACAAGCTGTAGTGTATGTTTCCCTGGAGAGGTTATCAGTGAATGTGTGAACTTTCTCAGCTGTGGCCACCAATAGAGCTTCCAGTTCCTCCTCTTGTCAATGAGGAGGTTCGTGTCTAACCTGTGAAACACAAGTACTTGCAGGCAGCTTGTCATCTCTACTGCTAGAAGAAAACTGTGCTGGGAGTAACAACGGGAAGAGCCATGTGAAACAGCTCAAGAATTGCAAGAGCGAAATCTGGACTTAGACTTTGGCTCCACCACACGACAGTCTCCTAGCTACCAGTATCTACAGAGGTGATACCTTCACTATGTTCAAAATATGGCTGAAGAGAACAGAGTTGGAGAGAAGGAAAAGTAGCGAGAAAGCACTTTAGTGCAACTAACTGATCTAGAAGCCTCGTGGAAAGAGGTGGTTATTTAAGCTGCAGACTTCTCAGAAAAAGACACTTTAGAAATATTTCTTGTAGCTACACCAGGGGTCTACACATCTTAGCCAACAATCTGGAGTCACACTGGTGAACAAACGTATACTGAAAGTAAAAAAAGGACTTTGAGAAACAGGGCCAAGCAACTTAGATGACTAGCTTTCAAGTGCTAGTACTCAGTGGCCACAAGAGCAACAAACTGAAAAGATTTCCGTCTTAGTGAAAAACAGAAGCAGCTGTTTATGATGAGTCCTGCTTGGAGCCTCCAACATTGTAAAACTAAACCTGTAGTGATCTGAGTGAACATAAAGGTTTTACAGGGCCACAAGGCATATGCATGTTTGCAATGTAATAGAGAGGTGAACGCAACTGGAGTACTTGAACCGGTCTCCCCACATCTTATGTTTTAAAGCTGTGCTGCATATTAGCCCACAAGTGACAGGAATGGTATGCTGCATTATTTGAACTTTTGTCTTACCGTTTGCAATATTTGTCTTCCTGGCCTTTTACTGTTCTGTATCTCTAGCACCTTAGCTCTGGAGAGTTCATGGGGTTCTTCAGCTGCTGAAATTAGCAGGTACTGAAGGAAATCGTGTTGGGTACTCAGGAGTGGCTTTCTACCCAGGCATGACCTCAGTAAAGGTTTCTATGCTGCTGGTTGATCAGATGAAGTACACCAGAAATAGGAGAAGTTCTTGGTCTCCCGTTCTAGGTGCTCTTGATGACACCAAGCTCAGTGGTGTTGATACTCTGGAAGGAATGAATGCCATCCAGAGGGAACCTTGACAGGTTAAAGAGGTGGGCCCTCATGAACCTCATCAAAGTTTAACAAGGTCAAGTGTAAGATTCTGCATCTGGGTCAGGAGAATCCCAAGTACAAATACAGGTTTGGTGATGAGTGGATTCAGAGAAGCTCTTAGAGATACTGGTGGATGAAAAACTGAATATGACCTGGCAGTGTGCACTTGCAGCTGAGAAAAGAAATGTGACCAGAAGGTCAAGGGAGGTGATTGCCCCCTTTATTCTGCTCTTGGGAGACCCCACCTGGAGTAGCTGTGTTCACCTCTGGGAGCCCCAACATAAGAAAGACATGAACCCACTTGAGCGGGTCCAGAATAGGGCCATGAAGGTGATCAGGGGCTGTAGAACGTCCTTTATGAGGACAAGCTGAGACAGCTGGGGTTTTTCAGCCTAGAGAAAAAAAGATAAGGCTCTAGGGAGACATTATAGCAGCCTTTCAGTACTTAAAGCAGGCCTACAAGAAAGATGGGAAGCGATTCTGTATCAGAAAATGTTATGAGGGGTAACAATTTTAAACTGAAAGAAGTTAGATTTAGATTAGACATTAAGAAGTTCTTCCCTGTGAGGTTGGTGAGGCACCGGCACAGGTTGACCAGAGAAACTGTGGCTGCCCCATCCCTGGCAGTGGTCAAGGTCAGGCTGGATGGGGCTTTGAGCAACCTGGTCTAGCCAAATGTGTCTCTGCAGGTGGGTTGGAATCAGATGATCTTTATGGTCCTTTCCAACCCAAACCATTCTGTGATTCTGATGGTGTCAGATAAAATGATGATGGTTGGATACAGTAGGTCAAATTCTACCTCTGTCACTCATGTTACCGAATATTGACTTCCCCTTTAGCTACAAAATAGTGTCTTTTTGCCACCTGCATTTTTTTTTTTCAATTTTCTTTTTTTTTTTTATTATTTCCAAAAAACTTTTTCAGAAAGTTATATTGTAAGGTGCTGCTTGATGTGCTCTGGACATGGTCAGATGGGTATAGGTGCTTGTAAGCCTTAACCTACTGCAGGAAAAAAGATCAGTGTGGCTTAGGTAGATGTGTGTGCATTGTAGATTCAGTGCTTGGTGGCTTTTTGTTCAGCTTTACTCAACTAGGGAAACTCCTTTAATTCTTAGAAAGCTAGAATGGAAAAAAGAAGTGAATTAGTCTGACTGAAAGGTTCTCATTCTGTGAAGGTGAAGTGCAGCACTGCCCAGTGCAGAGATGAGCTGTGGCTTCATTTGCCATGCAGCCCTTTTTCTCCACATGTAATAAAAGTTCCTTCTCCCCACCCCCCTTTGCATTGTTTCCTCTCCTCTTTTTTTTTTTCTCTTTTTTTTTTTCCTCTTCCCGTCATATATTTAAGCAGAGATTTCCTTTCTGGTGGTGTGCCAAGCGGCATTCCAGCTCTGCCCCCTTCAAAAATAAAAAGGCTGACCCCCATTTCCATAACCAAGGAAGGGACAGGTAGCCTTTGTTTGTGTTCCAGAGCATGACTGTTTTTCTTAGGTTCACACCAAAAAGAAGAGAAATGATGCTGTTATTCAAAGGAGGAATTAGCCAGTGACCCTAGCAAATGCAGTAGCAACAGCAGTGAAATGGGTGGTATGAGCCGAATGCTTTTTGGTGATGAACATTTGGCTGCGGCCAATTTCTTCTCTTACCCTCTTCCTCTCCCTTCTTTCCCCACAAGATTTCCCTTTTTTCTTGTGTTCGAGGCACGTCAAACCCTGGAATAGCCCTCACAGGCATTAGTCACCAGTGATTAAAATAGCCACTAAGCAAGCAAGAGCCTGCAATGATTTGTGCTAAATTGGGTGTATCTCTGTTTGTAGCAAGGGTTGCTAATTTGCAAACCTCCCTTGTTATTATCGTTGTTTTTATTAATAGAGCCAAGGGCCTCCAGCTGACATTAAAGTTTCATTTCATCCATTGCTGTACAAAAGCAGGGAAGGGGGAAGTTTATCATCTAGATAGGCACTGTAAAAATCAGGAGAAATGAAGGGCTCTTTGGTCCATATAGCTGAAGCACAGAGGTCCCATCAGTGAACATCCAGGAAGGGTAACGAGCAGACCTGAAGAATGGGTTCAGGTCCCCCCAGCTCTGAGCAGATTCTCAGTCAGGAGACTGCTCATCACCTCCCTTCTGACAGCAGGGTACTCAGTGGCCTTGTGCAGGCGGGGCTGCTGCCAAGATGGGTGCTGTGCTGGGGGTGAAGGTGGGAAGAGCAGATTGTGCAAGCTGAGCAGAAATCAAAAACACCAAACCAAAAGGCCACACTGCTGGGGTTTTGTGACAATAAACTCATCTGAAAGGGTGAAAAATACAGAAACCGTAATTGCAGATGTGTAGTTGCCTTTCCTCACCTATAAGATCGAGACAGTACTGTGACCTCACAGGGACCATGTGGTTTAAGGGTCCAGCTTTATGTGTATACATGATCTTGGACCACTACCAGTGACCTGAATGAAAAGCCGTTCATTAATAAGTAAGACTAATGTAATCTAGTGGCTGAATCTATTAGTAAAATACATCAGGTTTCCTTATAGTCATTATACTAGTGATAAAGGTTTTCATTTCTAACACCTAGAGAATTGTAAGGATTTACCCCATTTTTACCCCTTAACTCCAATAGCAAAATAAAACCACCTGTAGTTTTATTGCTCAAAGTCTTGGGTTCTGTCCCTGCTGATGGATCATGCCTAATACATGTCTTTGATGCAGAACAGAAATTGGAAATCTTGTAAGAACACCTTAGGTCAGACTGCAAGTGTATCGGGGGGGGTTTCCCTCTGTGTATCTGCTTCCAGCTGAGAGGAAGTAGCAAATTGTGTTTAAAAGCAATGGAATTTGTTGAACTTCTTTGACTTGTAATAAAGATTTGGATTTTTTTTTTGAGATTTTAAGTGAAGTTTTGTCTCTGATTTTGTTTTGTCTGTAGTAGTTCACATATCTCTAACTGTATAACAAACTACAAGGTCTGAACAGGATTGCTAAAGGTCTGTCTTGCTCTGCAGTGAGCATCACTCCTGCTGCTCACACTGACAGTAATAGTGGTGGATTTACAGAGAGGGCACATTTTAAGTACTGGCTGTTAATTTGTGTCTTAATGTGTGGTGAATTGAGCTAAGCAGAGAAATAAATCTGCAGTCAGTTTAAATACAGCGGTACATAATTTGAGGCATTTGTCACCAGACTGAAACTGTGAGCACTTTGCTCAGTGAAGGGGATCCCTGATTCAGGAATGCTGCTAATAAAGAATTGAGTTATCAGATGTGATTAGTGTCCTTGCCATTGACAGGGCCCAAGCATGGGCTTCAAACAAAGTATGTTTTCGGGCTGCAGGGAGAGCGTGTGGGAAATGTACCAAGCCACGAGTGTGGAGAACCGAGGAAGTTGAGTGATGAGACTTGGGAAGGCTTCAGAGTGGCTGTGAATGGATGTGCAGGGGAAGGGCAAAGCAAGCATGAGCTGTGAAAATTAGTCAAAATGTCTCTTCAAACAATCTATTTCAGTTCTCCTGTGAAAATGTCATGGGGATGGAGAACAGACTTTTGGCTGCTGGCTTCTCCAGCAAGCAGCATGGAGGTTTGAGTTTGGTAACGCTGTGAAGCCAGAGGTGAAAGTGGAGATGGTGGGTTCCACTCCTCCCAGCTGCAGGATTCAGGGGGTTGTGCCTGCCAGGGCACTACCCTGGTGTGCTGACAATGAGCATCTAATAGAATGTGTGCTATTATAACCTGGATTGTCCCTTTGGGGTTTTATCCTGCCCAGTGTTTTTAGTTCTCACTTGATTACTGAGAGGCAAAGATGCAAAGCAGTAAAGCAGCAAAGCAGCAAAGCTACCTTTTCGTTATACAGTTCCAAAGAGACGACCTCAAAATATTCTGAGAAACCACCTCAGGGGAAGGAAGTCTCCAAACTGCCTATTAAGATATCACCACAGCACCTCATCTTTTTGAGTTAAAGCTTTCAGGAGATGCTTCCCAAGCCACATCCCAGCTACCGACTTTCTTCCTCAAATACCCTAGATGGGGGTGTGGGGAGGGGGATGAGAGGAGAGGGGAAAGGAAAAAAAATAAACAAAAGAAATCAAAACCCCAACCCATCCCACTATCCAAATGCTGTTCTGTCTGCACTGATTATATAAGGTGATAAAGTTGAGTGAGCTGAGGTCAGAGCCTCAGGATGCTGTCTCCCTGTGCCATGAAGGAGCTTTTTTTGTGTCTGTGCATGAGGGATGAGGGTTGCACTTGGTTCTTGAAAAGCCCTCAGACACTCTCCAAAGAATACAAAATTTAAAGCAGTGTAAAGTGCTCCATCAAACATGTTTTACAGTCTTGACATCACTGCCTGTTAAATGGACCCCAGTGGCTGCTTCTAAGACCTTTTGCTTTTTTCTTGCTGCTGGACAGAGTATTCATGGAAAACGGGGACAGTTATTTTATAATCCTGTCTAGGTGGGGGAACCTTGGAGAAGGCTGCTTCACCCAAGGTCACTCAAAACATGTAAAATATGTTCTGCCTCCAAAAATAAACAAGATAGATACGCCTGGGCCAGGGTGTGAAGCAGGAGTTAATAAGGCATCTGGGACCAAGGACTTTCAAATTGAACAGACTGCAGCGTTGTGGTTGGATAGAGATGTTTTCCTGAAGCTTGTCTTGTTTCTCCACAGTGCCCATGGGTGGGACCAGGCATGGTGGAAACCAAAAGAGAGATTTCTATAGGAGATCAGATGGGAAATCAATACTCTGGCTGAGGCTGGATGGCCTCAGAATTGGTGAGTTCCCAGAGGCAGCAGCCATGATGTTAGCTTGCATGACGGTACTGCATCCTGATCCCTTGCCAATGATCTGCTCATTGATGTAGTAAAAGAACTCTCTGCTGGTCTATTTAGGGCATCTTCATTGTATTTCAAGCATTTATTCACCTATATTGGATCTTGTATGAAGCACCCAAGACTAGGACTTTCAAGTCTGCCCTAAAGACTGGGGAGCTAGAGTGCCACTGGCTGACTGGGTTTAGGTGTGGTACTGGTGCAGCAGACATAAAATGCACTGTGACAGGACATGATTTCAGCTGTCATTGTGCCCTGACATGAAAAGGAATATCTCAGATTTGTCTCAGTAGTTGCTTTCCAGCAATCTCTCAACTCTGCCTTAGCCTTTACGCAGCAGTATGACATTATTAGCCTGTGGCATTTCTTCCTTTCTACAAATAAACAGAATGGAGGAGAGAGGAAGAATGGCTAACTGCTATAACATTGGGAGCAATAGGACAAAATTAGACAGGGCAAAATTGCAGTTCAGTTTGAAGGAAGAAGATTTATGATGTGTAATGCTTCAGCCATAGCTAGGACTTGATTATGGTTGGACTGAGCTCATAGACAGTTCTGCCTTGAATCTGTTTACAGTCCAGAGAGATGACAAGTGAGATATGACAAGTACCTCAATCTTTTCTCTTTGGAGAGAGAATATAGATATAGAGGGTTAAATTTTTGTCTTTGTGTGTCAGCAGGACCTTTGCTGCAGACAGGAATAGAGTTTCACTGTGAGCCATTTGGCCAAAGTGTGTGTAGTGAGTCCCCCTCAGTGCCTTACACATCTTTTTGCATGCTGTCCAGTTTTCATCTCTAAAACATGAAGGATCGTTGTAAAGTACTCATTTTAGAGGTAACCCAGGCTTGTGCATGAGTGTTGTGCCTAATCTTGTGCATTTGCTTGTTGTCCCTTGTCCCTCTGTGTGCTCAAGCACAGTCATATGCATGCCACTGCAGGCCGAAACCTGTGGATAGTCTGTGCTATAGCTGACAACAGATTTTCCCTCCTGAGTTGTCACTCCTGAGGAGTCACCCCAAGCCATGCTCAGCTCTGATGAGCAGAACATGCTCTGGGAACACATGTGAAATGTAGGTGCGAACAGCAGGATGGCTCCTCACATTCAAGGCTAATTTGACCCTGCAGTGTGAATGCAGTCAAGTCCTTTTGCCAGCAAGCAAGCCTGAGCAATGCAGCTGTTATCCAGGTAGTTTGGGACTTTTTCATAGAGATGTGTCTAGTGGGGATATGGAAACTCAGATGCTTCCTTTCAGCACTGATGCTCGCTCCCGAGTTAGCTAGTTTGAGGTTGGAGCCAGGCTGCAATCACCCAAGTTATTTCTGCAATGAGGAGTATGTGCAGAGTCAAACAAAACACATCTTGGAAGAAATGAATTACCAGCCCAACATAGGTTATTTCATTTTGAGGGACATTATCCAGTCAACTTCTCAGTCATTCAGCAACTTTTAATGTGCATTAATGCCTATATTTATTGTAACCACACATACTAAAAGTCCAGCCTTTATTATGTCTTTCTTGCTTGTTACTGGCATATAAGGTTAGACAGGACAATGCGTTTTCTGTTTTCTGAGACACTGAATGTACAAACTCCCTATGTTGTTAGTGTTCTCCCATGGATTTTAGCCCCTTTTTGTGTAGTAACAGGCAGGAGAGAGTAGAGACAGAGAGGTGTAATTTTCATGGAGGGATAGTTTCTTCCAAATGCATCTTCTGGCACTGATTCAAACTGTATAGATACTTACTTGTGATAGCTTTGATGTGATTTAAGCATGTGCTGAAACTTAAAGGTAAGCTTTATGTTTTGCAGAATAATTTTCCTACTGCCTTGTTTGAGGATGGAACTGTCAAACTGCTCAGTTGTGCAATCTGCTTGGACCAGAGTAGTATGGCAGGCAAAACCAGCTAAATCCAGTTAATTACGAGGCCAGCATAAGTACAGCAAAACTCAGAGACTCTCTAATAAGCTTCTTAGAAACCTTGTTGAAAATTGGTAGTCACTAAGTGATAAAATATGGAAACTTTCTCTGATAAAGCTAAGAAGTGGTGATCTTTCCTCTGAAATACTGCAGCAGAAGCACTAATGAGATAAATGTATTTATGCCATGAACAAAATTCCTGTTGAAAACTAATCCGAGAGACGGAATAAGTGATTGAAGTGGGCCAGAATTGTCAGTACGCTCCATCTGCTTTGCATCATTGGGCCGGGCAAAACATCAGAGCATATTGGTGTATCTGGCAGATGTCATGTTATTTTTATGTCATCCTTATTCTTCCAGGGCCTGATCCAAGCCTCACTTAAGTCCATAGAAATGAGTGGACGTTCCTTTACATCAGCAAGCTTTGAACTGGTTCCTTCCTTGCTCACTAGTAACGTCAGGAGTCCAGGGTGGGTGTTGGGGGCATTTTGATAGAGCAGTTGGGCTTTTGCCTTTTTATGATCTTGTTACTGATGTATGGTGGTGGCTGGAGTCCAGAGATATAACAAAATGGGGAACATAACAAACTACAAAATGCATAGTTATTTACCAGCTAATAAGACTGCTCACAGAAGCACTGAAATTCAATGGGATTTAGAATCCCAGGGACCCTATTATTTTGGAAAATGGACCATATGCTTTCAAGGCATTTGGGCAGCTCTGAAAACTTCATCACTTCTATGAGAGCAGCACAGACCTTATGTAATATCACAGGCAGCAGCCAGAGCTGTTGAAAGTAAAACCCCCAAAATGGCCTGATCTTCTATTGTTTCTGAAGATGCAAATTCCTCTTTTCCTGATGTTAAGTAACTTTTGGGTGTTGTCCTCTGTTAAAAAAGGAGTCTGCCGTATGTTGCAAAAAGATGTTTATAAATTCCCTCACATGCCTGTCAATCCAGACATCCCTCCTTATTCCTGTTATGTTTATTTATATAGATACATATAAACCCCAAAATCTTGTACTTATTAATCAAGGTGATTCAGCGTATGCCTCCCACTGTCTTACTTTGATTCCGATCTTATTCCAAAAAACAGCCCTAAATATCACTGAAGTTACTCATAAAACATGGTACTGCTCTGCATGAGTAAGACTATTTGAATCTGGCCTGGAGTAAAGTTACTAATTCTCAGTGAGAAGCAGAGCTAGACAAAGATTGCAAAATACTGTCCATTAATCTGTTCTTGAATTTTTAAACATATTTTTTGGTCTCTGTTCACTCGTGGATCTCTGAGCTAATGAACTTGTTGACAGGAATGTTCACCATAACAACCCATTTACAGCAAATATTGCAAGATCTTTGCACTCTTTCCTTCATTCAAAATAATACCAGTCTCCTTCCCCAAGAAATGACCTTCCTGTTTTAGGGTTTTGTTATTAATTGTGAATATTTACATTGGTAAGATGTTTTGTTTGTTTTTATAAATCTTCCTCCAGCAACAAAACAGAATTAAGCCACTTGAACTAGAATTTAACAAAGAAAGACATTAGAGGTCCAATGCCAAGAGAAAGAATGGCCCAGAGGTTGGAGCTGTGGTGGGAGATGTGGAAGTCAGTCCTCTGTCCACCAAAGTCTTGGCTGTGTGGGAAGTCAGCAGTGTTGTACTTCAACTCCCCATGCAGGAACACTCTAACTTGAAGGGCACTGAAAGGTTAACAGCTTTCGGGATCTCAGGTACACTGGGGGATGCATGAAGGATACATAATACTGACAAATCATTTGCTTGTGACCCAGCTATATAAAAAAAAAAGAAAAGAAGTGTAGAAATGACTTAATTACAAATTCCTTTACCTAAAGATGTCATTTAGTCGACTGGTGGATATTTTCTTTGAGGAGATTATTCATGGAGCAAGGTTCTAAAATAAAAATTGAGGAGGATGGAGCAAAGCTGGGCTTTGGTGAATACATCCAAACACTAGACACATTGCAAACAATCTGAGCCTGTTCCCAGGCAACTCCCAAGCAGAAAATAGGCACCACTGCTCTGATTGCTTTCTCTATGGTTTGTTTACCTACCTGTAGGGTATTCTTCAGAGCCAGGAGGCACAGTTGTTGACCTCATTTTGCTTTGGACCTGGCCTGTAATGAGAGCTATACCCACACCAAGCTTCAAATTTCACGTACTTTGATGTGGCCTTTTACAAAGAAAGAAAAATGGTTAGAATTTTTATTACAATAAGAAAATGCAATTTTTCATTCCCTCCTCATTTCAGGAGGTCTGAGGGGATTTTACTCAACTTCCTCTCTACCTTCAGGCAGAGACCAAATCTGAGAAATTGCAGACCAATTTTGGAAAGTTCTCAGGATGTGCAAATTAGGGACTCATGATAGAATCATAGAATGGTTCAGGTTGGAAAGGAGCTTAAGATCATCAAGTTCCAGCCCTCCTGCCATAGGCAGGGACACCTCACACTAAGCCATGTCAGCCAAGGCTCTGTCCAACCTGGCTTTGAACACTTCCAGGAATGGAGCAGTTACTACTTTAGGTGACTTGTTCCAGTGCTTCACCACCATTACAGCAAAGAGCTTCTTCCTTATGTCCAATATAAACTTCCCCTGTTTAAGTTTTAACCCGTTACCCCTTGTCCTATCACTACAGTCCCTAATGAACAGTCCATCCCCAGCATCCCTATAGGCCCCCTTCAGATACTGGAAGGCTGCTATGAGGTCTCCATGCAGCCTTCTGTTCTGCAGGCTGGACAGCCCCAACTTTCTCAGCCTGTCTTCATACAGGAGGTGCTCCAGTCCCCTGATCATCCTTGTGGCCCTGCTCTGGACTTGGTCCAACCGTTCCATGTCCTTTTTATGTTGAGGACACCAGAACTGCACACAATACTCCAAGTGAGGTCTCACAAGAGCAGAGCAGAGGGGCAGGATCACCTCCTTCAACCTGCTGGTCACACTCCTTTTGATGCAGCCCAGGATACGGTTGGCTTTCTGGGCTGCGAGCGCACACTGAAGCCGGCTCATGTTCATTTTCTCATCGACCAGCACCCCCAAGTCCTTCTCCGCAGGGCTGCTCTGAATCTCTTCTCTGCCCAGCCTGTAGCTGTGCCTGGGATTGCTCTGACCCAGGTGTAGGACCTTGCACTTGGCATGGTTAAACTTCATGAGGTTGGCATCAGCCCACCTCACAAGCGTGTCAAGGTCCCTCTGGATGGCATTCCTTCCCTCCAGTGTATCAACCGAACCACACAGCTTGGTGTCATCGGCAAACTTGCTGAGGCTGCACTCAATCCCACTGTCCATGTTGCTGACAAAGATGTTTAACAGGATTGATCCCAGCACTGACCCCTGAGGGACACCACTTGTTACACATCTCCAGTTGGGAAGCTGCTGCTCAATGTAGCTTGTTACACGTGCTTCTGGGTATCTGCTTCAGAGCAGGTGCCCCTTCAGCCCTGCTTTTTTCTGATTTATAATCTTCAATCAGAAGAGTGTCTGATAAAAATGATGGGAGGCTTTTCCCTGTTGGGACCAGGATGGCTAGAAGGTAGTCAAGATATGGCCTTGCATAGCTGAGAACTGTCTGCCGAATGCTGGAGTGTGGCATCAAGTAGAAAAATGGTTCCCAAAGCCTGACAAAGTCCAGCAGGGTCTTGCTGTTTACTCAGAGGGCTTTGCCACTGAACCTATCAGCCCCAGACGCATGGCGACTCAGGGAGGAGGAGAGGAATGGCAGCTGAATTCAGGGGTGCTCTCTTTTGGCAACATCCTAAAACCTAGGACAGACTATAGCCTGGGCTTTTGATGATGCAGTATTTACTACTGATCAAGAGTTAGCACTGATCTGCTTTTGCAATGTTCAGTGTTCAGAAGAGTGTGGTGTGCCCTTACCAAGAGCAAATGTGAGCCTTATCTGAATTCAGCTGGTATTATTTTCAAGCCCAAATTAGATGCTGTGTTAGACATTCTGGCAAAATACACTAGCAGTACAGAAAAAAGTCCATAGAACTGGAAAAAAATGCTGTGAATTTGCTGTTGTTACATCCACCGATTTAGGAAAAAAAATCAGTGTGAAGGCACATTCCCTAAAATAAAAGAAATAAAATGTCTTGTATCCACTGGCAGGCACTGGAGCTCCCCAGCAGCGGCTGCCTGGGAGCAATAGAAACAACTGCATGCAGCTTCTTGGCCACAGTAAACAGCAGCGCAGCGTTTGCCCATCCGAGGGAGAAATGTGCACTTTGCCATAGGTGTAGGTGGCTGATGCTTCTATCTCTTCCTTGGCTATAAGACACCTACCCCTCATTTGAGATACTGCACTGCTCCAGGCAGAGCTGGAGGAGACAGAAGGCGTGAATGGACAGCCAAGACCAAGCACAGCCAAGGGACTGGCTTGGCTCTGGAAGGCAAAATGCAAGCTGAGCCATTGGAGCCGGCTGTACACAGATGAGAAGGAAAATGCACAAAGTGATAAATAACTTTGCTTGGGCCGCCAGGAAGGGCTGCCAGAACATTCTCGCTTGGCTATACTCTGACTTGGCTCGCCCGCTGCCGCCGGCCCCCCTCCTGCACAGACGAAGTGCCGGGCCAGAGCCATGCATGCATCTCCGGGCCGGCTCACCCTGTCCCCTCACTGCCCAACCTACCCCTCACACTGCTCCCCTCCATCCGGATGGCCATCCCAGAGGTACACCCAGCAAGAAGGTGTGGAGATATAAAAGTCAGGAGGCTTTCCATTAGCTCGGGTTGTTTTTGGAGGAGCCACCTCTCTCATTGCTCCCCCCAGCAATCTGGACAGCATCTGCCTTAAGCGTCATTATACTGTACTCCATCCCTGGGCGGCTAAAAAACCTTTTCCAAGGGTCAGCTCTGCACCCTTCCTTACAAAGGCAAGTAGCGTGTACAAGTGGTCCGGATGGTTTTAGCAGAGGTGCTTGGATAGCTGCTTTCTCACCTGTGAGTGCCTGGCAGTTGGCAGAGCAGGGATAGATGACTGGAGTCACAGCATGGGGTGTGCATAATGGGAATGCACTGCCAGTGCCATCCGTGGCAGCATGGAAATCAAAACAGTGCTTCCTCCAGCACCCTGTGGTGCTACCAACTTGGTGCCTAAGCAGAGTGGATCTTATAGAGGATTTGTCAGGGGAAAAGAGATGTCTGCATTTCTCAGTTTCAGCTGGCAGCTCCAGCTTGAGAAAAGCTATTGTTACAGGATTTCCAGCGTCTCATTGCCTGTGATGCACATTGAACATATGTCTTTGTTTAGTTGCCCATTATTTAACCTAGATTTTTTCCCCCCTTGGGAGACTACAGTGAATTCAGGGCAGGGCACATGAATGGTTTAGTTTATCATTTTCCAATATAGACTGTCTTGCACTTCTGTATAGTGAAAATAATATGTTGTCAGGTTATCCAGTTGCCACCTCATTTTATATGCTCCATAATAAGCAATTTGTAATGATCCATACTCGTAAGAAGTCTAAATAATCCAAACATTGCCATCTCATAGCAGATAACTACTAAATATTTCCATCAGCACTGAATCATCCTAATCCCTGGGAGAGCAATGTACACATTTTCGGAGAAACGGTTTGCCACTAGAAAATCCCTTTTCAGGAGTACATGGTTTGCTTTTGAAACCCTATAGACTTTGGAAAAATTCAGTTTCAGGGGAGATATACTATTTTATTGGAATTTTGTTGTTGTTGTTGTTCTAAGTTGCATCTCTTTTCCCCTTTTCCTCCTACTGTTACGCATTCATTGTACAGTGGATGTGTCTTTCCACAGGACATGGCTCATTGCAGTGGTACGTTGAAGATTATGGGCATGTCCTTACGTTTACCACAAGTAATTTTTCCAACATATTCAAATGCCTAGAGTACTCTGATTAGTACACATTCACCCCAGATTTGTCCTGCATGCCACAAAATGCCCAAGGATCCCCATAGTCACTGAAAAGAGAGGAGTGCTCTTGGAAAGTGTTTCATTCCCCCCAGGATCCAGATGACCCTTGGCTGTAGCTGTCGCACCTCCTGACAGCTGAGGTGGTATGTTATTCTCCTAGTTAAATGGGGTCCTCAATTAGACAGATGAGTTAGGTGCCTAAAATGGCTCAAGCTGAGCCTTGGCCAAAGCACTTCTTTTGCTCTTCCACTGTTTGGTGTTAAACCGTTTTACTCCTGTGCAAACAAGAGACCCCGGTACCATTCCTTACACTTTAGTGTCTGTTTTCTAAACAGCCAGTCTGATGGGGTAGCTGCCCTTAGGGATTTAAAACCTATGTTACTTCTACTGTTTTTATATGGCATGACTTGGCATGATGTGACATCCCTGTTTGGCTTGAATGAGGGACTGACCAGTGACTTGGACTGCCTGACGGACTATAGTCAGAGACTAATAACTGCCTGCATACTGCTAGGAGGAACCCCCTGGGGTGGCAGGGGGACCACTGCCAGCTCTGCTCTGAATTAACATCTTCACTAAGGAGCAGGCAGGGAGATTAGGAAGCCATGGAAAGAAAGACAAGATATATCGAAACCCCCAGTGTTCTAGCTGCTGAGAAGTCAGCCTTTTGAAAATAGCCTGAGTAGGTTGTTCAGGTCAATCAAGCAGATAAGTAATCAGGAACCCACACTGTTCCCCAGTGAGATTTAACATTTCAGATGTTAAACTGAACTGAAATTGTTTGTACACAGAAATGATCTTAAGCCATACACTTTACTGTGATTTCCTAAAAGAAATTGTAAGTTTAGGTAGAAAAATCACTGCCGTACATATCCTCAAGCTGCTAAAGCAAGGCTGTAGAATAAATGGGGTTCCCTGCAGTAATTTTTTGCAGAGAAAAAAATTTGCAGAATAAAAACAGGGTTTTTTGAGAGCTGCTTTGAAGCACCTCTCTGAAGGAGAAACACCTCGGAAAAAATCTCAGGTGTCAAAAGAGGAAGAAATTAATAAAATAAACTCTAAACTTGAGTCTTTCTGTTTTTCTAGCTCTTCTTTAGAACTGTATTTCTAATCTTGTAGTAATAATAATTAAAAAACAGTACTGCTTTTTTCAATTAGAATAACATCGTTTTCTTCTTTAACCTTGAGTAGACTTCTGAAGGAATTCAGATAACTCTGGAAAGCACCAGGCTCTCTGGGTTTTTAAAAATATTTCTGAAACCAGGAACACTTTAAAGGGTTTGACTTTGCAGAATACATCATTATTCAGTTCTCTGACAAACGGGTCTGGTTCCTCCTCTTTTGAACTTGCTGTTGTCTGTTGTTGGGTTTTTGTTTGTTTGGCCTTTGTTTCATTTGTTTTGGTTTCTTTTACTTTCTTGGTCACAGAAAGCCCAGATATTACAGTCAAATTACGTGATTTGACACTGGAGGGGGACACCTCCCCAAAGGTTTGTCCTGCTAAACCTGATCTACATTTTTAAAGAGCAGCGAATGGAAGTACAAATGGATATAGGAGACAAACCAATTATCTCCTGTTGTTTAATCAGCTGTGCAGCCAAGCATGAAACTCCAGCTCAGGAGTGCTGTAGCTCTCTAGGGCATTGGTACTATCAGACAGAAAAGCAAACCAGTTGGAAACATCTCCAAGAAGTGATGTGTAGAAGCCTCTTATATTTGCTGTCTTGCTTCAATATAGGAGACTGTGCTAGGCATATAGCAGATCAGTGCTGAGCCATTGCACAATGGTGTCCTGGAAACTTGGGGTCTTTTTGTCATTTTGTTCCTGGTCTCTTCTCTGTCCATGGTCAAGTGGCCATCAGCTATGGCATGGTTACCTCTGTCCTTTATTTGCAGTCTCACCAGGAAGAGTTCCTAAACTAAATGGTTGTTCAGGGCTGGTATTTTGTAACTTCTCTAAATTATGTACAACAAATTATGATATTTTTAAAAAAGGTGGTCTAGGGGCTGACAGAGGAGCCACAGACCTCTTCTGCTGCTCCTCATCTTGTTGGGCAATATTCTTGCTGGCTGTTCACATGTTATGCCCTCACCCAGGGAAGCTCTCCTTCCATGGTACCTGAGAGATGTGGGGTTAAAGATGCTGTAGCTCCAACCTTCTTCTCAAGACCTTCTTTGGGAGGATACGTACTGTAGGTGGGATAAAGGATACAAGTCATACAGCTTTTCTGTACCTACAGGCTACAGCCCATTTCTGTGTATTTATTTAAAAAACGTGACATTGTTTTAGGTTGACTTCTCTACATTTTCAGGCAGAAGTGCAGTTAACATGACCTCTATTAAAATGAATGTGGGTGTTATTCATATATCAAATTGCATTCTCTTAATGAAATCACTATGAAATAATGTCTTGAGTGATAGCAGTATGAACTGGGGTAGCCCCAAAGTGATGTGAAATAACCATAGCAATAGTTAAGCATTCTGGGCTGTTGCCGTGGCTACTAGCCTATTTGACTTGCCATTGCAGTGGAAGAATATTAGCCAGGAGACAACTCATTTCTGAGACTCCCACATGACAATAGTACTTTCTGCCAAACCTCCCTCCCCCCAACAGAACTGAAACAAGACAAGACGTCAAACTGTTACTGTTGTCGATTCCTGCAACGTGTCCCAAATGGGAAATTAGATTTTCAAATGTCATTAGAAGGGGTACTTGAAAACATATTTAAAAGTTTTCACATAGGCTTCTAAAAAAACAACCACCAAAAACCAAAACCCAAAAATTGTCAGGTTTCCACAGAAATTCATCGTATTTTTCAAAAGATAAACTGTACTAAACTGAAGTATTTTAACCAAAAACCTTAGTATATGTTCTGCAAAACAGTACTGTGGTGCCCTTTAGGAGTTCAATCTGAATGTTCCCCTTATCTCACATGGATCAGAGGGGGTGATCTGAGAAGCTCTCTAAGTGTGTACTGAGATCCAGTGTTCCAATATTCATGCTGTAAAATGGCTCCTGTTGACTTACACCCTGGAAAAAAAAACATACATTCTGCTCTTGTCCTTCAGGAGTCCTTATTCTTTTGGTGGATTTTTCTACTCCTTCCAGATACCTAATAGGAAAGCTGTTAGCAGAAAGGCACTCTTAGCATAACCTGAAAACAAAGCCCTTCGGATGTCCTCACCTTGAATGTATAAGAGGGAACCTGCTCTTCAAAGTCCAGACCAGTGTGTTCTGCTGCACATCTGAAAGGACTTCGCTTCCAAGAACAAGTCAACAATGCTTTGTACAATAGCTATGAGGATGTTCTCACATGATATTTGTAGAGATGATGTTGAATGTATGTAGTAAACAGAGCAGTGCTTTTTCAGCTGAAAATCATGTGCATGATTGTAGCTATAAAGCCTCACAAAACCTCAGGGTTGCAGTTCTCAACAGCAGCATTTTAGAGATTCAAAGGAAGGGTAAGAAGAGCGAAGTATCCCAGTATCCCAAATGTTTCACCACAGATGAGTGTCGTGCTTTAGATGTTTTGTTTGGCCTGGTTTGTGAAATGTAGGTGTACAACCAGAGCTCTGCATCCCAGCACTGAGAGGGCTGGGGTTTGTACAGAAATGCCACCAGCTCATGGTCATCTGCAGAGCAGTTATTGGAAAAGACAATGGTCTTCAGCTTTCATTTCTCTGGCTGCTCCTGCCGTGGAAACTTGTAGCAGTGATGCTCATTGAGCAAGGCTGAAGTGGATGTCTGGAATGGAGGCAGCAGCAGAAAGGCTGCAAGAAATTCCCCCAGTTAGCAGGCCGTCAGGATCTCAGCACATCTACGTGCTATTTCTCAGGGTGCCCAAATAGGGAGACAAAGCACAGTGAGTAAATTTGTATGACTCACCAAGGTGGGACAGGATGGAGAAGCTAATCCCTGTCAGCTCCTAAAGAGTACGAAAAAGCAGATCCAAAATAAGCACATCATCACCAATCTCCAGAGAGTCCAGGAGACATGAGAAGATCATGATAGCTGGTGCCTCTCATCCTCCATATCCTTGCAAGGGATCCTGGGCTGGCCACTTAGAGACAAGAGTCTTGGTGCCAGCTTGATGGATTGGCTGCTTGGATATGTCTTGGTGCCAGTGAGTATGTCAGTGTGAGAGAAACTGGTCTTATTTTAAGAACATCCCCTCTTCTCGAAGATCCTGCACTGAACTTCGCCGCATTGTTGCAACATTATTTCCTACATTCATTTAAAGAGGAAAAAGTAGCTCAAGACCCTGCTTTCATCCCAACGTGAGTCAGTCCTGTGTGCACACAACAGTGTGCAACCTTGGTCACTCCCAGCGGTGAATCCACACCGGCACTTGGGGCGCTTGAAGTAAGGATGTGTTTCAAGAGGTAGTTGAGAAGAAAGAATCTGGTAGGAAAAGGACAAAGCTGCTTGCATCCATCAAAGTGGCTGCAAGGAGGTGTAGATGTGGGAGATGCTTAAGAGCCAGTGTTCAGTGCTCTGTCCCAGTGATGGCTGGAGAAAACCCGTATGCTAGGTGTGGTCTCTGCTGCATCAAAGTGTGTATCTGGAGCCTGCTAAGGAGGAAAGGCAGTCTGAACAGAGATTTGTGGTGGTGTATAGTTGAATCAAAGCATAGCGCAGCTCCCCCCTCGTCCTGTCTCTCCTCCTCTTTTCATGTCCCTTAATACATAAAAATAAAGATCCTTTATGTGAATAAAAGTAGAAGGCACCTCCCCTAAGCATGTTTTTAAAAAAGCCAAAAATAGTCCCAAAGTCTCAACCAAAAGCGAGCATAGCCAGGATTTCTGTGGAAAATGTCTGTAGCTGGAGGGGGGCAGGGGGAAGGCATTCAGGCAGGGTCCTCCTGGGCATTTCTCCTTGCCCCTGACCCAGCTGCCTGCTCTCCCCTGCCACCCTGCTGCTGTGGGGGGGTGACCCAGCCGCAGATCTGGGGCTGGGTTGCTGGCCGGGCAGCTGGCCCCCCTGGGAGGCAGCAGAGCCTCCGCTGTGGGCTTCCCTGTCCTTCGTCTGACAGTTCTTGGCAGCTCTGGTGCAACGTGTTGTTAACAGCAGTCCTAATTAATGGGGAACATGTGTGTGTTGCAGAAACCTTTTTGTTTTGTTTTTTTTTTTTCTTCTTCTTCTGTTTGGTGGAAATACCATAAAACTGTTTATATGCACTGTAAAAGGGACAGGAGGGGATTTACTATCTTCCTATCCCAAAGATTTCCTTTACCTCAGATCAACCCATTTTGGGAACAGGCACTTCCCTAATCCCTGGGTGTCTTTTCCTAAATGCTTTCACGCATCTGCACCCCTCTGTCCTGCATTCCTGCCATACCATCATCTTGTCCTAATGAAAAATAGCAGCCTTTGGCCCTGCCAAGTCCTTCTTCTTTTTTTTTTAAGGCAAAATCCTGTTTATCAAAAAGAATTTCAGAAGCTTGTTGACTTTTTCCATTCATTAACTTAAATTTTTGCAAAAAATGAAGAAACTTTTGCTTTCCCAACTGTTTTCCCTTCTTGAGTAATAAGAAAACAAATGTTTATATACCATCTGCCACCAGCATATTTTACAGATGATGTGGCAGAGTCATATCTGCAGTTCACCTCTAGCTCAGAAATAAGGGTCCCATGTCATAGGTGACTTGTTCTCCAGCACAAAGAGTGTTTTGGTTGGCTTGAGAATAAACACAGGGAGAAGAGAGCAAGGGGATGCACAGATCTGTCCTCGGTTGGTGCTGAGCACCAAGAGAACAACTGAGCCTGGTGCAATGCAGAAGGTCTCCAGTCTCCCGTGAACATGTTAGGACCCAGGGAATAGAGGTACAGTGGTGCAGGGCTGTGCTGAGATAATATATTCGGAGTAAGTTGGACCTTTGCAGTCCTTTGTGGTGTCCTGTTGTGCAGAACACACACACTCACACTGTTAATTGCAGTCAGCCCTTGACCAACAACAACTTTGAGACCTCCTAGGGTAAATAATGATAAGATAGGACATACCCATAAAGCTGTGCGTGGTCCTTCCTTGAGCATCAATCTGTAGTGATACCTGTACGAATCCTTTCACAGGGGGGATGATTAAGACTTAAGACATGGGAAGACAGCCCTAATTAATCTGGTCTCCTTAAAGGGGGGGAAATACTCCTGTTCCCATTTTATAAACGCTGAAGTAGAGGGTAAAACAGACAAAGAAAAGCAGTGCTGGTGGAAGCTGGTGAAGAAAGCCATAATGCACACCTGCCCTTTGAAGTTTCCTACTGCCAGGATGAGGAGAAACAACTGACCACATTCTGGATTTCCCTAAGATCTGTAGAGACTTTCACAGCTCTGGTACTGAAGCATCATCCTTTGGTGGGTTCTCCCGAAGCCAGATATATATGGTGGGTTGCAGGCCTGAAAAACAGCACAAGGGCTATGGAGTTGTGCTTTCGACATCAGGTTGCATGCACACACTGGTAACTTGGAAAAAACCTGTCACATCCTTACAAGTCTGGCAGGAAATGCTATCCTAGCCTGTATCCAGGTTCCTGGATGTGTTTGCTGAAGGTCCTGGGAGACTGGGTATCAACAAAGAACAGCTGTCCAGTCCCTCCTGGAGAAGGACGTTTCTGAACACAGATGTGGGGAGTGCCTGTTTTGGAAGGTGTGGCTTCACCCAGCTACTCCTTGAACCTTGATTGCCATGGTAAGGCTTTCAGACATGTATAGTGTACATAGGAGGGGAGCATAATGATGAATAGCAATCAGTATGCAGTTTTGGCTTAGGGTGAAGTTAAATCTTACATTTTCCAGGAGAACGTTATTTCTGGTGGTTTTGGTGTTTTGCATTAATGAACAAGTTCTGAAATTCCACAGATAACATATTTTCCTATATTTGCCCCAAAAGGGGGGGAAAAAAGAAGGCCATTCATGAAACTTTGCCCTTTGTTTCTTGTGGAAGACAGCAGAAAATTTGAGACCAGAGCATCAAATGTTTCACTTCTCATCAAACCCATGGAAATGTCATTTTTTCCAGGTTTACCAGAGCCGCAAATATGTTCACAGAAGCTGATACTACCAGTACAGCTAATGGACCAGATACACAGCCAGCATTAGTTGGCATTGCCCTGTGGTATACTTGTTACCTCAGCAGCTTGCCAACCATGGTATCATTTTCCAGATGATTTGCATTGAACTATGACAATTTATATTCACTGAGGATCTGGCCAGCTGACACCCACCCAGGAGGACTTGGTTTTATGGAGCTTTACCCATATCTTATAAACCAACCTGATCAAAATGCCCCACCTTTATGTCAGGTCATCAGTATCATGATGACATTTCCTCCATGGCAATGCGTTGTGTGACTTTGTGACATATCTGGCAAAGCTCCACTGAGAAGGTCCAGTCTTGGTAGATACAAAAAGGAAGAAAAGCGAGCAAGTGGATGAAACCAGTGGAATCCCCAAGATTAAAGAAGAGATGGGGTCATTTCTGAATGACTAAAACACACCTTGGCTGAGGTTACTGGTCTGTGACAACCTTGAAATCTTATAGACACTGTGTTTTTTCCCCACAGCCTGCCAAGACCTTGCTGACACACCCAGCATAAAAAAAGAGTCAGCATATGCTATATCCTGAAAGGTTTCTGTGTTATCCTCCTCTAACATATTTAATGCTTTAGCACACAGATGCAGAGAGCTTCATCTTTTTTATTTTTTTATTTTTTTATTTTTTTATTTTTTAATTTTTAATTTGAGAAGCTAGTTCTATTCCCTTCTATTCACTTCTATTCCCTGTTTGGTTCCCAGATTGAACCTGTCCAGTTCCCATCCTTTGTGCTTTCAGGCAAGGGGAGCTTTTCTAAGTGTCTTATTTGTGATGCCTTCGGAACTCATTCATCCTCTATTTGGGCTTTTTTATCTACTGAAGACAAGACTCAACTTTTTCCTTCATTTCTTTCATGCTCTCTCATCAAGGGCATGACAAGCACCCAGTCCTTCAGTGAGCACTCCCTTCCCCAATACAGCTACAGTTTCTAATTACATACATTTAATCTACATGCAGCTTTAAAGGAAATACACTTAACAACATACACTGCTCTTTTCTGAACACTGATATCTGAGCAAATAACATTTCAAACTTCAGGTAACACAACCCCATTTGCCTTTAGAAGCGCAAGCTAGTGATCTGCTGTAAAGCTGGGAATTAAGAGTCTGAAAGACAGGGAAAAATACCAGAAGAGAAGAACAAACCCACCCATTCTGGATTTTCCCAAGATCGAGAGAGTGTCAAACAATGTACATCAACTGGGTGCATAGCTGGCTTCTCTTCATCCTCCCACCAAGCCTGCCTGTTTCCCCTAGCACTTGCCTCCATTGGCAAGGTACCTCTGCTGCAGCTGTGGAGGAGCTTGTTGGGCTAAGGGAGCTGCTGTCCACATTGAGCACACACAGCAGGAGTTACGCTGCAGCATTTTCCCACCAAGTGTCTGTCCTGGCTTGTTTTGACTCTGTTTGTAGCTATACATACTATTTTTTTCCTGGATGCTGGCTTTGAAATCCACATTGCCTTTTTCTTCAATTCTCTTGACAAATGGCTCTGTTTAATCTAGGCCTCCCCATATTTCCTCTCTATTTCTCTTTCTCTTGAATCTCAACCACAACTGGGGCTGCAACCAAGGACTCTTTGACAGACATCTTCAAAGCAATCTGTTTCAGCCTTCAGCTCAAGACCAGTTGTAACTTATTCTGTGGCCAGCCTTTTTTTTTTTGTGTGTGCAATCTCTGCTTTAGAGCATATTATTTATGTTTCTTCTTTGTGGGTAGAGAAAAAGGCATTCCTCTGATTTCTGGCCTGTGGTATCGCAGCTAGCTTTTCTCCTTGCCAAGTAGATCAGGCACCTCAGGACTAGCAGATGTCAGACATCAGCTGCCTGACTCGTCCCACAGCAATCCTATAGCTTTCTAGGTACAGCATGGAGTACTGTAAAAGCTTTCCATATATTTAGTACTTCACAGCCTTTGTAAAATACCCATTTTTGTTTCAGCCACTGACTGTGGCCTTTTTTTCTTATTTGGGGTTTAGTAACCACCCAGCGCTTGCATAGTTCTTTAGATAGACCTGTCTCAGCTTCATCTCCTTCCAACAGTAACAACAGTCCCTGACAAAAGCAGCTTGCCCTTTGTAAGGTAGGTGCAGGGCCCCTTCGAGATCCTGTCACATCCCCCCAGGACCTATTTGTGTGGTGAGAAGGGGTGGAACATGGAGTTAAGAAAAGGAGAAAGAGGCAATGATAAAGGACTTTTGGATGTCTTCATGTCTATAAAGGAAGGAGTTAGGAATTGGGATAGAGGAAGAAAACAAAAGAATGTGTTTTCTGGGGAAAGAACAAGAGATGGTGTTGTGGCAGAGATGCTTTTCTGAAAGTTTCCATAAATCAGGGATGAAGGCAACTATGGTTAGTAGAAATATTGATATTGCCTTCCTAAGCTGGTACAGGCACAGACAGATGAGGAAAAGTAGGGATGAGACCTTCAGAAAGATGCTTGTCTGTCTGCCTCTATCATGAGAGAAAATATATAGGGAGACTCTATGATGCGAAGAATTTAAAATAAGCAGGGGCTTTTCCATTCTGTCTCTGACGCCAGTCTGCAAGGTGAAGGCCAGCAGGCTGAGCCACAGAAGGCAATCTCTAGCCAAAGTACTTCACAAAATTGTTGTAGGGGAGAGCTAAGTGGCTAATGGCACAAGAGGCTGCAGAAGAATCACAGAATTAGAAAATAGTTAGGGTTGGAAAGGACCTTAACATCATCTAGCTCCAAACCCCCTGCAGAGACACCTCCCACTAAGCCTTCCAAGGCTCTGTCCAACCTGGACTTGAACACTGCCAGGGATGGAGCATTCACAACTTCCCTGGGCAACCCATTCCAGTGCCTCACCACCCTGACAGTAAAGAACTTCTTCCTTATATCCAATCTAAACTTCCCCTGTTTAAGTTTGAACCCATTACCCCTTGTCCTATCACTACAGTCCCTAATGAATAGTCCATCCCCAGCATCCCTATAGCCCCCCTTCAGATCCTGGAAGGCTGCCAAAGAATCTGGGTAATGACAGGAGGTGTGAGACACAACAAACATCAATGGGAATCAATTAGGAGTTAGGTAATATGAGGAGCTGTATCTACCTGAAGCACCATGTTGTTGGGAGTGGGTTGTCAGTGCTTCGCAACAGCCCAGGAGTAAATCAGACTCTCTGATTCCCCATGTTTAGTGAGAAATTCGACAGGTGGGCAGGAGGGGTGAGAATGCAGCAATTCCACAGGTTTTGGAAAACAAGTGATCTGGGAGAAGATGGGAGAAGGCAAACTTCTAAACCTCTAAAACCACATGGGATTGATGATTCTCCTCCATAAGACTGATTCAGACCTGCTTGAACTGTATTAGCTCTTACTTGTAGGCTGTAGCTTGGCTTATCAAGAAAAAGAAAAAAGAAAGGAGGGAAAAAATAAACCCCAAACCAGAAACAAACGAGAAGGGGAGCAGACGCAAATCCACACCACATTGAGCGGACGCATAATAGCACCTTGCAAATGGGTTCACCATGGGATTGCAGATGACTTAATAGTATATAACGGCCCACAATGCTCAAGTGACTCATTGCCTTTGCTATATCTGTTCAAAATCACCATATTGAGTAAGAGAGATTTGCCATCACTAAACTTCTAATAAATTCTGTTGCTTCACAATATCCATGGTTCTTCCAAGAAAAGTATGGCATATCTCATGCTCTGAGAATGCCTCAACCCACTCTGCACATGTGAACCATCACTATCATCCAGCCTCTTCTCATGAGGGGCTGATACTCCACTGCATTTGCATTGCTTGTCGCTTCATTTTGTCGGACTTCCACTTCAGTAGGTTGCGAATGCTCCATACCTGGAAGCATTCAAGACTAGGTTGGATGGGAATTTGAGCAACCTGGCCTAGTGGAAGGTGCCCTTTCCATTGGATGGTGGGGTTGGAACTAGATGATCTTAAGGTCCTTTCTGACCCAAACCATTTTATGATTCTATGAAACAAACCACTTCAAACTAAGGTCCTAAATTCCCTACCTTCCCCTCTACCTCTTAACTCCATTTACCCGTATTTCTTGGATGTATAGCAGAAGCTTATTTATTAGTGCTGTTCAGAAAATAATTGCACTGGTGACATTAGTGCAAAGAATGCCAGTCATATCAAAGGCCTTCTGTACACAGCATCATGTACACATGCACAGGAAGTAGGAACGCTCTGATCTACAAACTCTTGGATGCGGAAACAAACTTTCTAAAATCACTTTTATATGTAATGTTTTATTTTTACATTACAGCCCAGACTAATCTCTATCAGCTTGCCTTTTTCCAGAAAACTCTTTAGATGCTCAGCTGAATTAATTGTCACAGCTGACCTCAGGTTCTTAATTTTCACTAATTACTAATATTGGCAATTTCTCTCTGATGTCAGGATAGGCCTCGCTTGAGGAATGACTAAATAAGACCCTCAGGGTATAGTGCTCCATATGTTTTAGGAAAGGTTTTATTTTTTGTGTTGCTTTAGTGAGAATGTGGGAGAGGGTTTTAGAAAACGTTCTAGCTCAGCTTTCTTGGGTTACTTTTTCCATGAAAGGTAACAGATGCTCACTGTGACGTGAACGTTATTTCCATGCTTACAGAGAAGAAATAAGGACCAGTGTGATCCAGACTTAAAGGTTAGTTTATTTCAAATTATTTTGTGACGTCAATAGGCAATGATATATATAGCAAAATATTTTTCCTCCTTACCACAGGGCCTTTAAAAGTATATCTGTGTTGACTTAGTTGCCATAGCAGTGACTAACATGGATATATATACGTATGCACGTGCATACATGTGAGGAGGGATTCCCCAACCCTGGGGTTGATTGTGTTGGCTTCTGTGGTTGTATTTCCTTTTCCTTCCCCTGCTTGAGGTGCTCAAAGACAGCTTGTGAAGCATCCTGGAGTTGGGAAATCAATCTTTTCAGTCAACCATCTTGAAGCGTGGGCCTTATTGTGTTTTGCAGGGCACTGTTATTTAGTGCTTATCTCCTAAAACAGGTAGCAATGTGTGAACAAAGCTCCTACATTACTCCCTCAGTGCCGGGATGATTCGTGTGCAAGCAGGTGATGGAGATTTGCAAGGTGATGGGGCTCCACAAATAAATTAGGAGGCTATTAGTAGTAAATGCGCTGTTTACTATTTAGATGGTTTCACATGTGCTCAGATTGTGCTGAAAGGCCTTTGACATATTTAGTTTATCCTTACCTTAGAATAGATTTTTATCTCTGTGCTCATGTTTCAAACTGTTTCTCCCTTTCAGCAGACTACTAACGTATTTCAGAGATCTTCCTGTCTGTGGTGTCTGTTAGGGTCATTCCCTGCATTTTCTCTGCCCTGAGCTCTGCACCCTGTAAATAGCAGGAGTGTGATCCAGGCCTGGAATGGCCCCTGAGTTCAGCCCTTGAGAAGTGAAACACTTGCAGAGGGTTTCATGATCTCTTTTTGGTGGAGCTCGGTAGTCACCTAAATCTGAGCCCCAGTGAGTGGAAGCACACTGGGTGGTTTGGGTACAGGGGTGAAGCTGCCGAACTCCTCTGTGCTGCAATCCTGTCTCCAGTGTCACCATCCTGATGTCTCTCCCACCCCTTCTCCTCTCCTGCAGTCAGACGGCAGCAAAATCTGAGCAGGTAGCTGCAGGGAGGGAGTGAATGTGGTTTTTCTTGCTCTTTGAATATCTTTTGCTTCTCAAGTGACAAGAAACCTCAGGGCAATCCTGGATGTGATGTGGATGTAAGCGCCCTCCTTGTGGCTTTTGGAGGCTGGCAGGAGGAAAAGGGGTGGGAAAGGTTAATCACTATCTGAGAACAAATGGGTGAACATCTTCAAAACTACTGGCAAGTCCCATATATTTGTTGGAGGTGCAGTCAAACTGGACTTGGCCATGTGCTGAAGGAAGAGCACTTACACATAACACCATCCCAAAGAGCAGAAAGAGGGGAATCTGAGAACCTGAACCAACCTACATTTTTGTGTTTAAACTCTTGCATTCTTAATGCATCTTTCCCCCAGTGTTTTACTTATTGTGGCTTTTTCATTTTACCTATCCAAACCTATGCTTCTACACCTCTGCAGCCATCCAAAATTCAGCTTTTCCATTTTTGCTTGTGTGTGTTGTTACCAGCAAGTAAGATGCTGGAATGAGAATTTGGCTGGTCATTGTGTTGATGACAAATGAAAGGGAAGCAAACACAGCTTGCTTGTCTGCAGCTACAGTGGTTCAGCAGGGCTGGCAGTAGTAAAGACATGTTATTTGTTGATAAAATACATGAAGCCAAGCTCTGAGAAGGAGCTGAAATAGATGGTATCTCAGTGCTATCATCCGCCTGTTCCATCTGCACCTTCAGAAATCCTAGCTTGTTGTGCTGGCTTAACCTGGAGGAGTTGGAGTGGTGCATAGGTCCTGCTGGGTAAGATCAGGAGGGATGATCCTGGAGGGGCTGTGAGCACTTCACAGGTAGCACGATAAAAATCACAATGAGCCACTTGCAGAGGTGATATGCATGTGCACGCATATTTAGTCTTTGCCAACATAGCATGCGTGTCCATGTGCTTAATGTTTATACATATTTACAAATAACGTATACACACATACATGTATACATGTGTATGTTGATATACATGCATTGAAGTGCCATGTAAAGGAGTGAAGGCAGCATGTGCCAGCATGCAGGACAGTTTAACTGGTGCTCTCTGACTTTTAATCCCACCCCCACCAGCTCCCTTCAGGGTGATCTCACTAATACTGTTTAATGTCTTCCCTTTTATGCCACTGCTCTGTTGAAACTGAAAGGTCTTCATGCAGGGACTGTCCCTTCATGTTTGCATGCCCAGTACACAGTATGGGAGGCCTTGTCCCTAGCTAAGACTTCTGTAATACCAGAGGTAAGTGCAGCAACTGAGCATACTGCTGCCTTAAGGCATCCTGAGGAACAGCTCCCAGAGCGATTTTGAAGCAGAAGGAGGATTTGTTCTCTTAGTGGTGCGGTGGCTCCTGGAGTTAGGGATCCTTGGTGCGAAACAGTGAAGAAAAAGGTATCACTACTTTGTTTCAAAAGTCCTACCTCTAGCAGGGCAAAGATGTAGCCCAGTAAAAACGATGCTAGCCTTACCCAGACTCTCTTTTGATGCTTTGGGCTACACTCTCAGTCAAGAAAGGATCCCATAAGTGCATGCAACACAGTACCACTTGCAAAAGGATGCATGCATGTCAGGCTGTAGGAACCAAGGAATTTCCAGGAAGCTCAGGAGCCCTCCAAGCCCTTGACTTACAACATGTATCAAATCCTCATAATTATGGTGGTAGCACGAGTACTAAGAAGCAAACCTTGGACCACAAAGCTGTCATCCTAAATAGCCAAGAGGCTCAGGATGGCAAAGAAAGTGCAGCCATAGAGGGGAGATGTGACTTGCCAAGGTTAGATGGTGGGGTGGCAGGGTAGGCAAGAACAGTGGGCTGGGAGTCAGGCCACTATCTTAGCAACATGACCACATTCCCCGTAGTAATAAGAGTCATACTGAACCTTTGCCAAGAACCAGCTTGGCTCTATTCTGAATGGTCACCATTTCTGAGGGTTTTTTTGGGGGAAAGAACAACAGTTCAACAGTAAATAAACCCATTCTTTTCTAGTCCTAGAGTTACTAAAAGCAGAAACAATGGGGAACCAACACCTCTGTTTGTATCTTTCAAAACAAATGTCCTTCTAAATCTGCTTCTGCATCTCCTTTGAAGCATCCCAAGTAATAGGTGCTTCTACAAGACTTCTGAGCTTTGCTTATTATGGACACCATGGTGGGGAAACAGGACCATAACAAATCTGGCTTCTCACCAATTTAAAAGGTTGCTCTGGTAAGTCAAAGCCTTTTGGTATGGAATGTAGTCCTCATCTATTCATACATCTGATTTTAATTATATGATTTACTGATAATACACAGCAACAACCTCTCCCTTGAAAATAAAGTGTCTGACCCTCAGCTACTTTCTACACAAACAGATTGGTGATGAGTTTATGGATGTTAGGGACACTGGTCCAGACTCTAAACAACAGAGCCCATTTAATTTCAAGAGCTGAATCTCCACAAAATGTTCACAGCAAAGCCCCAGACTAGGTGCAATAAATCTAACACCAGCCAAGTTCGCAAACCCAGGCTGAATTGCAGGAAAGCCCTGGGCCAGGTTTGGAAGAAGCCCTGGGCCAGGTTTCCAGTTAGCTTTGAAGCCACATTTTTAAAGAGGCTCCTGATCAGGATTTTGATCTTCCCACAGGCTATGCTTCAAGCTATTTCCACCAGCCAGGATTTGAGCTCCTTGCTGCCAAATCCCAGACCTGCTTGGGGCAGAGCAGCAGCAATGTCCAGAGGCAGGTTTCAGCTGTGCCTGGCTCCCCATCCTGAGCAGCACTGGTGCCCCAGGGAAGGTGCTCTCAGCCCAGCTGGCAGCACAGGCAGGGCTGAGTGGAAGGCAGCTTCCCCTATAGATTGCAGCTGTTTCGTTTTCATCGGGTTTCAGCACTTGGCGTTTTGGGCTGAATTTCACGCCAAGTATTCAAATCCAAGAGGCCCACAAGCCTTGTGGACATGCAAAACCACCAATGTAATGAAAATTGGTTTAAAATTGATTTACTTAAAAAAAAATAAAATTCAAGCCACCATGTGGAAACATTTAGAAGAGTCAGTTATGAAGTTTAGCTAAATGGAAGTAAATGCCTTTGAATGTGTCCATACAAAGCACTGTACTGGTGAAAGTCAATCTATTTACTGTGAATTTTAAATAAACCAGTTGCGCTCTGATTTAATAACCAGGAGGGAGTAAAGTTGCCCAAATCACCAGTCGCCCTGCTTAGACTCCCAGGTGTGGACAGTCTCCCAGTCACTTTTGTAAACTTTCCAAGAAACTTAACTTTTTCTTTTTTTGGGAAGGTGTGTGTGTGAAATTCGTGTTCCCGTCCAGATCCTTAAAGATGCTTATTAAAATGTCTAAGCACCACTGATTTCAAAGAGGTTCTAATGCCTTTGAGGATCTTGGCTCACAGACTTCATTCCTTTTAACCTGATGGGAGGTTTCTGTTCTTCTTGGTCAGCTGAATAACTTGGAGCTGTAGGATCCTAAATGATTTAAATCCAGTAGCGGTTTATGATATCTTTTATGTTTCAAGGCTATGGAGTACTGTAACTGAAACACATACAATAGGAAGATGCTCCATAACCCCAAACTCTTCAGTCTCTTGTGGGCTTGTGGAAACCATCTCTATGCACAGTAGTGCTTGCTTGATGCTAAACCTCTTTGGTTAACACAGCCCATCAGGTTGTGTGATTGCCCTTATTTTGGGTTGTTTCTGTGTCACCTGGGCATCTTCCCATTGAACAAAAACCTCTTGCTTGCGCTAGGTTTAAATGGGGGAAAGAGTTGTCTTCAAGTTTCCCAGTAGCTCTATCCTGACAGTAGTGTGGAAGAGATTTGCAGCTGATGTTGCTGACCTCTCACAGTAGCACCAGTGATCTTTGTCTCACTGTTATTTCATTCTGGTTTTTTTTTCTTTTTTGGTCTCTGGGGTTATTTTTTTGTTGTTCTTCTTATTTTTGGTGTTTGTTTGCGTTTTTTGCTTGCTGGTGGTGTTCCGCAAACCCTACCTGTAGTGCCACAAGCGCAGGATGCCTCTGCTGCCCATCTTTCCCTTGCACATCTACATGCATGCACAGCTATGCATATAAACACAGCAGCCTCAAAAGTGATGTGATCAAAAGGTTTCAGAAAAGCTCTGCATGTTATGAAAAGTTTTGAGGCTCAAATCCCAAAGGGGGAACTCCATCATGAATTCCCCATGTATAACTGATCTGGGGAAAGGGATTAAAATGGGACAGAGCCTCTTGTTTTTTCTCCTCCCTCCTCCATGGCCCCTTTCAGAAAATTAGGGGCCCCTCTCTGAGGAGAAACTGTTGAAAACTGCACACTGCTTTCCCTTCCCCTTCCTCCTGAACATAGCCAGAACAGCAATATACATTTCTGAGGTTTGGCAGCAGTATCTGAAAGCATGAATTTTTTGCAAGAGAAGGACTGGCTGATGGGGTCCTAAGTGCATGTGGGCTTGGGG
The DNA here is from genome assembly GCF_033783945.1 of Neopsephotus bourkii. NCBI lineage: Eukaryota > Metazoa > Chordata > Aves > Psittaciformes > Psittacidae > Neopsephotus > Neopsephotus bourkii. The sequence continues at coordinate 6,338,627 of NW_026902266.1, forward strand.
GATGCTTGGACTAGGGAAGGGAAGGCACCTGTACCTTCTCTTCCTGCCACTGCTATTAGAGATCTTGTTCCCATTGCTTCCACGTTTATTCCCTGGGTTGTGATTATTGATGACCACATTTATTCCCTGGGTTGTATCACCAGCCGCTGGAACGAGACCTGTCAGCTGATATTTGTGTCTGAACCTTGGTTTCATAACAAAAGCAGAGACAGTTGCTCTTGCAACAGACCTCTTTTGGACTGAACAAAAACATGTATGACCCATGTAGTCAAGAAATACAATGTTAGCTAAGCTAGTCTGGAGCTAGCGATGATACTGTTTTATGTGAAGTTTTCCTCCACTGTAACATCACTGCCTTCCTTCTCCCAGACTTGTCTCTGTCCACCTCTTGCCTGACATGGCACCAGCCCCCTTAGCTTGCTGAAAGCTCCCTTAGTCAGCTTTGGTTCTTGTTACTGTGATATCCAGACAGCTATCTTGCACCACAGCACACACGCATGTTTTTAGGACCATGATGAAATCTAGTGATGCTGTCTCTTACGACTCAGAGGAAAAAATTTCCATTCCATTTCAGAATTATCATGGAAAGATTTGAAAAGCTTGGGGGATGGGAAAGGAAAGTTTTGTTGTCCAATGAATCTGAAACTTGAAGTATTTTCATGGCTTACAAGCTGAAAAGCCTTTCCTGCATTTCTTCCTCTGCACCTTTCTTTTCTGTAAAAGGAGAAGGAAGAGGAAAAAAGAGGACAAAAAAAAGGTATTCTTTCCCCTCCTGGAAAAGGGTTGCAAAATGTCAACCTATAAATGAAATTTTGTCCAAGCATTTTGCTAGAGCTAAATTCAAACCTGATATTTTGTTAGAAAGAAACCTTTATTTAACAAAAAATCCAGACTAGTTCCCTTTTTGTTTGTGCCCATAAATGAACATTTTTATGTCTTTTTTTTGCCCATGTTTGAACAGCATCTAGGATGCGGAGGTCCCAGGGCACGCCTGAAGCCTCTGAGTGCTGCAGCAGCTTGTGTGATGTGCCTCAGTGTTAGCTTACAAATATTTCCTCATTGTCTAATGCAGAGCATAAACACATACTTGTTGCCTTCCTCAGCTTGGGATGCAAGGAGGCATTCATTATCCAGCAAGCGACTGCCCTGTGATCAAACTTCCTTCACAAGCCCATGGCAGCAGGGTAGATGTAGCTATTCCTGCTGCCCCTGAAGTTCAAACCCCCATCAGAGGGGCTGCAGCCATCAGCGTGGGAGAGAAGGGCTGCTGTTGTTCATGTTTTTACATGGCTGAGTTCCACTTTGGCAACGGGAGAGACTGCAGTCTGAAAGCCGTGGGCTGATAAGTGGTTTTTGAGAGATAAGATATGAAAGACTCTGTAATTCTGGATGTGAGTGTTGAGTAGTTTATATGTGTAAGTCCAGATGTTCGGTAGAAGGAGCTGCTCCAACCCTTCAGCTGCATAAGTCTGCTTGCACGTGTATGGTCTGGTGCGCTCGTGGCACTGGAGAAGCAATGGCCCCTGGGTGCAGTGAATGGGGCACTGTTTCCTGTGGGATTCAAGGGAACCAGAGGGTTAATATTCAGACAGTGCTCTACTTCCATTTTGCTTAGACACAGCCATATTTCACCCAGAGGATGAGAATGCTTTCTGATCATGGAAGCTGCATCCAAATATACAGCTCAAACTGGCAGGGCAGGGAAAACCCTAGAGCATCTGCACCCTGAAGGCACTGCAACTCAGGCACATTTCTTGGTCACAGGGGCTGCCTGCTTTGCTAATCGCATGAGACACTAGTTTATTACTGGCCTACTAAATGCTAGTGCTGGTGTGGATATCTAAGGCATCCAGAGCACAGAGAGGCTCAGTTATAGCCTCCCTGCTTTCTCCCTCAACTCCCACATGAGTAAGGAGCAAGGTGGAAAGTAGCTCTCCATTTACATCTGATAGACCTAAGGTGACAGTGGTCACTGCAAGGCAGAAAGAGGGTTTGTCCCTGCCTCTAGTGTCAGACTCCGGGAGCACAGTTTCAGGTATTTGAGTATATAATTTGCTTACCACCAAAGCTGCATGTGTACACCTATTCCAGAAAGTGCTTTTCTTGCAGAGGGCAGGCTTGTGTCCAAATCAGCTGCACCAGTTAGCTGCTCTTAACCGCGAAATCATCACTGAAGGAGAGCTGTGCCTAACTAGAAGTGCATCTTATCAGCAGCCTATGTCTTAAACATGCAGTTGTGGGGTAAGAGCTGTTTTAGTAAGAGGCAGATTCAGGGCTGGGTTCCCAGCATCTGTCAATTTGGGGTAGCTTCCCTAAAATGGATGTAGCTGTATTGATTTAAATAGGGTGGGAATTCAGCTCTGGATACTGTGCAAGTACGTGAACTGTCAATGGCCAGGATTTTTCCAAGGAGACACACAATTTTTTATTGTGAGCAAGATCACTGCAGACAGAGAAATAGATAAGCAGCTGGATTTTAATTTGGGCTGTGATTTTTTGGGGTAGATGCATTAGTTCATTTAACATAAACTTGTTTAGTTGGTGTTTGAAAGCAAACAGGTAAACATCTGTACTTTTCAGCCTTTTCTGAACCAAACTTTCCATAATTTATGTGTTTGTCTCTAAAAGCAAGTTGTATGTGGGACTCTTGGATATTTTGATTGGTAAGTATCACCAGGATTTTCAGGTGTGCCTAAGAGCAGGTTGTTACAGACCTAGGAGTGAGGTGGTAGAGACCCCTTTCAAGTCTGCAGGGTGGGTTGTCCCCTGAGAAGGCCTTATAGAGCCTTGCCGGCCACTTGTGCATGCATACCTTCTTGACTGCCTTCCTCCCTGGCAGGGTGATGACCCCAGCATGGGGGTACACCAGGCAATGGGTGGTAATAGTCACTTGAACATCCACTGTTCAAACCAGTGTAGTTTGTGTGCTGGAGACTCACATATCATATAGTGGGTAATATTTGCTAGTAGGAGTACCCTGCTGAGAACCAAGAGAGGCATGGCACTGTTCTACCCCTGTCCATCAGTTCTATAGCCCAGTCATAGAAGGCCACCAAATTGGTCAGGCAGGATTTCCCCTTAGTGAAGCCATGCTGGCTGTCACCAAGCACCTTGTTGTTTTTCATTTGCCTTAGCATGCCTTCCAGGAGAATCTGCTCCAAGATTTTGCCAGGCACAGAGGTGAGACTGACTGGTCTGTAATCAGACCTGGTCTGAACTGGTCATCCATTTTCCCCTTCTTGAAAATGGGGGTTATATTTCCCCTTTTCCAGTCATCAGGAATTTCACCTGACTGCCATGATTTTTCAAATATGATGGCCAGCAGCTTAGCAACTTCATTTGCCAGTTCCTTCAGGACCCGCGGATGGATTTCATCAGGACCCGTGGACTTGTGCACGTTCAGATTTTTAAGATGGTCTCGAACCAGTTCCTCTCCTACAGTGGGCCCAAGGTCTTCATTCTCACAGTCCCTGCATCTGCCTTCCAAGACTTGGGTGGTGCAGTCAGAGCCTTTGCCAGTGAAGACCGAGGCAAAGAAGTCATTCAGAACCTCAGCCTTCTCCAAATCCTGTGTAGCTAGTTCTCCCAAGAGCTTCCTGAGGGGGCCTACATTGTCTCTAGTCTGTTTTTTACTTGTTACATACCTATAGAATCCCTTTCTGTTATCTTTCACATCCCTAGCCAAGTTTAATTCTAACTGGGCCTTAGCTTTCCTAACCTGGTCCCTACCTTCCTGGGCAACATCCTTGTACTCTTCCCAGGCCGCCTGTCCTTGCTTTCACCTTTTACAAGCCTCTTTTTTCCTTCTAATTTTCTTCAGCAGCTCCTTATCCATCCAAGGAGGTCTCCTGGCCCTCCTGCTGCACTTTCTTCTGGTTGGGATGCAACACTCCTGAGCCTGTAGCAGGTGATCCTTGAATATCAACCAAGAGTCTTGGGCCCCCCTGCCCTCTAGGGCTATATCACATGGAGCCTTACTAAGCAGGTTTCTGAAGAGGCCAAAGTCTGCTCTTTTGAAGTCCAGGGCAGCAAGCTTGCTGCATGCTCTTCTCACTGTCCTGAGGATCTCAAATTCAACCATCTCGTGGTCACTGCATCCAAGGCTGCCCTGGAGCGCCACATTTCCAATGAGCCCTTCCCTGTTGGTGAGCACAAGGTCAAGCATGGCACCTCTCCTTGTCGGTTCCTCTATTACTTGCAGAAGGAAGTTGTCTTCCACACAACAGAGGAACCTCCTGGATTGCTTGTGCCGGGCGGTACCGTCATTCCAACAGATGTCAGGGTGGTTGAAGTCACCCATGAGAACGAGGGCCTGTGAGCGTGAGGCTTTTCCTATCTGCCTATAGAGTGCTTCATCCGCAGATTCCTCTTGATCAGGTGGTCTGTAACAGATCCCCACAGTAATGTCTCCCATAGCTGTTTTCCCTTTAACCCTGACCCACAAACTCTCTGTTAACTGCTCACCTGTCCCCAGACAGAGTTGTCCCCAGACAGAGCATGATCAGCTCATGGTGCTGTGTCAGTGTGCCCCCACTCTGCCGGTACTCTGTCTGCCTCCCCAGATCCTCCTCACCCGCTGCAGTCTTTCAGACAGCAGCAGCAGCTTCTGCTGGCTGCAGCCACAGAGAAGCACTGCCACAGTGCTCTTCTGTTCCACATTACAGCCTGGGATTCACCTCTTGCCATTAGCACACATTCCTTGCTCTGATTCACAGTGGCATCTCTCTCTGCTCCTTATTCATTACCCAAACATCTTGGCGAGCAGGGGTCTGTTAGTGGCTTTGGCCACTTGGCACAAACAGCAGATTCTTATGGTAAACCCAGAGACACTTTATGGAGGTGTAATATCTTGGTTTTGGTTACCATTGCATTTTTGTAGTGCAGAGGCCAAAAACACATCAAAGAAGTGAGTCTGGCAGCAAGCACCAACCCTAAATTCATTACACTCCAATTAGGATGTTAAGAAGAGATAAAAGAAGCAGCAAAACTGTATGTCTTCCTCAACTGCTGTTTGCTGAGGTTCCTTCTCTCTTTTGTGGCCTGGGTCCCTGTGTATCTCAGTCCACCAGCATCAGCAGTGTTGTGTGCTTGGGGACATCTGAGTCATCCTTTTCAGCAGAGCCATGATTGGATCAAAGGGGTTTACCCAGTGCCTGTGGAAGAGCAAAGGGTTTTTTTTGTGCATCTCCCTTTGTAACTAACAACTTTTTCACCATTTCACCTCATTGATCTGGTCCCCTTCTCTCTGTAGTTGTGGGTTAAAGAGCAAACGTATTTCTGACATGTGGATTCTGATGTGCAGGGATGACCTCTGTGTCAGTGCCAAGGCTGGAGAAAGGCATCTTAGAGCCCCATTCCTCCTCCTTGAGGAGAGCGCAAGGTACAAAAAAAGGGACTGATTTCTTCCTTGGATAACTTGAGATAGGACAAGTATCTCAGGTGGGACAGGAGCATGCTGGTCAGCACTTTTGTTCTTGCTGAACAGCAGATAGAGGGGAGAAGAGTGAGATAACTTACTGGTTGTTTTTGGCTGCGCCTAACGTTCCATGGGGGGTTGGGATCCAAATGGATAGACTTCTCCCTCATGCCCCGATCTTCGGTCGCCAGGGAAAGGGGACCTGGTGGGAACAGGCACCAGAATGTGCTCTGGATGGCTGGGGGCATTTCCCGGCCATTTGTTCTCTGTCTGTCTCTCTGAAGGCCTGCAAGATCACCCATCAAGGAAATCACTTCCCTCCCTCACCCTGTTATAATTTTGTCTTTGAAGGTTTCACCTTTTTAGTTGTTTGAAAAACTTGTCTCTCAGGGTTCCCCCTTCCACATCCACACAGATGATTTATAAAAAAGACTTCCAGAAGAAATTTGGTTTTGGCTGAAAATTGCATTTGAAACCTCTCCCTGTGGAGGAAGACAAAAAGATTGCTGCAGGAAGTTTTCAGCTCTTCTGCCAGGAGCTGCAGTTCTTTGGAACTACTTAGGTGACCCATCAGCTGGCAGAAAGGCTTCTTATATTCCCTGCTCAATTCATGTGACTGTTTTCCAGCTAACAGGCAACCAGTGCTCCAAGAAAGTGTTGTCAGCTGAGTTACAGCAATGTCAGGAACTAAGGACAACCCTTTATTGGTAAGGCATTTTGAAATCAGTGCCTCATATGGTGATTATCAGAAGCTTCGTGATGGGTCCTGGGTGCAGCATGTGCCTTCAGGTGGTCATGCCTGCTGTTGGGGAGAGGAGTATCAGGGCATCTCCTGCCCTGCCAACAGCAGCCAGAGTTTTAGCCTCAGCAATGCAATTATTAAGCAGGTGGAAGCCTTGCTGTTTCCCGTTTGCAATGTCTATGCTAGAATATTTCATTAATGAAATCACTGATGTTTATTGCCTCCTAAATGATCTCTTTCTCCAGCAATCTCTGAGGGTTATTACCACAAAGACTTGCACAACAGATGTTAAAAGCCATCAGTTTAAATCAACATATACTTTTACTAAAACCAAAACCGAATGGTTGTTTTTTCTAATCCCTGCATTCCAGTCACTAAAGCTGAGATAATCTTCTGGAGAAGCTAATGGATATTGTTAATAGCTGGATTGAATTTATAAAGAGCTGTGAGAGAACAAATAGGAGAGCAGAGGCAACCTTCAGCAGCAATAATGAAGGCAATCTGTTGTGCTTTGCTAGCAGCTTTATTCACACCAGCCATTTCAGCCATTCAAGATGATGCACAAGATGAAGTTGGATATTTCTAATTATTCCTTGCATTTTTCTTCTGACTTAGGATCCCAGGTTTAAAGGGTTCAGCAACTATAATATTATGAGTGTGTAGTTGTTGTCAGTCATCTTTTCATTCATTGTGGTTTGCTACAGAATTCTAGACAGGCTATTGTCTCTGGTTAGTTTATTGCAATGTGATACTTTCGTAAAGGTGACTAAGGATCTGATAACTCCAGACAAAACTTATTTGTTTTTCCTCACTCATGAATGGAGCTAAGCCCAAGCAAGAATTCATAGCCAAGGTTTGAGTCTCTCTAATGTACCAATGACTGCTGAGGATGAAAGAGTTGTTTAATTACATGAGTGATGCAAGGACCAAGTGAAAAAGTTTGCATCCTGATTGTATTGAGTGAACCCTGCAGTTGGTGTGGTCCTTAGTGAGCTCTAAGAAAATAGTGATACCTCACCATATTGAAACAATTACACTTCACAGTGCCACTGGTCAGATATAATCCATGCTAACATGCATAGTGACACAAGATAAGGAGGGCAACATAAATGATGGTCCCGGTGTGGGCTTGCTTTCCATTTTCCACAAAAAGCAGGTCTCCAGTTCAGGCTTATTTATATATATGATTTTCTCAGAACATCTCCTGTGAGTTGAGATGTTTCCAGCTGATCTAAACTCAGAAATCAACTCTAGCATGTAGACTTTATTGGAAAATTGTGTAATAAAACACATCTTGTGACATTTCATCAGGTACTAGAGAAGGACTTTCTCCAAGAGACTATTTCCCTGATGCTTTACCCCCCGCCCCCCCCCCCCCTTTGGATAATTTTGTTTTAAGACCTGCTGTGAGTCATGGACATCCTAGTGGATTAGGAATGGTGCCTTTGGCATGTTTCAGAGTACTTGGTTTGGAAATAACCGTTATGGTTTCTGCAAACAGCATAAACCGAAGATATGCTGTGTGCTCATTCCTAGAGCTTTGGAGTGCCCTAAGGGCTGGCAGGGCTGGCAAATGTGCCTCCCTGATTTCAAAACAGGGAGGAGGCAATCTAAAAACAGGGTGCTCCCACTCCAATATCCATCTGTAATCATCTCCCTCTATGGCTGCCTACCATTTGCAATAGGTATCCAGTCTGCCTCTAAAGGACATCCCTTGATGTCTTCACCTTTCTTGGGTGAAATAGTGAGTGGGAACCCCTGTTTTCCTCTTTTCTTTGTTTTCTTCCCCTTCCCCCTTCTCTATTTCTTAACACTGCAGAGCCTGATGTCACTCTTTCGACAGATATGCAGGAGGTTCTCGCTGGGATTTTCCTCCCTGGGATAACGCACAATGTTTACTGTCTGTTGCCTTTCCGGTGGTCTCCCAGCCTCCAGCAATGGGAGTCATGAGGTCCTTTTTACCCCCCATCCCATGGTCTGCAGTATCTGTTGTTTTCCAAGTGCTGGAATCTTTGTCCCTGTTACATAGCCCCAAACCTGACCTTGTCGGAGACCACACACGGGTGTCTCTGGATGAGAGGGGAATGTATGGAATGTTTTTCAATGAGCAGTTTATGAAATTCCTTTCCTATATGTTTCGGAAATTCTTTAAGTTAAAGAGCACAAACATTTCTCCAAGGAAACTAGAGCTTGCAGCAGCTCAAATACAGGCACTTGTTTTTAAAAACATTCTTTATTAAGAAAGGGGGAAAATAAAGGAGGGGGTGGGGAAAATAAAAAGACGAGATGTAAACAAGGAAGCCTAATTCCCTGCTCAATATATTCACAGGCAGGCATAACAGCACAGTGGGGCTGCACAGCTCCAAGGCCTGGCAGCAGGCTGTGTATTCTTCCCAGGGTTGCCAGCTAACAAAAGTGATAGAGAGCTGTATTGACCTTGTGTCTCTCATAGGGTGCAAGGGTTGAGACTCAAAGAGCCTCATCTTGAAGCACTGAACCAGGGGTCTGAGCCCCCTCTTAGAAAACATGGGGAAAGATAGAAAACGGAAAGGCAAATACTGATTGTGGAGATGCCTGAGACAGGCAAAAGGGGATGCTGAGGGCAAAGGGATGTCTTAAATCAAAAAACTTCTCATAAAGAGAAAGCATATGGCTTTTGTGTCTGTTTTCTCTCTGACAGTACTTTATATATTCACACACTGAAAATAACGAGATCAGGTATTTAAACAAAACTTGGCAGAGGAAACTAGGTCCAAGAACATAATTTTTAAACGCGACTGAAGTGCTGGGAGAAGAAGAGGGAGGGCTCCAGACTGTGCACCCTCTGTGGCACAGGGCTGAGTCCTCTCAGGCAAGCAGGAGAGGAAAACCAGTTCTGCCTGGGTGTGTGCTACAAGCACTAAGCTATTGTACGATAAGGTGGTACCACCTCTTCCTCTATTTGTGTTTTGAAAGAAAGTGGAGTTGCTGTTGTATGTTTGAAGGGCCCTGGCGTTGGGCACAGTCCAGGGGAACCTGGCAAAGTCTGGCTGGAGGTGAAGAGGGGAGGTGGGCATGGAACTGTCTATCAAAGCGGAGATGGTTTGAGGCATGCTCCAAAGCAGAATCATTAATTTTGGAACTCTTTGGTTTCTAGGGACTGAGGACCTTTGTCTGGGACTCACATACCTCAGTCCTACTTTAAGCGCCTAGGTCCTTCTTTGGATCTGGGCCTAATCTGCTAATTCAGATCCAGCTTGCATGCGTCAGAACTGTAAGCCAATATAGAGCTGGCAGGAAACAGCTTTCCTATCCTGTGAACATTTTCAGGATTTTTTTTATTTCTTTTTAACCAAACCTGGGTTTAAAACTTGGGCCAACAGCCAGAATTCTGAAGAATTTTGCAAAATGAAAACCCAGGTTCTGAATCCTTTTCCTCTAACATTGGCTAAAACATTTGATTTCAATATTGACTTCTTTGTGTTTTACTCTTTTATTACCAGTGGTTTAATTTTAAAAACAAAAGTGGAATTTAAAACTGGAGGCAGTTGGTTGAACTCTTTCCCCCCATCAAAAGTCTTGGGTTTGATGGATTGGCATATTCTGATCTGAAAAGCACTTCATCAAGAAACAACTGTAGGCCGATGAACTACAGCTGTTGGCATCTGATGGCAGTGGTCTGTTAAATAAGTATGTCAGTGTAGCAGGACAGATGAAAAACACAGCAGCTGGTACACACTGGCTGTCTCAGCAGAGACACCACCACCTCATAGTCAGAGGAGATGATTATTCTTCTGAGGCACGGTTTTTTACCTCCTGGTTGAGGAACATGCGCTAGGACTTGTAGTAGCAGGGTACAAACTATGGTGCTGGAGAAGGTCTGAATCTGGGACCTTTTACCGCTGCAGACCTTTTGAGCAATAGATCCAAAACAGTACCTTTTAACAATTTGCAGTGTAGCTAAGACTTCTCCCACTGTGTATAATTTTTAATTTGAATTTTCTTTTTTGTGCTGTCTTTTATGTTGCCCTCTGTGCCTAGCAGTAGTTCTTCCCTACTCTGGTTCTGATCCAAAGATCATTGGCATCAACCAAAGTCATTCCACCAGTTTCAATGTGTTTTGGAGCAAATCTCCTGCATACTAAACAACCCCTATCTCATATTTCAAGTACTTCCTGCAAAATACGCTTCTTTCACAAAGCTCTTAAGCACAGCTGATCCCATGTAACATTTGTATTGCTTTGAGGTAGACTTTCAGCCAGTGAACTGTACATGGGTCAATTAAAGGATAAACAAGATTCACTGATCTGTTTTGCTTGGTGTTTGCTCTAGAAGACCATGCAAGCAAAAAAATGCATTGTATATTAGTACCGAGGATGTGTTTAAAAGTGTGATAAATACCATTTAGAAACAGGTTTTGTGTCATAACTCTTTCCCTGTCATATAATACTCTTGAAGTGATTTGTAGTATGTTTCCACATAACTATGAGTTTTGGAAAAAGAGTGTGGAAATGTAATGAAAATGTGTGGGTGTGAAGTAGCTCACTTCAGTGTCTTCTTGATTCCAGTGGTCAATAAAAAAGACACTTCTAGCAATGTAAAAAGCCCTCTGAGCAGGGAAAGCCCAAGAGGTGTCAGATCTATATTCTTCCATCATCCCAGGTGTCATCTTTCCTTGGAAGATAGTGATTGTTGTTGACTGGTCATACAGCAACTCTTAACTGTCCCTGTGACAGACACTGTGTAAATAGACCCATTCTGGCTCTGCTGAGAGAATTTTCCACCTTCCCTTTCCATTATTCTCCACTCTTGTCCATTCTTCATGCCACAGACTCATGCTATCTGTGCCATTTTTGTTCCCTCTCCTCTTCTTTGTCCCTCTCATTTCCATGACGAATGCTAGTACTACACTGACATTTACTGCCCCAGAGCTACTTTTTGGGTAGCACAGGTGACATGCAAGCACAGAATAATAGCCAGCCCTTTCCCTGAAAAGATTAGAAAGGGGGAGAAGATGCACTGGATTCAGAAAGGTGCTAGCCCAGGACTGAATGCAGGTTGAATGAAGAGAGATACCAAAACCAGTAATATGGTTACCTTCTCTCCCTATCGCAGAGCTAAACTGCATAATCCTTCTTTCTCCTCAGTCCCCTTGTTTTACTGTTACCCAAGCAATGGTTCACCCTTACTGGGGTATGTAGAAATATGAATCTAACAGACCCTTACCCCTGGGGCCAACATCTTGCACCTTCATGGTGTGTTGAGCATATATGTGAATTTGATATTCCTGCCTTGAGTAGCCTGTGATCTTGTCAGGTTGAGCCACATACACTGGGGTGGGAAGCAGGGCAGTCTCCAAGAGCATGAAAGAGCAGGCAGCTGTTGGTAGTATTATGAATGGTTAGGGTTAATTGTTCCTTCAATCATCATTGCAGGGATCTGTTGAGGAGGAGGTGGCCAAGGGAAGCTCTGGAGAAAAATGGTTATTTGGAGTTACTGCAAGAAATGGGGCTCTTAGGAGGACATGTAGGAGTGATAGGAGGCTATAAAGAGGATAAGGAATCTGACCAAGTTTACAGAAGTAATGGAAGGGGCAGAGAACAGAGACTGACAACATCTGGGACCCTGGTGTGATTAAGTCTTAAGACCAAAGCAGAACATGCTGGAACTGTTGAAATAAAGTACCGCAGATGATCTAACTAGAGTATACTGGTTTCAAAAATGTTTGGAGATTTAGCAATTCTCTCTACTGGGAAAAAAAAAAAATCGGAGATATTGAAAAAGAAAACTCTCTGATCACAGGGGATAACATAATTTTTTAAGGTGAAATAAATCTTTGCTCTCAATGAGCTCCCACTATCCTAAAATCAAACCTGTCAACATTTCAAGAGAGGGAAAGGCATTGAAAAAACTCTGTTCATACTTGCCTCTCCTCCCCTTACTAACTTGCTTCCAGATCCAGACCGCTATATCCTGAGTACAACCTATGCTGCTGGAGTGGGGTTTTTGCTGTACAGTGAAGTTGTGAACATGGAAACAGTTTTCCAGCTGAAAAAAGAACAAACAGTGAGACCCTCAGCCTATCTAAAAAAAGTGAACACCACTTTTAAAGCTGTTTGTCAAAGAGCTGGCTTCAGAAGAAAAAATTACCAAGCAGGAGTGTGGAGGAACCGAGGGTTGTTGGGTTTTTTTCTTTCTTCGTTTCATCTGGCTAGGATTAAGTATTTTGTTTTTATCTTCTAAATGCGTCAAAATGGCACCATAGGACTGTATGACTTCATATGCAGATTAAAAAAAAAAAAAAACAAGATAAGAGAGTTACTAGTGCTCAATTGAAACCTCAGCTGGTTTGAGCTTGGGGCTGAAGCAGAAGTGAGAGGAGCACAGCACTGACTCGTAGGCAGGGGGGAAAAGCCATCAACTTTCTCTTTTTGTTGGGGAAAGATGTAAAACTTTGGGTTATTCCCGATGTGCAAGGGTAAATTTAGAGAAGAGGCAAGGTAAATTTCACTGGCTGATTCAAGGTTGGTGTATTACAAAATCAGGGGAATCAGAGCTATAAAAGAAAATATGTTGTATGAAGTCATCTTACTTGGTCTCTGCAACCAACCAGTGTATGCTTCCTCCCATGGGCTTTCCAGACAAGATTAACCCTTATTGAATAATGAATGATCATTACTAAAGTACAAAATGAAACTGGCTTCTGGATCTGGACCCATTTCCTCCCCATCCCTTTCCAGCTCTACCCCCAAAAAAGGCATCTTTTCCTCCTTCCAATTCACATCTCTGTCTTTCACACCCTGCTGTGATCCCCAGACAGATATCTTCTTCCAACTCAAAAAGCAGGTCAAAAAATATCAGTATCAGGAAAGACAAACATTTAGGAGGAGATTTCAAAGGTGGGTGGTCAGAGAAGTTCTTCATCCCTTAGGAGAGATGTTTCTTACTTTTCCTGCTCTAAAGAAACCTCCTTCCTTCCCCTCTACCTGCCTTTGCAAATGCTCAGCAAAGACGATGATTTATCAGTTGTTATCTTACTTGGAGCTGTTGATTTCCTGAGGATGAAGGCCCAGTGTACAATATGAAAACAAGGTCTTACATTTAACTGCTAAGTCCCTTGATACTGCAGCATTCCAACACAGCAGGCTGGAAAATGTGTTGCAGCTCCGTACAAATTGAAAGGGGGGAGAAAAAAAAAAGGGGGGGAGGGCGGAGGAGAAACGTAATGAATTAAATATGGAAATGAATAATATATTCAAGGACAGGCATCTCCTCTGTGTCAACTTGGTATTCAATTCCATTTATTTTATGTTGTCCCTGCATGATCAACTTGCAGAGTTGCACAGATTTATGAGTAGTGAACGTGGAACTGTTTTGTTGAGATTATCTGAAAAAGGCTGGAGGCTCAGCCATGAAGGAAGAGGTTTGTAGGGCTTAGGGGGCTTAAAAAGAAACCTATGAAAAGAGGGAAGTGTGTGAAACTGGCATTTGTTGCTGGTTTAACTGTAAGGACATGCCAACTGCCATTGAAATTAAATTTAGCCTTTAGGTTTTTCTAGACCATTGGCTCAAACAAAGGAGAGTTTCCATCCATCAGAGCTGCTTCTTCAGGCAGACATTATTTTAGTGTTTATGAGGATGTCTAAGACTACAAAATGAAGTTGGGCATCCCAGGAGGGTTTTTCAAGAGACTGGGGAGCTACTTTAGTGCAGAAGACTAAGTCTGAAGTGACGGAGCTGTCCACCCTCACTTTCCAGAAGTGACTTCTACCTCTTTGATATAAAGATGTACAGCTTGGGGCTTTTTCCTAATATCCCATAATTTCTAATGTAGGCTTCTATTCCTTTGCTCTCTAGGTAAGAATAGACTGTGTGCCTCTATATTTTTCTCCTGGAGTGTAGATCAATGCAGATCTTTTTGTAGGAGCTGCAGTGAATATTTTATGAAGTATATTGAATGAAGAATGGGTTACCTTAAGTTGATTAATTACTGTATATCAGCTGCTCTGAAATAATTGTCCAAAAACATGCTCTTAAACTTAAGTGAAACTTAAAGCATGCTCTTAAGTACTGCCACATAATCATATGTGTCAAAGTGTTAAAATATCCATTTGCATCTGACAAACTCCAAATGGCTTGTGATTTCATTACATCTCTAATATTAAACTAACTGCACAGCAAGGAAATCATGTCCTGCTTCAGAGCTGCATTTGTTTAACATCAGCCTGAATTCTTTCTGAATCCTTTTAGGTCTCTGGCGGAAAGACTTTAAAGGTTGGTGAGGTGTTTTTTGCATGCAAAAGTACCTACATATAAAAATATCAAGTCACTTTTTGACTAATCACAGTAGATTAAAGTTGTATACTCATTGCATTGCAAGACTTATTTTCTCTTGCAAGATCGTTTTTTGTGGCTTTAGCTTGAACTCCGAGATCCTTCCTGAACTGGGAATGCCAAGACTGAAGATACAATTCTTCCAATGAGTTTAACAGTGGCCAACTCATGGACAAAACCACTTCCCTTTTCATATATGAGAATCCCTTTTTGATACACCTAAGTATCACATAAGTCATCAAACTCTGCAACAAAATCTCATGCTGAGGTAGTTAATTTTATGTTCTTTATGCACAGCTTTGCAGGACAGAGTTCTGCCCCCTGTAGGGGCTTGGCTTCAGCCCTTTCTAACTTCAGCCAGATTTCCACTCTCCCATAACCCCCAGAGTGCCAGTTTTTCTCCATTGACTGTAGGGGAAGGCTAGACCAGTTAGGCTCTTAATTTGTATGTCTCTATATGGGCAGGAGATGGGTGGGGTTGAATCTCAGCCATTCAAACACGTTGAAACACGTTGGTGAGTCTAATACATGCCTTATAATTTCGACACAGTGCAAAGTATTTGTTTCTTAACTAAGATCTCATGAGATATCAAATCATATGCCTTGGAGAAAACCAAACATACTCTGCTAGTGCCTTTGCCTTTATTTATCAACATAGGCCTTTGTCCAAAGAAAGGTAACAGTCTGTGCTTCTCCTAAGTACAAAAGCAATTTCACATCTCTGTAGGTCTGTTTCTAACAGAAGCTGAATTTACTGGCAACTGGAGCTTAGCAGAAGTCCCATCACAAACTTCTGGAGCTCAAATTTACTGCCTTTATTCCCATCAAGAGATGTCGGCATTCATGTCCTGTTGTTGTTGGCCAGCATCTCCATAGTTGTCCATATCTTGCATTTCAAAGAGTGTGATCCTTTCTTTGAGGAGGTATCAGATTTCCTTGAAATCAAAGACTCTTGCCCTCTCAAGTTCTTGAAAACTTCAGCCTATGTTTCAGATACTTCTAAGGGTGATCTTCCATGCTCCCCAAATCTGAGGGATTTGCTTATTTACTTCCAGATGTCCAATATAGGATGGGTTGGCAGTGGAAAACCTGGTAGGACAGCTTGCACTGTTCTCCAACATGATATATAGGCAATAAAGACTTATCCACGTGTCACACTTTTCATATATTGCTGCTCTCGGAACCCATCTTCCCAGGGTTTGCCTGTCTTGCTCTGTCGTGATTAATTTCTCTTGCTAAAGGCCTTGGGACAGGTACCTGTAATTTCAGGTTTTGCCCTTTTTTTCATCATTGTAGTTGTAAAAGGCCCACAAAGTCACAGACATCCTCTAGTACTGAATAAATAATTAACAATGCTAATTCTTTTCACTCCAAAACTTAGTCTGCAGATTCTTAAAAGAGAGAATGGTGTCAATGCAATCGCAAAAGTGCACATCATCGCCAGATGGAAATCAATACATGGCATTGCTGTAAGACTCCACATGGTAGCACTTGTCAGTAATTCTCTTCCAGTCTGTCAACGCAGTACTCCATCACACGAACAGGAGGAGCATGTTGTGGGTTTGTATATTTGAACCTCTCTGGGGACACCACTAATATAAAAAGCATTGCCACCAGAGGCTTCTTCTGCACTTAACGAAAGGAAATACATTTTCCTTCATTCTCTTCCCAAGCTTGTAGAGGCCTGGACTCACATTGCTTAGCTATACTCTTCTTTTGTGGACAGCAGCACTGCTATCCACAAAAGCTAGTGGCAATTGTGATGACATGGGCTCCTAGCCCTGAAGGCTGACCTAGGACCAGACTTGTTACACTTTGGCTGCATCTATACAAAACTTTAGTATCAAGTCTGAAAAACCAGTCATGAAAGCAATGGGTTGATATTGCCCATACATAGGACCTCCAGAAGGAGATCCCATTCCTCGTCGCTTGGAGGAGAAGTAACAGCAATGTGTAGTGGCCCATACAGTCACTGCAAGGGTATAAGTGCTTAGCCAGCTGTGGGCATGCAACAAGGGGGAGATGTTCTTGCGGCATGTGACAGTCCGCAACTCGTTAGTCAGCCATCTTTCTTCATTCATCTCCACTGGAAGCTCTCCACAAGGTGGCAATGTAACACCACACATTCCACCATTTCCTCTGGCAGATGTCCTCTGGTTGAAGTTTCCCTCATCCCAAGAGTGGTGGCCTTGGTTATGTGCACCCATTGCAGTCATGAATGCAGGCAAAGCCTGGCTCAAATTGAAATAAATGCAGGTGGTTGGCCTGATGGTTCTCTGCCAAGTCTTCAGAGATAAAGAACAAAGTCCAACTTACACGGCTCTGCCACTAGTTGTTGACTATGGTAAAAGATGAGGCATGAGCGTATGGAGTCACCAAGCCAGGGCAGGATCATGGTGTCTTGAAGGAAAATGGCAGACTTTTAAGAGACCAAATCTGACATCTTTGCAATACTAAATTTTGCTTTATTAAAAAAATACACCTGCTCCAGGGTGTAGAATAGGTGATGAAGCACAAGACCACTTTGACATGAATGAGCAAGCCAAAAAATGTCTGCACTAGGTTATACCTGCTTCCCATTAATTTAAAAGCAGCCAGGAAAGATGTTACATGAAAATGAGATGTGATCATTGATAGATTGCTTATATCAGTTTAAATCTAGCAGCAATAACAAAAGAAGTACAAATGATGGATGCATAACACTGGTTTCTTTCTACACCACAGGCCAGGATTTTGTGAATTATCCCCAGATTTCAGTACCTCCCCTCCAGCTTCTGTTCTGTCTCTTACAATAAAGATTTGCTTGCCAACTTCTTTGAACAGGGGAAGCAAGCCAAGTCAGTCCTGGAAGGGGTTGAGCTGTGTTTGTTGTGCTATGTTTTGGGAAGCCCTCTTTTGAGATGTTTCAATGTACTTTGTCCCCTTTAAGTCTCTTTATCTTTGTGGGGGGTCTCTGCATTTTGGTTGATTCCTTGAGTAACCCTCCCAGAAGATCTGGGGCAGTTCAGGATGAAAGTAGAAAGGATCCTTTAGCAGCTTCTCACCCATTCAGAGAAGGGACTCTGTCTAAAGCTGGTGTTCTGCTGCAACTACAAGGTTGTGTTGTTTTCTGAAGTACCAGGTATTGATCATGGCTGGAAAGAGAAGAGCAGATTAAATGGATCCAATGAACTGATCTGGTATGGCAGGCTTTAAGCTCTTTGAAGCCTATGAGGGCATTTCCATTTCCAAACCACAAATTATTTCCAGAAACTGGGAAACAAGAGGAGGGAAACAAGAGGAAGGAAAGCTTGCACATGGCAAGCTCAACAGAGAAGAAAAATCCTTTGCAATGAAGTCACTGGACAGAAAGTAAACTGCCCACAAGCCCTTTTACCAGAAGACTTTGGATCAAGAGTCCAATGAACAGGAGAATTATATTTAACATGTAGTATATGAACAGTCAGAGCAATAAAGAGGTGTTATCCACGGGTTGGTCTCAAAACTTCCACTGAACCCGTTAGTGCATGAGTCAGTCACAGAGAAGATGGGTCTATGTGGTCCCTGTTCCAGAGCTAGGTTAGAGGAAAGGTGGAACTTTTCACAGAAAATAGTTAACACTTTGCTTTATCAGGCTTGCTAAACTTTGCTTAACTTGTGCAATGATTGCTGGCCTTCACCTTTGAGTACTATTGATTAACTAGTACCTAGTTTGCATATGATCTGAGTTCCTCTTATACCTTTCTCCTCTTTATCTAATGGAGTTGGTTATTTTAACCCTTTGACTGGGAAATTAGTGGTTGGTACCTTCTCTGAAAAGCTTTTTGCCGAGGAAGCAAGCAAGAGAGACTGACGATCTTGGGAGTGAAAACCAAGCTCTTTTAAACTGTTAAGGCTCTGAATTCTTTGTGTTGCAGTAGCCTCTTTTAGGCATAATCAAGCTGGGGGGGGGGGGGGGGCGCTGTATGAGGCACAGGACCAGCATGTAACAAGAGGGGTGCTCCTGCCCTAAACAACTTGCAGTCTGAATAGAAAACACAAAGAATGGGAGGAAAACTAGAGGCACAAAGAAAAGCAATGACTTGGCCAAGATTGAGCAGTAAATCAGTGGCAAAACTTCGAAGAGTTCCCTTGAGTCCTAATCTAGTGACCTTTCTAGTGGGGCAGGCTGCCTCTGGCTTTTCACTGAAGTGTCCAAAGCATTGGCTTTTGATTTGCAAATAGATTAGAGCATACGGTATCTTATGCCAAAAACTTCAGCGCAAAGTCAACATTGCCTAATGGTGTCTCATATTGTTCCAGAATGCATAGCGGATTAATCCTCAGCACGATATGAAAAATTAATGCAAATTTAAACTTCTGAAAAGAAGGAAATTTAAAGGTTTGTGCTATACTGTCAAAATAACCTTAACTGTTCTCTTCCAGAATTACTGCTATATATGCTCATGCAGACTGTATCTCAGAGGAAAATTCAGCAAACAAGGCACATGAAAACATGCAGTACAGACTAATCTTAGAGCATACCCCACCAAGAGAGATGGAACAGGCAGCAGTGTCTGTTCATACAGATTCCTATAAGTTCCTAGGCTTTAAAGCCAGTAAGCCTTTACTAGACTGTCTGACCTTATACCAACCTTTAGACTTCTTTTAAATCATGTGTATTGAGCCAGATACACTGAGGTTGCCCACAGCATCTTCAACAAAGGCACAAGTTCAGATCCTGAGTGCAGTAGTTTCAGACAGAGAAACTATTGTCTGGCTGTTTTCAGGGGGTCTTGGCTCTGGTCCTCCCCTGCACGAACTGGCTTGCTAACCTTGGCATGCTCAACAGCGAAGATGCATTTTGGGATTCTGAAGCATGCTGGTTTAGAAGTACTTAGAATAGTCCACCTAAAACCAGAAAGTGATGCTTGGTATTAGCTATAGCTGAGCTGAGATTCCTCTAATATCTGGGTGACTCTAACCTAATGCCCATTTTACTTTGGGGAAAAAGGGTCTAGCAGTGCCACAAATTGGTTGCAGTTTAGATAATGGTTTGCCTTTTCAGGCATTATGCTCCCTCCCCATCTATCAGCAAGGTGTTTACCAAAACCAAATCACTATATCTATTTAGTCATGATGATTTCCCATGGACAGAAAGGGTAGCAGTTGTCTTTAGACCCAGCAGCACCTACAGGGATGTTCTCAGTAGATGGTTGCAGGGCGGTGCAGAACTGGGTGCAGGACTCACAGATGTCCCTTGAACTTTGCTAAAAGCACTGAAGCACATGCCTCAGCTCTTCACTTGGCAATTTTGCCTCTTATTCTGCTTGTAAGCAGTTTGGGCATGGTCTGGTGTTCCCTTCACATGCCCCAGGTAAGAGTAAGATGCTGAAGTGTAATATGCTAGTAGAAGCACTGTTTCCTGGTTTTACTGAGTTAGGTCTAGAAGGATGAAAATTCTGTTTTTCCATCTGCAGGACATCTAACTTGTTGTCAGCTAAGAAACAGGCTGGGGAGGGAAAGTTCATGCTTTTGTGTTACTTAATCACATCTGATATTACAGCTAGGTGAGGTATTGGCAGGACATTTATTAGATGTCTTTTCCCTGTATGTGTTCAGGTGCTTTGAGGAACTTCCCAAATTTACCCACCATGCGTCACTCAGTTGAATCATTCCTCCAGGTGAGTTTCAGCCCCAGATTAATAACGACTTGGGTGCAAACATGATTCACTCATTTTGACTGCATGCCAAAAGCCTTGTGTCCTTCTCTTACCTGGATGAGGGCAGCTGTTTTTATCTTTCTTAAAAAGAAGAAAGAGTGAGTAAGGGAAAGGAAATAACGTACAATGTATGGCAATTGTGAGTTATTTGTGTAATGAACAATGTCTTTGCAATGCTACCAAGTCACTGGGACTAAAACCCAGAAGCCAAAGGGAAAGTGACTGAAAGGGGACACCCATACAGCCTACCCATCCAGAGCTGCCCCATCTGGTCCTCATTGTTTGCATCTCAGGACTTTTTAGTCATGACATGGTTTCATTGTCTCCATCCCGTGGTGATGCAACACGTCTATCTCTTAGTGGGAACTGAGGCACAGGCTAGAGGAATGTCTTGCCCCTTATTTAGCTGGAGCAAGGCTCCAAGTCATTTATAAGGTTTTCTTCACTGCCACTAGGCGCATTTCCCTGAGTGACTTTTTTTTTTCTCTCTCCAGGGTAGGAGGAGGCTTCCTAATGTGTCATGATATCCATAAGGGATACAGATACCCATTTCTGCTTGGTCCCCATACTGCTAATTCCTAGAAGCTAAATATCTGTCTATGCCCTATTCTTTACATTCTTCCTTACATATCCCCTGCCAGCTACTGTCAGACCCAAAATACTGCACTGCTTGGACATTTGGTCTTATGTAATATGGCATTTATGTTCTTATGAAGTTTGGGAGGTTTCCTGTTTTTCATTATGGTCTCCACTGAGCAGGCAACATGCAAAATGATCCCAGCAAATTTGGTGGTTTTGCTGAATGTGTCTTAAATGTTTTCTCCTACATGCAGTCCTGCCTTCAGTGGGGCTGGCAGTTGACTGAGCTCTCTACCACCCACCCAAAAGGTCTTTACCTTTTGTACGTTGCACGTTCACCATAAGGCTACTAGTCCCACTAGTGTAAGTAAGGGTTGTGCAAGTGAACCATGTCAGACCCTGAAATCCTGATTGTTCTTAATGGCCAAAGGAGCTGCTGCAATCAGAACCTGATCTTCCATGTAAGACGGGCCTCAGAATTTCTTCTGCTAATTGTTGCTTCTATCACAGCCACTTTTAGTTGTGGTTGAAAAGGCATGTGGATACCTCCTCAGCAATGGCCAGAAGGGTTGGTATAGGCCTTTGGCACAGAAAAGGGTAGTGAAGGGAAGAGGCACGCAGTGAAGCTGAGGTGGTGCAGCAATGGCCTTTTGACTTGGATGTGGTTTTCAGAATGTCTCCTTCTATTTCTGGCAGAAGATGTCAGGTCAAATGAATCCTGGAAGCCCTCAAGTGCAAGTCTGGATATGTTCTGTCTCCATTTACCAGCTCTGCTGAAGGAGAAATGACTGCCATGCCACTGTCCCATCACTCAGCAGCTATTTGGCAAACTCTCCCTTACATCAGCACTGCAGCTGCCTTGCATGCTATCTGTTGACCATTTTCTTTTCCTCAACCTTTATGCCCTGAACTGATCAGTTTTTAGAATTTACAAGGTAAGTGTCAGATGTCCCATTGAGAACTGAACACTGATGGAAAAATGCTGGAAAGCTGATGGAAATTGCTAGAAAGCAGCATTATTTATCCACTGGAAAAGTACACCACATCTATTGTCAGAGCAAGCATCACATCTCCTGGATCCCCTACTGTCCTCCAAGCTTCTGCTGAATTTGATGCTTGTTCAAGGTCAACCAGCCACTTTTGTCTCCTGGCTCTGTGCTGTATCCCCTTGCTTTTGGAGATTTTCTTCAGCAGAACCAGCCAGCTTCAGGAAAGAAGGGATAAAACCTCCCTTGCTGGCACAAGCTTTTTTGCTAAGGTTCAGTTCAAATCTTCTCTCTTCCCCCCATCAGCACTCTTGGGCTCACCAGTTTCTTTGGGGTGACTGACACCCTCAAGTCCAACCAGTCTGAGGAATGAGCAAGGTCAGAATTTTA
Source organism: Neopsephotus bourkii (assembly GCF_033783945.1). Taxonomy (NCBI): domain Eukaryota; kingdom Metazoa; phylum Chordata; class Aves; order Psittaciformes; family Psittacidae; genus Neopsephotus; species Neopsephotus bourkii. Next base: position 6,360,734 of record NW_026902266.1, read on the forward strand.
TTTTGATGCATCTCGCACCTTGAAAAGTGTTAAAAAATCATGAAATAATTGCTAGAGCTGGTTGGAAAATTTATTTTACATGTTTTTTTTCTGCCACAAAGGCAAATATATTCAAACTGAAATGGTGGGAAATGGGATGGTTTCACCGGATTTTCTAGTTTACACAAAGGTTGTAAGTCTTCTAAAACCATTCCCCCCAACCCTCCCCCCCGCTTCTAATTTTAATGATTAGAGGTTTGTGGCTTTTTTACATTAAAATAACATTTAATTTTTCAACTGAACTTAATTTTTACTAAAGAAAAGAGATTAAACAAAGAGAAAAAGGTCAAAATCAAATATCTGAAGATTATTTTTATGTATACCAATTTTTGTTTTGCTTTGATTTATTTTTGTTTTTTTGCTGGTGGTCTGTGAACATTTTTGAGATTTTCTTCCAGTTTTATTTCTGATGTAGAGAGGAAAATCAGTTGAAATTTCAAAAGCTTTTATGAGAAGGGGAAAGTCTTCCCTGCCAAGCTCTAGCTGTGGCTTGAATACGTCTTAAAACACTGACTGTCAAAAACTGTCATCTGATTTACTGGAGAGGTTTTTCTTATGTTGCTGCACCACTGTGTAACCTCCAAAGAGTGAATAGCAGGCAGCTATTGCTGATGGTTTCCACTTGCACCAGCTCTTAAACTTCTCTAAGATAGAGTATATTGTATTTTGGAGATGGAGATGTGTTAGAGTCAGCCAGGAGGATTTGTAAACAGAATTATGAGAAATGGGAGTCAATGAATAAGAATGATGACATGTAGGAAAGGATTGGGAAATACGAAGTTAGGGATGACTCATTGTGAAGGTCCGCACCAAGCAATCGCCTGTGACGAACAGCAAATGCACATGAGAGCTTCAAAGTAGAGGAGCACTGAGTCTCCAATGCAGACTGTATGAAAACCTCTAGAGGTTTGTAGCTCAGGGACTTTTTGAGCCAGGAGCTTCACCTTTTTGTTTAAAGGCATGGCTAGGAAATATCAAAATGCAGTGTGAATACAAATAAGAATCTAATAATCGTGACTTTTTCAAAAGCAAGTGGAACTGCTCACTGGGGCTAATGGAAAAGATCCTGTAGCACCTTGGTTTTTAGACCCTCTTTCTTTTCACCACCTTTTCCTAGCCACAGTTTGCCCTCTAGACCAAGCATGCCAGGCCTGTAGTTTTGAATTTTGTCTGAAAAATGGGTTGTTTTGAGTAAACCTTCACCCCTTCTTCCACTGAAGTTTCTATTAAAAAATATAAATCTCAAACTGCAGATTAAAATCTTTTATTCTGCCCTGCTTTTAACCTTATCTCTACCCTCTTTCTAGCAGCGTAGGTAATCAGAGAGATGAAACACAGCATGGCTTTGTCCTTGAAGAACATCGTCTGCTCTTTCTTCTCCTGCACATAAATCTCACTGGTGTACCTTGCCCTTTACAATGTGGTAAGACTGAGTGACCAGCATACACTTAGCAGAGGAGATGGCGAGGTTATAAGCACAGATAGTTTCCAAATGACCCCAGAGAAGTGTACATATCATGTTGTTAACAACCATATTCTGCATGGCAGTGATCCAGGGCCCTGTAATTACATGTGAATATTACAGTTGGCTTCCAAACACTACAGAAATTAGAAATTGCTGTCTGTTGGGGAATTAGAGCATCATTTTATTGGACAGGGGAGAGCAGATTGGTGGTGGGCTTGTTTCATGTTTTTGTATTCCAGGCAGTTTGCCTGCTCAAGAGGAAGCTATTTATTGATCTCTGACTGCGAGGGTTAATAAATCTCTGTTCAGATTGGTTCAAACTCTGGCCAGGTCAATCTGAGGCAGATAACTGCTTCTTAACCGGAGGCACTCTGTGAACCAGCTGGGGAAAGCTGCCCAGCTTCAATTGGTCTGCAATAAGAAACTGGGGGTGTGCAGACCCTTGACCTTCCTTCGAGCCTCTGGTGTTTGGGTAGTTTGGATTTAATATATAGAGAATCCTTTTTTTTTTTTTTATGATATGGCATTGAGGTCAGCAGCATTTTTTCCCATCCCTTCACATTTCCCATTATTCATGCATGCCACCTTCAGTGGGGGGAAGCGTCTGCTTGGCAAACAGGCTGGTTTCATTACCCAGTCTCCTCCCCTTGCCTCCTGAAGGACATCTTCATTAGGAGTCTCTGTGTGTGGAAATCAGCTTATGCTCCACACAATATGTGAGAGCCCCCTGGAAGGATTTTATGAGAGGTCACACGCTCAAGCCTGTCTGTCACTGGCCACCCAGGGGTGGCCACCCCACCCTCTTGCCTCCCCGGGACTTGCCCTTTGATTCCTCACCCTGAGCACCAAATGCCTCTGCTTCAATAGATGTAATTTCCAATTGTCTCCATGCGCTTTGGAAGCCTCTCTATCACACCCTGAACAAATATGCCTTTTTTTTTTCTTTTTTATTTGTTCTCTGAACTCGCTGCTGAATAATCGGTTCTTTCTCCACTGCCATGCTTCTGCTCTAATCAAGGACAGATTCTTGTGAAAATAGATTGGTCTTTCCCCCACCCCCCCTGTGTGTATGTCTTTTTTTTCTTTTTAAATAATTTCCTAGAACTGGTAGATTTGGCTGGCCCCTGGGTCTCTACTGGTGCAGGAGGGTTAAAGGGAGAGCTGGGTGGCCTGTTTGCTCTCAACTTTAACCATTTCATCATTTGCAGCGAAAACCCTTTCCCCTACTCCCATTCCTCAAAAGGGTCACTCTCAGTGCACGTGGTGTAGGCAGCACCACTGAAACATTACCGGCAGCACTGGGCTTAGGTAATGCCTCCTACCAGCCCTGTCAGGCAGCCCTGGAGTGTGGGTTGATCCCAAGAGGTGCTGGATGCATCCTGTTGGGTGCTGAGCGCCCTCAGCTCTCACTGGCGATCCCAGGTCTTGAGGCTCTGGGTTGTGCACACACCCCGAAGGCCTGAAGCTCCTGATGGCGTGTTTCATCATGGAGGACATCACCTTCCCTGGGTTTCTCAGGTTCTCTAGCCTCTTGCTACGTGCAGAAAGGACTAATTCTCACCTTCCCTCAAGGGTCTTGGGTGCCTGGCAGCGAGACAGCAGGGCCAGATGCGACCTCACATCTAGGGGAATGTGAACTGCAAAACCTGAGGAGGGCACTAGAGAAGTGCAGAAACGTCGAGCAGGGAGCCCGGGCAGCCAGTGCATGTGGCTGCCATCTGCAGAGCCCCCAGCTCCTGGTGCTGGGCTTCTCCTCGGAGAGTGAGGTGAAGAGAGCGGGCTGGGGGAAGAGGGGGAGCGCTCTCAGTCTCTTTCTTTTTGAGCAGCTAAGGTCTTATCAACACTTCCCTCTCTGTCTGATCCATGATTACTGAGCCTTCACGTGTACGCACTGGATGTGTGTGTGTATAAAAATATATGGCTGTATAATTAGAACCAGCCAAGAATATTTGGCTGAAATGGTGGTGGAGAGGGGGACTCAGGGGTGTCCAAGTATACTGATTCATTAAGAGCCAGAGCTCTTCATGGGAAGTGTCAGGTTTGATGAATTTCCCACAGAAAAAAAAAAAAAAAAAAAAAGGAAAAAAAGAAAAAGAAGAGGTTTTGACATATTTTAAACATTCCAATACAGCGTTTTTAAACCATCACCTCCCAGTCTCACTTTTTTCTGCTCACACAGCTTTTTGAGATCATTCTGAACCAGGCAGAACAGGGATTTGAAGCATGGCCAATGTCCTAAACACCAGCTAAACAGCATCATTCAGTCCTTCTCTCTCCTTTCTCCCAATAAATGCTTCCTGATAAAAGCAGTTGAAGATGAAACGTTCCACATTTCAGGGCAGGGATATGTCAGCGTCAGGCAAATGGTATATTTGACTACATGCGGCAACAGCCACCCATAATTAAAATGTTTCCGTTGCATGTGCACTTTAATGACTCTCCCCATCCCCAAGATGCACCTACTATCCTGCCTTAGAGCAGCTCTTTGGTTGAGTCCCTTCACTGAACTGATTTTTCCTTAGTTTCTGTATTTCCCTGCATCTTTCTGTCTTCCCAGAACACCTCTCTGCCTTCCTTAGTGCTGCAGAACCTCAGCCTTGCCATGAGAAAAGAAGGCTGGAAGGATGACTGAGCTGGCAAAGGCAGAGATGAGCAAACAGCAGGACATGTGGGAAACCCATGCAGTTTCAAGAAGCTTTCGGGAATTAGGACCCACCTGCCTGGAGCATCTAAGCCATTTATTAGGACCATATCCATTTTGGGGGGGGGGGGGTGGGGGGGGGGGGTGGGAGGGTGGGTAGTGTCAGCCACATGGCTGGTGCTTTTGCCCAAGCTATTATTCATGCTTGTCTAGGTAGAAAACCTTTGTGTGGGAGCCCAGATCCTCAAAGGTTTGGCTTGACTGAAGAATCAAATGCCTAAATACCTTTGAGGATCTCAGCCTTAGTCATTACGTCCACTACATCCACAGCCAGCTTTAAATCTACTCTGGAGAACTTACAAATGCTTCTTTATAAGCTTTTCAAGCTGGATTTTGACCCCAGCTGGGTTCCTCCTGGTGGCACTGGGGCTCTGGAGGGGATGGCGGCAGCACCCCTCTTCCTCCAAACCTTGGACCAAAGTGCTCACCTGAGCTTCTGCTTCAGTGGGTCATTGCAGGATGGGCTAAGTGGAGGTCGGCAGTGTGAGCTACAGCTGAATTAAAAGGTAATGTAAATGTCTATTCATATATAAATAATACATCAATAACTCTGTATGTTTCTATATGTTTAAATATGCATGCTGTTCTCATCCTGGTGTTCCTATACCTTGAACTAGTTCACAGCTGGACTGAAGACGAGGAGAAATGATCCATTCCTGGTGTCAGTTTGAGCTGGGTGACAGCACCTTGTCACTGTAACAGCACATGCATTTGGGATCAGTGGGATGGAAACAAAACATCACTTGGGACCTAGGGAAAGGCTTTCTCCTGTACATCACACAGGAGCTTCCAACTGTAAGGCTTCCTGCACCTTCCTTGCCACTGTCAGGTACAAGCTCCTGCATTAAGCAGAACTCCAGATTTGATGCAGCCTTAATATATATTATTGTTCTTTTTATTGTCCCATCCATGTCCCCCTCAAAGCATATTTCCCTTCACATGTCTTTTTGCATTAAATTACAAAGGGCAATATCTTTAAATATGGCAACAAATAATAGCAAAAAAAAATCATTTAACAGATGCACTGTTAAAAGGAACTTATACTGTAGAGTATTCGGATACTAATGGAATACTTGTGAGTGTTGATAATATCTCTCCAGTCTTTGGGGTATTTGGGATCAATGTTTGAATTTCTGCTTTATATATTGTGACAAACTCAAATCTAACCCAGAAGGAGGTCTGAGAATTGGTCTGGGGTCATTCAAACTTAAGAACAAATCAAAGCATCCCATGAGGGTGCTTAGCTGAACCCCAGAACTTACCCCAGCAGAGTGCAGACAGTGGTGACACTTTCAGAGGAGCCAAATCATTTAACTTCTGGTGGTTCCATGGCCCGGGAAGTCTCAGCATCGCAATGCCATCTAGTTGTGCCTTCATGCATCCCCCAGAACATCATCATTCCCTGACCTACTTTTATCTCCAACAAAACCTTTTCTATTCTTATTTTTCCTGCTCCTTGTCCTGGTTTTCTGCTTGCTTTCCATGTTATGCCTCTACATGTACATTTAGGGCTTACACACTTTTTCTGGCTGTTTTCTTGTAAACATGTTTTTTGGCTGCAACCCACCCATTACACATCCGAAGGATGACTGATTCGCAAGTGTCTTCAACAGAAAAATCGACTGCTCTGCTCTTTTATTTTCCTCTCCAGAGATCCCCCTGGACTTCCTTCTCTGCTGAGCCAGTGTTCAGGCCTGCCTGCTCCCCAGGGACACTTAGGGAAGCTTTAAGGATTCCCTGTATTGATTTTTAGGTCCCAGGGAGCCCTGGGAAGAAGAGGGCTGTCGAAGTGCATTGCTCCTTATGGTGGGGCCATGCATGACTGCCCCAGAGCTCTCACGCGAGGTCCGTGATGGAGCTGCGCATCCATGCTGGTGACGTGCACACAGGCAGGCCAAAGAAACGTGCCATGACCACCTCTGTCTCCAAAGCAGGAGAGCATTCCCTGAGCCAGCGAGGGCAGCAGCTCCTGACTGCTCCGGCAGCTGCATGAGCTGCACAGACCCTAATGCTGCTGTTTCTCATTTATTCACCTGCTTTTTGTTTCCCTTTTCCTCCCTCCACCCTCTCACAGACGGATTTCCCTCAGACAGGACCTCCCTGTGGCTGCCTCTGCGGGTGTTGTTCCTTCTGCTGAGCTCGAGGCACAGCATAGGGGTGGGCTGGGGGCTGAGTTTGCTGGAAGGGCATTGCTTTGTACTGACCAGATGTGCTGAATTTCTCACTCTGGCTCCCTCTGAGCAGCCCCCTGCTTCCTCTTGACCTTGCTGTAATTTAGATTCTCAGCCTTTTGCCAGTCCCTGCAGCTGATTTATTCTCCTGATGTTTAATGTTGGATTTGCCTCCTTGGAGGAAGGTTATATCCACCTTGGAAATATTTGCAGAGCAGAATTTGTCTTTTTTTATTATTATTATTTATTTTTTGCTAACTCCTTGAGAGCAAACTTGTGTTATGGTATGTGGCTAGCCTGCAGTTCCCCAGCTAGCAAATTCTCTGATGGTCTGGTCTCTATGCAAGCATTTGCGTTCTGTCATTAAGCCTTTAGAGATCTTGCCAGCCACTGGTTTGGCATCCAGTCATTCTCAGCAGGACTGGTTGCCTGTATCCTGTCTTTAGCTAATGCACTGTCAACCACAGGGTGAAACTCAGCCAACATGATCTCTATCAGTCTTTCAAGGACCAACAGTTCTGCCATGTGGACTGGAGTCCTGCACCCTGGGCTGATCTATTTATTAAAGCGCTCTGCCAATCAGTAGACCTTGTCAAAAATGTTTCCCCTTCTCCTCTCCCTCCTCCCTGGAAAATGTTGATGTGAGTAACAAAATGTTTGTTTTCATTGACTTATTCCATGGAAATTTACAGGTTCAATTGAAAAATGAAAGATATGTTTTCAGCTGTTGAAGAGGTTTCACTTTAAGTCTTTTCAGATTTCCAATAAAAAGAAAATAATTGAAAATTTTCAAGGAAAGGCATTAATCACATGGGTTTCACTGAAAGCAGAGCTTTCCAGAAAGACTGCTCTTTGCTTACTTTCACAGTGACTGAATGGTTTTCCTACCTCAAAGCTGCTCCTGCAGGATGGCTATAAGGTTTGCTGGACAGTGTTGATTGCAACAAAGCCAATAAGTTAATACGGGTGTCCTGTCTTGCATTTTGACCACAATATCATCCTTTTTTGCTCATCTGAGCATATCTGGTCCTGCCTACCCCTCCCACCAAATCTTTCCTTACCCTTCTAGCCGTAAACACACACATAGGAGCATGTCTTTATTTTCATCCAGGCCATGGGCTTCCTACTTTATGCACCAGAAAGTGAGGCATTGAGTCATACCCAGCTCATTAGGTTCTGCTCTGCTGTACAAGCATGAGGGAAGGTGGAGAGGATTGATGAGATAAAGCCTGGAAGCACTCCATTAGTGAGATGTGCTCACAAAGCCACTGTGATCACTGGAATTAAGCTTTAAAATATTCTGAGCAAATATTGTCTCAGTTCTGAGAATTGCCTTTGTGTGTGTGCGCATGCGTGCAAGTGCATGCGCCTGTTTTAGCCAGATGCTCTGGCTCAGCCTCCTTGAGTTTGGCAGAGGCCTCTTGGACCCTGTGGCTTCAGCAGAAGCTTGGACCCATGGCCTCAGCACCTAGTGGCTTCCTTTGAGATGGTCTCCAGCTTGATGGGAGATATCAGGCAGTCATTTAATCATGCGGATGCTCTGGGAGCAGCTGCACTGATAGGAGAAAGCTTTGGAAACCAAAGAACCTTCCCCATACCTCTCAGCTTTGAGAGAGGCACGCTGCCTCTTGCCTGCCCGGCTCTGGAGGTACAAGTGTCCAGGATCAAATACCTCTTTCCTGGTTGTATGTGATGCATGGCCTGTTGGCCGCTGGGCTTCTTGTTGTCCCTTTAGGGCATATCCATCAGCTGTCTTCTGTCTTCCAGTACCTCTCTGAAGTAGATTGACTCAAGAGACTGATCATTACAAACCTGGTAGGAGAGGAACAGGTATAGGCACTTCTGCTCCACACTCACTTTTTCCTAGCCTTGTACAAGCTGCCTTTGTGAGGGGAAGCAGTGGTATTCAGAGTACCATCTGAAGCAGTAACAGAACAGGGAAAGACGGCACCTCTCACTGCATCTCTTTGTGCCTGACCATCCTCTTCTGTCTTTGCTGGCTGGTAACTTTGGGACAACCGAATAGTCAAGAAGTAGAGCTGACCAGCACATCTTCATATTTCTACATCCTCTTCCAGTCTCATGGGACCATGTCCCTATGACTGGTGCAGGGAAGGGGACACGAGAATTGTGTTTCATTAGTGCAAACCTTGGGGCAGTTGGTGCTTCACTTCAACACTTCTGTTGTGTCATGCACAAAATTGCCAAAGAGCTGGGAGGGGAAATGCGTGAAGAGTGGGTTTTATTTTAGAGAGTGCAGTCCTGTCAAAACTCCAAATGTCTTGAAACATTTTTAGGATGAAAATCTATGTTTTTTTTAATCATGAAATAAATTTTTATAATGCGGTGCGTTAGGTAACATACAATATAAAGTAAATAACTTCAACCAGTCTTGACCTGATCTGATAAGAAAGTTTGGTGTGTTTTTTTTCCCCCACAGAGATTTAAGTCAGATTCAGGTTTTATCTGGTATTGAAGAGAAAATCCTTCTGATCTTCAGTGACTCCAGATTGCAGTTCCTCACTTTTTTTTGTGAAACAAAGTCTTGGTCCACCATGGAACTTAACTTAGTAGAAACATTTTGTTTTAGGATGAAACCCTATTAATGCTGCATAACCATTCAGTTGAAGTCCTCTTACAAAAGGCTCAGTCTCCCACCTGGAAAACAGGAAAAGTGCCATGCAGCTGACATGACTGATCATGCTCATGCAGGCCAAATCAAGTGTGATATCAGTGAGGAAGAGGAACAACCCTGTGCCTAGGGCAACGGTCTGGGACATGAGATCTGGATTCTCTGTTTCCTGCAAACTATCCCTGTGGCCATGGCCCCATCACCTGAGATCATCCTCATTACATAGCAGTCCCCCATGGCCATTACCGCCTTGGCAATGGCTATCAATGTGCTATTAGTACTGATTAATTGCACTATGTGCGCAAAACCCCAACCTGATGACGAAGGTAGGCAGAAGTGATGGAGGTGATTTGGTATTGCATACCAGCTCTTCAACAATAAGGAAATATGCAAGCCTGTTTCCTCTTGTATCCTATTTCATTATGAAAACTTTGGGGGGAGGTAGGAGAAATGCACCAGTTGGAAGTCTGCAGCAAGCTCACAACTCGAGGAGCTTGTGGGACACAAGACCTGTAGGAGTAAACCCAGCAAGGGTTAGGTGAGGTGAGAAAGTTTTATTTTTGAAGCAGCACAGAGAGAGGGGGAAGAAGGAAAGGACAGAACAGCTGTAACGACATATTTGTTGCTGACTGGTCCAAAGGAATGTGTATAAACAGCTTTAGATGTATTTTCCTGAGCATGCTAAGTGTATTTACTGCCTCCTTTAATTGGTCCTGCCTCAAGTTAGCCAGGACTAAGAGTTCCCATGGGAAGTACACTTCACTGACACAAACGGTCTGACAACTGGTGTCCCCACTGCAACCTGTGTTAATGATTGCCCCCGAGCTGTCCTTTCTCACAGCCTCCTGCCAGAGTGCCCAGGGCAAGCTGATATTTGGCCCTGCCTGAGGGTCCACTGGACAGATAGCTTTACTGCAGGGCAGCAGCAGGGCCTGGCTGGTACCAGCACTGGATCGGACAGCACAGGTGTAAAAGGCTGCATCTCCCTCTGGGGAAGGCTGATCCGTGTAGCTGAGGATGCTTGAATTTATTTCCTGTGCTGGTCACAAGCTCCTTGACTCAACCTGAGCAAGTTGCAGGCAGAGGCTCCCAGAGCAGGGGCTGCATTTTCCTGATGGGCCGGTTCCTGTGCAGGCACTGACAACTGACACCAACAAAGATGGTTTTGCATGTGCAAATGCCCCTGCACACAAAGTGATTGTTCCCAATATACAGCCACTTTTTCTGAAGAGTTCAGTGCAAGCAGTCAGCAAAAGGAGGGGGAAAAAAGAACAAACCAGTTTCTCATGGCAAAATGTCATTTTGATGGAACTGACATTTTTTGCAAAGCCAGTATAAATTTCAATGTTTTGTTTTGTTTGTTTAAAAAAACAAACACAGAAAATGTCCAAATACGTAATATTGACATTTTCAGAACCAAATGTTTTGCTACTCCATCCTGGCACAGTTCTTAAAATTTGAATGAACTTTTTCATAAAAATACTACAAAGAGACTAAAGGAAATAACGATTTTTACGTTCCTCCAAAGTACTGGGTCTTCCACAGATTTTATCTTTTTGCTCTGACTCAAGACTTGAGCCCATCCATCAAAGAGAAAATGAGTTGCCCTTTTTTGGGAAATGCATGGTTTACTTCACTGGCTAAGCCAGTTAGTTGTGAAAATGTTTCCAAAGAGCCATGCCTGTGGTTGGTGATCTTTCAGGCAGCCGGCATCCTCCTGCAAGCTGAGCTGTGCATAAGCCTGAAAAATGCATCCTTGGCAGGGTATCAGCACTGTTGGCTTCCTGCACAGGGAGCGTCAAGGCAGAGGCAGGGTACAACACAGGTTATCACCGCATGTCCAAAGGCAAGATAAAGTGAAAACTTAATCAAGCCACTGGACTTTTAAGAATTGCTGTCTTTGAAGGTGCTTGAGTGCAGGAAATGTTGTGGAAGGGAGGAATTAGGGGGGAGCTCCTGGATGCAGAGTGATACAAAAGCATATCATGGGGTCTGCTGCTGCCTTGCGTGCTGCCAGACTGTGGGCCAGCAGAAAGTGCTGATAGGAAGCACTGGTATGACTCTGGCTGGTTTTGAACTCCTGTGTTAATACTGACTATAAGTATTGATTAGGATTGCAATTCTCCATCATCCATTATATTGCCTTGCGTGTACCAATAGAACCAAGAGGGAGTGAAAAACTGAGCAGTGGGTTTGCATTTGGCGACCCTGATGCTAAGCTGGGTTTGGGAGCTCCAGCAAGGCTTGGTTCACAGTGGTGTTGATCCTCTGGTTTTCCTTCTCTTTCACTCCCATCTTTCCTTCAAAGCTCTCTTCCCTTCAGTGTTTCCTGAGTCCCACCAGCCTCTGACGTGTCAAACATGGCTCTCAGGACCTGGCGGCAGAGCCTCCCCACGTGCCCAGGAGGTGATGCAAGTCACACCCGTCATTCAGCAGAAAATGTTGCAATAGGGTAATGAGGAAATTTGCGCAGGACCACTGAAGGGAATCAGTGACAAAGAAAGGCAGAAAAATCAGCCCCAGAAGAGAGCAGATATCTCCCACCAGAAAGGTTGGCCTTCAGGAAGTGTGGTGGGTCAAGCACCAGGAAGACACGGTGTCACACGTGACACATGTGCTGACCCTCCAAGAGCTGTTTCTATTTCATGTGGTGCTCTGAGCCCTGAAGACCCCCTGTTTGGTCCCTCAGGGCAACATTAGCAGGGGTTGCTGCCACAGTTCCAAAGAAGTCAGATTTTAAAGCTGGCTGACGGGGCTACAAAAGCCTTGAGTACAGTCATCTGCTTTTGATTTCGTCTTCCTTGAGCTATTCCCCATCGTGCTTTTTTCTCCCTTTCTATCCATCCCATGACATCTCTCCCCCCTCTCCTCCTGTGGCCCTCACCAACCCCAACTCCACCCTTTCTCTGAGTGTCCCAGTTAGGAAGCAAAGAGGTAACTACGTGCCAGCTAGTACCTTCTTATCTAGTCACAGTATGTTCCCCTAAGAGAATTTTTGGCCTGGGATTGTGTGTGTGTGTGTTTTTATATGCTTTATTTTTATCACAGAAGGGATAGACAGTACATTATGTCTTCAGTCCAGGAGGTTACACATTAGATAAGAGACAGGCAGATATACTACAACTGCTCCAGCCTGTGGAGTTATGTTCCTGCAATAGCACCGGGAATGTAACAGGTAAACTGCTTCCAACCCCCCACATTCAGGCAGTGGATTTTCTGTCAACAAAACCAGATCCCAGCAGAGATTTCAATGTTGATGCTCCTGCAGCCAGAGAATAAAGTCCACCGTGCTCCCTCCATCTCTGTCATGCTTGTACCTCCTCACCAGTCCCAGCCTCCCATCTCCCCTGTCCCGTCTGCTCTTCCTCTGGCTTCATCTTCATGCCTCTCTGTCAGTTTCTGATCTGGACATGTGGTACAGTTCAGCAATCATCCTGAACTCCTTCATTCAAAAGAGAATGGGGGGAGGAGGGAATGTAGGAAACGGTGGCATCAACAACTTCATGATAGCAAATGCTAACTAAAGCAGAGAAAGGGGAATTTTAAAATATTATATTAACAGCTAGGATTGGAGATGGTTTATCTGTGGCTGCTTCTTGCACCTTTCTTAAACTGTCTGGGCTAGTTATAATGCTGTAGACTGAATGATAGTTTTTAAAGGATTAAGGGTGAGGCACAGTATGGTGGTTCCTTTTTTACTGTCATTGCAAGAACAGTGTCCTTACCACACTGTGTCAGGCTCCAGCAAGCATCCAGGATCTGGCTCACCAGTCTCACCACCAATCACAAAGCTCAGGGGCACCTGGCCACTTCCATGAAGCATCTTTAGTCTGGCAAGGGAGATGTTGCTGAGCCTTTGAGTCATCCCACAAATTTGTGCCTGCCCTCACCTCCCTTCAGACCTTTGTCTCACATTGTGAAGATTAACAGCATGTTGCAGCATCACCATGCGGCTGTGGGGATGGTGGTGCTGGGTTTATTTTCTCAGGAGAAACAGATAAAGGTGGCACCAGCTACTACCCAACACTAAAGCTAAATCAGTAAATTTATTATTCTTTTAAACCTGACAGACGTGACAGGGGATGTTTGGGGTTTTGATCCAAAGCTTAGCAAAGCCCGTAACCTCTGTATCAACCTGACAATGAGCAACTGTGGCTGTGCTGCCCCAGCATCCATCAAATGCAATGATTAAGTGGTTGATGGCATGTGAGAGATAAAAGTCACTGTAACTAAACATTGTCACAAGATTGATGTCTCCCACTTAGAGAATATTGTCTTAACTTAGGCTTTAGTTTTTGGGTGTTCCCGTGATGGTCTCACCCTAGTGTCTGCATCCTTTACAAGTACTACCCAGACTTTAATATATCTTTCTGGCTTACCTGTGAGATAAGAGCAAGCTATCATCCTAATTTCATAGTGGGGGAAATAAGGTACCAAGAGATGATCCATAAAGCGTAATCACTCATTTTGATACCTAGCATGAGTCATATAAATCTCCAGTGCTCTGTGTAATGGGGCTGGAGGACACCTTTGCATTTGCTTTTACGGAGGTACTGCCTTGGAGGTCATGCCGCCAAGCCTAGCTCTGGTTGCCTGGGATTATTCATGTGCTGCCTGGACAAAATGGTCCTTTCCCTTTGATACAAGAGGCACTTCAGTAACGAAAAGCCTTGCCCATTCCCAAATGAGCTAGGTGCTTGAGCTCAGAGACCAAGGGTACGTTATTAGCAAAGACATGCCAAAATTGGCGTGGTCTGAAGCAAAAAAGGCATGTGAAGCCCCAGAAAGCTTGGCTTGCACATGTAAGGAAAAGGTAGCATTGGGCCTGGTAAATTCAAATGAGCCCTCTCATCCTAGGGTGATCAGTTCTGTGCACCAAGTGTGGGCTGAGAAGTTGCTGCAGTGAAAACGGAGCTGGTGCTCCCAGGGCTGGGGACAGAAATACTGGAGCTGCCTGGGGTGATTGGTTCCCAGAAGGTTTTGGTGAATGCTGAAGGTGCCCACAAGCCAGCAAGAGGTAGATGGGACACACAGATGAACTGATCTTTTTGGTGCCCCCTTTCTGCAGAAATCCCCTTTCCTGGCTCAGCTTTTGGCATGGCTTCTTGCTGACTGATGCGCAGCTTGGACATCAGAACACATTTGAGGCAAAAATGAAGTTCTCAGCAATGACTTCTGCCACTCTTAAGCCCTGATAACTAGTCAGAAGTTGAGAGCATGCTTTTCCCAAGTCCTCGAGCCCTCCCAAACTTTCCCCTCTCCCTGGCTGGCTCCTCCCCATGCACATTGCAGCGTGTTGCTGGGACAGCACCCATGCTGCAGGTAAGCCATTCCCCTCCTGTGCTTTACAGCACTAGGACTGTCAAAGTTGGCACATTTCTGAGGCTGAGTTTCTCACAGTGGCTTTGCGAGCAGGTTATTCTGCCTGCCTTTAGCTTGCTTTTTTATTTTCCATGTCTCCCAGCTTCTCTGCATGGCCAGGAGCAGGGCTGGGATGTGCTTCTCCCAGTGTGCATGGTGGGCGTGGGTCCCTGCGCTGCTGTACAAGCAATAATTAATTGCTGTCCTCAGTGAGAAGTCCCTGTTTCAGCAGTAATCAGCACAGGCCTGGAAGTGAGCAGCAGGGAGCTTCATACTCTACACTGGCACAACTGTGTCAACAAGGTTATGGCATTGAACATGGCTTTAGTGCATGGGTGTTTGGAAGCAGATAGTCTCTGCAATGAGGGTTCCACACAGCCTTTTGTATCCCCATCATTGCAGGGCTGACCGGGTATGCGCTTGGGCAGGGGTCTGTGACCCAGAGGGTGCTCCCCTCAACTGGGGTATCAGGCAGGGTAGCAAAAGTGCTTTTGTTCCAGCTAAGCTGTATCAGAAAACTGTTTTCTTTTCATCCTCTATCTAGTTTTTGGCTCTGAACTCAGTGCCCAAAACACACACACACACAAGTCAAAAGCCCAGCGAGCCAAGATAGCTGTGTCTTTATGGGGACTGTACAAACAGGAGCAGGTGGGGAGGGAAGAGGAGCCAAACAGTGGGGTCTCCCCTCTTGCTGCCCAATATTTTTGGTGATCTTTATGTGCCTGTCCCTGACTACCTTCAGTGATGTCCATGGTAGCTAGGCCTGAGCTGCAGCTCCCTCGTTTAAGCCAGACCTCCTCTATCCACTTCATTTGACTAATTCTCCACTTGATAAATCCATCATTTGCAGTGACAGAGGACAGGCCTAGGAGCACCACTGTGGCCTGCGATGCGGCACACTCCTGCATGTTTCCAGGCTAAGGTAATGTCACTACACCTCCCAGCATCTGTGCATCAAATGGGATCAGAGACCTCTGTGGGCATGGGCTGAGGAGACAGCCTGCCCACCCATTCAGCCCTGCAACAGAATGCAGTCCCAGGACCAGCAGCAACCACACAAATAAAAAGCCAAAAACTGATAAAGATTTTGCAGACAGAAGATATTTGGAAATTCTGATGAAAAAAGCATTTGACAGTTTGCAAGTTAGAGGTAGTAATTACCTATTTTGCCTATGTGACTTTTTCAGAAAGATGGGCAATGATATCACACGACTGATGGGATTTTTGCACTCTGTCCCATGCCCTTATTTTCACCATATCCCACCTCTTACCCCAGTCACTCAAGAACTGCTCCAGTGTTCACATGTTTAAATGGACAAGAATACAGATCAGTTGGACCTCGAAAATCAAGCCTTTTGTGTTTAATATATTTTCACCTCTGAGGCAAGACATTGATATTGGCTGAAAGCAAATGCTTCCAAATGGTGTCTCATCACTTACACTTCTCCAAAGAGTCCCCTACGCCCAGTCTTTCAGTGCTTTGTGTGTCTAGACTTACTTCAGGTACTGAGCAGAGATTGAACTTGCAGCAGTACACAAAGTATTACATTCAGTGAACTGGAACCACTCCCCCCCCCCCCCCCCCCCCCAAAAAAAAAGACATTCTGAGAAGTTCCCTGAACATTCTTAAAATAGATTTTCCCATCTTTTAGGGTTGCATGCAGAACCCTGCCTGATTAGGTCTGGGAATCTGTTGTTAATTTGCTCATTAGAAGGTGTTTTTAAAGTGGCTTTCAGCACTCATGAGTTTTGTGCTCTTTCTAAAACTCTCACTAAACTTCCAGTAGCAAACTCCAGCAGAGGGGAATCGTGCACTTGGTAGGTCCCATCAATCCCCTAAAATCAATCCCAAACTCCCCCAGCTCCCTTCTCTCAATATGGTGCCAAGGCAAAGATCAAACATATGTGCATCCCCAAATCAGCCATGATTGAGAAGTCCTGGGTGAAATAGATGTGAATGACTTTTACCTATCTATCCCAGGAATGTACCCTACTGCCTTTGACAGTTTGCATGAGCACCAGCAAAGAGTCCTGTGCAGTGACGCATGCAGACAAGCAATGTGGCTGGGAGTGCAGTGGGGAATGCCAAGGATGCCACAACAGGAAGCGTGGAGACGTAACACATCCAAGTGGGGTAACTGAGGCAGATGGAGCAGGAATGCGATTAAATTATCCCTGCGGGATTTGGCTGAGACGCCAGGCCATGCTGAGCTCATTCCCCAACAGAGGGAGGACGCGAGCAAAGCAGGTCTAGCTGTTTATGTTTTGTTTTATCAGATAGGACCAAGCGTCAGCAGCAGCAAATGTTGTGGTTTGGGAAAAGACGTACTTCAGCTCATTTCACGGTTCCTTCTCCTGAAGTACAGTTAGTGGAGGAAGAGCGAGCAAATGAAAGTCTCACTGGGTCTGCTGCTGTAGGAAATTGAGCCACCTGCGAAGTCTTGCCAGGAAGCCAGCAAACACTGGAGGGGCAGATCCTTTGCATCCCAAAGCAGTGGCCATTGCCTTGCCAGGTGCACATGGAGCCACCTCTGAAGGAGCTACATATGGCTTTAGTTTTGCATATGCTTGCCCCTCTGTGACAGAAAACCTGGCTGCTCTGGCTGACAAATGGGTCCCAAATCCCTGATCTGCATCCACGGGGGTCTTGAGTAAGACATGGGGATGATGATGAAGTGCAGCAAGTGGCTCCTCTACAGCTAGTCTGAGCTCTACAAGCTTGGTCCTGCCCAAGAGAGTGTGTTGAGGGAAACCTTTGCAGGCTAATGCAGTGTGCAAGCTACAGTCCCTTGTTTGGTCTCCTTCTTCAGTGTGGCCAGGAGTTCTTTCTTTCAAAGGTTTTCACCTGAAAATGCAATTTAATCCAAAGTAAAACTATCTGCAGAAAAAGAGCAGCTTTGATATAAGCGAATGCACACAGTCTCTTGTCACTAGTTTCAGCTCTGGGGAATTCTGCACCAAAAATATTTTAGGTTCAGTAAAAGTATTACAAATGCAGTGAACATGGAGTAAAAATATTGGGAAAGGTCAACAACACTGAAACGTTTTGTTGCCATTGACCTTCTCTGAATATATTCGTCGCAACTCAGGCTTCAATAAAGTTTCTCAACTTTTGGTTTTTACCTGATTCAGGAAAGAGAAAACAAAATTTGAGTATTCTGGAAATTTTCACAGCATTGGGGAACAGTTTCCCACTTAGTTTGTTGGTTATTCTCTAAGTATCAAGGCTCTTTGCTCTTGTGCTGCACTACATAGCAAATATGCACATACTAAATCAGACATACAGCTCATCCTAATATCCAGCTGCTAAGCAGGCTGAGACCTGTGTGACAGAAATAGGACATGTTTTCAGATGCCACTTGGGAAATACTAGATTTTACACAAGACATGAAGATTGTCTCCATGCTGGTAAGTGTTTTTAAAATGCAATCGTATTTTGGGGTGGTGGTGATGGGAAGAGCTTGAGATTCTCTTCTGCATTAATAAGTCCTCTGAGTGTTCCTTTCTTAGGTTTTGCACGGACCTGAAGTGCCTTGTATGAGGCCCTGAGAAAGCAAGAGCACCAGTCTATTGATACAGTGTGGTTTGTTCCCTTTTCTTTCTGAGTACAATTTGGGATTATTCCTACCAGGCCGTTTGCACTTTAAGCACAGCTTCCCAAGTTCCATCACTTACTTAGGACACAGCCATGTCCAGCAACACCAGCAACAGTGGAAGCAGATCTGTGGCTCATACAAAAGCTGGAAAAAAGTTTTTCAAGAATTTGAAAAGCAATTTTCATAAGAATTGGTTTTGGCCAATAACCAAGGCATCCCTCATCACAGATCTAAATCCGTAAAAAGGACCTCAGCAGAACTGCTTTACCTCCCAAATACATTTCCTTTGAATGACTCCTGCCTTTACCAGGTTGCACACTGTTTATAGGTTAAACCAAGGCAGTTTTTGCCCCTACCTGGCAACAGTGCAAGTCTCGCACTGTATCTGAGCAAGAAGTGAGGTTGCTTCCAGTCTTCTACGCAAGTCAGGATGTTTATTTAAAAGTTTCCAGATACATGGACTGTGACAGAGCTCTGAACTTCACTGTAATTTCTGAAGTAGTTTCTTAAGGGTTTCAATTCACATCTGAGAAGAGGATTCTGGTGGCTCTTGGTACATTCATATCCCTGTGTTTGCATTTCCTTGTTTTAAGCTGTCCCCTACCACATACATGCTGAGGTCAGGATTCAGCTGGTGGCCTTGCTGGTGGGAGAAGCAGAAACTGGCCTGCAGTTCCCTCTCTTAGTTTTGCACTAACTTGGGAGTGCTGACTTCGGTGAAAACTTGTTTTTGTCAGTGTTCAAAGCTGCTTGCATGTTACTCAAGAGGCAGAGAGGCAGTAGACCCGAACTGGTTAAAGTCACTTCTCTGACAGCAAACTTTGTCCTCTCCCAAAAATGCTAATTTCTAGTGCCAGCCCCAGAAAAGCTGTCCAACTTCTCCCCCCCCACACACACAATCCTGATTTTTGACAAGCATTAGATGTTGTGGCACTTTTTTCTTTCCTCAATAGAGGAACACATCAGAGCACCTTTTTTTTCTTTCACCAACAAGCTGAGAATGCTGAACAGGCAGCTGAAGAGCAACCAAGGTTTTAGTGCCAACAAGTGTTGCTGTATGGATCTTGGGATGTTTGTGAGCAGGTTTCTTTGAGAAATGGGGCAAGTCCCAGGGGTAGTTTTGCCATGAGCAGCTTTGCCGGTTGTCCTTCCACGTAGTGACAGCCAGGCAGCCAAAGGATCAGCCATTCCTGTGCCACGAGTACTCATGAGTCCCTCTGATCAGGAGGGACTGATCCAGATGAAGGCAAAGGATAGGAGCAGAGGTTGCAAGGACCTATGCCCCCCAGCAGCCTTCAACTGAGCTCAGCTGTGGCAGCTGGATGTACATCACAGTAGCCCTGAAAAGTCTCTTTCTTATGACAGCTGAAGCTGATGTTGCTTTAGGTCAGACATTGCCTCTGACCCAGCACCATTCAGTTTGGCCTGGATCTAAAACCTGCTCTTCCCTGGGGGCCTGTTGAGAGAAGAACCAGAGCTGCTCCAAGCTGTGCAGCCCTTTGGCAAAGAGCCATCATTTATAGCCCTGATCACAGCCATGCTACTGCACATGATAGCCAAGGAAACCTGCAAGAACTGTAGGTTTGAAACATGCCCATGAGCCATAGATGACTCTCCTCTGGCTCATTAACTCCTGAAAATACTTTAGCCAGGACCAGCTTGCTGAAAACACCCTCAAAACTCAATGACACAGAGACAAGAAGGTGGCTGGTTAGATATAACTACTTAGCTACCTTCCTAACCATTGTCCACCCTTATTAATGGTTAAACTCTCACAGTGTCATATCTTGCTGTTCCTGGCCAATTTGAACTCTTTCAGGTGGAAGGGAGGGTGAAGAATGGAGGAGAAACAACACCAAAGACATGTTTGTATTCCTGAAGACACCCATGTAAACAGCATCTCAGGTTACCTGTAAGTGGCATTTGCTTTCCCATTAAGGGATATTTATTGAATTCAGAACTTCATGAATGAGTAGGGCCTTAGCCTTGTCTTGAAATGGGCGAGCATGTATGTGTGCATAACTCCCATTCTTTGTATTTATATGGCGTTCTTCCCTCATCTCCACAGTACCACAGAGCCTCAGTTTTATGCTTATTTATCTCCATGGTCTCTTGAGGACTTTTTAAAAAATGGGGTATGACTAATTTACCCAAAGTCAGAAAAAAACCCTGGTGTCAGCACGGAGGTTTGAGTTGAGTATTTGTCAGCATGGCAAGTGGATCACCATGAAGTCCTTCTAGTGTACCTCAGATCTCACGGCAGCCCTTTGGCCTTGGGCACCTGACCTTCTTTTTGTGTGGGGAAGGGTGATGAAGCTGTGCCAGGCTCGTGCTCTCATGGGACTATGTGCCTCATGGGCGCCCATGCATGGCACACACGGAGTCACAGGGGCTTTGCGTGGCCACAGGGCTGTGGGCAGGTAACTCATGCCCCTGCTTGGTCACTGACAATCTCAACCCTTCACTGACCTGAAACTGCTGATAGTAATAGATTTGCTAACCACATGTTTTTCCTGTTGCAGTCATATGCTCAATGAGAATTAAGCTGAGTCCACTTCCTTACTCTTTCTCCTGCCCAATGGCCATGACGTGATATTTGAACCATGTATGTGTGAACCTTTTTTTATAGACAAAGACCTGTACCCAGCCTTTGCCTGAGACTTGGACCAAACTACACTTGGCCCTTCTGTCAGTTTGAAAAGTTCAGTCAACCTTTTTTTTCAACTTTCACATTCCTCTGCCCTCTTTGGGATTTGACTGAAGGCAAAGGCACCAAAATACCCTGAAAAATGCTGTCTTGTCATGATTTCTGACCTGCTAAAACCAGTTTTTCTGATTCTGATCAATTCTTATGATTTCCAGGCCAAAAAACAATTTGGGCAAGGTTCCAGCTGACATCCAGGCCAACACTTTCAAGTTCTCTCATTGACAGGTAATCAGTCAAAAATCTCTCTCCTGAGTTTGGTGGCACCAACATGAAAGGTGCATCAACATGAAAGGTACACCAACAGAAGGTTTGAAGTCAGTATTTTTCATTGTGTGGCCACACCAGTGTTGCCATTTCAAAGCCTGATGTGGGATGGAGTGAGCAGAACCTGCCAGTTTTCACTGCCTGTGTTTGGCAGAGGACAAAGGTTTTGCTTTACCATAGGTGAGGATATGTTGGACAGCTGTGGCAGCCCCTCAGTCAGATGCAGCACTTGATAACCTGACCTCAGGGATAGTGCTAAGACTTTCTGGGAGCCCATTACCAAACTGTCGTGGTACTTAATTAGCTGTATGCTTTCCTTCTTTTTTTTCTTTTCTTTTTTTTTCTTTTAGTTCTTCTCATTCTTTTATCTGGGAGGCAGGTTGGTTTACAGCACAGCATGCTGGGAATTTGGGCCAGTACAAGTGCTTTTGCATGCAAAGACATCCCATATGGCAAGAATGGGGTCTCTTGGGCTGGCCTTCCTATTCCAACCCTGATCTACTACCATATGCTCCTGCAGATGCTACTGTGGTCTTTGTCTTTCCCTGAAAAATGACTTGAGCCTCAGATGGGATGAAGGAGGTTTGAGGGCACATGCCCATAGAGCAGTCAAGCAGCTGAGCAAAAAGCCTTATGCAGGAGGTAATGAACTTTTTTTTGATAACTAACAACATCAGCCAGTTACATTTCAGCTTCCACCTACATAGCCCTGACATTAAGATCAGGCATTCCTTGCCTTGCAAGAAAACTAACTGGGGGAAAAGAGGGAAGTGGAGGTGGAAGTTCTTCTGTTTTACAGCTGTTAATGAAATTCATTTAATCACCTCCAGAAACAAGAATAGTCACTTCTTCAGCTTCCCAAACACTTGTCCACATGATGCTGCAGCTCTTCTCAGAAGTTTGCTCCCTAAAGGATGACACTGACGCGAACGGGGGGCAGTTTAGTTTCAAGAGGGTTATTGCCTCATAACACAGGGGAGACAAGAGCTTGAGGGCTTGAGTCTGAGCTTGACAGCCTCTCAATTGCACATCAGGTATCTTAGTCAAGCAACTGGCCTTCCCTCCCTACCACAACAGTATACAAACAAACCAGCCAGAGTTTAAAAGTTAAAAAACAAATCAAAACCATGTAAGTATGTAAGTATTATACTAGTACCCTGTTGCCTAAAGAATTAAAGGCAGAACTGGTCAATACCATTTTGATGGTGAGGTACATGCACCTGTATGGATGCTGTGTACAGCAGGACCCTGTTTCCTGAGGAACAGCTGAAAGATGAATTATGGAACATGAAAGCAGTAATGCCTCTAGCAGGATCAAGAGAGCACCAGATTCAGCAGCTCTGCCTCAGGCAAAGAACATGTGAGTCCCTGAGGATGCGGGTTTGCTTCCTTGCTGGCTTTTCCTACTCCTCAGGAGAGACAGGGTGAGTCCCAAGATTATCATCTCCCCACAAGCAGCAGTCACACCACCTTGACCATGCTCTGAAACCAGATTGAGATGGTCCTTTGTCTGGTCACACTCACTGGGGCCTAATCAGCTGCTTCATCTCCCTCCAGAGGGAAATCATGAGGAGGCATGGCTGGTTCCTTACTTCATCTCAACTCTCTGCTCTTTCTCCCTTTTCTCTCCCTGCAGCTGCTCAGGCTGTTTGTCGCCACATCCAACGTACTCAATGTCAGTGTGCAGTGGGAAAGGATCTCATCTTCAAGCTATGCTGGCTTAGCAGCTGGAAGCCAGCACCTTTCTTCCACCAGATAGCATACAACCTTGAATCCCATCATCCAGATCTGCAGAACAGTGGCCCAAAGCAAAGCTCTTCCGTAACTCTGATACTTCTATCCAGATGATGGGTTAGTTTAGATGGTAAAGAATCTTTCTAACATTGCTAATGTGAAGAAATAAAGAGCTATCAAACAAAAATGTAACTGATGCCCTGTTGCCTTTTATCTGGCTGTGCTTTATTTGTACAAGCTGAAGAACTTCATGGTGTCAGGAGGAATGTGACAGAAGCTCTTTGACTCGTAAATTATTTTGGCCCAGTCTTCCCCAGGGATATAGGGCATAAGAGCAAGAGCTGGCAGCATGGGTTCTGCTCCCAGCTTTGGCACTGAACTGTTGTATGACCTTGGACAACTCACTTCACCTCCCCTGAGCTTCTGTTTCCCATCCTCTCTTTTGTCTGCCTTGTTTATTTGGAGTGTCAACTCCTAGAGAAAGGAATTCAGCCTCCCTGGCTGCTTGCAGATTGCGTAGCATGAAGGGAGCTCAATCAGACTTGTTCCTGGGAGGTATTACAGTAAAAAAATTCATTATGATGACTGAAAACTAGCATTTGCTAAACAATTAAATGGGCGGTTTTAATTATTAAGTGGCATACATGAATTAAGAGGACATCTCTGGCACTTCACAGTGTTTGTCCACGGGTGGCGACTGCTGCTTCTTTCCTTTTCTGTGGCTACACCAAAGGCCATGTTTACCAGTCCCATAAATTCTGACATCTTCTCCCTGTCCCAGCTGCACAGTGGGAGGAGTGGGAAGCATCTGCTAGAGAAGGGGGAGAGTTTGTTGGAGGTAATGAAGAAGGCTACTCGTGAAGTCCTCCCCTTGTGAACATCTGGACAGATAACAGTCCTTCTGAGAAAGATTGAAGCAGCCGGTGAGGCCTCCTGGAAAGGGCAGGGAAACCGTCTGCCTCAGAGCTGATCAGGGTCAGGGGCAGAAAGGCCAAGAGAGGCTGTGCGGTCTACTGCAGACCCTGTCACCTAGAGGCTGAAAGTGAAACATTAAACCAAGGCTACCAAAGACGATCTTTGAGTGAAACCACGAGATCTTTGATCCCAGAATATACCTCTTTTAGGCAAGTACTGCAGCCTTGAAATACATTTAACCATATGGATGGTATCAAAAGATGTAATAAAAGGCTTGCCACTGTATCCATGGCTCTGGAGGAGACTCCATGCTTACCCACTGGTTTCTCCTCTATTCAGCAAGTGCCCCTGGCAGTGCCACCACTGTCCTACAGCCAAGAGCATGCCCTCCTCTTCCCACAGAGTGGCCCATGATGGACACACAAGGACATCACCATATGACAAGAATCACATCATTTGCTCTGTTGGCCACTCCACAGCAATAGCTAAGAGCAGGTTAACTGGTGATTCACAGGACCTGTGTACAGGTTGCCCAAAGAAGTGGTGAATGCTCCACCCCTGGCACAGACAATCTAAGAGAATAGGCTCCACCTGGTCTTAATTCCCTTATCGCCACTGCAATAGGAGCTTAGGAAACTCCGGAGATGGATGAACACATGTAGAAAAGCAATGCTAAGGTGCAGGGCAAGTGTGAGGATTACCTTGTGCATTGCCATCAAGGATGTTTACAGATCTATGTTTTGCCACTAGATCCAGCTTGCTACACACCCTGATGACTTCAATGCATAAAGCAGGCAAAGGGCAGTGGTTGCATATTTTAAAATATATAATAAAAGAATGGGGGGGGGGGGGGGAATCTGTTTTTCAGAGCTCGCAGGTTGCTGTTAAGCAGATACTCCTTTCCATGACAGACACTGCGGCTCAGAGACCACTGCAGACATGCAGTTGCCAGGGTCTGAAGGGCAAAATTCCTGTGTCTCAGTCTCCAAATTCCTCAAATAAGTCCCTCCAATTTTTATGTTTTCATAAAGACGTGGCCTGCTGCCGAGTGACCTGGAAGAGGCATTGCAGTGCTTTGTCAGCACACTCGCCTCACTGCAGAAGCTCAGGACCAAATTGTCTTATTAATCATTTAAAAAAATGATGAGAAAAAAAAAAAAAAGGCACAGTTCTGGCTAATTGTGGCAGGGGGGGAAATGAGGTCAGAGTTCATTTTTCTCTCCGCTGCTGCTTCACAGTTCACTGGCTGACAAGGAAAGAAAGATAACAAGAGACTGGAGATAGTTTAGGGAACAACCTCCCTCTTCCAAGGAGAGGTGGGGGAGTTCAGGTTTCTGACATGGATGGAGAGGCAGCCGCGCTGGCTGCCAAGCTACAGGACTTGCAGGGCATACCGTTGGATGGATGGAGCTACTCCATCGGGGGTGGAGAGTTTTGGCCCCAGCACACAGGGAGCAAGGGGGGAGACTGTCTCGATTTTTGCCACCCCATAAATGTGCTGACATTGGTGATGGTCTCAGGGAAGTCTGAGCTGGGAGGAATCAGGAGCTTTCCATCATCAGTGGCCATGCAGGAATTCAAGCGGATGTATTCGATTCAATCTCACCCTCAGGGTTTATCCACTCTCTGTTGGTTTCTTTTTAATTTAACATCTATGCAAAAGTATATATTGGAGGGGAGAGCAGAGTCCTGGTGCTCCTTCCCACTCTAGCACAGGGGTGACAATACGACAAAGCCTGCCAAACCGCCCTTCCCTCCTTCCATCCCCTACAGTTACTCCCGCTACGAGCGGCGATTGCTGGAGTAACTGAGACCTCCTCAGGAGCGTGAGATCCAGAATCATTCATTTTATGGGGCCCTCCTGCAAGAGCAAGGGATTTGTTACCCTGATTCCTGCTGGGGAAGTGCTCCCACAGCCAGAATGTGAAACACAATACAGCACGGGCTCTGACATTCAAGCTGGGTTATTTGAGGCGAGTTTGTTATATGGGACCTACGCAGCACAATTCCAGCAGTAATTATACAGGCTCCTTGCACCACTCTGACTAGTTAAATGCTAACTGTAGCCTGAAATCACAAAGCCACCAAGCAAAGCCAATGTGCTGTGGCTGGGTTTAGGGGTGTAGGGAGAGGAAGGGGGTCAGGAGAAGGAATCGTAACCAGGAGGTTGTTGTTTAGTGGAGATCCCTATGCTGGAGGACATACACTACTATGGGAAGTTTGCTTCTGTGAGCATGAGCAATAGATTATGGCAGGTGGCTTGAGACCTTCTTCAGCACTAGCATTTGTGGTAATTCCAGTGTTAATGCTAGTGTTAAACCTTCTAGTACAGAAAATGAAGCGATAGCTAAAGCTCCTTAGTCAACAACGCAACATGTACTAAAATCACTAGGGTTGTGCTAACAAGGCAGGAGAGTTTCAAGAGGATGTGAGCAAATAGTGTCAGAAAAATAATCACAGAAATAATGTCAAGATTGCTTAAGGCAGATCAACCTGTTTGATTCTGGATTCACACAGGTGGTTCTTATTGAAGTTCTTGCCCATCATAAGACTTACGGCTGCAGTTCAGTGCTGGTTTTGAACTCATTTCCACTATTATTATGGTCCAGAACTGGGAGACACAACACCAGGCATCCTCTACTCATCCCGCCTTACTTCACCTGTCTGCAGTGTAGGTCTTCACAAGTGAGCTGGGCATCCAAACTTGCATTATAGTCACGTGTGGCCTAGTCAACACAGAGAAGTTTGCAGTGTTTCATGTCATCCTAAAGTGGAAACCTACACCTGTTTGGAGGAACTGTCCCACAGCTTCATGGAAAATAACAGCTGAGAGGCTTTGGCTCTGTCAACACCACTGTTACATTTGACCAAAACAAGCGCGATGTCTCACATTGTAAGTACAGGTGCTGTGTTCAGAAAAAGAAGCTATTGCCTGAGGCAGGGTCTGATGGACAATGAAAGAAGCCCTCATTCTTGGGCCATGGGGATTCTCCAGGTAGCATCTGAGTTTCTTCTGTGACATTTTTAGTAGCATATTCAAAACTAAGGACATACACATTGGACAAGCACAGCTGCTGAGAACAGGAGTCCATAGAAGGAGCGGGAGCCCTTTGTAAAACATCTTCTATTTGAAGGATTCAGAGATGTCTTGGCACACACATATAATCATAGAACAGTTACGGTTGGAAAGAACCTTAAGATCGTCTAGTTCCAAACCCCCTGCCATGAGCAGGGACACCTCCCACTAAACTAAATGGGAAAATCCTCCATCAAGGAAGTTGTTTTTAATATCTGTATAAACACACCTTCTTAAAATCAAATTCCAGATACCAATGATCTCAGACATGTTTACTTTAACTATATAGTTAATATTTCAAAGTTCTCTGACTCAACAGGCATCATCTGGGCATCTAATTGCCAGCTTGTGGCTACACTAGAGCTATGGAGACTATGTGCTATCTGGAAGTTCTATGGATGTCACAAGAGCAAGACAGAGCTATACTGCTGCTACCAGACCTAACACACACTGATTTAATCAGCACATGCTCAGAATCATAGAACAGCTAGGGTTGGAAAGGACCTTTAGATCATCCAGTTCCACACCCCCTGCCATGGTCAGGGACACCTCACACTAAACCATGTCACCCAAGTCTCTGCCCAGCCTGGCCTTGAACACTGACAGGGATGGAGCATTTACCACTTCTTCAGGCAACCTGTTTAGTGCCTCAGCACCCTCACAGTAAAGAACTTCTTCCTTATATCTAATCTGAACTTCCCCTGTTGAAGTTTAAACCCTTACCCTTTGTCCTATCACCAAAGTCCCTCTCCAGCATCCTACAGAGCTAAAACGTTGCTTCCAATGAAATGAGGAGCTGAGATATCTCTTCTGAACATGATCCCTGGTGAGTTGTACACAGGTGTTGGCCCAACTTTGGGAAAGCTCTGATGAGGAGGAGAGTGGGAGGTCCATCACTTCCACAAACCCATCTTCCTGCATTTTTGCTCTTCTCTCTATCCTTAATCTGATATGTAGTAAGAGGGAAGGAAGAGAGGGAGACTAGTCAAAGTGTAGATCTGAAGGTTTGCTGAGAACCTTTGTCTTGGAGCTCTATCTGAGGTGAGATCAAGGCAGTACAGGTGAACAGAACAAGGGTTACAAGCTGCTTGTATCTGCTTTGGATGCCAGTGGTTATTCAGTAGCCTGCACTACGAAGGTCAGGCCAGGTGATCACAAAAGGCTGTGAGTCTGTCCCTATCAAACACAGGGCTAGTCAGCCTAGGGAGTCAGCCTGTCTGGAAGGTGCTGCCTAAAGGTAGGATCAAAAACAAAGTCCTGAAACACTTCTCTTCCTCGATCGAGCATGGTAGAGCAGACACAGGTTGCAGGGGTGGGTGTGAGGATAGAAAGATGTTGTTAAGCCCCTGTGAGAAGGTAGCCTGTTTCCTGAAGGCTGCGCAAGTCCCTACCAGCATCACTGGTGGTACAGAAGCACCAGCAGCTGAGCAGGTAAAAGGTGGGTGAGCCACTCAGGCCAGACACTAGCTAAAGGCTCCATCATGCTCAGAACCACAAAATGGCTTCAAACCTAACCTGAAATGGTAAGACATGTGAAAAGGAGCAGTGGATAACAAGGGCTGAGCAGAGGGTTATAGTCATCTCCAAAGACCATGTCCCCCACCCCCTGCAGACAGACCACCCATCTCTTTCCTTCCCAACCCTATTTTCTCTTAATGCAAGATAATTCCTAATAGCTTTTGCTATGGAAGTAACAATGTGTCTTCCCCCCCCCCCTTTTTTTTAATGACTGGGACATCAATAAGGACCCTTCTGCATTTAGACATGAAGGAAGAGAAGGAAAACAGTCTTGTTTTCAATAAGACAGGGTCTCTTCCTCTATTGCTCAATTGCCCATTTGCACAAGGCTTTCTGGCCCCATAGTAGCCTGTTTCCCTGGAGAGTGCCGTCGACATGGGGAGGCAAGGCAGTGTTGGAAGGTAGCCTGAGGATAATAGGCGTTATAAAGAGGAATTTTTTTTCCTGCTGTTTTTGTTTGTTTTACCACAGAGGCTCAGAGGAGCTGGCCAAGAGCCTCACACAGCAGGTGCTGCATGGGAATGCAAGGGGAGCAAAATTCCTACTAAATGGAAGCATTATTTGACACCATTGCCTTTCGCAATCTTTTTCTTTTGTTTCAGACAAACTCCAAGGCCTCCTGGGCTTTGCGGTCAAATCTGAGTTGGACTCTTCTGCAGGGGAGGAAAGGGAAGTAGTAAAGGGTGTCCCCAAACATGCCAAAGACTTGGGTGACAGAGACCAAGCCTTCTGGAAACAATACTGCTGGGTTCCCACAGAAGTAGCAAGAGGGCCAAGAAAAAAATAAAAATCCCTTTTGGCTCCCCCACAGCAGTTTTATATTTTTTTCTTTTTTTTTTTTTTTTTTTTTAGTGAAGAAGAGGTTGAGCCTGCACACCCACACCAAAATGGTCTCGTCGTTTGGAGATCTTTGAGCCTGGATCCACAGGAGCATGTCGCAGCTTTGCCCGACTTGGTTATTTCTCTCCTATGGCTGTTGCAAGACTGGAAGAGAATAAGTGTGGCTGGGGGAAAGCAGGCTAACTCTTTCCTTCAGCAGAGGTTTCCCCTGTGGCTCAGTCCTTCAGCTCCTCTCATTTTCTTCCGTCACTCCTCGTCTGTAAAACTGGTAGGAGCTATGTGGGGATCATATATTGACAGCATGGGATGTAGAACTATTTCTTAAGTGATGGATCTGTAGGAATACCCACAAAGAAGGAAATCCTAATTTTCCAGAAATTACAGGCTTTGCCACAGACTTTACATGCCTTTTTATTTTTTTCACAAGCACGCAGGCTGCCTCTGTCTGAATGCTTTCCTCCTACCAGCAAAGACTGAGTTTTCATAGCCTTGTATTTGGACGCCCCAGTTGATGAAATTAACCTGCAGAAGGGCCTGTTGATAGTTCGTTTCCATAAGCCTATGAACATGCCATAACTGGCTGTGCCTGCAGTATTCAGGTACATCTGTCTCATGATTGTCCTTGAGCAAAAGGACAGCGCTGCTTTCTCCACACCTACTGTGCTGGGGTCATGCTCACAGATGGAGCCCTAGGGTGATCCTTCAAGGCTGGTGCTATTAATATTAATGATTTTCTTCTCCTTGCACATTCTAGTTCTTGGGAAGCCAGCGGTCCCTCCTGTGCCAGACTGGATGCTTTTATGACACATTCCTTAGCTACAATCACGCATCTGCTCTCCAAAACAAGTACAAAGCATGACTCCCAGTTAAATGGATGACATGGTTCTTCAGGCCCAGAGGTAAAATCTAGGAGCAGAAACACGACAGCTAGGTGATACACACATTCCTGCCACTAGCGTCACTAGTATTTCTGCCTACCAGTGTGAAGAAGGCTTTTTCTTGAACATCATGTTCTACAAAAGATAGAGAAATATCAATGTGAGACAATAATAATCTGATTCTTCCAAGCACTTCCACTGCTATTTATTAAGTATACTAAAAATAATGAAAGCCAATGACATTTGGATGGAGGGCAGAAAGTCCTAGAGTTCAGAAAATGAAACTGAACTTGAAATGAGCCTTTCTCAGAAGGCTGTTCATGTAGCATTGAAATTTCTGCCCACTCAGAAAATAGAAGGAAGGATAATACTGAAAAAAAAACCCACCAACTTTAAAGCTTCTGGTGTAAACTGGCACTGGTGAGAAAAGTATGCACTTGACAAACTGCAGGAATGATCAAGCCCTTTGGGATCAGGAGTCCTGGTGAATGGTATACCTACTGAAAACAGAAAGGGTGCAGAGTAAGATTGCACAACTAATTTCAAAGCTGGCGAATATGACCTGGTGGTATGAGAGACAGGTTTATCTCCATCTCCATGTCAAAAGGGGATGAGAGAGAGTAATAACGTACAACACATCTATTCAGGGAGATGGGTGAGATGTTCAGAAGCCCTTTGGCAAGGCTAGACATGGCTATCGTTTCAGCAAAAAACATTAGTTCATTTTTTTTGCATCGGCAAGTTCAATTTCTGTTCATTTTTCTAAATGAAGGCATTTTGAAAAATATTTTTAAAATATTCCAAATTAGTATTCTCTGTATTAA
The DNA here is from genome assembly GCF_033783945.1 of Neopsephotus bourkii. Classification (NCBI taxonomy): domain Eukaryota; kingdom Metazoa; phylum Chordata; class Aves; order Psittaciformes; family Psittacidae; genus Neopsephotus; species Neopsephotus bourkii. Next base: position 6,391,455 of record NW_026902266.1, read on the forward strand.
GAACAAATAATACTGCTAACAACAGTGCAAAATGGTTTTTTTTTAATAGCCAAAACTGCAGTAAAGTTGAGTCACAAATACTTATGATACATCAGCATTTCATCCAGATGTCAGGCAAATAAAAACAAACTCCAAAGTTTGAAAAATGTAGCTTGCCAGGCAATGCTGCTTAGTTACAAAGCAGAGAAAGGTGCAAAACAGACAACTAGATGTGAAGCCAAACAAATGCACACTAGAAACAAAGCACATTTTTTAATTCATGTGAGCTTCAAAATCAAGGTGGTGAATCTCCAACTTCTGATGTGTTCACATTCTCATATCTTGGTGTGTCCGGAGCTGGATGCTTTTCTGGAAGATGCAGTAAAGTTACTGGGCTCAGTACTGGGCTAATTGGCTGCGACTGAATGGCTTTGAAATATAGGAAGTCATACCAGATGTTCTCATGGTTCCTTCTGGCCTTAGACCCTGTGAATCTATGAATGAGTTTCTGAATCTGTGAAATCCCAAGTCCTAAGAATACAAACATATGAGTAGAGTTATATTTCTGGCCTCCAGATCAGAAGAAAGATATTGAATGTGCATTGTTGCGATAAATCAAAGAAGCAGCTAAATTGGAGCTGTAATAAAAGTCAACTGCAGATCTTTGTGCAGAAATTGGTCATATGTCATATGAGGACAAGGTTCAGAGAAGCTATTTCTCAACATCTGAAATGATTGCTTTTTGGAGCAGCCCCTTCCAAACACTGTGGTGGAGATCCTCCTCTGGACTTGGACCTCGATGCCATACAGGAGCTCGTCTGACAAATGATGATCAATGTGGCACTGAACACTGTTGACCACAGTGTAATTGAGGTGGGCATCCCTGCCATGAAAACCAGCAGTGAGACATTCAAGTCCAGAGAAAGGGCATTTGTTTTCTTGGGCTTCCTTAAAGGGAAGCTTGTCAAAACTTAGTAAATTGAAAGGCATAGTCAGCAAGAGAGCTACTCAGCCATGGTTGAAGCACAATCACACCAAGCACATATCCACCCACTTCCCTCCTCTGAAAAAAGAAGAGCATCAACAACAACAACAATAACATTAAAAAACCAACAACTAAACCACCAAACAAAATAATTGTGATACTTTGAATGTTTTAATAGCACTTTTTAATCTCATCTGTTTGGGGAGGAAATCTTATATATGCCCCATAACTGGACTGAGGTGACCGAAGTTTGAGTCTCAGCACTGAAATACCTTCTTGCCAAGCTCTGAGCATCTCAGTTTCCTGTCCTTTACCATCTCTCTCAGCTACGTCTTTGGCTGGAGAAGAGATAGGAGCAGGTGGAAGCCAGCTGGGACCTAATGTGCCTCATCAGCACAACGTGGGGTGATTCCTAAGATGGATGGTTGGCGACTGTGATGCAAATCTCCCTTCTTCATACATGAGGATGGGCACGTTTAGATGGCTGCTTTAAAGAAAACCTTCAAGAAATGAAGATCTCACTTAAAGGAAACTCTCAGAGAAAAAGCATGTGCTGCCAAAATTCTCTCGTGAAGCACCCTTATTATATAATACCAGACTACATGTGTCGTGCAAAGTACTGTATGTGATTTTCAGAGGGCCCGTTGATACTCTAAAGTCACCACCAATGTCACGCAACACTGGGTGAAGCAACGAGGATGGCAATATCACCAAGAAGTACATAATGCCAATGACAGTGGAACTAATGTGGAAGCGATTATCCTTACATTATTCAACACTTCCAATTGCTCTCTGGTTTAAGTGGCTATATGATGTAATAATATATAAATACTGTAATGAAGGGTTTATATATAGCCACCCTCAGTGTTACCAGTGAAAGTATTAATGCATTTTTCCCACGCTATGTTCACTGACCGCAGCAGAGCAACCCATTTTCAAGGGAGTGTCTCAAAAGAGTGTTTAAGGCATTCCTCAGTCACAGGAACAGGTGAATGTCTAATGCAGCAGGCAAAGTAATAAGCAAAGGCAAAAAAATGAAGGTGAAGAGAGAACATGACAAATGGGAAAAGAAGGTTAAAAAGTCTCTAAAGGTGGCAACTACTTTCCAGCCTGGGGACCAAAGGAGTCCCTGGAGCAGTAGAAGCTTGCACCCAGCTCTGATTTGAGACATGAGCACTGAGGGAGAAGTGATCAGACCTTGAGGCTGTGCCAAAAACAGGACTAAAACCAGTTTCAGATCTCAGAAATCGGAAGTGAAGCCATTCACACCATCAGAGTCACACTCAATTTCTAACAGTGTTTGCCTTAACTGATCTGGTGTTCCTGCCTGATCCTCCATGTAGCTTTCCAAAGCACCCTGGAGCCACCAATAACTTCCAGATGTTTCTCCTCCCTACGGCTAGTATGGAGAGGAAAATGGCAGTTCTTGAATGGTTGAAATGCAGGCTTTCAGGACTGTGTGGCATTTGCAAAGACACTGCAGCACTCCCATTCCTACGCTCCATCTGTAAAGAGAGTTCCCTTTCACTCTGAACACAGTGAAAATAGGAAAAGGCAAAAAGAAAAATACTCCCTTTTCCCTTGTGGGAGAAAAGTGTGATTTCATCATTGTGAAGTGTGGGTTTCTTGGGTGCACAGGAGAAGCTACAATTACCTGGAAAGACAAAGCGGTGGAGATGGGATTTCTGGCTCTCTGGTCCACCTTCCTGCTGTGCTGCACCAGGTCCTGCCTCACTCCTGATCCTCTCATGTCCCACAGCTTTATGCTGGTCCAGGAAGAGCTGCTTTACAGAAATTTACCTGCTACCTTCATTTCCCCTACTTGGTGATGAGCTTTCCTTGCCTTTAAATCTACTAATTTATGTGACACATAATTCCTTACAGAGTGCAAAATGTCTTTCCATTTATGGCTTTTTGAGCGGTAAAGACATGGCAAGATTTGTAGAGAAAATGTCAAAAATTCTCTATCCAGTTTAGGACTTTCCCATTCATCTTTCTGACAATATGCCACTCTGAGAGCATGAAAATCATGTGTATCCGTGTGGGCTTTTAGTGTGAAGCAGAGCAAGAATTGGGGCATCGGCTTTTCGTGCAAGAGTGACAGCAGGAGGGGATGTACCTTCCTCCACCGCATTGGCACGCTGCCTGCAAGTGCAAGAAACTGCTTTTTTTCCCTGTTTCACAACAAACAGAGCTGCGCTGTAAACAGCATTCATCACAGAGGGAGTTTCACTGAGAACTGGATGAATGCTAGAAAAATACTATTTACAAGTCCTCCCTCAAATAAAAACCATGTGTTTATTTTGGCACTAACTGTGATTTTCCTAGTGATGGCTTCTGGCAAGTGACCAGGCAGGTACAACAACACTTGCTGAAATATTCAGAGGATCGGGGCATGTTGCAGCTACTTGTGTAAATATGGATCATTGAGCAAACACTTGTGCAAATCTGTGTTCACACGGGTCTGTACAGAGAGGGGTTTGCATAACTGGTTTTGAGAGATGCTTGTGGGTTTGGGACTCCTGGAGTCAAAGAGGAGAAGCTCCGCAATGTGACGGAGGTAAACAGGGACACATGCATAAACTCACCGAGGAGAGAGCACAGATGAAATAAAATAGGGCATATAACAAATAGTTGAACTGCAGTCAAGCTGCGGAGTTTACAAGCAACCCAGAGACTGAGAAATGGCTAGAGAAACCATTCACGTTAAGAACTGCATGTCAAACACATCTGTAAAGTTCCTGCAGCCTTTGCAAACAGAGGCCTGAGTTCAACAGGATTTACTTGGAACAGGTCATACAAGTAAAATTAGGCAAGCGTGTAAATATCTTACTGGAACAGGACCAGAAGACAGGACTACAGTTACGTGGTTAATTGAGTTTGGTGAGTAGTCGTCCAGCTATATCTCCTCCGGGACCAACGCATGGAGCAGATTGATTGGTACTGGAAGAATTAAGTATGGGAATTGCAGGAAAAGAGCAATGGGAGAGCTGACTGAGCTGGCTAGCAGAGATGGACAGAGGGGGCTGATGTTCAGTCCCCTTAGAGCAGGGACCCAAGGCAGGTGTCACTCTCACAAACATGTCTCCTGATGCTGTTGGAGACTTAACTGTATGCTGGCTGTAACTGATGTGTCTGCATGTGAAAGCAATTGCGATGGCTGGAAAGGCTTGGGTTCTGTCTTGTTTGTGTTGTTCATTTCCTACAAATGCAATTACCAAGGGATAAATTAAATTAGGTTGTAACATTATTTTGAATATCTTTTTTGGTTTGCTTTACTTCAGATTTTCTGAGAGGCCAGTGTTTACTGTTAAAAGTACAACTTGGCAGATGTACAATCAGGAGTGAGCAACACATACCACAAACAAAACCATTAAGACCATTTAGAAAATCTTTGCAAAAGACAATCAAGTGTTAAGGGACTAATTTCCCACATGATCATCACAATCTTATGTCAACATTAACACCATTGAGTTCAGCTGAGCCCTACAGGCACAAAGCTTGTGTGATGGGTTGGAAAACTGTCCCAGTTTAGCATTATGTATACCATATTATTTAAAAGACAAAGAAGCAAGTCCCAAGAGTGTGCAAGTACCCTGAAGTTTCTGAACTCAGCCATTTTCCCACTGAAATCAAAGCCAGACCATCTGTGTACTGGGAGGGGCTAGAATCAGGTGTCCCTTAACTGCCACTTGGAAGGCATGGCCACCAACACTGTGCTTTTTTGGGCTTGATGTGACAGGATGGATGCTCTAGAGAATGGAGAGAAGGCATTTTCTCCCAACCACAAATACCTTCTTATTTGTGATTACTTTATGTTTCTCCATTTTTAGAACAATATTTCAATTATTCCTGGCAGAGTAGGAACTATTTTAAAAGCTTCTCAAACCAGCCAGTGTAATTTTTTGTTCTTGTCTATATGTGTATGGATAGAGAGATGTGTATATCCAAAAAAAAGACGGGAGGTGGTTTTTACCTGGTTGATCACTGCAGGTGAGGGGGTGTGTGTGTGCGCGTTCATTTTTAGGTCTTTTGGAAGAGCAATTATATTAGACATGTTGGGTTGGCCACTGGGATGAGTAAAACAGTTTGGGAGAGGAAAAGGTTTGTGAATATTTCAGGGTAATTACTAGCAGTTAGTTCCAGAACCAGAAGAAAAAAAAATTAAAAAAAAAATAAAAACACAAACAAAAAAAAAGCAAAGAAAAAGAGAGAACAGCTTTCGCCTGTTACTGATTTCCTTTTTGGTTTCAGGGGCCATTGTTTGTTTTAATGACAGGAAAAGAGAGCTGTCAGAAGACATTTGCATAGTGCAAATAGGGTCACAAATCAGAGGGACTGCATAGATCATTTCGCAGCAAGCCGGCAGCCATCAGTGTGCAACTGCAAGGACAAGATTGTTTTCTGGAACATGGGGAAAAGCTGATAGTTTTTCCACATGCAACTGAGGGCTAGAGTAAATTTTGGGGAAAAAAAGCTTCCTTCTTGCGGTGGGGTCTGCTGGGCTCTAGTGAAGGCACTGCTGTTTGTTTATTTTCCTAGCTGCGTGCTTAAGATGCATTCTTTGAAAATGTAGCTGATGGGTCTGTTTGTATGGACGGCACCGATGGTGAGTTAGACCAGGGGTTTGTGTTCATTTGGGAAAAGAGAAAGAATCCTGGCCATCAGAAATGTTTACTATATCAGGAAATGAATTCACTACTTGAGGGTTCCAGTGGATATAAAACAAAAATTAAAACAAGAGCCTTGTATAAACCCACTTTGTATTGTCTCCTCCATAAACAGCCCCATACGTGACAAAGCTCGGAGTGAGCGAGAGAGGTAGTTTTATTGGGGCATGTGGAGGGGAGTTAATTGCTGTTGTGTTTTGATTTTTTTTGCACATGTTAGTGAGTTTGAAGCAAAATCTGGTCTTTTCTTCCTCCCGTTCCAGGGAGAGCTGAGCCTTTGCTGAGAAATAACACTAGGCAAAATGACTTCAAGCTGTCACCATTACACAACCTAAACTTTATTTCTTCATTAATGCATTACAGAGCAAAAAAACAATGAGAGCATTCCTCTGGAATGTGTGTTTACTGAGCACAAAATGATATGTTTACTGAAATAGCAGTTGCTGCCGGGTTACCCAGTGGGAGAGAGCTTTCTCTTTCTGCACCGGTACGAGGTCCCGATGCTGCTCTGCTCTACAGCCCTTGGTGCCTGTGGTTTTCCCCTGCCGCCCCATTCCCTGTGCAAGGCAGAGGGGGTCCTGAGGGAAGAAGCAGCTGTGGTGCAACCTAAGCTGAGGCTCGGCATCATCCAGTGGCACCTTTCCGGTGGCTCTGGCACATCCTGGAGAAAAGGAGAAAAAGGAGGGAGATTTCAAGGCATCCCTTCCTGGAAGAAGCATGAGTCAGAGGACAAGGGGCTAAGCCCGGAATTTTGGGGTGGGTGGCAGCCCACCTCCTGTCTTGGGAGCAGGAGAGATGCTCGGGGTGGAGACAGGCACCGGTGGCATGTGGGTGAAGGGTCCCTCTCCAGAGAGTGGGCAGACACAGTGGCTGGGGGCTGGCAGAGCTGCTCCTGGGTACAGCTGCGCTGAGGGAATGCACTGCAGGAGGAAGGGTGAGAGGGCAGGCGATGTCCTTTGTGGTCACAGTAATGAAAACATCATTCCTGATGTTTGGGATGTGATGGGCACATTGCAAACGCCTCAAACAAAAACAGCCAGGGGAGGGAAGAAAGGGAGTCAGATAGACAAAGGAAAACAAAAACCGTAAAACCGTGATGGAGTTTTTTTGCTTTCTCCCAAGCATCAAAGCAAACTACATGTGTATGCATGCAGGTGCACAAAGACACACACCCTCCTAGGTGCACAGTCTCATCAATTTAAAGGTGACTGGATATTTTTTCCTCTTTATTCCACCAAGATTCAGGCAGCAAAACCAATAATTAAGAAGCTTTTGCTCAGTACAACTGCCAAGCAGACATTAGGATGGCTGCAGCTCTGTTTCGTGTGGATATAGCTCTCCAGTGATTCATAGCCAGCCCAATCAGAACAGGGTTCATCGGTGCCCCAACCAGCAAAAACACAGCTACAATGTTTTCTGTTCATTCCCTTCTCCTTTAAAGAGAAATATACACACACATGTGTAGAGGAAAAACAAAAGCAGAGAATGCTTTCTAACCTGGTACAGCATATTACACTAATTAAGGGATGCTGTTATTCATGCATCATTCATGACCCTGCCAAAACTGGGAACAAACAGTCCCTACAATCTGGGTAGGACTGTCTGAGCTGAGCTTCACACAGTTTTCTGGTCTGTAAAGCTGAAATAGGAAACATTCTTTGCCACTGGTAACTCCCTGTGGTTGGCAGTATCCCGTGGGGTACGTATACTGAGTATACGGGGCAGTATACTTGCCCTGTTCTGCTTCTTTGTGATCACACATTGATGTTCTTGTCCAGCAGTGACCGCAGGGCAGGTGAAAGGACCCACACCACGTCATGTGCTGTCATCTTTATGCTGGGTTGCAGTAAAGACCTTGGAGGCTCTGTGCTGGCTCAGTGCCTGCCATGGTGGGAATGTCCCTGGAAGCCTGGAGGAAGTTTCACCTGAGCATCACCTTCACCCTGAAAGTAAAAGCATCTCCTTGCTGAGATGCCCTTTGTCCTGGTGCTGCAGTGGTGTGGACTTTTTGCTGTCCCATTTGACACCATGGGGACATGGAGGCACTGCTGCCAGGAGAGACAGTGGTATTGTCCCTCCCAGTCCTTCTTGCTGAGGTGTGGAGGAGTACTGGGGAAGTCCTTTGAAATGTCTCCAGCCATGGCTGAGGAAACTAGGGAAGTGTGCTATTTGTGTACGTGACATGCATGCGTCTGAGCACCGTGTTGAGAAGGATTGACAGGAGCTGCAGAAAGGCTGAATAAAATTTTCCAAAATACCTTAGTGATGTAGAAGCCTCCTGTCCTGCTTTTAAAATATGACTGGAGCACGTGAGGCTCAGGGCCTTAAAGGTACCTCTGCAAATAGATCCTCTAGAGCTGGGCACCTAGAAGAGCTGAGCACCTCCATCCCACTGCCCTGGTGACCCATCCTCCCTGCTAGCCTGGGGTCCCCTCTGCTCTCAGTCATGTCAGTTCTGCCGGATACCAAACAGGTTGCCTCTTCCACAAGTCCAGCAGGGACCTGCATAGACCGCTGTCAAATATCTATTCCCCCAGCAGACATCCCCTCTCTACCCTTTCACCAGTTCCACCAGAGCTGCTTCATACTTGATTTTTGCTCCCAGCCATGCTGCCACTGGTTTTCCCTCCTCCTTTTCTTTGCTGATCCAGAAGTCTCTTCTGGGTAGTAACTCCTCCCCAGCACAGCCAGACTCCAGCGGGACATCCCCAACCCTCCCAGCTGCTGTGCACAGGCATGTTGCTCTCAGCAGACCAGAATGGGTGGCAAGGTGACTTTAGTGGTGTCTTTTCTTGCTGGCCAGCAGGCTCTGCTAGCTCCAGCCTGGCTGTCTAGGCCCAAAATATCTCAGGCTCCTTCCGCAGGAATGAAATGCCGCCTATTTATTGCTGCTGATTATTGCTAATGACAAAGGCAGGTGGCTGGGGCAGGCAAGAGGAGAACAGCAAGGTTCAGAGAGATTGGAGAAGATAAAAAGGTCAGAAAGCAATTACTTAGCTGCCAGCTTTCTGCAACTTTGGAAGCAGAGCATTGTTTGCGTTAGATGTAGCAAGCACAGGTTTCAGCTGCAACAGCACACTCTTCCCACTCTGTGTTTTTGCAAAACTTTCTGCCTATTTGTAGCACCTCTTGCTGTATTGCTCACACCAGCCCTTGCTCAAGAAAGATACTGGAGCCATACGTCGGAGCCGTATGTCTCATCGGCACAGCGAGGCTTCAGCAGAAGCTATTGCCAGAGGCAGAAATACTCTCATGGATGCAGCCAGTAGAATAGGTGGAAATTTTCCAAATTTCTTTTTGCAGAGGGAACATTTTTCCCCATGAAGAATGTGGAGGCAATAAAGAGAAGGCTTAATAATGACTTTTATGACATGTCCTTTTCCATTTCCAACTTCTTATAATTGTCTTTTCTGTCTTATGATGCCCTTGTGGAGCCCTGACTCTCTTGCTGATGTCAAGGCAGGGATAATGAGGAAAGAAATATTGTCACTCAAACTGTGATGCTGAAAGCACCTTCTTGTCAGTGCTCTGATACAAATAACCATATAGATACCAGGACATGCTCCTAAAGTTTCTGTCATTGCGCAAGAGCCCTTCTGCCTCTCAGCTGCTGTGTTGGTGCAGTGCTCTTGACTTTCCTTTGTCTCTCCCAAGCAAATACTTCCCCTGTGGACCAGAAAATGGCACTGAGGGCATTGCTTTGCAATGGTGCTGTGGTTGGCGACCACAGAATGAGAGGCAGATATGAGAAGACAAGGGTTTGTAAAGCACCAGTGAGAGGTAGGCTGGGTTCTGGGAGGGAGCACAAGCACCATGTGGCACTTGGGCTGAAGTGACCCCCATGCTGCATGCAGTTTGTGAGGGGAAACCCTAGACTACCCAATATTGCAGCAGGATCCCTAATGTAGTAGGGGAAGAAACCTATTAATAGCAGGATGTCGGCATAACGCACCAAGCAGCCCAGGAGCTCGTAGTGATGCAAGCATCTGCAGCATGAACAGGTCCAGAAGGATGAACTCCTGAATGCTCTCCAAACACCATCCCTACAGTACAAATTCACCTAACTTTTAAATGCCAGGATGTCTAATTTGCTTTTCTTTGGAGTTGTAAGATGATGGAAGAGCATCAATGATATGTGAGCTTGCCTTTGCAACCAGTCACCTGCTGAACCCAAGGGACACATCCTTTGTGTACCAACAGTTACATCCCTGCCAGTGTGTTGCAGTGCCGTGCCCCACACCAGGGAGCTGTGGTCAGGGGGAAGCCATAACAGCTTAGATGAATGCCTTTGATAAATGGCCACCCTTCCACTTCCCTGCTGCATGGACCAGATAGCTGCAAGCCAAGGCTATTACTCAGCGTATCATCAGGTGTGTAGCCGTGTCCTGTGCACTCCAAATTGGCAGGGAGATGACTATTGGAAGGAAGCTGAAGCCAAAAGGGCTGTGGCATCTGGCCAAATCTGCTGTCGGTTTTAAAACTGATTCCGCTGTTCCTCCTGTGGAGCAAAACAACCATATTTTTCATTTCGCAAAGGACAAAGCTCAACAGGACATTATGGGTTTTTTTTTTCTTTTTTGGCTTTTTTTTTTTTTTAATTGCATTTGCTAGGAATTATTCTACATTATTCTTCTTGTTGTCAGGAAATAGGCTGACTCCCCTCCCAAGTAGCAAAGTATGGTTCCTGAGCAATCAAACTGCATGAGGCTTTTTGGCCACTGGTGAGGCTACTGTCTTACATGGTGGCCCATGAACATCCTTCAAACACTTGGCATTGAAGAGCTTTGCAGTCTGCCTCTGCAAGTTCCCCTGTCAATGGCCAGTAAGTGGGTAGCACCCCTCTTAGGCCTGAAGAGAGCAAAACCCTGCTACCATAAAATCTCTAATGAAGCTTATGGTTTGGTTTGTACTCTATATGTGCCGCATTTCATCCCATGAGAGTGGCTCCAAGATGCTCAGGACATGTGCTGAACCGTCCAGGGCTGTTAGGGAAGGTCCCCTGCTCCCCAGCATTTGCCAGGGAGATCATCATGCTAGTCCTGCATGCTAGTCCTCCTCTGCAACTCAAGGAGGAAACACTTTGATTTTCTATGTTCTTTATATATTAAAAATATAAGACACATACACTGTCACTAATTTATTGCCTGAGCAAATTTGATTAGGAGAGAAGCCAAGTCTTGAGTGCAGGGAGTGCAGAAAGAAACTGTCCTCCAGCAATAGAAATGATCGCTGAATATTTAATATGATGTCAAGCATCATAGCACACCTCAAATAGGAAGATTTAGAGACTTGGCTCTCCCTGTGGTGACTTTGTCTGGACCACTGAGCTCTCTTGTTGCCATCCTATATTGCAAGTATCCTTTGCGATGCCTGTGTGTTCCTGCAGGCTACACAGTGGGGATGTCTTTCATTTTAATGTGGGTAAAGACTGACAGTAATTACAGGTGTTTGTGGGCTGCTCTGGGAAAAGCGGGAGATGAGTCATGTTGCTTCTTCGACCAAGAAAGGCTGTGGATAAAATATAATCATTTAACCTTCTGCAGGTGCTTTCACTGGGAGGCATTGCCTGTCTCCTGCAACCTCTTGTACTTTACAATCAATGCAGTTCAAGCTAAAAGTGTTTTTAGTAGGGAACTTGGCACTGGATGGGGTGGTAAGAATCAGGAGAGAGCTGTGGGGCTTGGGGTAAATACATGAAACATTTGTTACTGAGCAGTAAAGAAAACCTGCTTTTTCTGCAGGAAAATGTTGTCGGGTCATGATGGGCGGCCAGGTTTAAGGCAACAGGGAAACAAAATGGATTGTAAATATGTTCTAGCTTAGCCTCCAACAACAAACCTCCAGAAAGAGCTTTTGGTTGGTTGGTGCTTAGGGATTTTAAAAGGAAAAATAAACAGGATCTGCTCTACAGAAGGCACGTGAATGGGTCAAAGTACAACACAATCGTGTTGAAATAAATTAATATAAAATACAGAATACAGGCATATTATCCAGCATTCACACATAGCTTAAATACAGTACCTCAGTTCAGCTGTATATTTGCATCAGAATAAATCTATAATTGAAGGCTTGGTAAAAAGACCAGTCTTTCTTTTTTCTTTTTTTCTATTTGTTGTAATATTTCAATGGCAATATCCCCATGTTCCTAGCTTGTTAGGGCACAGTCATGGAAGGAATAACCCATTACATACTTCATTATTTTCCAGATAGCAGCGGAAATCTCCTAGGAATATTTGAAATCTAAAGGGTATTATAATATCTAAAATCAAGTGACATGAATTTTGATGATGTGTCAGAATTTGCAACTGGTAATGCTAATGCTGATTTTTGAGGAGCCATTATTCAGTTTGCACCTCAACAGCACATGTGATGAGTATTGCCTTACAAAGCAGGTGCTCTGCTCATTTTATAAATAATACCACAAAGTAAAGCATAGACCCCTCTTTTTTACCTTTACTTATTTGCAAACCAAAGCTTCAAGATTACCCCTGATATTTTGTAACATCAGCCTCTGAGACACAGAAATGTTGAAGCAAATCCCCACATGTTCAGAGCTGCAAGCAGTATTCAGTGAGATAAAATATTCTTTATGACAGTCTAAAAATCTGAATTACCCATTCTAGTACATGCTGAAATCTACCGTGGTGCGTTAAAGCTATGACAAACAACCTCTGACAAATAATTTGGTCATAACTCCTGGTTTAGCACACGTCATGGCAAAACAGTGCAATTGGAAAGGGGTGCTGTTGGGCAGCAATGGATGCTAGTTTTTAGTGTCAGACTAAGTTTGATTTCAACATGGAAAACTATGCAAACCTACTTTATCCATTTTTCTCTGAAAAAACAAACAAACAAAAAGACACCCCCCCCCCGAAAAGAAAACCCAAAACCCCACCACTTTGCTTTTTCCAGAAGCTCTCTTGATTTTATAAAATGTTTGAAACTTGAGAAGAGACTGGATATGCTTTGTCTCCATGAGAACTACATCCTGATAGATTTAGTGGAGAATGTGTCTGTGCTCCATGAATCTTCCCCTTACAAATAGTCGAATGTATTGTTTCCAAATACTAATTCTCTCAACTTCTTAAAATCCCTTGGCACTTATTATATTCATTCCTCGCAAGCAGTAGTGAAAACAAATGTTCTTTGTGTAAACAGACTTTGACAGAATGTGGGAACTTAAATAAATATGGTTATAATATGGTATAAAAATCAACTTCAAATCTGAAGCAAACTGAAAGTGCATGGGTGAAGAGTCTTGTCACTCAACTTCAAAGTAAATTCCCAAGTATATACTGAGATGTATTAAGACAGGTAAATACCAACTCTGAGGCTCCTAACTGCGTCATATGTTTGAAGACACTAGAATTGTGTAAATATACAACGCTAAGTAAAACAGTTGCTGTAAAACGTCCTTTTGCATAAAACATGTTCTTGTATCTGTTATTCTCCTTCAAGAAAAATGAGCATCCTACTGGAGCTGTTTTCCTCAGCTGGCCAGAGACACAGGGTGTAGCTCTTCATTGGGGTGAGCAATGACGTCGTAGGACTGATGGCAACCAAAGATATTTTGAAGGGTTTACATGGCTTATTTAACCTGGGGGAGGGAGGAGGGAAGTTCTTACTCCAAAAAGCACAACTGGCCACAAAGTCTTCCTATGAGATCGAGTACCCTGGGTGGTTTTCTGAGGCATGAGGCCAAAGGCCAAAAGAGCAAAACCACCCAAAAAGTGTAATAATTACCTTTCAGGGCAATGGCTGCATGAAATGGAACTTATGAATAAAGGAAAACCCATTAAGTAATACTACTGACATGCGTCTGACATCGCCAATAGCCAACCAGCGATAGCCACTTGTGTTATGGATTTCTGAAATCATTTCTTAGTGGAATAAGGAGTTTCTAATTCATAATGTCTTTCTACAGATGCTGGAGGATACAGGTTTGCCAACCATTCATGTTCCCAGCCCGTGTGCTGTTAATAAGTCCAATGTTTAGTTGAAGCACAGTAGTGGTCTTCTGTTATATCAGTACTGGAAATAAGTTTCAGGTTCATGCAATAATATAAAATTGCCATATATGAGCATTTCTTAAGCACCTGTCCCTGACAGTGCCAAGCTACTCTGAGAATTACAGGGGGAAGAAATGAGAGAAACCATTTTCCATGCAAGATGTAGTGCTGCAGCGACAAATATACCTTCTGATTACATAGTGCAAACAGACTTCAGTGCCAATTTCAGAGGCAAAATAAAGGAAAATAGGGTTCAGGCAATGCTACAAGCCTGGAAAATGTGTCTGGACCACATAAGAAAAGCATAAATGGAAGATTTGTGACTTAAGGTTTTAAGTCTTAAGGTCCGAACAGCTGCTTTGCTTTCATAGTTTAATAGCAAAGCAGTTTTAAGGAGAAATGAAACCAGAGCTGAGAGGATCAGCTGAATAACGCAGCTGTAGGATGAAAGCTGTATACCTGCTTTCTAGAGGGTGATACTGTTGTCATAAAGATGGGGATATTCCTGCAGCCAGGCAATATCTCCCCTCCAAAAGTCTACAGCGCTTGTCCTCACCTGTGTTATGGTATTGACACAGTTTCTATTGGGTGTGAAGAAGATACTTTTCTAGATGAAGACATATCACTGCCTGGCCTTAGGGTGAAAATGAACTCTCCTTTCTCTCTGTAGGTACAGTGAGGTATGAACATACTAATGGCTCTAAAGAGTCAATCCTTTTTTTTTTTTTTCAACATTATAACTCTGTGACTCCAAAAGTGTTTCTTTTCCCTGCTGAGGTCCAATCTGCAATTAAAGAAGCTGACTCTGCTTTTGAGGAGCAACATAGTATTTTGACAGGTAAAGAAGAAGTCATTAGCAAAATTCACATATTAATTGCAGCTAAAAGAGGCACTTTAGAAAGTGCCTGGTTGATAACTGGTTGTTACTCTTTTGGAGGTGTTTTCAATGTAGAAGTAATTGTACATCAGCTGTGTGAGTTGTACTTGAGTACAACTGTATATTGGAATGGACAGTCAATCACAGATGCTATTTCTGAGACTTCAAGACTTCTGAGACATCAAGACTTCTAGAGCGCCCACATGCATTTATTTAGCCTTCCTTATACAGATGCTGTACTCATCATGGCACATGTCGTAGTGGTATTTCCATGCCCCTTTGGTCACTGAACCAGGTTGCATGATGTGATGATGCCTTACACACCAGGAGCAGGCAAAACACAACCTTTCTGTCTTGCCTGTACAGTTGCAGGTGGTGAAATGGCTGAAGACTGAGTTGGATGAGATCTGGCATGTTCGTGGGAGTTTCTGCTCTGCTCCGTGCCAAGTAAGCTTAGCTTAGGTCTCCTTCATGCAATAAGGCATGCGAGGCACCAAGGAGGAGCACAGCCCTGCAGAGCAAAGTGGATGGGGGTGTGAGGCTCCCTGTTTCCTCCATGGGGATGCCCAAGCAGACACCAAGCCCAGCCCCTCATGCCAAGACCCTTCTGCACTCTGTGGAGGGATGCCCAGTGAAGGGTGGCAGTTGCTTGCCCATCAATATCTCAAAGCCATGATTCCCCAGGGGTTCACAGTGGGAAGGGTCCATTGAAAGAGGAGGCTGGGGCTGCCTGGTGACGTGAAGAAAGCCAGGTCTCAGACCACCCCACAGTGGGAGGTGGAGTTGTTTATCAGCACAGCTTGCCTGGTGCCACCCCTTTTCATTTTAGACTGAGTCAACCCTCCAGATACTAATGAATGTGCTCTTGTAAACAAACACCATGGGGTTTTTTTGTTGTTGCTGCTGCTGTTGGGTGGTTTTCTTTTTTTTCCAGATAAAACTGCTTTGCCTTCAGGAAGCAAGGAAATGTAACCTTTGCAAACTCTTGAGCAACTTTTAAATGGTCCCTCTTGGGGTGGAAGCCTTTGCTTCCCTGGAGAAAGAGGCATGACCATGGGCTGTAAACAGCTCAGAGACAGTGATGAGGGCACAGTGCAGGTGGGAGGGCTGCCCAGGGCTGCACTGCTGTCCTACTCTGCAAACCATGGCATCACCAAGCCTGATTCAGGAGCATACCCAATGAGAGTGCAACTGCAGCATCAGATGGTGTTGAAATTGACAGCACTCAAAGGAAGGCAAAGGTTTCACAACGGGCAGGAGAGCATCAGGTGCATTAAAAATACAAAGAGAGGCTCAAAACTCTTCCTTGACCTCACCATCACTGGTGGCATGTAGGAAGAGATGTGGCAGGGGTGGGCAGTGGAATCTACAGCAGCAGCTTGTCTGTCTCTTTGATGTTTCCCATCTGTTTCCCTCTTTGTTAAGCGATTATTTTTATTTTATTTTTATATATTTTTTAATTCTGTTCTTTTCATGCTTCTGTAGCTCTTTTGAGTGCTTCCCTTTACCCTGGCTGAGCATTACAGCATATCCCAACAGCTGGCACCTGGTTAGCCCTGGAACCTACTGATGGCTGTGGAACGATGCAGTGATCCCTTCCTTGCCTCTAGAAGGGATAGGATGCCTCTGATAACAATGCTAATATAAGTCTTTAGTTTTCCCATTTTCTCCTTTCCTGGCCCCTCTGTCAGGTCTGTTAGCCCAGCAAAAGCACTTAGCTGCTTGCACATCCCTATTTGTTGCTTGAGTGCTGGGTGCTGTTCTGCATGGGCAGAAACTTTGCTCTCTTTCTTGAAAATGCCTGCAAATGTCCTTTGTTTGGCTGGCCACAGAGTAAATTAGAAGTGGTGAGACCACCTAAAAACTCAGAGGAGATTCTGCCTCTGCACATCATAGTTTGGAGGTTGAATGTTATGAAACTGAAGATGACTAAACTGATCTCACTGGGACATTTCCTAAGGATGCTGCCTTCCCTTGTGTGAGCATGATCTCCAGGGTTTACTTCATTCATGCATTAATCTGAATGACTTAAGTATTTTCAATTGTAAAAAAAACCCCAGTTTTTCTGTGCTTACTACAATAGCCCGACCACAAACTGGGAGTTTTGGTAAAGAAGAAATTACACTTTGTGTTAGAATCAGCCAGCAAAGTTACTTTGCCACCAGCTTTTCTCCCTTCTTTCAGTTTTATCCCCTTGAAGTCGTTAGAGACCAGTAACCCCACTTCACACTGTACTTTTGGAGTCAGTGGTCTCCTCCTTGACATGCATAGAGCAAGCTTACAGCGGCATGGCATCTCTGCATCCCAACTTAACTACATGTGAGAGCATAGGAACACCAGGGAAAGCAAGCTGCAAGTTCCTCTCCCTTGCCTCACTCCTCCTGCCACTGCAAGATGTAGAAGTTGAAAGTTAAACTTTTGAGTTACGAGCGATTTCCACTTTGGTGAATTATTGGCTTTCCTGTGGTGCTTTTATAAGCCTGTTTATAAGACAATAGACAATGGGAGAAGTTGCTGAGGCTCCCAGTAGACACATGTTGACAATAAACCCCTGTAACAGAGGTCAAATGTGTATTCCCAGAATAGTAGAGAGAACTCGCTGCTTGAGGAGCATAACACTGAAAATGAGCCGATACAGAAGAGATGTCTTATTGTCCAAGCCATTGAGTCAGCTTGGCCCAAGGAGACTAATTTTCCAGAAGATCTGATCTCTTTACTTACTGCAAGGATATGACAACATGTCTCTTCCACTGGTAATGCTTATGTCTGTGTGAAGGTCCCCGTAGTCATAGATATAAAGCTATTTGAAAAGATTCAAAGTGCAAAGAGGCACCACCACCCTGAATGTCATGTTCTTGACCAGGTGCCCCTGTTGGGGGAAAGCCGTTCTCTCCAAGTGAGACACAAAAGTGAGTCAGACAGCAGTTTCATGTGGGTGGGGTGGCTTTGCACAGTAATGGGGGGGGAAGGAAAGAATTATAAAATGCTATTCCTATTTTTAAGAAGTTGTAACTTAGCTTTACTCTTCCCTCTCATGAAGTCTCCTTAGGCAGGAAAGCATTTTTAACACATGGTTTGAAAAAAAAATAAAAAAAAAAAAAAAAGAAAAAACAAGAAAATACCCACCAAGTGGAGTTTTTGTCTTTCACTGGTCACTTTTCAGATCTTTGTGGGTGCCTAAAAGAATTAAGAGCGTCTTCTTTTCATGTATGGTTGCAACTATATTGATGGTGCTCTGATGGCCAGAGGATGACAGGATGACTGTCTGAATTAAGACAAGCCATGGTTGTTTGTGTCAAAGATGAACGGCTGGCAGACCACTCATGATGAGTTTCATGGTTGAAAGCCTGTCATACCAAGCTCTCCTTGGTGCTGTGTTGACTGCAAGGTGGTATGAATAGCAATATGAGTATGTATGTGAGGCTTAGGTTGACAGGAAGATTTGCACAGGCTCCAAAAGCATTTTGGCAAATAAAAACTGTCCTTGAAAAAGCATGTGTATCACTCCATCTACAAACTGATCCAAGAACGGCTGTGGGACAGCCCAAGTCTCCTCCATGCCCATCTCCAAAGCAGCAGGAAGGCGAGATTGCTATCATGCAATGGCAACTGTCCTATTTACCCTTCTTGCCTCCATTTTTCCTGGCACACGAAGGGCTGGAAGCAAAGGCACTGCACCCTGGAGTGGTGGGGGATATTACAGCGGGATCGTGGTGCCAAGATTATGGTTAAATCCTAGGCTCCCCTCAGTTGGCATCACAACAGTTTTATGACTGTCTTATGACTACCCAAAGCTCTGGGCTAAGAGACAGGTAGGCTGTTTTTTTGCAGTTTGGAGCCCATTAGTGAGCAGCCAGCTGTGGAGACAGGAAGCAGCTGCTCCGTAAAGATCAGATTGGTGGGCTAAATACCTTTTCTTTTGCAGAACACCATGTCACCAAAGACAGTGGAGTTACTTAAAGACCTTGAGACACCCAAACAGCGACCACACAGCCAATCTAGCAGGGGGCTTTCCACCCTGGCCAACCCATCATGCTGTTGCACATCTGTGTCTCATCCAACCTACAGACTGGTCCTCCAGTTCAAATGAGCATAGATTGGGGTGTGGAGGGTGAGAGGGTTAATGGCACCTCACAGAAAAACTGGATGTCTAGTGTTTCCAACCAAACCAGAGACTTGAATATTTCCCAACCAAAATATTGTTTCTTCTTGGTTACTGAACTTCTACAGCCAAATTCACAGATCACCCATCCAGCCCAGCGCATGGATGTCTTTGAAGCAACTGGCTCATTTTGAGCAAAGTTCCTTGAGGGTTTGTTTTATTATTTTCAACTGTCTGGCCTAGAATATATAGGAGGTAAGATAATTAATAGGTATCCCTGGAAATATACATATGTTCCTGGAAATCCTCTTTTACCTTCATGAATTCCGTTGCTAGCAGCAAATTTTGTCTGAAGAAAGAAAGCTAGCATGACAATTCATGACCCACACACTCTTTTGCTAGTATAGTCTTGTTCAAGTAACTTTTTATTTTGCTATTTTAAATTATGTGCGTGTTGGTTTGATGGGGACATTCACGTTCTTAAAGTCTTCATTGTCCAGCCACATAAGGCCTTTCTTCACTTGTGCAAACCATGGGACGGGAAAACCCTTATAATGCCATACAGTCTAGTACTAGAAGATTGATAAGTCTTCACATACTTCCTGGTTTCTGTGTCAAAACCTTCAAGTAACCAGAAAAATTCTAGGAGGAGGGAGAAAATCTTGTTAGAAGCTCAAACAAAGCAAATAAGCAAGAGTAGAAGATAATCTGCAGACCCAACTAATCAATATCCTCCGTAGGGGATACTCAACTTCATGTTGTCTGAGTTGGAAATAAGCTTGAATTGTTTTTTCTCCAGTTCCTAGTAAACAGGTAGCAATGAAAATGTTTGGCAGGTATTTAGACATTAATAACCTAAGGAGTTTGGAATGTCTTTGCAACCAACTTGGAGGGAAGAGGGGGGGAGAAGATAAAACAATCAGTAAAGTCAGTATTGTATCATCATCTTCAGCCACAAGCATTACAGTGCACTCACAGCTCCCTCTTCGCACTTCCAAAATGGACCCCAGAGATATTTTTATTTCTGGGGCACCACTATGGGCAGCGGGTGTCCCACCAAAGCCACTGATTCACTTGCCTTATTCACTAAACTGTTCTGTAAGTAAGAAAAGCAAAATCTTCCCCTACCCCATCAATGCTTTTCAAAGTTGCTCAGGAAAACTTGCAATGCACGAAGAAGCAACAGTCCCATATTAACTTGCAGACTTCAGACATTGTGCAACCTGAAGCTTTCCTAATTATGCTATCCTCAACAAGTCCAGCCTATACTCACACATCCCCACACTCATACAAACATGTGCAAAATCCAGAGTGATTCAACCTTTACTTTATTAAAACTAAACATTTGATTTGCAATCAGCCAAGAAAAAAAAAAAAAACAGTAGTTCCTGACCTTAGCAACGCAATTCCTTCAAATCCAGATCATAGGACTTTGACATTCGGCATCTTGGAGAAGAGGAACAGGGACCTGGTGCTACTGGACACCTTGCTGAAAGCCACCTTTGTCCACCATTGGACAAGAGTTGAGGTAAGGGTGCCACTCAGCAGTGACCAGTGATCATGCATTCAGCTGTCTATTTGAATTCTGCTCAAGAAAACAATCGTTGGCTTACTCAGCTTGAATGCTCCCAGCGTAACTGCTGCAACTGTGTGAGCTGAAATGGGTGTTTCCTCATTCACTCTGCTGAAAATCATTTTTAATATAGCTTAACTGGTGTGTACCCATCTATGGCACACTGTTCTCCCAAAGCCTCTGTAGCTGATCATGATAAGGCAAACCCCCAACTGACTAGACTATGCAGTTCTTTCCTTCTCTAGGAATTGTAGAGAAAGTGTGGAAGAGGATGGGTAAAGTTTTCTTGCACTGACCAAGCAAACATGAAAAATTATTTTTCAAGAACTTTTACAGCTGCTTTGAGCCTCCCAAGTTCTGACCTAAGCTGGTTCTGCAGTGTCTGTCTTGGGAGTAGCTAAACCTTGGTTTAAGCAGGTTCTCCTTTCAGGAAACTGAGCAAGCAGCAGGGTTTCCACAGATGGAAACCGGAATGCTTCATGGTCCATGAGCTGTGAGATATTTGGGTGAACTGTTTCCTACTGGTTCTTCTGCTGCTGCCTCAAAATCATCTAGTTGCCTGTTGTGTTACTCACTTTCTGGCTAAAGGCATCAGCCCCTCTATTCTGTCCTTACCTGCATCTCACCATCATCTGTTGGAAGTTATTATCTTTTTTGATATGCTGTCTGAACTGCCTGGGCGGTTGCTTTCTAAGCTACTTTCAGTGTGCTGCCAACCAATCTGGAGGGACAGTATCCTGCAGCAGGAGAGTGGTTGAAGATAGTAAGTTGTCCAGCTGGCTCAGTTGCTTTTGGAAGATGTGTGATCAAGCTGTAAATAGAACCATTTCCTGTTCTCTTCTTCCCAGGCTTTATCTTGTTTATTCATATGAATGGTACCTGGGGAATAGCTGTGCCTGGCCTTGGTTTTAATTTGTCTGTATTTCAGCAGCATCATGTCATTACATTGGTGCAATACCAGATTTGGAAGGACTTCATGCAGATGACCTATTCTTGATAGCCCTTTAACTATGGCCAGATGGAGCATGAGCTGCTTGTGGCCACACATTGCATGGTGAGGAGAGCATGTTAGTGTGCACTGCTGGGAAGACGTCAAAGCTCTCATTGCAGCTCATTTGATAGATGGTTTTACTCCACAAAACATAAGCCAGAACAACCAGATAAAAACGTATAGGGTGTTTCTTGGAGGTCTCCAGTGTCCAGGATAGGTGAACACCTTTTCTCTGCCATCCTTCCAGAGACATTTAGGGACAGTGGGGTGGGTGTGGAAAGCACCAAGAAGCCTTGGGTTAAGCAGATGATGTGAAGAACAACCCTTTACAGCAGTGGGTTCAGCATGCCTACATGGGATATCCCACTCATTGTGGCTTTGAAAAATTGCTTTTCACTGTGCCAGTTCCGCACATCACCCGTAACTCTTGTAGCATACAGTAAGCCTTAATTGCTAAGCCATACACTTTGTTAGCATCTTTCCTGCAAGGATCTCAAAATACTTAATACAGTGAAATATTTCTCTCAGTCTTTACCAAAAGGGTACCTAGAGCCAAAGGATAAAGTGACCTTCACAGGAATGCTTTCAAACCAAGCTTCCTGAATGCTTTTCCAGGAGCTGTTAAAGAATAGCACTTTCATCCATCAGTTGGATTTAGTTCTGATTCTTGTGGCCAATAAAATCTTTTCAGCTTCCCTCTCAATGCATCATTGAGGGTTCTCCACTTTAGGACTTAGGGGGACACTTAACTCCATCATTTCTTCCATGGTTTAACCCCTTTGTGTCATCATTATCCTCGGGCTGAGCAGGAAGAGGTCTGAACCACTCAGAAGCGAGGGTTAAGCTTCACTAAATATTTAGCTATGGCAATCCAAAGAGCCAAAGAACAGCCACCACCTGCTTTGGGAGGCAGCAGTTGAGTGGTGAGATGCTTGGGGTTGCTTAGGGGTGCCCCAGTGTTAAGGCACAAAGGGATGCCTTCTCTTCCAAAGTTGGAGGCAGGGTTGAAAGCATGCTGGTTGGTGTCCATGGGAGCATGAGGCATGAGGTAGCCTCTGGGCATTGTTTCCCATTTCATTACCATATGACAGAAAATGTTTTTAAAGAAAACCTTGTGTATTTCACTGCCATTTAATAAAGCTGTAGAAAAGAAGAGCGAGTCCAGCAGCATGTTGGGGAGATGGGGTTAGCTGATAGCCACTCCAGCAATGCACTTGGCTCAACACCCCTCACAGCTTTACGTGATCTCTGGGGCCTTAGGGTCTCCTGCAGCTGGGCCCATCTCAGCGGTACATCCCAGGTGATTGTAGCAAAACAAAACCTCACTTTCTAGGATTAAACTCCAGGATTTCCTTGCTCTTAAGCAAGCTTCAGCTCTCTGGAGTCAACAGCAACTTGGCCAGATCCTGCTTTCAATTACATACAGATGTAAAACATAGGGTAATGCAGTGCTCTGCTTTCCCCCTTGGGCTGAGCTACTCCACTGGACGCTGTACCTTCCCCCACCCATTGGGAGGCCAGAGGGATCCCCTCAAAACTGTGCAGTGACCCACTCCCCAGTGTTGCACTGGGACGTCACACGCCTCCGTGCTGTCTGGCTCCTCCGTGGCTGGGAAGGGGTTTGGACGCGATTCATTCATTGCAATCAAAACCCAACAAGTACTGGAAGAAAGTTCAAATGTATGTGAAATAACTTGTCCAAAAAGCTGGCAAAGGCAACTTATTTTTCCTGTCTTACAAGAAGTTATGCAATCAAGTGATTAATTACCCATGGCACGGTCTGAGGGGTGAAAGATTAATATTCCTGGAGACTGCTGCTGTTGACCTTGTGTATACCCAGGATGGGAATAGTCTGAGATTCCCAGCAGAATAAACCTTGCCCAATGGTGAGACTGTCTGCTCCATAGCTGAGTGAAGAGGTTAAAAGTTCTATTTTTCTTCTTAATTCTGTCCCTCCAGCAGGAAATAGTACCATCAAAAGACTCCCTCCCATCTTCCAGATAAAAAGGAAGTTTCTTACAATTCCAGGGCTCTACCTCACCCAGCTGCGGAAGTGAAGTGGGAGCCCAGCCTCTGACACAGGCACTGCTGGGAAATGGCTTAGCAGCACTGCATGTGTTAACTGGTGGGGCACAAGCTGTGACCCAGTGCAGGCTGCAGACAAAGCTGGAAACCATCTCAACTGGTTGCAGTTAGCCTCGGGAGGGGCAAACCTCAAATTCAGTCACAACTTTAAACAACGGTTCTTGCCTGCCTTCATTGAGTGCTCATTAACGCACATTGTAATATTATTTCTTTCCCGGGGAAAGAACCATTTCCTGGGATGTGACAGAAATTAATCCTGTGTGTGGTTGCAGTGCTCATTCATTCATTCTGCTGATCATGTGCAGCTGAAGGGTGCCACGTTTCTGTGGTGTAGGAGGACATGCCTTCTCAAGCACGTTGCTCACCCTACCTTTCTCTCTCTACACAAGCCCCATGATGTGCAGGAATCACTTTCTGCTGAAAATCCTGCAGCAGTTTGCTGTCAGCGATGTTAGCTTAGACCAGAAGTTATCTGGTACTTTTGTTAAAAGGCTGCTTTTTAGTAGTTTCTAACTTTGCCAAATTAAGTGTTCACTTCAAGATGAAGTTATTTTCCAAGAGAATGATGCAGCGAACCATCAGTCATTTCAGTCATTGGATGTGCAAGGAATAATGTGTAGCTTTCCCTATATATAAAAACTTGCCCAGTTTGTTGTTAAGCCATTACAACCCTGTTCTTTGGAGTATGTCTTAGCATATCCTACCTCTCACGGCTGAATTTGTAGTGAAAATACTCTTCTAAGGAAACAAATGCTTATTATTCAATTTTAAACTATACTTAGTATAAGAAGAGTGAGTAGAAGACTTGTACAATTTTTCTTTCTCAAGTTTAATGGTTTCAATCAAAGCCACTTGGCACGTGAAAGCTCCTAGTGAAGGAGAGAACAAACCATAAGAAAGGAAACCAGGAAAAACAGGGCAGGGGGCAAGGGGTTACTTCATGTGCAATAAATAAAACCTCCCATAATCCTTGGTCTTGTGAAAAGGTCAATAGTACTCATGCCAAATAACTCCTCGCAGCAGGAAGACTGGGCAGCAGTGAGGTTGCTGGGGCCAATGGGCACCTCCGAGCTGAAATGAATGGAAAGGATGAGACTGAGGAAACAATGAGACATTGAACAGGGGCTGAGTGGAGGGCTTGGAAATGGATGGTGTTAATAGCCTTCAAAAATGCTGTAACAGAACGGACTAGGGGCAAGGTGGAGCTCTGCCCAGTGATGGCATCAGGGGTATGACTCGTGTCTCACCACCGGTCTGGAAGAGGTCTAGCACCTCATTTGCTCCTAGTCCTGTCTTGGGTTCACATAATCACAGAGTAGCTGAGGTTGGAAGGTATCTCATGAGGTCATATACTCCAAGTGTCCAGCTCAAGCAGGTCATCTAGAGCAGGCCCAAAACCCTGATCAGTTGTGGTTTGAGTATCTCCAAGAATGGAGACTCCGCAACACGTCTGGACAACACGTGCCAGTGTACAACCACCCTCACAGCTAAAGAAAAAAATAAATTTCATGTTCAAATGGGATTTCCTTTCTTTCAGCTTGTGTTCGTGGTGTTTCTTCCTGCCACTGAGCATCACTGGGAGGAGTCTCTCTCCATCTTTCTTTCCCCCCATGAAATATTTATACATGGTGATAAGATCCCCCTTGAGTCTTCTCTTTTCCAAGCTTAGCAGTCCCAGCTCTCTCTGCCCCTCCTTGTATAACAGACGCTGTGATCATCTTTGGGGCTCTTTGTTGGATTTGTTCCAGTACATCCATGGTTTGTTTTGGTGCACCCAGAACTGAATCCAGCTTACAAACGCTGAAACATCTACCTCGACTTGCTGGCAGTGTTCTTCCTAATGCAGCCCAGGATGCTGTCAACATCTTTGCCATGAGACCATATCGACCATGGTCAGCTTTGCCATGGTCAGCTTATTGCACATCAGGACCTTAAGGTCATTTTCTGCAGAGCTGCTTTCCAGCTAGCTAGTCAGCCTGTTCATATCAGTCTGTAACATTATTCCCCTACCCATTTCCCTATAAACAGTGTGATATTCCTGATGACCCCTACCTCCAGCCCCTTGAAGTCCCTCTGAATGGCACCACAATCATCTGCTCTGTCAATCATTCCTCCTATTTCTGTATCACCTGCTTGTCAAGGGTGTCCTCTGTCCCATCACCCAGGTCACTGATGAAGATGTTACACAGTGCTGGCCCTTGGGTGCACCACTAGTGACTGGTCTCCAGAGGGGCATCATGCTACTGATCACAGCCCTGACAGTTCAGCCAGCTTTCAAGCCACCTCACTGTCCATTTATGTCATCCATATTTCATCAGTTTGTCTATAAGGACATTTCAGGAGCCTCATTAAAACTGGCATAAACAACACCCACTGCACACCCCTCATCCACAGTGCCACTCATCTTATTGTAGAAGGTTATCACAATGGCCAGGCATGATTTCAGCATATCATATTCACCAGAGTGTGAGGTTTTGAGAAACTGGAGAAAGGGAACCGCACCTCTTCTCCCTCCAGCCTTGGTTTTCATAATAGTTGGAGGGAAACTGGTGTTTTAGCTTTTGTCGTAACTAAGAATGCCTGTCTCCCTTCTGAGGAGTTATGTAGGAAAGGCAGAATTTACTGTAAAAGCTTAGTTATGTGTGCTAGAATTTTAGTCTCTGTTTTGGCATGGACTTAGAAAAATAATAATCATTTAAAAATAAACCTAGCTATTGTATTTAACCTTGGCCCATGCAGCCAGTGATATCTTGTGAGACGTTCCAGCTATCCATAGATTCTTTTCACCAAAGCTTCCTTTCAGGAAACAAAATAAATTAATGATACAAACAGGAAGCATCTGTCTTTTTCTAAATAATAATTAAAATGGGTCCCCTAAGCAGAGAGGGGAATAAAGGGGAGAGAAAGGACCCAGAATATTGACTAGTTAATTTTGACCAGCCTGCAGAAGACAGGCTTAGAATAGCAACACAACCTGCCAGGCTAGGAGGACTTACCTTCTTATGAGCCATTTTTGAGATTAAAAACACAGAGTAAGGTCTGTGTGAGGGGCAGATGAGCAAGACAAAGGAATGCTGCTCTCTCAAGGCACACAATCCTCCTTTGGTAATTTTCATATGGAAAGAGACATTAATCATCGTAATCATTGATGCTGCTCTTCATTGGCTTTCATCTGCTATCAGCAATCACTAGGAAATTCCAGGACGTTCCTGATGGTTGTTTTTTTCTGTGGGGCTGTTTTGTTGGGTTTTTTTTTTTTTTGGTGTGTGTGTGGTTTTATTGGGATTTTTTTGTGTGTGTGTGGATTAATTTTTTTTTGGCCTAGACTGTTGGCTTGACACAGTTCCTTGAAATTCCACTTTAAAAAGGAAGGAAAGGAGAGTTGGAAACTCTGGACTCCTTCCAGCCGACTGGGAGGAGGAGGTGGTGGCAATGATTATGGTACCACAAAGGGGGTCCTGATGCAGACCCAGGGCTTAAGGCTTTCAGAGGGAGCTTTTTCAGCTTTACCAGCTGAGCCTGTGGGTGGCCACAAAAACATATTGGTCATAGGCAAGGAAACTAGTCGGGCATCACAAGAGCTAGGAGTTTTTATCTTTTATTATGACAGGATGAAGCAGTAAGTTGATGCAGCATAGCAGTGCACTGGGGAAGGTGCATTTCTTAACAGCACAAGATAATACTTTATTAAGAATAAAGTTTGAGTTTGTTAATCTCAGAAGACAATGTCAATACATAACTGTACAACATGGTCCTGAGAGAAGACTTGGGGTGCACCTTTAGTTGGTGCTCTGTCATTCACAAGTGGTACTGGGTGACTGGTGGCACTAATCATAACAGGAGTGGCTTAATGGATTTTTTTATACCTGCAACCAGAGAACCAACGCAGAAAAACCTATGCCATAAAACCAGTAGGTTAATCAGTGCCACCTCCCAAAATACAGAGCTGGTGGGATAACTGAGGTTTATCCCACCCCCCAAAACTGAGGTTTATTTACAAGATTTCAAAACTCTGTTTGGCAGGAAAAGAGCCTTCTATCCACTCCCAGACATATTACCAAGTTGCTGAATATGGCAGGGGTTTACAGGTGAAAGAGGAGATGGCAGAAAAAAAAATGGTGAAAAGCCTTATGACTCCTCCTGGTATTTGAAGATATTGTCAGACTACCAGTTTCTATATCCTTTGAGGTGCAGAAACTACAGAAACATCTCATGCAGTAGTCTTGTCTATATATCAGAGTTGGCACCGATTTTGTCTGAAAACTTTCTAAAACCGGTTGCTTTTAAGATGTGAAGTCAATCTTAAGGTGGACCTGAAGATGGTTTTGACACTGTCCCTTTACTCTGACAAACCTATTATCTATACATTTCTTCCGTCTTTTTCTCATGATATTGTGTGCTACAAGTTCAAATTGGTAACCTCTGAATGAAGCAAGAAATAATACATGTTCATTTTTAACTGGGCACTTTAGTCTCCTTACAGTCCTATATCTGTAAAACTAAAACTTGTGGTGAAACTGCAAACACTTCTTTTAGCAGGACACAGCTTAAAAGTGTAAGGAAGCTCAGTCAGATTGTCCAAAATGCTTTGCAGCCTTCACCAGGTGGCATGGAAAACTTTTCCAAAACTCAAGTTTATCTTGAGTTACCTTCAGATAAAGATGGTGTCTTCATAGGCACCATGGAAATCCCCACCCACATGGCCCCTGTGAGAGGGAAACTTGTTACGGATCTCTGAAGAAAAACATAACATTTCAACATGAGGGTTTTGTGATTCCCTACTGGAAGTACAGTTTCGTCCTGGCTTCATTTTCCTGTTCTCACCCAGGATCTCTGCTGTAATATCCATTAGTAGATAAGATGTAGGGTCTGCATCTTTCCTGCCATAAGGCACAATGAAAGGGTAACACGAGCTAGGTTATTCTCCTTCAGATGCTCAGAAGGAAGTCAGGAGAGCTGATGGGGCCAGCACAGCTATTAAGGCAGAAAACTTCAAGAATGACAAATGAAAGAGTTAATATTTCTCCAGTGGTACAGAAATGCCTTGATGGGGTCCCAAGAAGCTGAGTAGATGGCAGCATGGACATCACCTTGGGGATGCATGCACTTGCATGCAATCAGTGGGGTTGCTTGTAAGGGTAAACTTTAAAAATGTTGGAGAAAACACGTTTTATTCAATGTTTAGATTCACCAGGTACACACAGAAAAAATGATTAAAAGGGAAACATGTCATTTGAGGCCCCTTGGCTCCCAACAGTACTTGTGTCCTCATTTTTAGTTCAAACTAAATTAATCTATTAAGGTACAGGAAACCTAATTTCACTCGGGCTCCTCTCAGGCAGAAGCTGGAATACCAAAAAAGGCAGCTAGTTTTTTTATCACAATGTACAATTCAAGGGAAGTGAGAGGTATTATTCATGTGGGTGTGACCTGATGGCCATGCTGATTCACTCTTCCACTCCAAAGCCCTCCCTGTCCTTTCTAAGCCCTGCAGCACTCAGGGCTGCCTTTACAAGGGTCCTTATTTGGTGAAGAGGGCCACATATTTTGGCCTACCCTCTTTCCTCCCTGCTACAAGTTATTGTTGTGGAAATGGCTCACAGAGGGTTGTTTAGGTTGTTTGGATTTTTCTTTTCTTAAAGATTAGGTTCCCCATGGCTAAGAATAGCTCCTGCTATTATGTGAGCAGCAGCAAAAAGTAAAAATCTATGAACAATGCGAATGCTACCGGAGGCAGAAATCCCACTCCACCCGTCACAACAGCAATCCACTACTAGAGATCTCTGGGTGGCACTTGGCTAATTTTGAAGCTCCCTCAAGTGGGATCCACAGTTGGTGTGACAAAAGGGGTAGCAAAGTTAGGGCAATTGATGTGCATCATGTAATCCCTGCAGTACTGCAAACATGCTGACAATCAGACATCATCAACCCTGGTGAGTTTTGAACTGTGATAGAGCTACATTTTCTGTTTCCACAACAGATGGCTTGCTATGAAGCCCCCAAAATCTTGAACTGATGTATTTATCTCAGAAGATAGCTTTCAGTGTAGCTTGCTTTGCCTTCTAGTTCTTTGGAAGAAAGGACAGGATCTATGGGCTCCAGGTATACATCTTTTCTCCTTTTGTTTTTTTTTTTTTTGTTTTCCAAAACCATTTTTTCCTAATTCCCTGTCAGGGGTCCCTGCCATCCTGATTGCTCCTGGTTTGCAGCAGTTTCTCAAAGAGACCTAGAATAGAAGACCTCAAAGGAGCAACTGGGAAGATGTGAAGGGAAGGCTAACAAGGCTGCTCAGTTTTTATTCAAAGACTTATCTTTCAAATACTGTTTTTCAGGGAAGAGAGGGGTGAAAAAGGCTCTGACTGTTGTAGCTACAAATAAAGCCTTCAAAACATATCCCATGTAGGATTAATAAAGTCCCAAAGCAGTTCATCTGAGACATTCACTGTGTCGGCAGCTTCAGCATGTTTCAACACAGACGCCAAAAAAGGACTTAATTTCCATAGCCAAACTAGGAATAAAGTGGGCAAACTGGTGACCAGAGTGAAATTATAATTTATTGCACACTGTTGAGTTCACAAAAGTTTTGACATTGTTTGCTGAGATAGGGACAAATGGGACAACAAGGAGGAAAGAGGGGTAGCAGCATCCAACATAAATATTATTGTCACTTGATAACATCAGACCCCAGAGTGATGGCCTTCTTGGGGATGATGCATACGGCAGGCATCACAGACCTTCAGCTGTTCAACAGATTTGTCTACCAGGAGGCACAATCTTATAAGCTGCTCTATCAACTGTGACCTGGAAAAAGGTGTGTGTGGTGCCTGAACTGCAGTGAATGTAGAGTAGATGAGGATGCTTGAAGATGGTGACCTTTGGGAAGTAACCATGCAACATGATAAAGCCATCCCTCATGAATATGTAGGTACATAAGGACAGAAAAACGGCTCCACCAGGTCAGACCAGAGGTCTGTCTAACCTAACATCTAGACCCCGACAGAGCCCACAAGTGGAAGCCTAGAGAGAAGTGAGAACAAGGGCAAACGTATACAATACTTCCCCTCAGTGCTCTCCCAGCCTCCAACTATTTTCAGCTCAGGAACTTCCTGAGCCAGATACAGTTTCTATGTATTTAGTAACTCTCCTGGGATTTCTCTTCCGTGAACTCTCCTTGAATTCATATAAACTTCTTATATCCACAGCACCCTTTGGTGAGAAGATCCACAGATGTTCTACCTGTTGCATGAAGAGCCATCTCCCTCTGTTTTTCATCCTGCCTCTTACTAACTTCATGTAAATCTGCCTGCTCTTGTACAGGAAGACAGCAAAGCCTACCCCATTCCAGCTCCCATGTTACTCACAAGCTCAGAAACCTCTCTCATACACCTTCCAGTCATTTCTTTTTCTGCCTGAAGATATCTGTTTGAGTTGATAAGAAAAGTAATCCATAAGGTGGAATTTGCAAAGGACTTGGGCTATTTTTATATGTAGACTCACTTGTCCTCAGACTCCAAAGGGTCTTGTTGCATTTTGCAGTTGTGACTGAAAACCTCCAGCTTGCTCAGAGCCTGAGTTCCAGCTCTAATGCTGTGTCATGTGTTGGGCAGAGCTATGGGGATATAATTAATAGCCTGCACTAAATTCCAGGGAGGAACAGTTCCTAACTGTTCTGTATGGGTGCATGAGCCATTACTAGAAGCATCTTCACTGTCCCAACCCCCAAATTTGCCAGTAACCCATGTTCCCAGATTTACTTCCAGGGGTCTTGTGACGTTATTCACACATACAAGCTGCGTTTGTAGACAAATTTACAAAGTTTCTGGCAGTGATCAGCATCTTAGCCTTTTCTCTCATTGTGTTGGCATGTAAATCTATTCTAAGTGCCCAAGGAAACCAAGAGCCTGCTACCTGCATAAACGTTGCTGAGTACGTACCAAAAGCATAGCATGCTCTCTGCTCTGTGTGTGTCTGTGTGTCACAGTAATCTCTGAGCACGCCATCTAAAATAACCCCATGCATGGAACCAGGAATAGAAAGGGAGGAAGGATGCATTTTATGTAAATGTAGTCAGAAAGTCTGCAAGATAAATTGCTTGAAGTGGTTCTAAAGATGAAGGAATATGACTCACTTCCAGAGGGAACTGTTTTTGCTGGACTGGGCTGAGGGTGGTATTGTGTGTTAGGCAAGTACATGATTGCCATTAGTGTTTTACTGACATATGTGTGGATGGGTTGAACATCCAGTAAACAGTATGTTGGGCATTCAGAGCGGGTGTGCTTCATGAACACTGAAGGAACTTTTCAAGCAGAGGATACACCTGTATTTCTGCAGTGTGGATACTTATACATAGCTTTTGCAACCAGTGTCACTACCATAAGGATGCTTGCCATGCTCTTGACAGAAAAAAGCCTATGGGCACCTTTGTCCAGGCAAGTAGGAACCTCTTGACTGGTTGAGAGCAGTGGTGCATTTAATTAAACACTCCACTTCCCAGAAAACCAGTGGCAACACTGCAGAGGACAAGGTAAAAGTGCTCAGTGTGGGCTGCAGTGCCCTAGCAAGCTGCCAGCAGAAGTCTCCTCTGCCCCAGGGCTATCAGCACTCATCTCCTCTGAAGCACGAGGGTTTAGTGATGTTTATCAACACTTCTCCTGTGAAATGCAGCTATGTGTACCCTTATTCATCAGAGAGATAGCAATTCTTTTCCCAGTGTTTTTCTTTCGCTAACTCCTTGCAGCAACTAGCAATTTCACTGAATTAATCTGTGTCTGTTGACGACATCGGATATTTTATTTCAGACCATCTTTTCTCTCCATGTGTTATTGCCTGCTGAAACTAGGGCCGCTGTTGCATGTAGGAGAGCTGAGGTATGCCTTCCATATGCATCTCCGTGGCATGTCCCAGCCCCACGATGCCAATGGAACAGCAGTGGCAGGTCCTTCCCCCTTAGCCAGACATGTAGTTTTGGTAGCATAGCCCTACTAGAAGCATATCGTGGCTGGGGTGTGCTTCTGAGCAGGACCCAGCTATCATTCATCAATGGTTGTGTTGCAGCAGCCCAGACTCTGAATTCTGCAAAGCCCTGCTCCCATCCACATCCATTGAGGGGAGGAATGCAAGTTCACCCGGAAACCACCTTTCCCTTTCCACCCACGCATTTCTGAGCGGGTTTGGTATTTCCCATCTCTAGATACCACATTTTTTCCACTGACTCTGCAGGCAGTGCCAGGACTTTCAGCGAGAGCCTAAATCTGTCAGCGCACCAGGAAGCGCAGGAAGCCAGACACTGAAACTTCCCATCCCATTTTCAGCAGAGGGGTCAGCGCTGTCTCTGCCCTGCAGCACAACGACCAGTTTACCGTCATCCCTTCACTGTTGGGACAGGAAAGTGCTTGCAAACAGGCTCCATCGCTAGCGCCCCCAGCCCTCTGCCGAGATTCCCGCCTGGGTGCAGGGGTACCCACTGAGGTGAGAGTGCTGCCTCTCTGCAGCCAGGGGCTTTTCCTTTCCCTCCGCACCTTTTCCTCCAAAGACGACGGATGAGCCAGGCTCGCTTGCACATGCTGGGGCTGGTGGCAGGGTGGCACAAAGCCTGCATTGTGCACGCTGGCTGCCCTGAAAGGCAATCTGATTGTCTTCTCTGGCTCAGAGCAACAATTTGCTGGCAGTGGGTCTTGTGCCATTATATAACTGGAGATAGTCCGACTTGTTAAACGATCTCCAGAACATGTCTCTCTTCACTTATTTTGAAGAAACAATAAGCTTAGAGCTGGCTGACACCTTGACGCTGTTTGCAAGGGTATGAACAGAGCCTTTACAGGGAGGAATTCACCCAGGGCATCACCTCCTCTTTGTGTATGCTAATGGGAAGTCAGCAAGGGAATCCCAGGAAAGGCAACAAACTTGGGCTCCTTCAGCTGCACATCATGCTGTGTAACAGGCTTTTCTCCAGCTGGGAGAAGAGCTGTACAGAGAAGGTTTTCCAGCAGTAAGCATGGAGAAGCCCAGGGCGTTAAAGAGAGGGAATTTGATTTCCATGTTCACTTTCATAGAATCATAGAACAGTTAGGGTTGGAAAGGACCTTAAGATCATCAAGTTCCAACCCCCCTGCCATGGGCAGGGAAACCTCACACTAAACCATGTCACCCAAGGCCTCGTCCAACCTAGCCTTGAGCACTGCCAGGGATGGAGCATTCACAACCTCCCTGGGCAACCTATTCCAGTGCCTCACCACCTTAACAGGAAAGAATTTCCTCTTTATATCCAATCTAAACTTCCCCTGTTTAAGTTTTAACCCATTACCCCTTGTCCTATCACTACAGTCCCTAATGAAGAGTCCCTCCCCAGCATCCCTATAGGCCCCCTTCAGATACCGGAAGGCTGCTATCAGGTCTCCACGCAGCCTTCTGCAGGCTGAACAGCCCCAACTTTCTCAGCTTATCTTCACATGGGAGGTGCTCCAGTCCCCTGATCATCCTCATGGCCCTTCTCTGGACTTGTTCCAACAGTTCCATGTCCTTTTCATGTTGAGGACACCAGAACTGCACACAATACTCCAAGTCAGGTCTCACAAGAACAGAGTAAAGTGGCAGGATCACCTCATTCGATCTGCTGGTCACACTCCTTTTGATGCAGGTTGGCTTTCTGGGGTGCAAGCGTACACTGAAGCCGGCTCATGTTCATTTTCTTGTCCATCACTTTGCCTCCTGCAGCTGCCCAGACCTACCTATGTTTACTAGCTGGTGAGGCAAAGGCAAAAGTTGTCCTCCTCAACTTCCATCCCTGAAGGAGTACATATGCATGCTTGACTTCCAGGCTAGTGAGGGATGTCCAAAGGCACTTTTTCCCAACACCTGCAAGTACTGAAGGTGAAGGCATTATGTTGTCATGGTCATCTGTGCTTCTCAAGCTCCTCAAGATTTCCTTCCCAGTCTGGGTGTTCTCACTGGGGCTTGTAATCTTCTTGGGAAAGAAAAGAAACTACTCTTCTGAGCTTCATCTTTCTATGCTTCTGCATATGGTAACATCAGTGGACAAACTGTTTCTCAATGACTGCAAGGGATAATTTAATCTTCATGTTAACTTCGGCACAGGGCTTCCCAGACAGCTGCGTTGCTGCCTGAGTGTGAAACAGGGAGCAAGAACGGGTCAACAAAAGGCGAAATGATTTGTTTGGCTGGAATTTCCCAGTGGTTTTTAAATACTGATTTGTAAATATCAATGAGGTTGAGAGGAAAGAGCTTCTAGAGCCTGGTCAGAGTCCACCTGAAGGCAAGTGTCTGCAGTGCTAACCTCTTTGTACAAGCACTGAACCTAAATATCCTAGAACCAGAAACAGGCTATTTATCTTGTTCAGGTCTTCTCCTTACCACAGCTTTGCTCTCAATGCTAAGCCTGCCTTTTCTGTTCTTCTTCTCTGTCTCACTTTCCCTGGGCCTCCGAAGCTCTGGGCACTGCATCCCTCCCCCAGAAAGAGGGTAGAAAAATATTGGGAGGTTGCTGCTCTATTGTAACTTGGCAGCTGCTAGCTCTGCGTGTCCATCTTCCTCCGCTCCTCTCTCCCCCACTGTTAGATTCGATTTCATAAATAAATACCCTGCGTATTGACGTCAGTGTAGGCCTTGAGAAATAATACTCCTGCCGCTTTCTTTGCTAAGCATGGGGAACAGAGGGGAGCAGGAGGAGGAACAGAAGCAACAAAGTCTTGGAAGATGAAGTCTTAATATTCTCTTAATTGCCTCCCTTCCTTTGCAGCTATGCCCCAGCTGTGAAGAAAACAAAGATTACCATTATCAGTATGCCCTTCTGGCTTGAGATGGAAAAACCAAGTATCCAATATTCCTGGTCCTGGTGATTTTTTTAATTTTTTAAATTTTTTCTTTTTTTTCTTTTTTTGTGAGGGGGGATGATGGGGAGATACTTTGTCCTAGAAGTTGGAAGGGCGCTGTCAGAGGTCCCTGTTCTTCTCATGTGGAGCTGAAGAAAATTGTATCCAAAATGCTGTCCGAGCTTGGAAAAGCACCTTGATGAAATGAAGGAAATGGTTCCTTCACCTATGGAGAAGATAAAAGACAGGGCTGACATTAGAACAGATATCATCAGGATGGCTTCATCTGGTCATCAGGCGATGGTTTCTATCCACCAAATGTCATAAGACACCATTGGTCTGCCAGTAGAGGCAATGAGCCAAGAAACCTGGGTGCTTTGGGGAAGATTTATATTATTACATTATTAATATCTTTAATAATATTTGTTTCCAATAACAAGCTCTATAGCAAGATCCCCAGGTCTTGACTGCCTTCCTAAATCAGTTCCTTTCAAGTCTGACACAGCTGAAGCTTGTGGTCTTTTACAGCATGGCCTTCATCTAAACAAACTGCTAGGAGGATAGGGAGGCACAGAGATCGTCCCAGCACTTCTCCCACGGAAAAGCATGAAAATACTTTGCTTTATTATTTCATCTCACTGTCCCAAATTGTGAGCTCTGCTCTTCCTAAATCTGGCCAGCAAAGAAGCACGAACATGTTCATGAAATAGATGTGAGAGCTCTGAAAACCAAAACAAGCCAAATTTATCTCTAGTAATTCTGTAAAGTGAAAGAGGTGATCTATTGCGGTGCCAGGGTATAAGTTCAGCACGTGCCTCTTGCTGCTATCTGTCAATTACTCAGATACTTTAGTGTCTTTTTTCCATCTGAAACTGTGTTATACTTAATTCTTTCCAGCCAATGCTGCTTGCCATGTTGCTCTTGGGAGAACACACATGGGAATGGATGCTCTACAGTGGATTGCTCACCTCCAATCACTGCTGCACGCTCTGCCTGTCCTGGAAACCCAAACCCAGGGCTGAAAACAGCCAGATTAAGACAAGAACAGCCCATTTTGAGTGTCAGGTTTGACCTCCCATGCTGCCCAAGCAAAAAACTACTCTAGTTCGGAAATTTCCTGCCTCCAAGCTATTGCTTGCTGCTGAGCCAGAGCCTGGCAGGTTGGAAACCTCAGCTTTCAGTCCACTGTTGGCAGATAGAAGAAAAAGACAAGGAAAGAGGCTCTGGCTGGGCTCTCTGCAAATGCTGACATGATTTGAATGAACATTCCTTGGGACATGCACAGCTGGGCATGTATCAGTGAGGAGGGCCAAGATTCCTGCAAGGACTTGTGCCTTTCCGCAAGGTTGAAATTGTGCCTCCCACAGCACACTGCCCATTGGCAGCCAGAGAATCCTGGGTGCCCTGAAGGGGTGAGAGCCACTCCCAGCCCCTCAGTGACAATGACAGATAGGACACAGGGTCTGTTTGTCTTCGCAAACTGGGGCTCCCCCGTTGCCTGCACTGGGAGCTGTGGAATTGCTGTGCTATCCCAGCCTCAAGGTGTTTTACAGCTCTCTTGCTCTTAAAGGGGGGGGGGAAGATACCAGATGTCAGAAGGTTGTTATAGCTGCTTTGCTTTATTGATAGATACAGCATTACAAATGAGAAGTGCAATACATGCAAAAACCATCTGAGTCTTGTCTACTGTTGAGTGTACGCAAGTGAAATAACCCCCAATACATTAATACCTTTCCCAGGCCTCCCCACAGCCAGGTAAACATCAGTGGACAATAGTGCATTCAACAAGGAAATCAGGTATATTTAAAAAAACAACAAATATGGTTCTTCCCTTCATTTAGTGCAGGTACATCATTGACGAACCAATGTTTTGAGAGAAGGCGGAATGAAAGGGATGAAGCTGCTATGAGATACTGAGATAGGGGAACCAATATGGAGGCTCAGTCCATCCTGATGGCACTAGTTTAACTCACTGAAAGCTGGGAAACAGCTCAGCTGATTTCTGGAATAAAAAATAAAATAAATAAAATAAAATAAAATAATGCTGACAAATACTGTAGAAGGCGAAAAAAGGGAAAAGTGTGTATTGGTTAGCGGAGTTTTTCCCTCTTTATCTGCCCCTATCTAGAGACACTGATTTACAGATCTTGAAAAGACTCTGTCCACTTCATTACAGCAAGTTGCACTTTCCCTCTTTCCCAGTATCCCTATGTGTATCATACTGGGAAAATGCCCTCTGAATAGATGCTTTATGACAAAAAATTTGGCCTTTGCTCCCTGCAGAGCTACATGACAATACTGAGATCCAGATCTAGGGCCGGGCTAGGACAAGGGGCTGACTTTCAGTCTTTTCTGGGACTCTTACGTGTCATTTTAGGACTTCTCTGCTGAAATTATCCTTTGCCTCCCCACCTTCTTGAGCAGAGCATCATGTGGAAGTCCTTGGACCAGCTGGGCTGAATGTGGAAGTGTGTTGAGTGTTCAGACCTTCCGGGTGTCCATCCCCAGGCATCACTGCTGGCCACTGCTGCAGCCTCCCGTGCTTCTGCGACCCAGCAGCTAAGCAGTTGGAGATGTATCTGTGTGTAGAGGCACCATAACAAAGATCAGAGTTAATTCTGCCCAGCCATCTGAGCAAACATGGTATCTTGGGTTTGTTCTCAAGCCTGCAGTCTGAGATTTTCAAGCTAAGTCCATGATTTATCTGCCAAGCTGCAAAGAGGTTTTGCAGGCAACAGGATAAACTTGAGCTGAAGCCAAGGTCCAGTTTCAACCCATTTTCCACCCACTGGCCAGGATCAGGCTCAGAGGTCCCTGTGGCTGCTTGAGTCTTTCCTTGCAAGTGAAGGCAGTCCCTGCCAAGCCAAAAGGCAGGATGACATATTTCGAACAGTCTCCTGCTATCAAAAAAGAAATGAGCTGAGCTGATCTGGCCCCATGGTGACCCACAACAGGATAAGACAGAAAGCAGTGTTAAAGATGAGCTGTGCTTGGAAACAGCATCATCACCCTTATGGTGCTTCCAGCATTGCTGCTCCCTAAATGTCCCCCATGATAGCGGTTTACACAGCAAAGAAAGCTTCCAAAGGCAAATTTTCCAGCAGCGGCTACCAGAAGCTGTGATGAATTCAGTCCTCACCCTTCACAGAGATACCTTCCAGTGCAAAGAAAACCAAAGGTCTGCAGTAGGTGACAGGACAGGGACAGGAAGGCCGTCCTTCCTCCACCTGCAATGAAACACATATCCAAAGGAAGAAGCCAGCCCTGCATCTGTGCAAAAAACCCTCCTGACCAGCCACAAATTCCAAATTCTGAGAAAAAGGATTGTTTTGCTTACTGGGATATTTTTAAAGGAAACTGGTATAAACCATTTATTTTTAAATGCCTAAATCAGCAACTCCACTTTCAAGCTGGAAAAGTCATCTGAGGCAGGAGGTTGGGCTTGGTGAAGTCCCTACTCACGTCCCTTACCCCACAGTGACACTTGAGGTCTTGGCCACGCCAGATGGACTGTCCCGATTTGGAGGATTAGGGATGCTTGGGCACTGTTTTGCCCATCAGTTTTTCTACTACCAGCCTGGAACTATAGTATTTTACCTCCTATTTGTGCATGATGGTTACATGTGATAAAAAGCAGCGCGAGGATCCCTGAAAACTTAAGAAAGGCTTATATTGACCCCAAGAAACCAGAGAAGCACTGTCTACTATGAAACCCAACTAGATACAACATTCTCTTTCTTTTGTCTTTGGCACATCTTCAGCTCCTGTCCAGCTTTAGGGTATCTGGGAACAGCCCAAACCAATAAAAGCTAAGCAAATACCAACAACCACTGGGAAACACCCCCTAAATCTCACCAAGAATCACCGAGTGCTTATTTATCTCGGTGGGTTCAGAGGGACATCTGCTATGGGATTGAGGTTTCATGGGTGTTTTTAAGGGCATATCACCCTCTGTTGCAGGTTTGAGCCCTGAAAAAGAGAAGTTGCCACACACTCTGATCCTCCAAAGAGCGGCACTCAGTGTGCCCTTCTTCCCACCCAACTCTCACCCCAGGAGCAAAAATAAATGAAAAGCAAAAGAAAAAGTCAGGCTTCATATTCTGGATGGATATTTATTTGCTTAAACAGATTTTCTTTTTTTTTTTTTTTTTTCTTTTTTGGTACAAAGCATCCAGGAAAGCTTTTACTTCTCTTTTTAAAAAATAAAAACTAGGTTTCTTTTTTAAAAAAAAAAGACGTATTAAAAGAAAAAAAAAATGTCAATCATTTGCAATTGCTCTGCTTTTTCTGCCTTCCCCGCCCATTCCCCTTCCCCCCCTCCCTTTAATTTGGACCGATTTTCATTCTTTCCATATATATTTAATAAAATAAATAAAGGATATTCTTTGTCGTGTATTGCAGTGCCATATTTTTTTAAACAAAGGCTTCATGGCTCAACATTGCAAGGTAATAACAAACAAAAGGATTATACATTAAAATCCTCCCCCTCTCAAGACTCCCCCTAGCCCTCCCCTCCAAACCACGAAATAGAATACAATTCAAGTAGTCTTTTTTTTTTTATGTTTTAAATGTATAGATATATAAGACAAAGCAAGTACAGAACTGGTTAACAGAGTGTCCCCATTTTATTAGCAAGTGAGAATATATTAGGGAGATGTAATTGATTCCCCCCTTTTTATGGTTCCTAGACAGATAATATATATTATTTTAAAGCCAACCTATTTTACAGCCCTCGACCACCTCTCAAACCCATCCACTTACTGAGTCCCAGGCCTCAAGCCAGAGACTTGCCTTTCCCCCCCGTCCCATGCAGCAGTCCCAGCCTGCAGCCACCCGGTGCAGCCCTCCTCTTTTGCAGCCCTGGGAGGGGGCACAAGGAGAAGAGTGGGGGACATGGAGCAGGGAGGGTGTGTCCAGAGAGAAGGATGCAAGGGGCAAGAGAAGGAAAAGAAGATGGTGGGGCATGGAGCTGGTGGTTCTGCGGGGCCTGGCGGTGGTGGCCGGTGTCCCACCCGCTCGCCGGAGCACTGCAGGGTGGGGAGGAAAGTGGTAGGTCCCATGTGGCTCTGGAAGCCAAGCTCTGCCGGGGGTCCATGCAGAAGCAGGGCCTTGAGTAGTAACTGGCGATACCTTCACCATTCAAAATAGTTTGTCTCTAGAACAGTTCCCTTTTAGTCTAAATTGTGGTGGTTTTGGTTGGTTTGGGGGGGGGGGGTTATTTTTTTTTTTTAAAGGATGCGTGTCGATGTATTTCTGTGTGTGCGTGCATCTGTGTACATGAGTAACAGCCAACTAGCTCATATGGTCATGACCAAGCTATATTTCAGAAGAGAAAAGAAACACATTTATCACACTTTTCCTAAAACGAAAAGCTAAAATTTCAAGTTCAGTATTCGCTATCTTGTCCTTCCCTCCCCACCCTCCCTTGCTATTTCTGGGTTTTTTCTCTTCCAACTTACTTTAGCACCATAACACATTTTAAACATTACAATCCTTCTTCAGATACTACACAAAATGTCCCATAAAAATAGTGCTTTTTTTGCCAAAAAAGTTATATAATATATTATATATATAAATCAACTAAATCCGTGGCAAATGTGCAATGCAGACGCCTCCTCCATTTAAAGTGAGCAACAGCTCACTTTTTTTTCTTCTTTCTCCTTTCCTTTTTCTTCTATCTTTCTCGCTCTCTCCTCTTCCTCTCCTTCTCACCATGATTTCAAAAAGGTGCAAGTCGATTTGGAATCTTGTAATGAAGCACACACACAAAAATGCAGATGGGGGCTCCTTGGAACATCTTCTCAGGTATGTTTTTCTTTTAAAGGTGCAAAAGAAAGTTACAAAAATAAGAAAACCAAATTAAAAAAAAAAAAAAAGAAGAAGAAGAAAAACGTGGGGTGGGAATGAGGCAAAAAAAATTCTATCCCTCAGTATTTCTCCCCATTTTACTTTATTTTTTTCACTTTATTGTCAAGAAAGACATGGAATGGATTCTTCTTCTCAAGAAAAAAAAAAAAAAAAGAAAACAAAAAAGATTTAAAAAGATTTTTTAACTTCAAATCCTTTTTCCCTCTTGCTCTTTCTTTTGTCTTCTGGCATTGGCACCGGGGATGTCACGCAGCGCCCGGCAGCAAAAAGTTCAAGTGCCAAACTGTCCCTTTGCAAGTACAGGCTTGGAAATACTGGGGGCGCGGGGGAACGAAACAGGCCTGGGAAATGAAACAACCCTCCCCCCCACCCCGAAAGGACGATGCCGCGGGAGCTGCTCGCCGCCGCTGCCGCCGCCGCCATCCCCTCCTTGCTGTGTCAGTTGTTTGGTTGG
The DNA here is from genome assembly GCF_033783945.1 of Neopsephotus bourkii. Lineage (NCBI taxonomy): Eukaryota > Metazoa > Chordata > Aves > Psittaciformes > Psittacidae > Neopsephotus > Neopsephotus bourkii. The sequence goes on from NW_026902266.1 coordinate 6,432,876, forward strand.
GGCCGGAGCGGCGTGAGGGTGCTCCGCCACCCCGCTCCTCGGCTCGGCGGCCCCGGGGACGGAGGGGCTCGGGGGCCGGGTCTCGCCAGTCCTCCCGCCCTTCCCCGGGAGATCAAAACTCGAGACGGCTGGTCAGGGTTCATTTCTGGGGGCCGGCCGTCTCAGGGGAGGCTCGCGCCGCGGGGGGCCTCTGGCTGGGCAGGGAGATGAGGGGACGGTGCAGGGCCTTGGCTTCCTCCGCCGCTTGCAGGCCCTCCGCCTGCCACCGGTACTGGCGAGCCCGCAGGATGCCGGGCACCTCCCGCTGCAGCCGCTGGGAGCTCTTCTTCTGCCACACGTCGTACTTGGAGTACTTGGCATGCGAGGGCTTCTGGAAGCTCTCCTGCAAGGGGATGAGATAGCAGTGTTAGGCTCTCCGCAAGCCCTCCAGGTGGGCTTCCCCTCTTTGAACTCCATCCATCCCTCCCATGGAAACACTGTCCCATTCCCGGAAATATTCAAGGTCAGGCTGGACAGGGCTTTGAGCAACCTGGTCTAGCTGAAAATGTCCCTGCTCATTGCAGGGGGTTTGGACAAGATGACATTAAAATGTTCTTTCCAACCCAAACTATTCTATGATTTGTCCCACCTCTGGCCCCCCACCTCATTAAAGCTGACTTTCCACAGGGTTTTTAGCATGAGTTGCCAATGGTGACCATCTCAAAGGCTCTGCAGGAGCAAGACTTTGCCTCTGGGGTTTGTCCTCTCCCATCCATGGCCTTCACATCTTTTCTCTTGCTATCTATTTCAGAGAAGCATTGCCATCCCGGCACAGACCTCCTACCTTGCTGAGTGCCGGCAGGCCCACCAGGGAGGTGGCGGAGAGGTCACGCTCGGACTTGACAGACTTGGCGCAGTAGGTTTCCAGCAGAGCCAGGTCGCAGCTCCGAAAGCAGCACTCCTCCACGATCCCACGGTTGATCCGCCGGTTATTTCGTCCCACCGGTCTACCTGCAACAGCAGAGAGCCCAGTGTTAGCTGCCAACCTGGACTGGACCCTCTTCCCACCTCAACAGCAAAAACATCCCCCTGCGGGCGTCCCTCCACCAGCAATCAGAGACTGGTGGGTCCACACTTCAAAACCAGTAGCGCTTCTCCCAAACCAGCCGACACGTGCCCGCAAACCAGACGAGTTTCACATTAAGACTGTCCCAGACTAATGCTGTTAATGCCAACAGGGCTCCCCACTTGCGTGCAGTACTAATCAAAGGCACTTTCTATGGTGGTGATTTATTCCCCTCATATACCTTCAGCGCAGGCAGCCTTTCTGGGCGCAGCTAAAGCAAGGAAGCCCAAGCCCAGCCCCGCTGCCAGCACTGCGCCAATTACTGTGACCGTCTCCGATGTTGATCCTGGCAAGTGAGTTTTATTAGAAAGAGGCAGCACGGCGTTGCAGCTGCCAACCTCCCTCCGCCGGGTCCACACTCAGGCAGGTGAAGCGAACCAAGGTGGCTAAATTTTACCAGATGGGACAGCTCTGAGACAGCTGCAGAAAGAATACAGGCTCCCGCACCTGCCAAGAATAGCTATTAAACTTAATCGTTTAATAAGGGTTCCTCTCCCATTTCTGCCTGCGGAAGGATGAGAAAGCCCATGTCCAGTGCAGCAACAACCGTACGCATTTCATATCACCGCTTAATGATGGCCAAAGCACTCCAGAGGAAAACCTTACATCAGTTTTACTGGTCTTCCTTCCACGCTCAAAATAAAAGACATAGGCAAATTCGAATTTCTCATGCAAAAAAAATTTACTTGGGAGTTGAGACTTCCAAAATACAAACTGGCCCAAAACAAAGGGATTTTCTCTGCACTTCTGTGCACAATGTGTTATGTGCTTGTGCTGTTCTGGGGTTTGCAGCCAGGGCTCCGCACACTGCCATCAGCACCTTTTCCCAGCACAAGGTGCTCCAAGGGAGGGGAGCAGAGCTGGCATCAGCGGGGCTTGCAAACAGGATCCTGTACCACATCCAGAAGAATCTGGGCACGGGAAAAATTGAGAGCGAGTTGTGGAAATACAATGTCTAATGCTGCTTACCATGCCATGCTGAGCCCCCACCTCCCTACAGGAACAAACAAAACGGTCCATACTGGCCCCGTGCACAACCTGTAATCCACTCCTGCACCATGGATGAAGGAGGTACTCAAGTATTTGGCCTGGTTGAACATTTTGGGGCCCTAGCTTGCAAGGCACTGACCAATTTCCCTGGGGGAAATTTCCATCTGGGTAGCCACCCAAAGTGAACAGGAGTTTTCTGTGTGTGCAGTGCAACCCTACATGTGAAAAGCAGCTCTGTATGTGCAATATACATGCATGTGCAATGCAGACCTGCATGTTCAGTGCAGTCCTGCATGTACAATGCACCCCATGTGTGCAATTCTGGCATGCAAAACCCCATGACCATACTTCACCGTGGACTCTGCAAGAGCAAAGCCCCTGGCAGCAGGACACCTGCTCTCTGTTACAATCAGCTGTGCCCCCATCCGCAGGGAGCCCTCTGCTCCATGCCCATACATTGCCACTGCATTCATAGGTCATGAGAGCAAGTGCAGCACCAGGGCGCAGGGTGATGGGGCAGCTGGCCCATACATGCAGCGCATCTTCGGCAGTCATGTCCAGTGCTTTGCTTTTCACATTCATCTCCCCTGAGCCACCACCCTCCTTTTCTTTTTTCTTAGGAAAAAAAATCAGACATGACCTTTAGCCAGCCCTACGGGAAGGTGAAAAGAACAGCTCCCTCTTGGTACAGGCTCAGGAAAGGGAGCACTCTGAGGAGTTTAACTTTCTCTCTGTAAATGCTTGTGGCCAACAAGCCCACTGAATTAGTCCCTCCCTTTAAAGGCAGAGCAGGTGAATTGGGTGCCTACAGCCGTATGAATGATACCAGTGAAGGCAATCCAGGTTGCAATGCCCAAGGAAGATGGGGGAGAGGAATCAGATTAGGGGCAGGTACATGTATTCTTCTATATGCATGCAATGCCCAACAAGATGTATGGGAGACCTGCGCAGCTGCTGTTGCATCCCACAACACATATGGCCCCCAGTCATCACCTACCGACCCCACTGCCCAAACCTGCATGTGTGGCAGGTTGCTGAAGCATTAGGTTGCTCCAGAAAGGCATCCTGAGCATGGGCAGAAGGAGAGGTTGGAAGGAAAAGAGAAAAAATTCAAGTCACCCCTTCTTGCTAGCACATCCCCACAGGGCTGCATTCACACTCCCGCTGAACAGAAGGTTGCACAAGTGACAACACGCACAGTTTGGGGAGAATTTGAGGTTTTGAAAGGTTACACGTCTCCTCTCAAAAACAGAAGTTGCCCGCTTGCAGCAATGTGTTTGTTTGGAAAGAAGAGTGTGGAAAAAAAACTCAAGGAAATCGGGACCATTTCACCACCTTGCCAACACGGGCACTTTGTGGCATGGGAGCACGTGGGGAGATCACAGCAGCACGCTTGCAAACACCCTGGTGTGGCACCACCAGGCTGAGCTACCGGCAGGGACAACCATGGTGGCATGGCTCTTTTCTCCCCAGTCACTGCCCCTGCCAGATCTGTGGGCACACGCACGGCCACTAGCCCCATGTGCTGCCCCTTCTCTTGCATGAAGACACTGCATGCTGCTCCCCTTGCTGGCACTGCTGCCAGCTCCACCGCGATGGTCCGATAGGGCACATTTTCCATTACATAATTGTTTGTACAGATCTCGCCAAATGCCAATACAATCCTCTGTGGGAGAGTTACTTTAGGAAAAAAAACAACAAAACAGGCAAACAAAACAAACAGGATTTAGTCCCTGAAAGTACCTGGAGACAACAACCCTAGGAAGGGATGCCAGGACATTGGTGGTTAACAGCGATATCGCTGCTGACCTGGACCGGGAAAAATGCTTGTTCCATAACACAATTTACGCACAGACTAAAGGTTGAATTGCCTGGCTTCTGCCCATGGGTGGCATCTTGCTTTACTGCCACTGCCAAACCCAGGGAAGGATTTGCTCCTTTGTCCCCTGCCCACATGGGAGAGCTGTGTGGACAACGGTCTGCATCGCCACATCAGCCACTTCCCACTGCAGCAATGACCACCTCCTCCTGAGGAAGTGTGCTTCCTCTCGGCCTTCAATGAATGGCTATGCTCTCTTTTCTCCAAGTCATGCTTCACCACAACCACCCACAGCTCTGCCGAGGGGCCAAGCCCTGCAATGCAAAGCCCAGTGATGCAAAGTCCAATGGTTCAAAGCCCTCTGGCTGCCCAGGTTTATTCCCATCTAGCAGCAGGCTATTCTGACAGAGAGCTGAGCATCCCAGTGGGAGTACAAAGCCAAACCCATTCCTGGGAGAACCCAGTGGCCGTATACCTGCAGCACAGCTATTCCTCTGCACTGGAGTGGGACAGGAGAGTCCCTTCCCTGGCATCACCACCCTGCTGCTCCAAGTTCCCCACTCTCATCAGGGCTGCAGGGAAGGGTGCACGGTGCCAGTGCCACCCTGGCCGGGTCCCCTCTTGTCCGGTCAATCAGGCGTCAAGCCGAGTGGAAGGGGACTTTGGGTGTAAACAGCCCCTGCGCCCCTGTCACAGGAATGCTGGGAGCAACAAGGGGGCCTTTGTGCTGCACCAGGCCCCATCCCAGTGCCCCTGGCCTGTCCCTCCCCCACCCCAGCACCACACTTTCCCCCCTGCTTTTTCCTAGTATTATTCGGAGGAGCGGCGGGTGCGCAAGAATGTGCCCTGTCAGCACAAGCGGCTGCAAAGAGCTAAATTCTTATCAGCTGTTGGAAAGGAGGAAACGGGAGCTGTTGTTTACAGAGAAGTTCGATGCCTCTCCCCCTGCAGCCCCTTCTCCCCTCCCTGCCAGCACTGCATGACAGCAACTCCGCGACCAGGGCTTCCTCTCGATCTGCCCCGCTTTCTTCACTTGGAGCTGCACTCAGCATCCCTCAATGTTCCATGCTGCCATCGCCGGGATGGGTACTAGTGAGCACAGACAGGGGGTCCCAACAGAGCAGAGCCACAGTGGGATATCACCACCTTGCTGGCACCTGCAGATCAGGTGCCCAAAAGCCTTAAAAGTCACGGAGGGGATGAATCACAGCTTGGGGCAGAGAACAACGCATGCATAGCTCCAACTGCAGCTTGCCCAGGCACCCCTGGGATGCAGCACAGGGCTGTAGTGGTGCACACTGCCATGCCCACCCTGCGTCCCATGGCAAGAAACACTGGTGCTGCCGGCTCCTTCCCCTTCTGGTGTAGCTCTTTTGCAGCCCCAGCTCTCAGAGTCAGCTTCAACATCTTCAGCCCTGAGAGCTAGCCAGCCATGGTACCTCCAATGGATTTGCTCCCCAAGCCAGCAGACAGATGGGCACCCCCGTTATTAGGGGGTGCACCCTCCTCAGTCTGGGCTGCATACTACCCCGTCGCCAGATGCCAGGAGAATGGCACACTGTCAGCATGTTGCATCCCCCTGCATGGGTGCAAACAGTGCTGCATTTCAGAGGTAGCTTTGCTAGCTAAGTGTTCTCTTGTAAGAATGTAGAGCATCGTCTAAGATCTTAAATCACTGCTGCAGCAGAAAACCAATAATGCATTTTTGTATAATTTTTTGGGTTTATTTCCAAAATTACCAGTTGGATACTTGCAACAAGCCCCATCCAGCAGGGCCCACCTGTACTTGCAGGACAAGGCTGCCCAAGTAATTTACCTCCTATACAAATGTCTATGAGCAGCCTGTGCTAACACAAGGTCACATGTCCCATGCTGGGAAGTACTCATGACAAACCCAGGTCCAGTTTTAAGATGTAAACCCATGATCGTGTAATATAACCAATGCCCTACTGAGCCTACATGGTGACAATAGTGCAGCCATGAGGGTTTAGGAGCAAAGATGAGTATGGTCAGGAGAATGAATCACTTTATAAGGACAACGGATGGAAGTAGAGGGGAAAAAGTGAAGCAAGCCGGGGATGTCCAAACCCTTTGTCAAAGAGAGCCATCACCCAAATGTCTTAGCCCTGCACAGCACATGCTGGTCAGATGCTGAAGTGGTTAAAATGGGACTTTGTTTCATCCCCCAGCACCTGAGCTCTGCAGAAATACTCAGAAAGAAAAAGGGGGGACAGGAGAGGGAGGGAAAAAAAAGAAAAAAAAACAAAGCAAGAATTCCCTTACAAGCATCAGATTGGCCACTTGGCACCAAGCAACTTCTCTGCCTTCAAAAGTGTTTTTATTTTGGCCTGGACTGCTGGGTTACTTGAGGTGAAAGGAGGTCAGTTTGTCCATAATACAAAAGCACCATTCCCTTTCATCCCCAGAGAGGGGGAAGAGGGAAGAGAAACCATGGGAGGGAGACGGGTTCTCCTCTATATATCGGAGGGAGAGGAAGAGGTGTGACAGCAGGCCAGCAGGTTGCCTCCTCGATGCACCAGTAAGGCCAGTCCTGGACTCACTGCCTTGTCTAAGCTACGGCACAGGGCTCGTTGGCAGAGGAAAAGTGGAAGGGAGAGATGAGAAGAGGAAGGGGAGCTGACATGCAAACACTTGACACTCAGCAAGAGGAAGGAAGTGTCCCCAGGGTGTCCCCAAAAGCGCCACCTGCCCACAACACCCTGAGCATGGTGCAAACATCTGCTGCTCAGCTGGGCTATGGCAGGGTGATCACCCCAGTGAGCTGCAAAGCCACCTGCAGCCCAACCACCTGCCCAAAGCTACACAGCTGCTGCTGGATGGAGGATTCCTGCACTTCTCCCTGCCCAACCTCAGCCAAGTCTGGCTGAGAACCTAAGTTGGGAAGGGACACCGAGGGTAGTCTCCTGCAGCACCCTGTTATCTGCACAGGCACACTGGGACAAGAGGGAGGCTGACTCTCAACTCTACTACTCCAAAACCACCTGGTTACGTGAAAACGACTTTTCATTTCATTTTCCCAAGGAAGAGGTAAGACTGCCAAGTGCACAGAACCATGTACAGCTAGTATCACCTTCCTCTTCCCCCTCCTTCATTTTCATCTTTCCTGTAGTCAGTCACTCTGCGGCTCAGTTCACAGCGGGTGGCAAGACACAGGGTCTTCCCTCTACCAAGATGAGCAGAGGACCAAAATACCAGAACAAGGCATGAAACTCAAGACACCTTTGCCAACAGATTACTGAGTGTCCATTGCTAGTGATTTTCTCTTACTCCCTGTTTGCCAGCTAAGCCATTGTATTGCTAATGCTAACAGTCCAAACTCCAAGCATCCCGGTGGAAAGCCCATTCCAGCCAACTGTCCTGAAGCCACCTGCACTCTGGATGACTGAAACACTGCATTTTTTTGCAGAAGCTGTGCTGCAAAAACGGTAAGACATCACTTTTCAGCAACAGGTTCACCACTGGGTACCCAGCAGGCCACAAAGCGTGTTTTGGGAGCAGCTTAGAAACTGCTGTCATTCCCAAAAAAAGCCTGCACAGAAAGGTGGAGTGCCCAGATCCCTGCCTGCTCTCAGGTGCAGCACATAGGCAGCAAGGTTTAAAAATAAGCCAGGGCCCAAGCTCAGCAGAGAGCTGGCTGCAGACATCCTCATTATTTTAACATCCTCAGTGAGCCAACCACCCCAGCGATATTTGACTTTCCCAAGCATCAGATGCTGGACCCACTTTCCTCATGGGATTAGAGAGTCCTCAAAATCAGTGCAAGATGGGTGCATGTCACCCTGAGCATATTGCTTTTCTCACTCATTTCCAGGCCTACCACCATGCAAAGGAAACCACAAAAAGCCTTCCCAGCCAGACTGAGAAGCCCCTCCTTTCCCTCCCGTCCCAGCTCCACTGAAGCAAGACATGGGGTGGGAGCAGCACCCTGCCCACTGCCAGCAGCTGCCCAGCACTTACTGAAGTAGAAGCCCCTGTCCCCGCAGACGAACTGCAGCGTGTCCACCAGCTCCCCGCCACACAGGGTCTCCGCCGTGCCATACGCTGCAGCTGAATCCAGCGCATAGGCCAGGAAAGCCAGCAGAAGCAGCAGCATCCTCCTCGCTGCACACATCCTCTGCACCTAGGGACAAAGGCACAGAGTTAACGTGGCACGAGACGCCCCTCTCTGCCACCTACCCTAGGCAAAGCCCCCTGCCACAGCATGCCTGGGGTTTGATGCCCAGACATGTCAGGATGCTGCAGGGCAGGACCTGCAGCGCTGAGCTGGCCACTGGTAAAAGGCTGTCTCCCTGCTCGCCCCACCAGCCAGCTGCTCCGATCAGACAAGGTTTGGATTGAAGCAGTTTTTCCATTGTAAAATCCCACTTCAGCCTACCTCTGAAAGGCTTTTATTCCCCCTTCTCTTTCAACAGCATGATTTTTCATTTTTCACCCCTTTTGCATGAGAGATCATCCAAATGATTATTGGAAGGTATTTTTGTTTTCATTTCTGATTATAGGTTTCCATGACCCACATGAACACACGTTCACTCAAAGCAGAATCAAATAAGTTTCAACCTGTCCTAGAGCTGCTTTTGAGGAAAGCTGGGTTTTGCCAGGGAGCGGCCTTTGCCCCGAGCATGTGAGAGACTTGTACAGCCGAGGCTCAGGCAATCGAGGGGCTGATTGCACAAGCTGTGTTTGCTGATGAGAGCTGGGACCAAGAAGACATCCCTCAGAAGCAAAGCAGTCCCACGGGAAAGTTGCCTGAGGCATCACCAAGGAAGGCCAAGGGGGTATTAGCTGGTGTGAAGGATTAAAAAAGAAATTCCCTGGATATTTCCTAACTAACCCAAAGATTTCCCCTGACTCAGCTCCAGCAAACAGTTTTACCTCCATGTCAGCTTCTGCAGGTGTAAAGAGAGGGTACTGTTGCATCACTGGATGAGGCAAACCCCCTGGATGCTTCAAGGTATTACAGTCCCTCAGTGATGACCATTACTGTATATATACAGCCAAATGATGACTGTGGCCAGACAGGTGAACACAAAATTAAAAGGGGAAGCATGGCAAGATAGCAGCTGGCATGGGGTAACGCTCAATCTCAAGCAGAGCATCCCCACTCCCTGCTAACACTCAGACAAGATGCTGGGTTTCACATCCAGCCTTCATCACCATAGCATCTGAGCAACTTGAGAATAATATCAGTTAATGAATATTACCTCACACCCCCGGGATGCTCAGAGATGGAGCCGAAGCCCAGGATAGATTAAATGACTTGCCCAAGGTCACAAGGGAAGTCTGCAGTGCAGCCAGGAAATTAGCCCAGCTCCCCCGGGGCACCACTACAGTCCTGCCAGCAATAAAGCCACCCTTGTTACCAATTTTTTACTAGCACATAGCTCAAACCGTCACTGATAGAAATGTGCTGTGCTTACAAGTCGCAAACTCTTCTGAGCAGTGAAAGGACAGGAATCAGCAGTGAGAAAAGCCAAAACAGAGGTTTTGTCCGGGTGGGCCGAGGGGGGCATCCCCCCTGCACATGCTTCGATGCCCATCGTATTGCTCAGCCTGTGCTGGCAGAGACCTGCAAGGCTGGCAAAACCCCTCCAGGGCTCTGGACAAGAGAGGTAGCAGCCCTAGGAACAAACTGGGCTCAAACCAGCAAGTGATGGGACCTGAACCAGCTCTTCCAGTAGCACCAGTCCCCAGAGCACACTGGGGGGGCTTTGATCTATATTATACAGGAGCAGAGGTATAGCACTAGGCTGTGGTTGCATCACACTTCCTAACGGCAGTGTTTTGCCACCAACACTTTTTTGCCTTGATTTTTATATCAAGTGGCCGACCAACAGGTGTATATTGGGCCTCGCCAGCATGACCACAGCATCACCTTCACTGCTTGAGTCATGCCCCTGATGCGGCAGAATTGGCAGGCAGATCCAGCTGACAAGAGCCCAGTGATGTTTTTCTCTTCCCCCTTTTTTTTATATACAGCTCCTAATTGCTGGTGTCCTCAGGGTGCAGGAAGCACTGGCAGCTCACTGCTGGGGCAGCAGATGTGTGCCAGCCAGTGCCGCTGTTGAAGCTGCTGACATGGGACTTCAGGACACCCAAATAATCCCTCATCCCCAATTAGGCTCATGCTGGCTGCGAGCACCGTGGCTAACGAGCAGTCTGCCTGCCGGCCTTCCCCAGGCCAGACACGGCCCCCCAGAAGGGGCTTGCTTTGTGGCGCGGGTGACAAAGGTATTTTTTCCTCCACGTTCAGTGTAAAGAAAGGGGTAAGATGCTCTGAAGCAAGGGGAGAGCAGGTTTTTGTCAGCAGGGTGATATCTGATGCTGGGGAGACCTGATACCTTCTCTGGAAAAAATCTTGTGCTCCTTGGAAAATAACCGCTCCTGCACAACCTTCACCACAAGCACAAGGTGGCCCCTGGCAGCCTTCTCTGCCTCCACTGCTAGCTCTTTTAAGGTGACCATGCACCCTGTAACCCTGGCCAGAAAGTTCCCCCAAAGCCATGAGGACAGGTACGGCCCCAACACTGTCATCCAGAGCCAGGCCAATGTGGAGGTGTGTGATGCACTGATGTCCCCCTTTGCCCATGCATCAACTTCCAGTCCTTTTCACCGCTGTCACCTTGGCGTCTCCTCGCTCCCTCCAGCAGCTGTGTAACAAGAAACTGGGCAGCAAATCAAAAAGCGTCTTTATTTACTACCCAGTGTTGCAATTTCTCTCCAGCTTGATGGAGCTGCAACCCAACCCCATAAGCACTTCCCTCTTGCTTTGGACCTACAGAAGAAAAGGCCCCAGGGTTCACCCAAAAAGGCTAGACGGTCTCCCACAGTGCCATCACCAGCTCAGTGAATCCTGATGACCTTTCAATTGATCTTTTCCCACTCCTGCTCCTCCTTAGCAAGCATGAGCAGCATCCCACTCACAAAAGCTTGCACCCACCCTGCCATGGCTGCTGGAGCAGGCGCTGCTCCCCAAAACAAGGTGGCACGGCACAGCTGGGTACCTGCAGCCTGTGACCTGGTGCAAGCACCATGCCAGCTGCACAGGATGCATGCAGCTTCTGTTGTCATGGCCAAATCCTGTTCAGCATCATGAATCAAAGCCCTGTGAAACCATTCAAGCTTTCATTCTCCACTGGAAATGGGAGACAGCACTGCTTTTGGATTCTAGTCCAAGCATTCGCTCAGGGACAGCCCCCTCAGCTGTGGGACAGGGTAAATTCACACCAATGGCTGGAAAAGCCTTCAATTTTTATCAGAATGCCTCTCACATGTGAGACATAACAGGAATAAGGCAGCAGGGTGCTTTCCAAAAGAATAAGGTCCCGTATCTGCTGGAAGAGAGGCTACACCCACCAAAGTTTCATCCTTGCCAGAATGGGTTGAATCAGCAGGGCCAGCTGCCATTCCACCTCACGTGCGTGTGGAGAGCTCAAACACGTCAGGATCCAGTTTTAACCATGGGCGGTGGGAATGGCAGTGCAAGATATGCCAGATCCCCAACAACCTGAGTGCCAAATTCCTCCTAACGAAGGCTCAAACCCCATGCAGTGTGCCGGAGGGTGATGCAAGAGGAATTTCTTGGTTGCACAGGTGTCCTTTACTATCCTGGGAATTACACTTAAAGCTCCTCTGAACAACACGTGTCTGAGAGTAGCCATCTTGGTGCCAAAGAGGTTAAGACAAGCCATTGGAGCGCATCACTCACCTCTCCTTGCCTGGAGAGGATTTGCTTTGCTCTTCATCCTTTGTGTCCCTCTCCCACCATCTCCCATCTCCCCAAGTCCCCACATGACCCCAGGCTGCCACCTGAGCCAGCTCAGAGCTGAGCTGCCATACCCGGGATGATGCTGCTGCCTTGACTCCTGTGTATTTCCCTCCTTGCAGCACACACTGCTGCACCCATGGCTGGGGACCCCCAAACACCTCTCAGCAGCCGTCCAGCCAGCAGGAACACTCCAACAGAGAGGGTCATCTTGGAGTGGCTGTGGCATGCCTGAAGCGAGCCCAATGGGCAGGTCTGCAGCAGAGCCACCCTTCCACCTGAGGCTGTTAAAGGATTTTTTCAGGATTTGCTGCAGAATCAGCTGGATCTGTGATTTCTGTCCAGCTGCTGGGGAGTAGGGGCCAAGAGGCCACAATGTGCTAAAAGGCCCAGTTGCCAAATCTCAGAGGACAGCTCAGGCATCCCTTGCATCCAGGCTTGTCCTGAGCCAACCAAACCACAATGCCTCTCTTGGGCAACAAACATCTCCCCAAAAACGGAGACTAAACCTCCTGTCTGACCTAATTCCTTCTTCAGTCTGGCCTTCATTACAATTTAATATGAACAGAACAACGTAGGAGGGAATTGACAGATGGCCCAGTCTGCAAAATTTGGATTTGGACAGTAAAAAGCAAAAAAAATCTCACTTCTCTGTGGAGCAGTGCAGTGTTTATAAGGGAGCACAGCTAAAAGTCATTAGCCCGAACCCAGTGGTGTGTGCAGGAGGGGAAGACTCGAGGTTGCACATCCCAGCCTCCATCAGCCTCCACCCCTCTAAGACAAAGCAGGCAGACTGAGGTTGTGCTCTTCTGAGGACTGCCTGTGAGAGACACTGAGCATCTATCTCTCTGTGCTACCCCTCTTGGTGGGCAGCTTCAGCAGAGCAGGCAGCTGATGCAGTTCTGAGTGCAGGTCTCCTGGAGGGGCTGAACAGGGGTACATGCCAACCTCACACGTGCGGAATGAATGCCACCCCTGCCCACAGACAACCTCACGCATGGCACCGGGCCACAACACCCCAAGGTGCCAAGTAGCAAACAGCTGTTGGAGGCCAGCGGGGAGAGGCAGGTGTCCTGGCAGCTGAAAAACACCCAGGGGATGCATCTTGGGCAGAGGCACAAGGAGGAGGCACCCAGAGGGACAGAAGCCACTGCGTGCTGTGCTGCAGAAGAGCCTTCCTTTCCATCTAAAAGAGAAAGGAGGACATTTCCAACCCGCAACTTGGAAAACGCAACCTTCAAAACACAGAACTTTCAACCATGGAGCTGTCAGGCAAACAAAACCAACCCAGCACCAGAGGTTTTGCTGTTTAGCTCAGGCTTGAAAAAAATAAAAACCTCACGATCCTTGGCACCTGGCTCGCATGACATTCATATGGCTGAGGTTGGCAATGCTGCCACTATTTTTAGCCCTCACCTTTTTGTCTTCACTGCTCATCCCCATCAGCAGCCCACCCCACATCAGGGGTCACCTTACCACCTCCCAAGCCTCTCTCCAGGCAAGTGGGGAGAGGCACCTGCCTCCTCTGCCTGGGGACAGGGGAGCGCTGCCCACACTCCGTGTCTATACGTGCCACAGCAAGAACTCCCACAGCTATGGAAAAATCAAGCTGAAAAAGGTGAATGGGGTATTCAGTACCATTTACTCACCCCACAGGGGAGTAAGGCTGTATTGCACAAATTTTGGTATGCAGCCCAGAAACATTTGATTTACTGCATAAAAAAAAAAGGAAATACAATCTTGCTTAACTCTTCTAAAGGCAGCTGGCAGGATCCAGTGAAGGGATTTAAGTCCATTTTGGTAGCCTCACTTAACTCCTTTCTTTATTGTTCCTCTCTCCTTTCTGCATTCCCATCTAAAACCTGGAGTATATCAGGGAAAGTTAACAGCAAGTTAAGCTGTTAAATCAGAAGTTGTGGTGATTGGAGTCTACTGGCAAGTGATATTCCCACAACACGTTGAACATACTTTATGTCTTGGCAGAGCAGCTTTAACCCTTTCAGAGCTGGGCTGCAACCCCAAGGCAGATTTCTTCCCCTGGTGCCCCCACCTCTCCTGACCCCTTACTCAAATGCTTCGAGGGAGGCCAGTATCTCTTTGCCCCATTAAGACACACAGCAGCCTCTAAAAGCAAAGGCAATCCAAAGAAGGATCGGAAAGGTCAGTCCCAGGACACGAGCAGGGAGAGGGTAGGCCACTTACAGTGCTCCTATGCACTGCTGGAAACACACCAGCTCCTCGGTCCCTCTAAAAATAAGACCTCACCTGCTGTGTTTGCTTTATTTAAAAAAAGAAAAGTACAGAAACGCTTTTCTCTGGTGCTCTGTGAGGCAAGCCAGGCTCGCGCTGAAGCCCATAGGAATCAATGGGAAGACACGCACTGACACCTCCGGGTTGCCTGGTCAAAGCAGCAGCCCTCCAGCCGGACTGCAGAAAGGATCACCTGTCAGAAAAAACGCTGGGACACACACGCAGACACATTTTGGCTCTCAAATTTCATGCGGCGGTGGGAGGGGACCAACGGTGTCAAATCTTTTATCCCGTAATGAATTTTCACAGGAGCCGGGATAGCCCCTTTGAAAGGCTGAGTGAACTTGTGTGGGTGTCGACAACACGGAACAAGATTTACAGCTCTGACCCATTCACCCCCACCAAAATTGTCAAGTTGGGTCCAGAACAGCTCAGTGAAGCTCAAATCAGGAGTGTCAGTCAGTTTTATTCCTCCAGATGTCCTTAGCACAAAGTCATCCTCACAAAACCACGCGACCCAGGATCCTCAACTCTCCTCTACATCAAGGCAAGAGGAGGAATAAAAAAAACAACACGCTGAGCCCTGCGAAGTGAAAGGGAAAACCACACACACACACGCTCACACACAACCTGACAACAAACAAACCCAAAGAAAACCAGGCCTCAGCCTCTCAAGCATATCCCAGCATATGGAAGAGAACGACACTTTGTATAGGAAGCCTCGGTTCAAGGGTTGAGAGCAGCGGTTCTCTCGAGGTGTCTATTTAAAACCACCCCCACAACCCTTGTTTTTACACTTGATTGCTCCACATTGCCGGAGTGAGCCCTGGGGCACCAGAAACACTGCTAAAGTACCACTGGCTCAAGGCAAGGCAGCCACATCTGCTGGTATGGTTACGCTAAATCCGAGTTTCCTCATGTGCCCCAATTCCCTACTGCTCAACAGAGTGCTAAAACCTTTCCAAGTTGTGCTCTTAAAACAATTACTGTAGGGAAAAGCAATTGGGCAGGAAGAAGAAGAAGAAAAAAATAAAAATCACACAAAGTCGAAGGCTGCATGCCAACCATTAACTCTCACTCCATTTTGGCTTCGCTTTCTTGTTTTTCCTCTCTGTATTTTTATCCCTCCGAGACCCAACACACCGCAGTGTTTTGCAGAAGAGAGTTTAACAATCTCCCCGCTCTCCCAGCCCGGAGAACTGTCTGTCCCTGTTCGGGACCGCGCCGCTACAACCGCCTCCCGCTCCCCACACCGCCCGGAGAGCGGCGGGACCGCCACGGGCGCCCGGCACCGCGCAGCCCCGCATGACCTCGCGTAGCCCCGGCCCCGCACGCCCCTCCGGGCCTCCCTACGCGGGGCCGCCCCGCGCTGGCACACCGCCGCTGCTCGGGCGCGCAAACGGTGCGCAAGCGGTCGGCTGTTAGTGCCTCCCTCCTCCGCAACCAGCGCCGGGTGCGGAGCCGAGATAAAGGCTGTCCCCGCCGCCGCCGGCTGCCCCCTGGGGATGCCCCGCGCACCCACCGCAGCGGGCCGCCCCGCCAGCCCGCGCCTCGGCCGGCTCTCGGGGTCCCTCTAGTGACACGCGTGGGGACGGCGGGCAGCGGGGACGGCGCAGCTCGGCATGGCACGGCGCGACATGGCATGGCACGGCACGGCACAGCACGGCACGGGTCTGCCCGGCATGGCGCAACGCAGGGGCGCCCTCCTGCCCCTGCCCGCGGAGAAGCTGCGCGGAGCCGCGCGGAGCGGAGCGGAGCGGCGCTTACCTTGGAGCTGCCGCTGCTACTCTCAACTTCTGGCGGCGGCGGCGGGCCGGGGAGGAAGGCAGGCTGCCGGCAGCGCTCATCCGTGTGTGCCCCGGCGCTTGACATGCTGCTGCTCTCCTGCCCTGGCAGCGATCGCGGCTTTGGCTCGCCTTCCCGCGCCCTGGCTCGCTCTCCTCGCCTTGCCTTTTGGTATGTCAAGTCCCTGCTTGATTTTGTCTGAAGGATGTTATTTTGTTACGATCAGGTATCTTGTTATTCTAGAGAGCAAGCGAGCGAGAGAGCGCTTTCCTTTTCTTTCCTTTCCGGTTGTTTTCCTTTTTTTTCCTCCTTTTTTTTTCTTTTTTTTTTTTCTCCTATTTTCACCCTCCTTTTTTTTTTTTTTTTCCTTTTTTTTTTTTTTTTTTCCTTCCCTTTCTCTCTTCCTGCTTTGGCTGCCCCTTGGGTGGCTCTCACTTTTGTGTTTACTGACTACGTCCCCCTGGCTGGGGCGGAGGGGCTGGCTGCCTGACTGACCGCTACTCCCGGCTGGCTGCCCCACGAGCGAGGAGACAGGCAGGGCGCTCCGTCTGCCCCCTTTTTATACCCCCCCAATGGGCATGCTCTATCGTCCCCAGCGAGCACCAGCCCGGCCACGCAGCCAATAATGTTGCAGAGCGGTCTAACCCCCTCTCTTCCCTCCCTCCCTTCCTTTCTTCCCTCCTTCTCCCTCGTAACCCTCCGGAGTCCAGCTCGGGGAGGGAAGAGGGGACTGAAAGTTTCTGCCGCACGGCTGGTCCGCGGTTCCTCCCGGGTGGGGGCTTCGACCCACCCCTGCTGGTCCCGGAGGGCGGAGGGGGGGGGCGAGGCTGAGAGCATCCCCCGCCATCCCCGCAGGTGAGGGGAGGAGGTGGGGGGCTGCACTCCGAGCCCATGCCCCAGATGCTGGGGGGCACCATCTGAGCGCCTCTCGCTGCCGAGCAGCGAGACCCAAGCCCTGGGGAGGGGAGATGACAGGGTACAGCGGGGGACTGCTCTGCCCGTCCCGCTCCCGGAGCTCTCTCTAGGTGCGCACAGGGCACAGGTGTCCGCACCCTCCGTCCTGCCCCGTACTGGCCCCGAGCTGCTCGGAAGGGCTCCCCGGTGAACGCACAGCCATTCAGGGGTGCCGGCCGCAGGGTTCCCCTGGGCTTGCACGCCTGTCCCGCACTAAGTGTCCCAGTGCAGGAGGCAGTGGCAGTAGCGAGCCCCTGCATCCACCCGTGTGTGTCCGTGCGGACAGCATGGACACTGCCCCTCCATAGGGCAGCAGCACTCGGGTTTGCACCCCTCAGAGCACCTTAGCGGGAGAGGTTCCTGTTCACTTGGTCACCTCTGCTTTCCGCGGGCTTCTGCAAGAGAGAACAGTTGCCTTTAAGGCAAAGGGACTTTTCCCAGGCTTCACCGTGCGTGTACAGCAGCGCGCGGGCTGAACGCGCTCCCGCTGCTCTGCCCGTGCTGCATGGCAGTCACATTGTGCTGCGTTAAGCAAAACTCACCTTCTCCCAGACCTGCCCTCCAAGTCTACCCCACTGGGTAAGCAGCAGTTCCAAGCCCTGGCCAGCACCCAAGTGCCCACAGCCTCACCACTGCTTGGTGGGTTCTCCTCTGCAGGGGCACATACTATCCTTGATGTGAAGAGGAGCGGAGCTGCCTGAAATTGAGCAGCAGGTTGGTCCATCTCGGGCAGCACTTGCCATAGTTAGTGGCGTGAAAGGGCAAGGGTACAGCAGACAGTGCAATAAAGAAAATACTTTTCTCTTTTTTTCAAGTTTGCACTTTTTTTTCTGTCAAGGATGGGGGCTTGGTGCATCTCTGAACATGTCCAAACATGAATTGCCCTAAACATGCCCAAGAAAATGTGTGCAGGACATGTCCTTTCTCGCTAGGCTTTGGACATCCTTCCTTCCCCAGCATCCTTCTGTTCTCTGGGCTGTGCTTCTCCAGGCTGTGTCGCTGGGTATCGTACCCAGCAGACCTGGTGTCATGGCTGCTGGCTTTGACCGAAACATCGGCACACCTGGGACAGAGAGGTGATGCTGAGGAAGTGATTCTGTGCACATCACACTCAAACAAGCATCGAGTCTCAGTTCCTACACTGATATTTAAGCATGTAAAGAAGTGGCCTGGCCATCAAGGAGACTGAGCATCTGCTGGCATGTGTCAGGGCTCTGTACTTTTCCTGAAAAGAGGCATCTCCATCAATGCTTACCTTGGGCTTTAGGAGTTTCTTCTAGATGCCCAGCACTTAGTAAATCCTGATGGTGGGTCCTCAAACCGCTCAGCAGAGCTGGTCTCCTTAACAAAGATTAACCACCTTTCCTCAGTGCAAAAGCAAAACCCCATCAAAGGGAAGGACCCAACCTTGGCAGGGGGGTAAGCAGGGCTGTAAGCTACTGTTAATAGCTAAGGAGCCCAGCTCCTTTCCCTTCCCCCAGCTCACCACAAGGACCTCCTGAGAGTAGACAAAAGAAAGCTTGGAGGGTTAATCTCCCTGAGAAAAACAACTGATTTTCCAGTAAACAACTGCAATAGCAAACAATGGGGGTGAAAAATAGCGATCATAAAAAAGTCGCCTTGGAGGAAGAGGCGACCCGACAAGAGAGGTGTCTCTTCGGCTGGGTGAAAAACAAGGCAGCAGTTTGGTGAAGCTGCTGCAGCAACAGCAGCAGCAAAATAAACCCCACAAGTTGCCACTGGATCTACTTGTGTTTGTGCCTTTTGATCTTTTAATTGCTTCTTAGTTATCCTTCAGTGCAAATAAATAGTGCATTGTGTCAAGAAAGAGGAGGGGGGCGGGGAAGGGAAGAAAGAGGCACAAAAGAAAGAGCTGTGGCCCAGAAGAGAAAAGGAACAGGTTCTTCCCCCCCGCCTTTAAAGGAGTGAATATATCTGTATTTGGCGGGGAGAAGGGGGAGAAGGGGATAGGATTAGAAATCAAAGCAAAATTGGAGAGAAGCGCATTAAGCCTCAAGCATCCTTACAGTAGGAAGACGGAGGTGATAAAACCCTCTGGGAGTTTATTCGGTGAGTTATGAGAGGATCCACGAGTGTAATATTGCTAAAGGTCAGCCTAAACCTAATTTAAGCTAGGGATGTGTGACCTCCGCCCTTCATTTAATACAGTCATAAGGAACATTACACTGCAGATAGCTGGAACAATAGCTGCCTCCACCCCGAACTCCAGCCCCTGGCACTGCCTGCAAGGAAGACTTGTGAAGAAAAGAAGGAGTTACCAGTAAAGCCAAGGACATGGCTAACCTAAGGACAGAAAGGCAGAAAGTGGGAGAGCAAGGCCTCTGGATCACAGCACTGATCACCAGGGGCTTGCCAAAACACAGCACCCCAGGAAGCATTTTGGTTTGAAAGTAGATGGGCTGTAGCAAAGCATCACCTGAAAACATTGGAAATGCAGTAAAAATAGCCCACCATGTCTTGCAGTTGTCAGACCTCCACGGTCATCAGCACAGTCTGGGAGAGAAATTGTAGAGAAACCATGGTTGTGGGTTCCCATTAAATTCACAAGGAGTAAGGACAGCATTCACAAAGCAAAGTCAGCCAAAGCAAGCTGAAACTAAATGGAATTTAAGCAGGAGCTGGAATAAAAGCGACATATGAAAGGTGCCCTAAAACAACCAGGGGGTGCCTGGGACTTGGAGAGAAAGCCTTTGCTGCTGCAGCGGTTGTGGAAGTGTCCAGACAGACTGCAAAGGTCCCTGATGGCACTGCCCATCTGAGCTGATCAAAGCAGATCGTGGGTGGCCACCAACACACAGCAGTGAGCCGGAAAGCTTCCCAGGGAAAGGGGGCAGAACAGGAAGGCTTGGGCCAGCCTGGACCTTGCAGGCAGGGATGCGAGCTTCAGCAAAGGCAGAGGAATGTAAATAGCTGCAGAACTGCAGTGGTTGTGGGCCAGGGTGGATGTTAGCAATGCTGCCGGGGAGCTGAGCCAGGCAGATGCCTTCAGGGATGGGGACATTTACATGACTTTTTATTTTTTCTCCACCTATAATCCAAAGAGGGAAGAGGTCACCTAATCCCAGCCCAAGACACCCTGTGATGGTCATTTGGCTTATTTCACAATTATACCACAGATGTCAGGGTGAGCTGAATGGAGATTTGAAGTACATGGCTCAGGTACTTACAGTATTACAAAGGTACCCCAGTTTGTAAAGCACCTTATATTCTCATAAGAGTGAGGATAATCAGGAAAAATTGGACTGCTTTGCTGACGTGCCCAACAGATCTGGGCACTGCAGGTTGAGATGTCAAAGACAAGACAAAAGGAGTGTGAGGGTGGTCCCTTGGGTTTGGGTCTCCTGTCACTGAAGACTAGGAGAAAAAGTCACCCCTAGTGAGAAAGGAGAGTGATTAGCCAGAGTCCTATATACAGATGTTTAATGGCAGAGGAACAATCGTACTTGGCCCAGAGGATTTTTTAGTGGCATTAAGAAAGTGATACCTTTTGTTTTGTACAACTCAGGAACCTGGCAATAACACCGTGTCCTTGCATGCTGCTAAAATATATTGATTCTGGGCACACTAAACTGTTGGAACAGGAGAGATTCATTGGCAAAAGGGGATGTGATATATAGAAGGTCCCTTTGTGAAATTGAAGTCAAAGAACTAAGTGTGGGAGAAATAATTCACCTGGGACCCTGGTCAACAAGGAGCAAACAAGAATAGAGTCTGGGCAGGTTTGCTCGGGGCTTCTGCCACCCCTGGGTGGGGAGAGCATTTTGGGGCCACGCTTGTAACACAGAGGGTCTCTGCTGAAGTACTGTTATATGGGCAGGGGAAAAGCAGGATGCCCTTACGCATCAGCAGAGGATGTTTCTTTGACATGTTCAGAGTGAAAGAGGGATTCTTGTTGCAACTCTTGCCCAGGTCTAACAATTCCTTGGAGCACTTACTTAGGTGTTCAGGAGGGGTGTTGGCAGATGCATCCTGAGGACCTGGCAGGTGCTGAGCATAGCACAAATGAAGTTATTCCAAGGTAAGTTATTATACCATGCCAGAGGAATTTGTGACAGCAGTAAAAGGCACAAGTGGTTTCACCCCTGTTTATGTGGAAGACAAACTATGCATTTTTGTGGGCTAGACAGACTTGGTGTTCTTGTAGCACCTTTTAAAATTCAACCTCTCCAACAATCAGAGGAAAGCTCCAGCCTGAGCAGCCTCGCTTGGCTCAAGAGGCTCAAGAGGTAGGGTGGTGTCATGCTGTCCAAGTGTGAGGTAAGAATTGCACAAGCAAGAATTACATTCAGCAAGTGAAATGTGGTGGGTCTGCTTGTCGGGATGCTGTTTGCAGCATGGCCCAAAAGAAGGAGGCCAAGGGGTCCCAGGGTCAGATGATCCCAGAAAGCGAGAGAAGTGTCACCTTTCTCTCCACGACCTGTGCGACAGCGAACAACTCTGGGTCATCCCTGGTTGCCAAAGTTTACTCCGTCTCAGCTAACAGCTTCCCAGAAGGGTTTTTGGAGAAAGGTGGAATAGGGTAGGTGAGGAATGCCCGCCCTCCTCCCTCCTTCTTCTCATTGCAGAGGGAACCTGGAAGGATCCAAGTTTTGTCTGATTTTTTGTGTCAAAAATGTGCAACAAATACAGTAGCAAAGAAGGAAGATGGGTCGGTGCCTATATTAACAGCTAAGTACATCACCATTTCCTGTTTTTTGTTATTTTTTTAAAAGCATTTCCATGAAAATACTTATTGGAATGTCACGGGGAAGAAAAGGTCCAAGCCTGTGTAAGGACCAAGAAAATCTCCAGCAGGTACAATTAGTTCTTCCAAGCACCAGGAGATGAAGTTAGCTCTTTATAGCATTGTACAAATATGTCTGCCTACAGAGCAAGCTCTGCGCCAAAACAGCTTGTGAATGAAATGCATTGTAGGAGGCAGTGGGAAACCTTTCTGAGCAGAATCAATTTGGGGTGAAGGCTGTGCTGCATAGCTGTCCCCTTGCAAGGACAGCCTAATGAGTATGCTCTAGTATGGCAGCGTTAGCAGGCATCATCATGCCCCACAGGTTGGAGCTGAGCAGTGGAAAGGTGGGCTGCAGGGATGCCACCCGCCTCTGAGTGGGAGCACACCGTGCCAGCTGGTAGCACGGTAGCATGGCCCCTTGTTGTAGTTTAATCCCAGCTGGCAACTAAGTACCACTCAGCCACTCACTCCCACCACCACCCTCACATACTGCTTTGCTCTGCCCTCACTCACAAAACACAGGGCTCACTCTTAAAACTGTTTCATCCTGCTCCCAGGAGTATCAGTATGAACCAGTCAGTCTGGCTGTGTGTTGCTGGATTCAAAAGCAAAAGCAGGTGAGCTCTTAATAAATTCTCGTTCCTCAAAAAAAGGAGATACAGCAGTTGTTTCTGAGGTCCTCTCCAGCAGCTTCAACAGAGCAGCCATCGCTGAGTGGCCAATGGAAATGCCTGTGGAAGGCCATGCTGGAGAAGGATGAAGTCCTTACACTGATTTTAACTTGGTAAAGTTTCTTGGAGATCTTCCCCTTATGACTGCCTCATCGTGCAGTCCGCTCGCTCACCAAAGTTGCCCAGGTGAGCAGGATGGTATTTCCAACCCTCTACTGTGTCTTCTGGCATTTGCTACTGATGCAGCTCACAAATTTTAGGTGCACCTATTCAAGACTCTGCAGAAAATCGGATGGAAGAGCCAGCTGGAAATACCACCTTCTGATGGGCTGCTTTTCCAAAAGCCTGGGAGAGGCAATGGCACCGAGCAGAAGAGTGATGCATTTTAGGGAACATACACGGGGCCCTTATTTGCTGTGGAGAGGTGGAATGGTGTAGATACGTCTCTGTTGTGTAATTAATGGCTTTGAAAAAAACCCTGAGCCTGTTGGCTAAGCCCAAATACCTCTGAGGGGTTCAGGAATCCCAGCTATGTATCTTTCAGGCGTTTCTTCCTCTGTTTTTTTTTCGGTTTTCTTTCTTTTTCTTTTTTTTTTTTCTTTTTGCATTGCTGCTGTGCTTCAGTGCAGGTCTTTGTTCACAGCTCTCATTGTCTTTCGGCAGAAGGTTAGGTGGCAGCATCTACCCCAGGCCAGGGCTTCACCCCTTATCAGGACCTCTGTCTTCACCTCTGATTGCCCACTGTGATGGGGGTCACCCCGTCATTCCTTCAGGCCAGGAGCTTTTTGGGCAGGATAAATGGGCTACAAGGCCCAGCCACTGGTGCTCAGCAGTCTGAGCTGAGCAGTGAAGACCTCAAAGGGTCTGGGGTCCCACGGGAAGGTGGCTGTGGATGTGCAGAGAAGGGACAGTGTGGACTCACACAGGGCTCCGGTACCCCAGGTGTAGCCTTCCTCTGCCACTGCATCCATATGTCATCTTAATTTCCCTCTGGTTTGCATCCCCATCATCAGCTCAGGACAGGAATAAATCTGTCCCACTGTTGCTTTATTCCCTTACGGGCTGGGACTTTCAATACCTATGGCTGGCAGTGGGTGTATAGGAGTCTGCAATAATGTCCCCACTGATTGCGCCCTCCGCTCTTTCCCATTCCTGAAACAGGTGACACACGGACACACTGTGCCCACCAGTGCTGCCAGCATCCCCTCCAGACCACGTTCTTGCCATGGGTGATGAATGCCCACGGGGATGTAGGATGTGTGGGCAATTTGTTTTCTTGCTTAAACAAAACACTCTCTTGTAATCATAACGAAGGAAGGGAGGCAACAGCACTTGGCAAAGCAACTTACATTAAGTGCACTTCACTAGAAATGTTTATACTGCACTGCTGAAAAATCCACCAAGTGCGGTGATAGTGTGGCATGGTGCTGGCAGAGCACAGGCAGCCGAGCTGGGGATTGCGCCCCAAACCAGGCCCCAGCCAGAGTGGTCTTGGGGATGTCACCAGCACATCCTGGCAGAAGGCTTCCAGGGTCTCTCACATGGAGACAGCGGGTGGAGGGTTGGGGGAAAGTGCATGGGGACTGCTTTGGGCTTCCTGCTTCTTGCCTGTGGTTCCACCTCAGATCACACACCCTTGAAAGCCTCATCTCTATATCTCCTGTCAGCCATGGGAGCTATTTAACCTCCAAGGACAGGTGTATAGATGGGGTTGGCATCTCCAAGTAGTGCTGCAGGGCAAACAGGTATAGTGCAATTTGGGGTAGGGTGGAGAGAGAGAAGGTGTTTTGTGGTTGTGCTCTAGAAAGGGTCTGGTAGGAGAAGCAAAGGTTTTGTAGAGATCTCAGTGCTCCTGGAGCAGGAGACCTGACAGGATAGGATCCTTTGGACTGCTGAGCTAATGACTAATTACTAGGAGGGTAACCCCCACCAAAAGAAATGCATGTATCTCTTCAAAACAGCAGGTGGTATGCCTGCATAGCATGTGCAGGCGTGTGTGTGCACACATGTATTTTTGTGCTGAGGGGGAAGAGTGCTTGGCTAAGTAGGTAGAGCCAAATGGCAGGTGATTCAGATGCTACCCCCTATTTCTGGCACCACTTTGGTGGTGCCACTTGAGTCCCTGCCTGCTCATCAGCTGAAGATAACAAGCTCCAAACAGGACCTCCATGAAGCCTCCGTGCAAGCCCCAGAGTCAAGAGGTAAAGGGTTAACTGAATTCCCAAGGCAGGTGGGAGCACGAGTCAGACTGGGTGATATCGCGGACATGTTATTTCAAAAGCTAAGAAATTGTGGAATTCCTCACCTAATTCAACTTCCCCACAGTTTAAAGAAATCTGCAAAGCAAGATATCACTACAGTGAAGGGAGACCCCCCACGAACGTTTCCCTGCATAATCCATACTTGGATATACACATCGTCAGCCACCTCCCATGGCGCTAGGCTTCTAACCCCTGGTAAAGCTCATGGGATGCAGCCCCTACAGTCAACCCCCTAATGCCTTGACCCATACAAGCTGAAGGTGGCTCCTCCATCCCTGTGACATTGCGTGTGTGCAGTGCATGGCCCTTCCTCACCTTGGAACAGACCCTCTGCCTGTATCTGGGCTGAGTGCAAGGACATGCTGCTTATGCCACGGTAGCCAGAGAGTAGTTAAAACACCTGAATGAGCAAACGTTTGATGAGACAACACAAAAATGAGTGGAAACAATGCTCTTGACCTGGTGGGCCCCAGTTTAGGGCATCCCTAGTTATGAGAGGTGGCTGCAGTAAGCCTCTGTAGCTACACAAATATCTGGACATGACTGATGATTAGTAAGGGTAATTACAGCAATGGAAATTGAATCCCTGCTTCTAATGTGCCTGACAGTCCTCCTTTTATTTTTCCAGGTGGGTCTCTTGCTGAGACATTTCAGTCCACCAGGTAGATCTTCTTCAGGCAGAAGAAGGTTTTTTTTGTTGATTTTTCTTTTTTTTTTTTTTGCTTGGAAGCACAGTGAGTAGATTTTTATTTAGATTTCTTTTATTTTTATTTGCATTAAAGGCAACCATTTCAAATATGTACAGATCACACGGGTGTTTTTTAGTCAAAACAAGCACAGTAACCACAAGAGGTGCCAGACTGGAACAACCTCTTCTCCACTAACCTAATCCAAAGGGGGGAAAAATGAAAAAGATGATTTCCATAGATAGAGTGAATTCCTCTGTTTCTGTGTCTGATATAAGGAGAGAGAAAAATCTAACAATGAACAGCAGATATCCCTAAAAGGGATGCTTAGAGGAAAGCTGCTTTTCTTCCAAGAAACCTTAGTGTCAGAGCTAGGGAATTATTTCAGGCCAGACCTGATGGGTCCCACTCCAGGCCTCCTGTCATCAGAGGTGATGAGTGCCTGCAACTGCTGTGTCTTAAAACCGTTTCACTGTCCCTTTCTGGGTGAACCTCAGTTTCCAGGGAGTCAGCCCAGGGGCTTCAGGCTCAATTGGGCAGGCTGAGTACTGCCCTTGCTCCCTAATTGGGCTTGCCTGGGCATCATCTCCTATTTGTCTGAGTCACTGGGGTGCTTCGAGAGATCCCATCCTAATCCCTGGTGGAGACCCCACTTGTGCAGGTTGTGCCCCAAGCCAGAGCCATCTTGGAGAGGGCAATATATCTGGAGATGCCTCACTGGTGTGTCATCCCCCACTCCCAACAACACAGTCAGGGCATAAAACCCCTCCACGTGGCTGATGTCTTTTCCACAGCCTCTTTTCCCACCCACAACCACCCTCACCGTTCCTGGAGACCCACATGAAAGCAGTAATAGCACTGTCAGGGTATACAAAGTAAAAGATGACTCACTGTGAAGCCTTTGCTCCCACCTTCGGGAGGCAACCAGATAGGGAGCAATCTCCTGGAGAAGCGGGCTGGAATTTAAGTCAGACTGATTTTTTTTTATGAAAACCTTTCATTTAGTCCAAACAACCAGCTTGGGATGTTGGCACTTGGCTTTTAAATTAAGCATGCTTTTCTGGGCACAATTCTGCCAGGATAGCAACAGCTGGAGACAGGTTCTCATCTTGGGAGTCAAAATAGCCCCAGATTCCCACAATAAAATGGGAAACCATGGGAAGCCAGGGAACATGAACAGTTTGAAAGCAGGCTTTGCACAAGGCCACTGCAGAAGCCTGGGACAAAAGAAGTGACTTCCACCATGTTTGGAGGGTTTCTGGTGGTTTTTCCCACCTTCTAGGCTTCCCCCTGCCACTGACACATGGCCACTGGGTACCAAATATGCCATCCCCTGTGACCTACCTTGCTCTGCCCACCAGTTTCCAGCACCAGGATTGATCCCGTGATGCTTTCAAAAGACCATGTGCTATAGGGAGAGCATTGTGACCTCTTTAGCCCAGAGGGAGCCTGGAGCTCCCTTGCAGACAGCAGCATCCCTACATCCCCATCTCCGAGACAAAGACAGGGACCTGCAGCCTGGCAAGAGGTTTCCTGCAGAACCTCTGCTGGCGTGCTGAACCTCACTGTGCCTTGGTGAGTGCCCAGGCAGGGTGCCCATATCTCCACTGGGCTGCCCAGAGGGTACACAATTTGGTGATCAGAAATAGTTGGATAGAGTGTTTTGCAGCACAGGTTTTGTTACAGGGGCACTATGTGGTAGCCAAGGGGAAAGACATCATCCTGCTCCCACAGCCCTGGGAGATGAAGTCTTCTCGTACTTCTGCACCAGGCACTGGGTGTTGTCAAAAAAGGAATGTGTATTAGCACATATGGAGGATACTATAGAGCAGGACTGATTTTGGAGGAGTGCTCATATCTAAAATGGATTTGCTAACAATCTGTTTGTGCTTGCTGAGCTGAAGCCAACTGTAACAAAAGTCCAAACAAATCACAATTTGAGTCTTGTTGCACTGATTTTTTTTTCTCTGTTTCTTTACTGAACCCATTGCACCTTTTGCTACCCCTTGTTTCTGAAGGCCTCCCAGTCCCTGTTCGCTGTGAGTGAGACAGGCTCAAGTTTTGAAGAAGTCACCTATATCGCAAGCAAGTGCTGGCTCTCCTCTCAGATTTTATGAGTAGCTATAGACTGGAAATATCAGGCTGTCCTGGGTCAAAGCATCACCACCTAAAAGCTGGGACCAGCACACGATATAGTTGGTAAGGCAGAGAGTGTCTTCTGCTGCAGAGCTGCATGAAATTTCTCCTGAACCAGGAGGAAGATTAATTAGAAAGCAAGTGAAGGGAGACGGGCACTTTTTCTTCCCTGGGGTTTATTCTCCTCATTTGATCCTGGCTAAGGAAAGCAAACAATAGTAACATCAGGTTTTGAGTGGAGAAAGGGGGATTTTCCACATGCCATGGCCAGAAGATTGTACCCAGCTGCTCCCAGAGCAAGGACCTGATGCTGGGGTGAGCAACCAGTTTCCACAGAACAAGCTTCATCTTCCATTGAGTCAAGGAGTACAAATCTTTCACGTTTACAGCTGAATTA
The DNA here is from genome assembly GCF_033783945.1 of Neopsephotus bourkii. Classification (NCBI taxonomy): domain Eukaryota; kingdom Metazoa; phylum Chordata; class Aves; order Psittaciformes; family Psittacidae; genus Neopsephotus; species Neopsephotus bourkii. Next base: position 6,460,460 of record NW_026902266.1, read on the forward strand.
TACCACTGAGTAGTTGCCTCTTGCCCACCAAACACTATTCCAATAAAAATGGGCTTAACTTCACCTTCCAGACATTTAATGTTGCAAGGCATTTGGCCACTGTGCATCATGAGGACTCTTCTCAAACCCATCATCTCGGTTGTGGCAAAGTCTCTCTCAACCTTTTTTTGGTAAGTAGGGTGAGCTGCTTTGCTCTCCAGAAGAAAGGGAGGTTTTAGGCGGGTCAGGTCATTCCCGCTGCTTTTTTCTGCTTTTCCCCAGCTTCCTTTCATCCCTGATGTATTTAGCAGTGAAAATGTGGCGCATTGTCTTTTATCAGGCTTGCAATAAGCTTCGAAAGGGGTGTTAATCATCCCATGGTTGTGCTCACTCTACACAACATCTTCCCAACACTCAGCACTCTGCTTTTCCTAGGTAACCTCACTCTGCAAGCGATTTACTGACATGTTTATCTCATCCACATCAGGATTCCCTCCCGGGCTTGTCCTGACTCAATCCTAGAGACACCTGACTTAGTTACATTACTGATCTGCTTACAGACAAGTGGAAAAATTGCCCATTGGTTCTTGAAGAGTCTTCAATTGAAAACCCGGGGGATCCCCACAGTTAGAAGGGGACTGGGGCACAAGGCTTTGCAATGTGCACTTGGGTAGCTAATTGTATTTCTATTACTGTATGTAATATGGAGAGGCCCCACCACCACTGAGGCATTTCATGAAGAATAATTTGGACGATTTTCCTAAGATAAGGGGCTGTTACAGAGACTGCCAGGTGTGAAGTATTTAATTTAGCAAAGTAATACAAATCATCCGTGTCTTGCTCTATTTGGCCTAAATTCAAACGAAGCTCTACCTAAATCACTCAGGTGGTGGGTAGAGCTGAGCCCAAGCTTCCTGCAACTGCCAGCCCAACGCAGCCCTTCTGGCTGTGACACGAACATGAGGCACAAGGACTGAGCTGGTGTTGGGATGGAGGTATGATTCCTTTGGAAATACAATGCAATAGGAATAATTCCTTGATAACTGATTTACAGCAACACCTTCTGTTGGAAAGCAATTGTGAGAACCCAAAGCCAGAACTGAATTAATGGGGGAATTTCACTTGACAGTTTGGAGCAGGACTGCAAAATGAAGTCTGAGTCTCGAGCATATCCCTCACTGGGGATCCTTATCTCTGGGTCACCTGCTACCCGGAGTCTCCAGGGGAATTTGTGGCAGATCCATCCCCTCATCCCCTCACAACTGAGCATCACCAGGCAGGTAGCTGAGCTAGGGTAAACCTTTTTTTCCCAGCTCTCTGTTACTCCAGCCAGGGTTTAACGCATTGTCCCAGCGCTATTCAAGCCGTCCCAGTGCTCGGCTGAAACTCTGAGCGCTCCCTCTGCTGGTTACAGCATCAGTTCATAATTCATAACCCCTCGTTAGGGCCTCATCCCCACTGTGGAGAGGTGCTGGCAGGGGTAATGCCTATTCCAACTAGCAGAATAGCAGATCAGAGCTGTGTCACGGCCGAGGAGGAGGAGGACCATGATCCCATGAAATGCCCTGTGAGCTGGGAGAAGTAAGGATCTGAGCACCAGTGGTAATGCTGGGTGGAGGGACATTCCAGATTTCTTTGAAATATTAATATTTTTATTCAGGAGATATATTTATGCTTTGGCAGTCCTCCAGTGCCAGGGAAAGGCAGAAGAGCTCAGGGGTTTGTTGCACAACACAAGCTCTTTGGAGCAGGAGATTATTGTAGACCTAAACCTAAGTCTACTCAAAAGGGGATTTCTGACATGAAAACAGATGCTCATCCAGCCCAGACCCTCCATAGGTACATGCTGCATCAGGGGAAATGCAGGGCAGGTAAAGCTTCCCCAGGGTACATGGCAGAGAGGTGCACTGCAGGCTGGCAAGTGAACAGGGGTGAGGGTACCCTGGGATGTGAGACCCACACTCACAGTCTCAGCTTCAAGAGCCCAGAGGTTCAGAAATGCAGCCAAATCCTTGTTCCAAAATCCTTGGAATCTTAAACAAAGACCAGAGCAAGAGGAACAGCAACCCAAGTCATCTTTGCTCCAAGTCACTGGCCATGCCAGTATGGGCTGGTATCATTGTCAGGAGCCACACGTGAGTCAATGGGCAGGCAGTTTGCATTGCTCCAGCTATCACCTTGCTGCCCCAGATCAGTTAGTCCCACAGCATTGGTGCAAAGTCTTACTCTGGCATCCCATCTCCCGTGAGTTTTCCTCCAACACACTGCATGGTTTGTATTTATTAATCTTCCCCGCCTATTATTTGGGGTCCCAGGTGCCATGCCACCTTGCCTTGCCCTAGGCAGTGGAGGCAGCTACAGGCAGGGGTGCCGGATCCAGCTGTGGGCCACCCTGCACTCCATCCCCTGGCAGCATCTGGGACTGCAGGAGAAGGAAAAGCCGTCATAGGAATCTGGCTTTTACAGATTCCCAGCATTTCTGTGGTGCCCTATTTCGGTGGCAGAGCCATGGATAATCACTTTGCTCTGAACAGATATGTCAAACCTCAGGATTTTTTTCCAGGTTGTGAGGACTGTGAAGCCCAACAGGAGAGGATGAATTCCCCAGGAAAGGTTCCAGAAACTAAAACTGCAGACAGGCTAAAGGAAGAAATCAGGATGTAAAAAGCCCTTTTGGAGATGAAGAAGTCACAGCGATGCAAGGTTAGCGAGGGCCAAGGTAAATGGCTTGAAAGTCACTCCCAGTCCTATGTTCTTAAATGGGATGCACAGAGAAATGGGGGTAGTCAAAGCAACAGCTCCATGGGGTGAAGATTAAGGTCAAGCATCTTGAGAATGACATTGAGGCTCTGTAGTCAAAACCATACAGGAAAACCGGGCAAGATGTCGGTGCTCGGTGCAGCTCAATGTCCCCATGGTGAGGTCAGCAATCTTGCAAGAGCAAGTGACTGCAGGAATGCTATCTGAGAGGCACTTCAGCCTTTGGTGGAGTTCCCACCTCCTTGGCATAAGCCTGGCTGAGCCAGGTGCCCCCTCCCCACCCCGGCTGCATGCCACCCGTTCCTCACCGCTGACAAAGACCCATGCTTCCGTCAGCCAAAATGCACCTGGGTGCACACTGATGCACTTTGGACACCTGCCTTGTAATACCTGTCCTGGGGCTAAGACTGAAAAATAACTCTCTACATTTCCTCCGAATTTTGTGAGGTCAGTTTTTTTCCTCATTTGAGGTGGAAATTCATTATTTCAGGACAGGATGCCAGCATTTGTTAAAATGTGGCCAGTTTTAGGTTGCAGACATTTAAAAAGTTACTGAAAAAGCAATTTCAAAGGCTGGAGAGGAGCAGGCTGCAGTTTACATCCTTGGTCAGATCTTGAGCTGTTTCACCATGATTTCTCCCTTGCCACTGGAATCAGCAGAAGCCTAGGGGCCAAGAGAGAGTTTATTAAGGATAAGTCTTAAAAATCCCCCAAATGTTCCCATACCAGGTAGGAAAAGATGGAAACTTGAGTCTGCTGACAAGCATGTCTGCAGAGCCAGGACCCAGCCGGGTCCCAGCCTTCAATCTGGAGGCTTCTGATAAGTGGAAAAAAAAAGAATAGAAACATCCACAGAACGGTTTATCATCAGTGCAGGTCTGGTGGTGTCATTTGTATTTGATTTTCCATTTTATGTTTAGAAAAGAGGAAGCTGTGTTATTTTCTGATGAAAAGTTGCATTTCAGAAGTTGGCAGTTCTGTACATCCCTAAAATCCAGCGTTACAAAGCCCAAATGACAACAACCTGAAAATCAAAAGCCAAATATATGTATGTTATTCATTTTCTTCCAAAATCTGAAAACATGTAGTAGGAAATTTCAGTGTGAACAACTATGGACATCCCGGAAATCCTGGCATTTACCAAGCAGAAAAAAAAAAAAAGGCCGTATTTTGGCTAATTCCTTCTGCAACAGAAAAGAGGTTGGAGGAGCCCAAATGGTTTGTTCACCTCCCACTGCTGCTCCTGAAGTTGGCTGAGGATGGAGGGAAAGGACTGAGGCTCAGATCATTTCCTTGTGTGCTCCTACGGGCTTACTTTGCTTCCCGTTATTGTCCCGGACCTGCTCCCACCCTCTCTGCCCAACAGGACCGGGGGGAAAGCTAGAGCCAGCCTGGCACTGGGCTCGGAAAAAAAACGGCCTCTTTCCTCCCTGCGGCACGCAGGAATAATTTACCCAGAGACAATGTGCTGGTGGTGACTTTCCAGATCAATTTATAGCCTGACTTAAAGCTTTCTTCCTTCCCAGGGTGAAAGAAACAGGAGGAAAGGCTATTTTTTGTTCAAAATAGGTGTTTTTGGTGAGGCCAGTCTAAATCAGAGGGAATTTGGGTTGTTAACACTGAATGCGCTCAGTGCATGCTTTCCAAGTCAAGTCATTACTGCAAGCCAGTTATTAAGGAATCACACTGCAGATAAGGAGAGGGGCTGTAAGCAGGTTTAAAATTTCCTAAAAAGCTCATAAGATGGTTAAAATAATAAAAACAACTAAACAAACAAACAAAAACCAACCCAGAGTACAGTCTGGCTATTTCTTACATAGAGTGAATCTGTGTGTTCCCAAGGTAATAGACAGCATTCTTCTATCTGTGGCCTCCAGAAAAAGGAAATAATACAGTCAGATTAGCTCTGGGAAAGTGGAAGACTTCCCCTCCTCTCCAGATAAGCTGGAGCAGCACAGCCCATCCAGCAACCTGGAGGACATGATCTGTCACTCACCCACCAGTGACCCTGCTTTGGTGCTCCACAGTGTCTCCCCTCCGTGCCCATTTCTGTGCTTGTCACTCCCCTTTCCTCAAAACTGAAGTGGAGACCTTTTGGGTAAGTGTTCACGCACACAGGAAATGGGCAACTTTGGTCCTTTCTTTTCTAGGCGGTGTTAACAACTCATCAGTCCAAAGAATTTGTCTTGCAAACTCCTCTGTGGCCCAGCTTTCTACTCTCTGTTCAAGCAGCATGAATGAACTGAAACCTTTGTTTGCATTCTCTTCAAATTGCCCTCTACCACTAGCATGAGACCTTTGGAAGTTTGTTGCAAGAGTAGCAGAGCCAAGATATTTTAGCTGGGCATGATGCCCCACCACTACCGCAAAGATCACTTCAAAGCAACTGCTGAGTCAGAATAAAGGGGCTGGATGCATTTGCTTCCCAAAGATCACAATGCAAAGCCCGGCAGGAGGAGGAGTGGGGAGGGAGGTCAATGGATGCAGCATTCCCTGTCCCTGAGTCACTTTTGCAGGAATTCATAAGATCTGGCATCTCCCAGGCATATCTGAGACCAGATAATGGCCTGGGCAAGGGCACAGGGGTCTGAGGCAGGGGGGTTATAACGAAATCCCATCCTGGACTACCATTAAGGACATCCTGAGCTGTTGCTCATCCTCAGGTTCGGGGGCAAGGGGACTAAGGCTGACCTCCCAGCTGCAGCTCAGGGCCAGGGAGCTGGTAGCATCGTGTTTGCAAACTGAGGAGCCGTGTGCTCCAGTGTGGACAAGGTGCAGGGTTGCCTTCAGGCTTCCTTCCCTGGAGTCTCAATAAAAAGAGAAAAAAGTACCTTTGTTCTCCCTTGGCCTTCACCTTGCTGCACCTTTTAGAAAGTGAAGAGCTGTCCCTTTATGTTGTTTTCAGTTCTGGAAAGTGAAGTGTATTTGTAAGGACTTTTGTATTATTATTATTTCTAGGTTTCCTACAGCTTTTAAACTGGTACAGTGTTTTCTCCTGGGGCTCCCAGAGAGTGGTGTAGCTCACCCTATGCTTCCTGGAGAGCTCTTGCTTTGGGGAGGAAGGGAGCAATGGCATCCGCATGTGCTTTGCAGAGTCAGACTGTGTGTCCCCCCAGAGTGGATGTGTGGCCATGCCTCCCTCCCTGACCCTAGGTGGTCATCACTCCGTCCTCTTCCCTTCTCTATCAAGGGACCTGCTGGCTGCTTTTCCCAGGAGGCACAAAGACAGGTTGGGAATGTTCATTAGAGCCTCTTTCTGCTCCTCTCTTCTGCTCCAGCCCCAGGTAATCACCAGCTGGGCTTCTAATGTGTCCAGACACCTCCATCTCACCTACCATCCAAATCTGCCAAGAAAATATTGGACTACTTCTTGATCTGGGTAGGAGAGGATGGTCCTGCTCAATCTTGAGTTTTCAAAACAATTCCCACTCTGCATTTGCTAAAACCTACTGGAATTTTTCAGCAGAAGAGTCCACCCCAGGGCAGACCAAAGCCTGGTGGTTAGTATGTGGTCTTGGGCAATCTGGCACAAAGGATGAAATCCCTGCTCTGATGCCTGCAGAGCAGGCACCTGAATTCCCATGTCCCTTCATCCCTTCAAATCCTGCCTTGCTGAAACCAGTCCAGTCCTGTGGGAAGTCCTGATTTTGATGAATCAACATTTTCCAGAAAAAAAAAAAAAACCAAACGTGGCATTTATGATTTCCCAACCAGTCCTAATTGAGAGCATTCAGAAAAAGCAAACAAACGAGCAAACCAGACAATGACACAGGGCAGGAAATGCACTGGGCATCTGTGAAGCACTTTCCTTGCTGAAGCATCACTGCCAGGGCAGGAGTGCTAATAGATAAACAGCTCTGGCATGCTCTGCTGTGGGAGCTTGGCCTCGCTGCAAGTGTGTGCTGGTCTCTCTGGTGCTGAACACAGGTAGACCATCTCTGTAATGCAAAATTCAGCTCTGATACTATGAATTAGGGCTCTAGACAGCTCCACATTGCACCTGTCCTTGGCATGACCCATGTTCCCCATTCCTGGAGAAGCCAGAGGTATCTCCACAGATTTGGCTAGATCCATCCTCTTGTAGCTTTTTCCATCACCACTATGCAGCACTTGGAGAAGTGCTAGTAGCAGTCTGGCAGTCAGGCATGTAAGGCTGCTCCTGGTGTAGGAGCAGTATTCATACTCCCAACGTTTCGCATCAGCAGACCTGTACAATTTTTGTTAGCTATGTATGGATGGAAATCTCAGATTTGCACTAGAGACTCTCAGTCTTGTCTCAGAATAGTTTCTCTGCTCCCTTGCTTTCCATGGACCCCTAATGCTGAGTGCAGGTTCTTGGTCCGAGGTGAGGCAGGACAAGTGTGGGTGACTCCAACAAGTCTTGGGTTTTCAGCTGTGGAGGGGAGCGTTTCTCTTGGATGCCCTTTCCCTTCAGGCCATGTAAGTGAACCTGACGTTCTGCCCTTGGGATCAGAGTGGCATCTCCTTGCAGTGGACAGACGTATGGGATTGCTGGAACTCTGCTACACGTTGAATATGATGGTGATCTTACCATGAGCATTGTCTCTGCTATTCTCACTGCAGAAACACACCAGTAACACATTGATCTCATGGGGCACCAGGACAGGTAGGAGAATTGTTTCTAGGGAGCCCCCTTTAGAAACTGCCAGAACTGCATGCTGTGAGACTTACTCGGTGGGAGCCAAGTACTTCAGAAACAGCAAGCATCTTGCCATCTTTCATAACCACAAGATTTTGGCCAAAGGCTGCCTGTCATAGTTGCAAGCTGTGCTACTGGGAATATTTGGCAGGGCCCAGAAGAAGGGACAACGGAGAGAGGTGGAAGGGTGGTCAAGAGGGAGGAGCACTGGCAGAGCAACACTGGTGTGGCAGCTGCAGGAGGGGGTCCTTGTCACAGACTGTTGGATGCACTAAGGGAACCCATATGGAGGGTCACCACTGTTGGTGCTTTTTGATTTCCTACCTATTTTATGGGTATGTTTCCTCAACAGCTCTTCCAGCTGCTCTTCCTCTTTGCAGTGCTTTTGTCAGTTTTGTGCTCATAACAGGAGCAGAAGCAACGCATCCTGGGAGGGGTGAGATGGCAGCTTCCATTTGCACGGCTCCAATTGAAACAGTCAGGTCTAGCCGGGGAATAGAGGCTGTCAAAATCACAGCTTCCTCTCAGGTCAGCTTTTAAAATCTGCCACCAGCAAAACGCAGCCCTGGTCACTGCTGCCACCTCTGCCAGACTGCACCCATCCCACAGGGACCTCCTGCACGGACCTTCCACTACACTGGCCCAGGAGTCCCTCAGCAGAGGGGACATGACCCTTCCCCACACTCTCTGGCCCCCCCCCTCCCAGGCAGGTGGCATTCCATGGCAGCTTTCTCTCTCAGAAGGCAGAGATTCTGGGGGCAGTTACTTGAAAGAAGTTTGCATCAACAGAAACAGGGATGCTGCCCTGAGGTGCCCAGCTCTTGACCAATACACTCAAAACTCCTTTTGGGTTAAACTGGCTTTCTGTATGTGACTTGTCAAGTAATTGTGAATGACAAGCACATCCCACAGCAGGGAGTCTGCCTGGGCCTGCCACAAGCAGAAGGGGGAACTGGACACACTTTCTAAATTGGTCATGGCGGTCATCCATGATTTTTCTGGGTACAATTAATAGGTGACTTCATTCTTTGCTTAATCTGAACTGTTTCCATTACGCAGCTGAGGAAGTTTGGTCTCCCAGCTGCCTGGCTATATTTGGGCTGCGAACTGCAGGAAGTTGATCAGCATGATATTGCCACAGATATTTCCCTGTAACATTTCCCTGGAAAGAGAAACCTCATTCAAACCTCTTTGCCCTCTCCTCCTTGTCTCCCCAGCATTAGAGGTTCTGGGTGCAATGTGTACCCACTCTAGTGCTGTGTAATCCTCCTCCTTTCCTCCCTCCCAGGGAGTTCATTTGGATGGCGGAAGGATAGTGTGAAATGATGGGTGGCTCCAGTACCTTTTAAAACTGCCTTATCCAAACACAGAGGACAACACCCTAAATTAAACATCAGTTTCCCCACCCCAAGACCCAGACACATGAATTGGCACAGTCCTTAAAATAGATCCACAACATTTATTCAATTGCTTTGAAGGTGCAGTAGCGTAAGTGCATGTTTCTACCTGTGGCCTGCAAGCTCCCTGCCACTGGCCTTGCTGCTAGTTGCAGTAGTTTTCCAGTTGGTAGAGGGAGCAGGTGTTGTGGCAGCATTGCTCAACAATCCCTCGCTTCACTTTCTGAAATTCCTCTGGCTGGAAGGGCAGGTCTCCTACTTCACCATGCAAAGGACCGCTCACTGCCGGGCAAAAAAAAGGGTAAGCCATGGGACATCACAAAACATCACCTCTGGATGCTGAGTCCTGCAGACACCCCCTTTTGAAGACACCAGATTTTTAAGCCAGAGTTAGCTAGAAAAGTGATTTGCAAAAGTTTCCTTGTGTTGATGCTGATGTAGCACCTTCAGGCTCTGTGTTTCCTCTCCCAAGGTAATCCTATGGTGCCCAGATTCCTATGGAGTGGGTAGCAGCAAGAGGTACAAAGGGATACAGGAGCTTTACTGAGCAATCTGTGTAGAGAAGAGAAACCCTACACCCTCCCTGAGGTGAGAAGCAAGTAAGTAGGATGATAAAATGGGCCATTCTGCTCCAGAGAGATGAGTTGCTTGGGACTGCATCCCCATCTCAGGCAGTTACCCTCTCTTCAGGGAGCCAAGGCAAACAACTGGGATGTCCCTGGGATTGCAAGGACAGGCCAGTCCTGGGGCTGGATGCATTTCCCTGAACAGGCTGTTCCTCTTGGCTGTCTGGATGTAGCTTTGAGCTGATGGCAAAAAAAATGTGTATGTCCATTTTAACAGCTGGGGACGAAGTTTTAGAAGGAATGGTGAATTGGGGTATCTGGATATAGACAAAACTCAACAAAATGCCTCGTTTGCTGGTGGGACCTGGAAAACTTGTGAACAGAACTGTTCAGGTTTTAGTTGTCCAACGAAAATACAGAAAATGGCAAATAAACCAGTGATTTTTCCTGTAGGGAGAGAAGACACCATAACAAAAAAAAAAAGAACATGCATGGAAAGCAAGAATGAGATGTGGTTTCTAGGGCAATATGAAAATACAGCACAAGATGCAAAATCCCCAAGCCCCCAGAACGTGACGCAAGGAATGAGGCACAAGAGTAACAAGAAATCATTGTGCTAGTGTGCTAGGGGAAAAATTTAGGAAAGATTTAGTCCAACATTAAGTAGAAGAGGAAATAGCTAGTCAATGTACCAAGTCTTGGGAAATGGGAGAGGTGCCTGAGGACTGGAGGAAAGCAAATGTCACTCCAGTCTTCAAAAAGGGCAAGAAGGAGGACCCGGGTAACTATAGACCAGTCAGCCTCACCTCCACCCCTGGGAAAGTGATGGAACACCTTATCCTTGGTGCCATCTTAAGGCATATCAAGGACAAGAGGGTTATGAGGGGCAGTCAACATGGCTTCACCAAGGGGAAGTCATGCTTGACCAATCTCATAGCCTTTCATGAGGAAATAACACTGTGGATGGATGATGGCAGAGCGGTGGATGTGATCTACCTTGACTTCAGCAAAGCGTTTGACACAGTCTCCCACAGCATCCGCACAGCTAAATTGAAGAAGTGTGGTCTGGATGATCAGGTAGTGAGGTGGACTGTGAACTGGCTGAAGGAGAGAAGCCAGAGAGTTGTAGTCTATGGGGCGGAGTCTAGTTGGAGGCCTGTATCTAGTGGAGTGCCTCAAGGGTCGGTACTGGGACCAGTATTATTTAATATATTCATCAATGATTTAGAAGAGGGAATTGAGTGTACTATCAGCAAGTTTGCTGCTGACACTAAGCTGGGAGGAGTGGCTGACACGCCAGAAGGCTGTGCTGCCATCCAGCGAGACCTGGACAGGCTGGAGAGCTGGGCGGGGAATAACTTGATGAAATATAACAAGGGAAAGTGTAGAGTCCTGCATCTGGGCAGTAACAACCCCAGGTTCCAGTATAGGTTGGGGAACAACCTGTTAGAGAGCAGTGTAGGGGAGAGGGACCTGGGGGTCCTAGTGGACAACAGAGTGACCAAGTGCCAACACTGTGCCCTTGTGGCCAAGAAGGTCAATGGCATCCTGGGGTGTATTAGAAGGGGGGTGGTTAGTAGGTCGAGAGAAGTCCTCCTTCCCCTCTACTCTGCCCTGGTGAGACCTCATCTGGAATATTGTGTCCAGTTCTGGGCCCCTCAGTTCAAGAAGGACAGGGACCTTCTGGAGAGAGTCCAGTGCAGGGCAACTAAGATGATTAAGGGAGTGGAGCATCTCCCTTATGAGGAAAGACTGAGGGAGCTGGATCTCTGTAGTTTGGAGAAGAGGAGATTGAGGGGTGACCTTATTAGTGTATATAAATATATAAAGGGGGAGTGTCACGAGGATGGAGCCAGGCTCTTCTCAGTGGCAAACAATGATAGGACAAGGGGCAATGGGTACAAACTGGAACACAAGAGGTTCCACTTAAACTTGAGAAGAAACTTCTTCTCAGTGAGGGTGACAGAACACTGGAACAGGCTGCCCAGGGAGGTTATGGAGTCTCCTTCTCTGGAGACATTCAAAACCCGCCTGGACACGTTCCTGTGTAACCTTATCTAGGTGTTCCTGCTCCGGCAGGGGGATTGGACTAGATGATCTTTTGAGGTCCCTTCCAATCTCTAGCATACTGTGAAACTGTGTAATGTTTTGTGATTTACTTGTCTTCATCCTTCAAGCTGGTTGTGAGCAGACTAAACACAACCAGCTTCTGTGACAAAGAACTGGTGGCTCAGTCAAAAGTCCTGGAAACAAACCCAGAGAGTCCTCAAACACTTCCAAACTGGTTGGTCTTAATTAAATTCTCCATACAGTATTCAGAGAATTTGGATAACAAAATTTCCAACCCACTCCTGGTGGTCTTCAGAAGCAAACAATCAGGGAAAGGAGCAACTAACAGCCCAGCTGGCTATTCAAAACAAATAATGAAAAACCCTTGTGCTTGCTGGGTTCTTACAGGAGCCAAAGCTTAAAGGAGCTGTAGTGTCCATCTCTAGGATAGACATTATCCTTGCTTTACAGCTGGAGCATTACAGGTCCTGGCCCCACTTAGATACAAACACTTTATTGAAGGGGAGCTCTCTGGGCTGCCTCATCCTACCTGTGTTGCTGCACAGACACAAAGTGCTGAACCAGAGGCAGAGACCTAGTACCACAGGGTGTGCAGGCATGTCTGTCATCTCCTCCTACCTCCTAGCTCACACTTGTCAGTGGTCCAGGACTCCTGAAAAGGGGAACCAAAACACCTCCACCAGCATTTCACCATCAGAAAATAAGAGATGATATAAAGCTGTGAGCACTGCAAGCCTCTTGAAGAACAAGATTAGTACTAAAAATTACCTTAAAAAATGTAAAAGCACTGAAAAGACGGGATGCTGTTCAGTAAGAAGTGGGAAATTTACTAAAGGTAGGCAGGAAGATTCTTGCGCATTCAAGATGAAGGTTTGACTGTGGTAGCTGTCCTTCAAGGACTGCTGATCCACCTGAAGGCAGGCTAGGGCATCCAAGGGAGGCAATGTTCACTGTCAATCAACAGTGCAGTGCTGCTTTGAAAAAAGCAAGCTGTCTGTGTAGACAGTAACATGGTGTGAAAAACATGCAATATTGTTCTTCCAGCTTTCTCACTCTACTTGGCAATAGCAAGGCCTCGGCTGGAATCCTGTGTGCTACTCTAAGCATCATCACCACTCAGTAAGGATGTGGATCAAGTGCAGAACAATTCGCATGGACAGAAATCTAGAAAATATGACCTCAGAAGGTAGTGGGAGTGTGTAGATGGGATTTAGCTGAAAGCAGGTTAAAGCAAGACATGGGAACATCTTCAAATATTTTGAAAAGCAGTCATAAAGAAGAAATGATTAGAGTCTTCTGCATGTCCACTATGGAGAGGACAAGAAACAATTTACGGTAAGGGATGATCAGCTTGATACTGGGAAGAAACACTCAAGAAGAAGGTCAGTTAAACATGGGAACAGGTGGTTTCAGGAGGCAGAATAAACTTTCTCACTGAAGGTTTTTAGGAACACACCAGACAAGCACGGATCAGGAATAGGATAGGGACAACTGATCCTGTCTTGGTGCAGATAGAGGCTCCCTGAGTTCCTTCCACCTTCATTTTCTATGAATGCTCCCAGGCCGGTGTAATGGCTACACAAAGAAATAGATGAGCTTGAGCTTTCAGGCACAATTCCTTTTGCCTCATAAATCTTCTTTCCCTGCCTGCCCTCCCATCTGCCTTTTTAACCTGAAGAGCTTTTCATTGGCAGTGTGATGCTGTTGGTATGCTAAAGGTATTCCTGGAATTCCCCATCAAGGACATTCCTGGTGTCACTGTCAAAGATAGGCGGTTGTTATATTTTGCATAACATAAAATACAACTGCTTTCACTTACCTAGAGGCTGCTCAACATCCCGTCGGGCTTTAGGGGAGTAGAAGAAACCCCTCTCTCCACACACGAGGTAGAGAGCCTCCACCAAGTGGGAGCCGCAGAGGTGCTGGGTGGCAGCTGCGTGGCTGGTCCCCAGGCCAGAAAGAGCAAGAAGGGCCAGGAGAGGCAGTGATAGGATCCAGAGAGCCATGGCTAGCAGGGTGAGGCCTAAGGTTAAGAAGCAGAAGAGACACAGGGAGGTCTAGGAGGAAGAAATTGGTTGTCATCAAGCAAATTATGTCCTTCAACTCCTTGGGCAGGAAAATGAGACCAAAGTATCAGATGGACCTTATAAAGATGCCCTAGTTTGAGGGGAAAGGAAAGCTTTCTGCATCAGGCTTTACAAGTCACAGTAAGTGACTAATGATCGTAACCAGAAGCCCACCTCTATCCACATGCTCATGTACGTCAGTCTTGTCCTCCCTGCTGTTTTTCTCCAAAAAGGCAAACTGGACTGGAAAAGCCATCCCACCAAGTCCTGTAGCACACGTGCCCAGGAGAGCCGAGATCAACAGAGACCTTCAGAGGAACACCCCTCTCTGACAAGTCATAAAGGCCTGTTACTTATGATGATGGCCCAAAACCAGCCCAATGTGTTCAAAGACCTGAGGAGACTTGATCTAACAAACTAGCACTTGTCACCACCACAGCTACACCAGCTTAAGAAAACAGCTCTAAGAAACAGGTAGAAGCTAAAAGGGTGGCAATCAGACTTACCCAAAGAAGTGGCCGCAAGAGATGGAGAGAAGTTTGCTCTGAGAGGTGAAGAGTGGTTGGTTGGTAGTAATATGCCTATTGTCTCTTTCCCATATTTATATGCTTTACATTAGCCCAAATAACACAAGAGCTAGTGCGAGCCCCACCTCCTCCATGACACTCTATCCAAATTTTCTGCTGGTTGTGCACATTAATTTCCCTCTAGGTAGCATCCACAGATCCTCATGCAAGTTAAGATAGAAGCAACAGTTTGCAGTTTCCATCTCATTTCATCTGACCTGTTTTTGCTTCCCCGAAGCTCTGTCCTGAGCCATCACTGACCCTTTTAGCGGGAGATAATGGTGCTGTTACAGCCACAATGATTGCTAATGACACTAATGCTGGCAATAGGCACTGCTGGCATTGAGGTAGCTCAACAGCTGTTTCTAAAATGTAAAATCAAAGGCAAACATGTTAATCTGTTTGATTTATATCACCTTGGAAAGTATGCAACGATGGGACCAAGTTGTTGTGAGACCATGCCACTGTCAGGTGTTAGAAGAAGGGAAAACACATTATTGTGCTGAGGCTATCTGCAGCCCCACTCACTGGCCATGTGGTGCACAGTGAGAGACACGCATCCACAGCTTGGTCTGGGGAAGAAATAACATCTGCATTTAGCAGGAGACGTTTGGGTGGTCATTTTAGCTCAGCATGGTGCCATAGCTAGAGCATTTTAAGTTTTGTATGTGAAAAAATGTGTCTTTCTCCCTCCACCCACTGAAAGACAGGTCCCCCCCCTTCATCTGCCAGGTGCCCTTGCAAATTCCTGTTTGGGATTAAACAGAGTAGAGATTGAGTCTCTGCCATTTGCAAGTGAGAGCTCGGCTTTTCTTTCTGGGGCTATGCCTGAAATTGTATCTTTAACACCAAGAAATATTTCTGGTAAATCCCAGTGAAAGCCAGGAGATAGCTGATTATCTCCATTCTGGCTGGTAAGTTCACTTTTAAGAGGACTCAATGAACCAGGGTGGTCCACTGCTTTTACAGGTCTGATTCTGGCAACAGATCTAGGTTTCTCTGTCTCTTTCACAACATTACCCCATATATTTTTTTTTTATATCTCCGTGCCTGACTTTTCTGTCACCAATATGCTTGTTCATTTTTCTGCTTAAAGTATGTTTGTTTGTGGGTTGTTTTGGGTTGGGTTTGGTTTTGTTTTTCCCAGCCTGAAAAGGGCCATTTTAAGTGCTGGGGATGAGATGATCTTCAAACTTCCCCTCTAGATTTTGAGACGACAAGTGCTCAGCTCCCCTGAAAAGTAGACATTTTCATCTGCTTCATCTCTGCTGCTTGTTTAACTTAGTATAAGCCTGATTCCTCATACACAGTATAAATTAGAAGGAAGTTCACTGAAATCAGCGGAATGCCTTGGGACTTAAACCAGAGCCTTGATTTCTCGAGTAGCCAAAGCAATTCCATCCATCAGCATCTAGGAGGCAAGAAGTCCCATATGTCCCTGTCGTGGCTTTAAGTGTGAAGTATCATATGGTTGCTAAATGACTGTGATTGCAAAAAGGCTCATGAAAAGTGCTAAATCTCTGATGAGCATACAGGGAGGGGATTCATTTGCTCAAATGTGAGACAAGGTTATCAGTTACATCCCCTGGCATGTAGGTCTTTCGGCTTCCTGCTAATAAATCCAGGTTGTGATGCCCAACTGGAGTTAATAGCATTTCTGCACTATGTGTAATATTATCTCTGTCTCCCCCTCAAAAAAGATATTGAATGTACTTGAATGACCTAGTGGTATACCCATGAAGAGGGTCTTGGGTTTCAGCAAGATATGAGTACAGGGAATTCACCTACTCAGACCTTCTTTCTACCAGAAGAAGATGGGGAATTAGCAGCCACACAAGATAAAGCCTGGCATTTTACCCCAATTGAAGTAGGTTGTCACAGCCAGGAAAAAGCCTTGTGCTACTCACATTTACTCCAGGTCAAAGAGCCCCCACCCATCTCACATGACGGGAACAACTTAGAGAATCACCCCACAGATCCCCGTAGCAGTCATTTTCTTGTGGTCACCACACTGCGTGAGGTTCAATAGACCTCTGTCCAGCGGTGAACTTGGAAAGGCTCCAGAGCAGGATGTTCCCTGACATGCTGAGATATGTCCTTCAAGGTTTCCCTTCTTGGACTTTTGAACATTACCTGAGCTCACCTGAACTCATGTTTCATTAACAGTAGGACTCTGTAAGGAGACTCTTCTACCCACTATCTTCTCCCTTCTGGGCAGCTTCACTGCTAGTCTTCCCCATTCCCTGGGGGCTTACCCCACTCTTATAACAAAAATGGCTATTTTATTTTGTGTTAGAAGTGCCAAGTCTATTGCTTCTCTTACTTTTGGCTAACTAAATACTGGAGGTAGCTTTGAAAAGCTCATGGCATTTCTGCAGCATGGCCCAGCAGGGGAAGGACTGACTGTACCCAAGCGCTCAGGAATTCCTCTTGGCTCGCTGTAGTTTGGGTGCAGAAATAAGCCAGAAGATTTACTGTAAGGAAAAAAGATATCACACTGGCTCTAAGTTTAGCAAGAACCATTTTGGGTTTTTTTTAAAAGAAGTTTCCTACTATGATTTTTTTCCCCCTTCAAAAATACGATCACTTTGATTATTTATTGGAAACTGTATTTTCCTACCATAAATGGTCCTTTGGAATACGAAAAATGCTGTCAGTGATATAAATGGATATAAAACAGATATAAACTGTGGAAAAGTTTTTCTTAGAGGGGAAACCTCCCATGTCAGCAGTGAACTGAGAGAGAAGGCCAACAAGGGAGCCTGTTTCTTGATGGAAAAGCTTTTCCTACAGAAAAATCTCAGCTCACTCCTTCCAGGGTGGGTTTCCTTATGTGTTTCATGTGATTAGGCAGTGACCACCTAAACACTCATGCATTGTTTCAGCTATGCATGCCTCCCGTGACCCCCCTCAGATGGTTCCTGATGGGCTCACTTGGCCAAAGGGTGGGAGCGGCTGGGTAGGAATGGGCTGCTCCTGACTCCTGCCCTTTGTGCTAAACCACCTCCAGACGTGACTTGAAGCCACCTCCTTCACTCGCATCCCCCCAGTCCCGAGTGGTTGCGTCAGTGGGAACAAGGTTTAGGCAATCCCCAGTGTCATGTAATCAAGTTTTACAGTCCGTTGCCAGCACAATAAAATCTTTACTACTGTAGATGTCTAGCATTTTCGAACCCTATCCTGAAAAAATAACAAGCCCACTACAGGGGAACTAGTTAACAATTACAAGTTTGTGCAAGTTTTACTGACAGCAAAGGTCAGGTCTGGAGGCAAGGAAGTTCTTGGAAGGACCCAGGAACTCCAAAACTCCACTGGCACCCCATGCCACTGCTCTCACACTCCGCAGCCACCACTGAGGCTGCTCTGCCCATCCCCAGATGTGTGTTGCCGGGAAAGCAGAGCAGAGAGCAACATGGCAGCGACCACCTGCCTCCTTTTCTCCACAGGGCAAATTTGGTGACTTGTGAAACAAACATTCTCACAGGACACACCAAGGAGGCACTTCCTGCCAATGCACCCCTGTGCTGCACCAGCAGCCTGAGGCACCCAGAGGAGTCTGCATGCCCAAGAGCAGCTTTTGGGAGTTACAGCACCTGGGAGGTGACACCGATAGCTGGGGATGTGTAGCTGGGACAGTGTATTCAAGCATATGGGCTGTCTGAGCTACAGAAATGTAGCTTTTCACATGGCACAGGTAACTGGGGACCCAGCACTTGTTGCCTCCAGGCTTTGCTCTGCTCATAGCTGGCAGCATGGCATGGAGTGGGGAAGTTGGCATCCTTGGTACTCCTTGTCTCTGTGTGGTTTCCAGCAGCTCTGCTCCCCTTGGCCTGTCCAAGCACCCATGGAGTGGCAGCGTTGTGAGTTTGAAGGGCAAGAATGTGAACCAAAGAGGGTCCATAATCACAACCAAATCCTGTGATGCTTGCAAAGATATGCGGCAGGTGGGGCAGCTGCCATGGCCTCCAGAGGGAGAGGTGGCTGCTATTGCAAAGGGTGAGGCTCCGTGGTTTATCTGGAGACACACAATGAGAGATGCCCTTGGTTAAAAGGGGCATTGTGCAAGCAGAGAAGGGAGCCACTCACTGGGATACAAGTAATCTCAGCTTCTTCTACAAACTAATCCTGGTGGCCTCCTGCGTGCAGGGCATGTGGCATGTCACATTGCCAGACATCAGGCACAAGGGAGATGCTCCTGCCTGACCGTGGATTTCACAATTTTCCAGGTTCTTCCAGGCCAGGGACATTATCTTGTCACTTAGAGCACAAAGGATTGATTCATAAAATGGAGGGTGTAATCCAAAGCCCAGTGTAACCAACCAGGTCTGACCCACTTTGAATTAGCTGCTAACAGCAGAGGGTCCGGAGTACATCCACATCTCTGGAGATGCAGCTGACTGGTAAAAGGTGCTCCAGGGCGCAGCTCCAAGGACTCAGTAGCTTTCATTAGAAGACAAGGGAGTTTCTCAGGTGTGCTGTGGCTCTGAGAATAGCCTGCTGTGACCCAAGCCCTCTGGGCACCCCTCCTGAGCACATCACACCTCTTGGCAGGTAAATGCTGACCTTCTCTAGTCCAGATCACTGGGGACCCTGGAACATGCAAATCGGTTTGACTGCACCTTGCTCAGGCCTCCCTGGCTTCTGCAGGCTCAAATCTCTATACAAGTACAGCTACCCAAGCAAAATACACCAAATTTAATGACCTCTACAGTAAAGCTCCCCAAAATCTTTCCCATCCATCTCAGGAAAAGCATACGCAAGGTTATAAATATAGATGGAAAAAACACGTATGCTTCTTTTAACACTGTTAAAATATTACTGGCTGCATATTTTTTGAGAAGGTAGAGGAGAAAATAGCACCTAAGAGCTGCTAATAGTTCCTAGACACAGCTATTAGCAGACTCAGCAGAACAAATCAGTTTGTTTATCAATGAGGAGAAGATGAAATCTGTGGCTATTAATGGCCCAAAAGTAATCCTTGGCATAGATAGAGAAACATTAGAAGAGGTGATGACACACTGCTAGAGGACAAGTAATGAACAACAAAAGTAACAAATAACTTTTGGAGTGGAGGAGTGCTGGAAAAGTAACTTGGTCAGCACCAATTAAAAAATACACATTTTCAGCACTGATACCATATCTGTCCTTCTTCACATCGCAGAAGTCCACAAGAGCAATCAAATAGGCTCTTGACCTGGCCCTCAGGAGCAACCATGAGAGGGGCCATTAGTCCCTCAGGGTGCTTTTTCCAGCGTCCGTAACTGTAGGCACTAAAATCTCATGGTGTCACCACCATGGCTTCCACAGCAGGTGGCATCACAGGCACCACTTGGAAAACAAAGTCATGTATGACTTGGATAAGCCTTTGGTAAAATAGGGAAGGAGACCTGGTCTTCGGTCATGATGCTGGAAAGCATGGGCAGGCCACCAGAGAGCAGCAGACATAGCAGGAAGTGATGGGTGCTAAAACCAGCTGAGGCAGCAAAGTGGTAAAGAGAGAAATGCCAGAAAATGAAGGAATGGTTTTCGGTGGCTCAGACTGGATTTGTTCCCTGCTGTAAAGTGGTCTCAGGAATTGAAAATAAATGGTCATGTTGCTTCTGTGTTTTCTGCCCCTGCTCATCTCCACAGCTGTGGATGTGCTGTGGACATCTGACACAGTTTCCCAATGATAAAATTGGGATCTGGAAGTGATACTGTAACAGGACATTGTGGAATAATGTATGCGTTCTTGCACCATGCTTCATGTCTAGTTTAAACATGAGACCCTGTTTTCTGGAATAAACTTAACTTTAAAAGCCTTTGTTTTGCTATGAAGATGTATTTGGAGATTTTGGCTAACACTGCCCTGATGCCACTGTCCCCAGGTGTCACTTTTCTCCAGGACATGTAGCTTGGAGGTGTCTTTCACTCCTTCTCTTTCACAGGGTGGTCTGAGCTTCAGCACTCTGGATGCCTCCAGCTGGGTTGGGACCTGAGACAGGAGTTGTAATTTCTTCCTCCTTCCCCCTCAGTCCCACAGCATCACCCACATGGGAACTGGTGTTTGCTGATCAGCACAGCTCTGTGCCAAAGGGCCTTTCTGAACATAGCATCCAGCAACAAATAAACCCAACCCACCGCTGCTCATGTGAGCAGTGGCTGCACTCAGGTATCCATCTTCCTGGTGTTATCACTAGCTACACTGGTGATTCCTCACTCCTAGGATGCTCCTCCAGGGCTGGGAGGTGCTGAGGACTTGCAGAAGGGTTGACACCCTCCCTGCTCATGGTTGGCTGGACCCCACAGTAGAGTGCTGTGATCTCCCCTGCCAAAGCATGGGGACTCCCAAGTCCGATATCATTAATTATCACCGGGTAAGTGGATTGTTTTGAGCACTTAGAGCTACTTTAAGGATTTGGATGCACACCCCTAACTGGTCTGTAAGGCTTGCCTATGGGTTCCTAGACAAGGAGGTGTAAATCCTACTGATAAGGCTTGTTAGTATTAGGGGGCTTTGGAGGGGAAGGCTGGGGGTGTTTGGAGCCAGGCACAGGGATCTCCAGGGGCTGGGAGGGGTGAGCCCACCACTGCAGCCTCCTTCTCCTGCTGGGGAGCCCCTGGCTGGGGGTAGGCACTGGGGTGCTGCGGGCAGTCGGGGTCAGGCTGATTTACAGCAGTGGAAGAGCCGGGGCTGTTAATTCAAAGTTGCCGCTTATCGGTGTTTAGAATGTGAACTCCAATCTGTTGGTTAGCGATTTGGCCTTTGCTGTAAATAGAGGGGCCCCGTGCTTTGCTCTGACATTTTTGTCTTTATTATCTTGTCTCAGACTCCAGGGGAGGTGGGAGAGTTATTTAAGGCTGACCTTAGTGGAAGGAAAATGAACAACTCCCTTACCCCACCCTGTTTTTCTCTCCATAATAACTGTTGCATTGAGTTATCTGTGTGAGAGACTTAATCCTCCACCATCCCTGCAAATATTTTGTAGATCAATTTACCCTGCTGTGCCTAGAGAAAATAATGGCAAAGAGACCAAGTAGAACTATTAGGAGTGAAAAAACAGATGCTTGCATCATTGGCTCTCCAGGAAAATCAGTGAGGATGGGCCTTGACGCTATCAAATGCTGGAGCTCACCACTGAGCCTGTCTTGCATCACTGTGGTTCAGGTCTAATTCAAACCTACGTTTCACATGAGCTTCAAAACCAGTTGCTCCATCCCAAGCAAAACCTCTGAACATCGCGTACAGAAACACATGATAGTGGCTGTTTTGTGCTGGAGGGAGTATTTTGGGTTTGGGGAAATTTAGATCAGGACCAAACCCTTTACAGTTCTGGAGGAGAGGATACAGAATATGAGCAAAGAGTCTGGGTGGGCCCCACCACTTTGGGACATACAGGGTTCAGGGAGGCTTGCAGTATAGAGATCAGCATGTGCATGTGCTCAAGCTGCTCCAGGGTGATATACACCATGTACAAGATGGTTTAAGTGAATTAATTAACAGAGACATCAAGAAACCCTCATTCATTTGAAAGACACACTTGGAACTCTGAAAAATGTCTGATCTCCAAACACTCATTTTACTGACCTGCCACCACCAACCAACAATGAGAGTGCTGCAAGGATAAGGTAGCTCCTCTGGGGTGCAGCCACATAGGGTTTTAAATCCCTTACCTAATTTCTGCAAATGTCTCTATTCAGTTAAAAAAAAAAAAAAAAAAAAAAAAAAAGGCAACACCTCCCCTCCTCCTGATCAGTTTTCAAGGCATTTCAGATATTTTCTGCTTTCAGCCATGCCAGAAAAAATGTCAGAGGTCCTCTTTTCCCTAGAAAACCTGTATTTTCCAAAAACACCTTAATGAAAAAGTGTAGGAGAACTGAAAACAAATTTTTTGCAGTGGAAAGAGCAGTACCTTGTCTGGTCCCTGGGGGAAAAAAACAAGTCTGATTCGAGCTGGATTAGAAGTACAAATGACAGCTCAGGTCAGCCACAGCCTTATCCAAATCAGTTCCTGTTTCCGGGGGGAAGTGCGTGTGTGTGCGCATACCTGGGGCTACAGGATTTGTAAATAATTGAGTTCTTCTGATCCTTACCATCACACACAAGAAGAAAGATTTGGTCCTGAGGGGGCTGACAGAGGTTCAAGCCCCAGATCTGCCACTTAGACGCTTCTTCCCAAAGCTGTTTAGGCATGTAATTACTCTTCAGGCTCTGTGCCTGGTCTGAGTCTCTCTGATTCTCTGCCTTCTTTTATCTGTCAGCCTTTTACAGGGACAAGAGTACTCCTCTACTTCCCAAGTATGTAATGAAGATGAATTCATTACAGCTGTAACACTTTAACAACACTGTGAAGATACAGGGTATCGGTACAAGCCCTAAATTAGGAAACTCCCTCTCAGAGGGTGTTGGGGTGCCTGCATGCCTGGTCCAGACCTGTGCAGACGATGCATTAACCTACTTCTGTCCATGATTTTGGAAGGGATTTAACCAGAGAAAGAGCACGGCTTTCATGTCAAAGCCAAGTTAGCAGCAGTGACTGGAATTAGTTTCCTGAAACATAATGATAACTCTGGAGTAGCAAATACTTATGTGGCCTTGGGCATCTCTTCTGGTCTCCGGGGGTGCATTCCACTTCCTGGGCATCCAGTATGCCATCCACCACTCCCACATGGATGTAGCAGATGCCTTGGGTCATCTAAAACAGCCCGTATGATTAAGCAAGCAGGGTTACTCCAAGAAGGGTGTTCGACACATTTAGGATTGGGGTTGCATAGCCTGGTTACATGCAAACCAGACCATGTTACCAGGCACAGTGCACACACCGGTGTTCCTACATGGCCAGCATTACTGGAACTGGACAGAAATAGTGAGAAATGCTGGGAGACGAAGCACGTAGCAAAGGCAAACCCCCTGGTGTGTTACTATTTAAAAGAGACCTCCCAACTACTGTTCCAAGCATAATTGTGCAATTGGTAATATCTTGGCAAAGAAAGGCTTAGATCAGCTCATCTGCAAACAAGGGACCATTTTCCACATCCAAAAGTTAACATTTTGCATGAGTGCAAGTTGGGGCTCTCCTGCTGTAACAGGCCGCAGGTTGGATTTTTGTGTACTGCCTGCAGGCAAGACGGCCAACTTGATTCTGGACAGCAGAAAGATGCAACAAGCCAAACTCGGGATGCTAGACCAGAAATATATCTTTTTTATTCTTAATATCATGTCAGCAGCAGCACAATTCCAAACTGAAAAATAATTCTGTTTCGTATTTCTTTACACAGAGAGACAGACAGACAGATCCACCCACAGCAGCAGCAGCGACAACAGCAAGAGACTGCTCAGCGAGGCACTGGGACATGCAGATACCAGAGGGTACAGTGGGGACTGGCTCAAAGGAAGGCTTTTCTCCTTTCTTCCTCCCTCATCGGCCCATGTTCCATCTATGAGAGGGTTTAACCTGGGCTGACCCATCACCTTAGCTTTCTCCAGGTCATTTTTTATAGAGCTTGCAGCCACATTTGGTGAAGTCTAGGGAAATGGCATAAAGGCTCCCATGACCCACCCAAAGGACGTGAACTCGTGCTTAGCTCTAAGCAGGCACATAATCCTACAAATCTGCTCCACTGTCAGGTAAAGGGAATTTATAGCATCTTTTGGTGGAGGGTGTGACTGGATAGATCCTCAGTCTTTTCCTCTGAGCAATCTCATTCAGGGCAACTCTACGAATCTGACCAGCTTTGTGCACAATACTTAGGGGATACCTTAAGATGAAATGGAAAGCATGGGAAAAATCTAAGACGACTGAGGAAAAAACCTAAAAACAGGAATACTGGAGGGCTACAGGAAATCCCAACAATATCAGAGATTACAGCAGGGGCTGTGGGCGCCTCTCCAGCCCACAGGAAGCTGATGGGTGATAGAGACCAAATGTTCCCTGATACGGGAGAGTGAATGAAGGGAAACTTGAGGATATGGTGCCTCTAGTAGTGAGACTGGTATGGGAAGCAGCAATAATCTGTGTCGACTGAGCCAGGGCAACACCAGAATATCAGCTGTTTCAAGGGAAAATTGTGTTTTAAAAGAGTCTATCAAGTGACTTGAAATAAGTTTGTCTTTAGAAAAGGAATACCATCTAGTGGCCCAAAAAGGCAATAAGGAAGTGCAATGGCAATTAAAGAATCGGATTAATTTAGAAAATGAGAAGGAAAAAACAGATGAAGTAAGGAGAGGGATTAACATATATAGTGCAGTGATTCACCCTGGAGCAAGGGAGAGCTCAAAAGGGACCTGATCGTAGTAAAAGCAAAACTAAAATTAGACACTTGCAAAAGCAGATTGGGATGCAAAAATTAAAAATAACTGCTGTAGCTGAAGGAAGTGGTGAAGATAACTGGATCGGGAGCCATCAGAGGAAGATTATTTCAAGGATGATATGGAAAAATGGGAGAAGAAAGAGAAGTTGAGAATAGCAGCATATCCCACCAAGACTACAAGTGCTGCCCCAGGGCAGACAGGTATGGCAGATCCAACTGCTGTAGCTTCCAAAATGAAAAAAAGATGTTGGCCAGGTAGGTGCAAATATAAAGCCACTGACAGAAAGTACAACAGTAGAGTGTAGGACTTAAGAGAAACTGCTACAGATTTTGGATTAAATGAAGATTCAGTTGTAAATTGTTTAAAGCATGTGCTCCACCAGCTTCATTGCACATTGGGCACTTCCTTGATGAATATTTAATTATGCCATCATGGGCATTTAATCAAATTGCCCCGCAGAGTAGTAAGACAAGGATGCATCTGGCAGCATTAGCATCACTCTATAAGCTCAAGGAAGAAGGACTGTCTTTAATGAACTGATGGGGAGCTGCTCACATGTCAGCAGGACATTATACCATTTACCAGCCACCCACTCCAATTGAGCACAGGTATCTCCATTGTCCCTTGGCAACCCCAGGGCTGAGTAAGACTCCTTGGACACCAGATGAATTAGGAGAGCTAGTGGCACAAAAGCACACCCACAATTCACAGCAAATGCCCATATGGCAAAATGCAGGGGAAGAAGCAGTTTACAGAGTTGCTTTCACATTCAGAGACAAACAAAATACTTTTACACATATCCCACAGGGCCAAGCACCTGCCCTGCTGCACATGCTTGTGTTAGGAAAGTGTTGGAATGATGATATCCTGAGGACAAAGAAAAGAAATTGTCTTATGTAGGTGATATTTGGGGGACTACAGCTACAGAATAAAGAGGTGCAAGAAGGAAGTAGCTGAGTTTTAAAATTAATAGACCAAATGGGATTTAAAATCAATTTGAACACCGCACAATTAATGCAACCCCAGGTTAACTGTTTGGGAATTGGAACTGGTGAAACAAGAGGATGGATAGACGCTACAAAGGTTAAACCCTCTGTGAAACAGACACATTAATCAGCCCCAACACTGAAGAGTGTTGGGAAGATTCAATTTCTTGTGGCAACATATCTATAACTGTGTTAGTATCTTGTGGTAGTATATTCATCTTTGCTAGCACTAGCAGAGCATTATGGAAATGACAGAAAAAAATCAGGAAGGGAGCTGGAGCAAAGAGCAAGACAAAGTTTTATCTAACATGAAAGAAGCTGCTTGAAAAGGTCCTGCATTAAAATTCCCAGTCAAAGGAAAGTTATTTGTAGTAAGAATTTCAACGTAAGCTGATTCTGTGGGAGCAGTACTGTTACAAAAAATAGTGAAGGAAAATGGATACCCGTAGTATATGAGTCCTCCCCTCTCCCAGGGCCGGACCAAAATTTCTCTGGTTATGAGAAAACCTGCTTAGAGACAGTCTGCGCTGTGATGGTCTTTGAGGCTTTCCCTTCAATAGTCCAGTTGTACCCTAGTCTGCTCATACTCTGTTCTTAAGCACAAAGAAAAGAAATGGGTCTTAATGGGGATATCCTTTTAAAGGAAGCCAGTAATAAACCATGTGCACTCATGGGAGTGCTAAATTTGAACAAGGAGGAAAATAATCCAAGATACTGCTATTAGTGGAATGAGGAAACAAATAGTGGGGAAACTAGAGAAAGGATCATGCCAAGGAGCTTGAAGACTGTCAATAACAGACAAACCCCTCTACACAATATCTCTACAGAAAGCTACTATGCTGATAATAGAATAAAATACTGGGTGACTGATAAGGAGAAAGGCAACGGCAAGCACTTAATGGGACATCCATGAATAAAACAGGAGGTTTATTTTACAAGCTTAGAGGGACAGTGGTAATAAAATATAGGTAAAGGAAGTTAAAGTACATGGAAAGACTGAACACAATACTGAGAAACAATTTTGTGAACAAACAGATAAATTGATTCAGAGTTTGTTTACTGCAGCCCCAACCAGGAATCAGCTAAAAGAGAAGATGGGATGGATAACGTGGCTGGCTCAACAAGAGCAAGTTCCCTTAGACTGTTGTAATAAGTTACATAAAGAAGTACAGGGTACTCTGGAAAGACTGGAAAAAAATTGTATTTGGTTCCAAATGCAGCAAGAAAGAAGACAGAAAAACCCCTGCATGAGCTGTGCAATGATGCAAAAGTGGACTAACAAAAGAAAGGTGCCAACTGCATTTGCTGAACCAAGGACCTTGGCAAATACTGCAAAGGGATCATCCAGATAAATTGTCAAAAACTAAAGAAGGGTATCAGTATCTGTTCCTATGAATATCTTTTCAGGATGGGTTGATGCATTCTTCTTGAAAGGAGTACAGTGGCTGGAACTG
This sequence comes from Neopsephotus bourkii, assembly GCF_033783945.1. Classification (NCBI taxonomy): domain Eukaryota; kingdom Metazoa; phylum Chordata; class Aves; order Psittaciformes; family Psittacidae; genus Neopsephotus; species Neopsephotus bourkii. The sequence continues at coordinate 6,487,255 of NW_026902266.1, forward strand.
TTAAAGCTGTTAAAGAAAATTGCCCATAGGTATGGAACAACAGCTGAGATAGGATGACAAGAAGAGCTGTAAGTGAAGTAACTCAAGCCTTAATGAGTAACATGGGAATTAAGCGAGGACTGCATATATCCTACCACTTGCAATCCTCCCAACTGGTAGAAAGAAATGAGTCAGACTATTAAAAATAGACTAAAGAAAATTGTATGACAATATGAAAGAATTATAGGGTGAAAAGTCAAGCTCAATATTAGCAGCTTTAAGAAGCAGTGACAGATTATGGACTGGCGTATGATCCTACCATATTTTGTTTGTCCCAGACCCCAGAATACTATGGTAGGATAAAGAAAAAAACAAGGCTCAAGTAGAAGAAGTAATATGAGAAAAATAGGTAAAATGAGACAGGACAAATTCAATTTATATATGGCTTATGAAATAAGGGGCCAAGAAATGTATTTGAAATCAGATAAAAAGAAACAAGCCTTAGAGACAAAATGGAAAGGGACCTATTATGTTACTAATAGGATAAGTCCTCTAAGATATTAAATAGATGAGGGCAACAGTAAAGACAAATGGGTTCATGTTTCTCAGATGTCCCCCTAAGGGGCCAAAAAATTCTGGAATCTGTCATTAATTTGTCAAGAACACAGACACAGAAAATGCCCCAAATAGGAACCTCCGGCGCCTGTTCAGCCTAAGCCCCCGCACTTACAGCATGCCCCAGCGCAACCTCATCTCTCGGAAGCAAGGGAGCGCAGCCTGTGTGGTGTTTACCTCCTGTGTGGTGACAGCAGATCTGTTTATGTGCTTGCATACTAACGGGGCTGGCTTATGCTTTGAGTTTTGCTTATTTTCTATTTTCGTAGGGCAACAGATTTTACTACAGCTCCTTGAACAAGCAACAGCTGACAGAGTGATGGAGCAGCTATGCAAACTCTGAGGCAAAGCGGAGGAGCTGAGGGCTCCTGCAGTTGCAAGGATTTTTAACTGGGTTTTTCATTCCATATTAATAGCTTTGGTCTTTTTATAAATTGCATTAATTTTAGACATTTAACAAGGCAGATAATGACTGTGAAGTGCTTTGGAGAACTAGAGGCAACTACCATCAGACCTTTATGGCCAGATCAGAAAGCAAAAACCTCCATGGAGGCTCCCTACTCAGTCCTGTCCAGGGGTCTGGTATCACTGCAGGGTTTGCAGCGTTCTTGCTGCACTCATGGGTAGTAATCCAGGAGCTGGAGAGAAGAAACAGCGACCTGCAGGCCAGTAACATGGTATTGCTATTGTTAACAAAATCATAAGCTGTACATTATCTAGACAGGCTTCATTGTTACATCTTGCCTATTTGAAGGTTTGTTTTCTTTATTTTAGTCTGTTTTACTGGAGTCACCTATAAGATTTTCATGCCTAGATAGGTAACCTATGACCTAACTGCCTTAGTCTTGCATAGCTTTTTCCAGCTACTTAATCTAATAGTAATAACTTAAGACCCCAAATTAAAAATTGTTACAGCTCTTAAGGGAGCATTGAGAGTTACAGCTCAAGATCTGGATCCACCCAGATTGAGAAATCATAGCTGAAGCTTTGGAAAAAAGTGCTCTAAAATTTCAATAACTGAATGAACTCTGTAGTTTTATTCATTTACAGGACAATCCTCTGAGGAGGAGCAACTTGAGGAGAGCAGCTAGCCCTAGTGTTGAACTGCTGATTTCAGTAATGGCCTTTTAAGCAATTTAGGAGGAATTTAGGTGGGGGTTCAAATAAGAAAGGAAACAGAAAGGAGGTATTGAAGCAGATGGGAGACTAAGTGCTGTCAGTAGCTAAGTAGTTAAAATTTGAGAGAACTGGGGGTTAAGCATGTGTATGTGAAGGTCTGAAAGAGGATAAAATGTAATGGATTGTAAACTATTATGACTGAATCACAGTAGAAATAACACTGGAAAGAAACAGTATATTTAAGTATTGGAGGATACTTCATAGTCAAAACTTAACTGTTAAACCTTGCATTTTCTTAAAGAGGAAACTATAAAAATCATATATAGTGGATAAGGATGGTAAAAGTCTCTATAGAAATGTTATAACTGATCATGAAAACAACTAAGTGTAATTCTCCCCTTCACTGTCCCCCACAGCTGTTCAGCTGCCTCTATGCATCCCAAGCCCAGCTCTGATACTGCACAGCTGCATAACCTTGGGCCAAACTTCTGAGCAAACTGCTAAGTTATGAGACAGCCTGAAAGAAGATAAGAAAGGGAAAAGCAGGGGGAGGAAAACTGAGAGCTTTGGGGCAGATCAAGCCATTAATATCTACAGTGAAAGCTGAATGAAACTGGGTTTGAGCATCCTAACCACGTTACCTTCCTCAGAAATGGCTAGCAATAGCATTAGTCATACACCTGAGCTACAACAGGTGACAGTGATACTGGAATAGCTAAGAACAAGGTAATGCTGTACCTGTTTGTGTAATAGACTTGAAAAGTTAAAGCATGTGAAATCCTCCCAAGGACTGGAAAACTTGGGACACCAATGGCCTCACTCAGTCTGCAATAACCAATAAACTCAGGGCCACCAAAAGGCTGATGAGGCTACTCAGGGCCACCAGCATACCACTACACCAATAGCTGTGACTGCTATCTGCTATGGATTGCAGCTGGGTTCTTGAATACTCTCTGTAGTAGCGGTGCCCATGCTCTGGTCTGGCCAGGACTTGCCCTGTGGTGTTTGTGCTGGGGAGGATGCAGGTAGATAAGGACTGCTTTATGCCAGACAGGCAACTCTTAGCTTAGGTCAGTTTAGAGGTACGGAGCAGCTTATCGCAGCCTGGAGGGGTGGTACAGCTCAGGGTTTCTTCCCTAAGCATTCCCCTGTGTGAGAAGCCGACAGGCTGGGAGCTGGAATTTTAAACATCGGGTTGGTTCAGGCAGTAAAGCTTCTCAAGCAGCTCTGCATTTCCTGACTGTGCGAGGCTGTAAGAGGCAGGACACGGTGGGGACTGAAGGTCCCTCCTGAAGTTGCTATAGGATTTGCTTTGGGGCTAAAAAAGTGGAAAAGCAGATTAATTTATTCCCTCAAACTGCAAAAAAAAAAATAAAAAATAGATTCTCTCTCTCTCTCTCTCTCTCTGATAAAGAAGCTTTTCTCCTCTTCCTTGCACCCAGGAGCCTAGCACACAGTTCTTGACCTCAGCTTTGTAGCTTGGCCATGCCTTTGGTCTGTGCTAAGCCTCTTTCAGCAGTCAATAGAACGGCTACACCAAAAAGCCAGCAGCCCTTGGGTCTGTCTGCCTACACTCCTCTGAGCTGGCCCTACATACAAAAGTGGAAAGCTCTTGGGGTTGCGTGGTGACAGGCAGCGGTGCAAATGCTTGGAGAAGACAGGTAAGAGTTGTCAGTTGGGAACTAGGCAAGGGCAGAGCAGGAGGTTTTGGGGTTGCAAGGGAAGAAGAGAAGGAAAGAGCCCAGTTCTCATATTAACTGATAACATTGAGCGCATTAATCAGCGAGTGGAGTTCATCCCTTACGCTCTCCAGGGAGTGACAGATCGTCTGAGGGCTATCCAGGAGCTCAATGCTGTGGGTGTAGGGCTCATATTTCACTGAGAAGGGCCGCTTGATGTGTGCTGCGTAGCTCCTGTAAAGAAAGGGTGCAGATGGTTGGTACAAGAGATGGGTCCCGAGTCTCCCCCTAGCCATTAACATTCACTCGGATTGAAACAGGTTAGTGCCTCCTTTAGACAGTCTCTAGACAAAAGCTCTGGTTTCCTACCTCTCCAGCTCCACAGGGCTACTGCAGTAGTTGAGATCCCTCCTGTTAAGCAAGGAAGACCATAAGTTTGACTGCAGGTTTCAGTGGGCTGAACACAAGGGCTTGCATCAAACTGGAGAGTACACTGCACTGGTGAACTCTGTGGCCATTGCCAGGCATCCTCTAATGCAATTTATTTTATTTCTGTTTCAAAAATGCCAAGGAGATTTAGAAGCTAAATGCAAGAAAAGACCATAGCATTATAGTATTATATTCCTAAATCCTTTCTGACATTCATTTATTGACTAATCTCTGCTAGCGGAGGGAGGAACTAGCTGCAAGCTGTGTTAAGAATGGATCTGACAGGCAGTGGCTCAGGCCTGGGTGAGAGTATGGGCATAGCATCACCAGAGCCATACACTTGAGCAAAGTGGTACTACTGTACCCAAAGCCAACTGGAGTTTAGATCTCAGTGATGAGCATGACTTTACTTGATACCTCTCAAGAACAAGACCTTGCTGCTGCCTTTCTAATGAAGAAGTACATGCCCAGGTGAAAACAAATCAAGGGTAAGTTATCTCCAAAATTGCTCATGTTCACCTCAGATTTGTACACTTGACAAGGTAGGGTGTTTTTTTTTTCTTTCGTGGATGTGTAAATATGGAGCTGGGGATCTATATTTAGGCTACAGTATCACGCTGGGAAGGCCTGGGAAGATGAGGGGACGAACACGAGCAACAGGCATGCTCCTCGCCTCTACTGAGGCTTCACCCTTTCGCTTCTGAATTGCTTAGCTTAGGGTACCCTCTTGTGGCTACCGTGGGTGTGCTACTGGCGGTGGACTCTGGGAAGCGTATCCGTTTCTTGGGTGCTCTGGCTGGTACTGCGGGGAAGCCTGCTCCTGAATTGTCGGGGTTTGGGGGAAAACGCCAGACAAGGCCAAAGGGCAACATGGTCAAAGCGGCAGGCTGGTGCTTGCAGGGAAACCAAAACAAGTGTAAATGAAGGGAATTTCTGCATGCTCACATTGACCACCTCCTAAAGGTGTGGGTTATCTCAGTTCTACCAGGTGAGATCTGGTTCACCTCCCTTACTAATGCTATCAGCTGCAACGATGACTGTAGCACAGCTGCTAATGGTTACAAGCTTGCCCTCCAACACGGGTGTGTTCACTTAATGCCTTTTTCAAACATGCAAGTATGACATGGGTGTTTGGAAGGATACTGAGGATGTGTGTCTATAGTAGAAAACTGCTGGGAAGTTTTCTTTTGGGGAAAAGAGGCTTTTCTTGAGGAATAACACTGAAAATCAGGTCTACGGTGGCAGTGGTCAGTAATACAAAAAATATAGATTTTTTTTTTTTTTTTTTTTGCCCCAGAGCAACATCTGTGTGGTCTCCGAGCTCTTTCAAGAGGATTATTTACAGTGCTTGTCACTATCAAACCCCTCTAGTCTAATCTTGGCTGTGTATGGGTTCCATTTTTCCTTTTCAGATGCAAGAAAATGACTCATAAGGCAACAGTTGAGGATTTTTTTGTTGTTTTAAAGCAGCCTCGCATGTGCGAGAGGACAGGCTTCCCCAGGTGCTTGCTTTTGAGCAGCTGGACTCCACACTGTATGAACAGTACAAGTCAGGGTAATAAAAGCAGAAGCTGAAAAACAGCAGTCCTCACCACATCATTTATGTGATACACCCCACTTGCAAGAACTGCAAAGTCATGTATATTGTGCAATACTTTGTCTCATCCTTTCCTAAGCTAAGACAAAATGGTATAGGCAAAGTTTTCCTCTGTCAGTCAAATTTTAAGGGATTGAGCTTTCCTCCTTGGGCGATTCAGGATATAACCAAGAAAATGCTTTTCTGAACAAATAACCATGTGTAGAGCTGCCACTCTCCATCCTGTTTGCAGCCCCAGGGAACAGGGAAACCCAGTTATGCTGCTGGGATGCTGTCTGGGATCTGCTAACCCATGCTAATCAGCCTAGGAGACAAAAGTTCCTTTTTATCCATGCATAAATCTATCTGCATAAAGCAAATCTTTCTTGTTTGTATATGAACTACTAATTATGCCTGGAGGTTTTTTGCTGGTCGACAGATAAATGAGCAAGTTGCCCAGCAGCTGCTCAGAAAGACATTTTCCTGCATCCTTAATTCAGAGAATGACACAATTTTGAGCAGTTCTTCACCCCTCTCCTGAAACTTGTACCCACGGAGCAAATTTTAACATGATGCAGAAGTCTGTTTTCAGAAGGACACATACTGGCAAGATGCTTGCAGACAGTACCTGACCTCTATCACTTGGCCCTTCTACAGCAAGAAAGCAGAGGGGATCTTGGTGTGTGGTTTGGGTCTCCAATTTCTGGACCACCTTTTATGTTGCTTGGACTCCCTTAGGAACTGGAGATAGTCTGTAACTTCTTCCTATGGGAACTAAGCATAAAAGCTAGATTTTTTTCCCTTCTCTTGCACTCTCTGTTCTGCTTCCAAGAATTCCTCCCACTCCATCACACTCCTTCACACCCATGCTGTTGAGTCCAGCATATTTTTGGGGGGCTCTTGGGCAAATCTAAGGGACTGAAGTTAGAGTCTGTGCAAACTGGAAAATCACTTCACTTTAAAAGACCTGATATCAGTTTCCAGAGTACTTCTGAGACCTGGAACTGAAAGCAGACATGGTTTCAAGCCCTGTTTCAGTATTTTATAGCTTAACTGCCCTCTGTTTGGGTCTCTTTCACTGCCCAGTCCTACCTCAGTTTACTTTTGGCATCGCTGAAGCTCTCAGACACAAAATATACGGACTGGTAGTTCTGGTCCTGGTAGGGTTGAACAGCAGCAGCATCAGGGTCAAAGTCCCGCACCTCTGGCTCATCTGACAAGGAATGCTATGGACACAGCAGAAAAATGCTGTCATGAAATTAAAGGGATCTGAGAGCACACGTGATAAACAGAGATGGAGAACAGATTTGGTTTAGTCGTTTGTATTATGCAAAAGAAGGTGTTTTGCTTACAGGGTCTAGGGCAGAGAGGCAAGTTATGCTAGGACTTACTATGAGCTCCCCATAGGAAGACAGGAGCCCAGCTCCGTAAGCTTTGACTATCCCATTCTGTCTGCAGAGCCCAAACTCCACCGTAAACCAGTAAAGCTGTGAAAGGAGAAAGAAGAATGCATAGGGGACGCAGCTCATGTACTTCATCTCCCTGCCACTTCAGAGCCCTTGCATCATGGCCAGGATCTGGGGTTGTTTAAAATGAAAAGGAGCCTGTCACTTTGTCCTCTCTCCTTACCTTGCACCCATCACTGCCAGAGCAAAGTGCTAAACTGAGCTGCTGCCACACTGAGACAGGTGGAAAATGTGTCCCTGGGCTGGTCCCCCGAGTACCCAGCTGCTGTTTAGTGCCCTTAGAGCAAGACAGGTCACCTTGCTGAGGGAGAGGCAAAGGAAGTGGATGTCATTTAATCCCATCCCAAAGAGTCCCAGCAGTGCTGTCATTAGAAATATGATGCTTGGTGATACTTTGCTGCCCAAGAAAATTGGGTTAATGTGGAGGCTAGCTCTGGTGTTTAACTTATCTCCACTCATTGTCATTGTGAAAGAGCAGCTCTGGGGCAGCTCAGGTATAGGCTCTGAGCCTGCAAATCTGGGAAGGCCAGGCTGGACCACCCCCCTGATACCACAGAAGTACTGCTGAAGGGGTTGGGGGCCCCATCCAGCAAAGAAGAAAGCTTACTGTTGAAAGTTTCTCAATTTCTTCATCAGTTGCTCCCAGAGATGCCAGCCCAATGTCCTGGGAAGAGAAGGAAAGGGGCCAGCATCAGGACAGATTCAGTCCTACAGCCTTATGCTTGGATGCTGTTGTTACTACCTTGAGACAAAAGATATTGTTGCCCTCCACTGCCATGTATCTGCTGGGGCTTCATCATGCTCAGACTAAAAACACTTTACAGCAGAGCCTGGTATTTTCACTCTGTGTTAGGGTTCTCAGTCCTTCACTAGGGCTCCTGAATATTTTTAGTATAAATAAATCCTAGTACAAGAAGCACTTAAGTGGTGAGACTGGGTTTGGTCTGGGTTCCCACATCATGCCTTGTCCTCTCAGGGACAAGGGAACAGATGACCACCTTACCTGAGAGAACTGGGCAAACGTCTTGTCAGCCAGCATCGGGACATGCCCCAGCAGCTCATGACAGCAGTCCCTGTCAGTGCCCAGGGGGAAAGGAGGAAAACACAGTCAGCAGCAGACAGAGTTTGTCCATTAGGGGGAAAAGTTAACTGTTGGCCAGGTGGCATGTCTGGGCAGGGGAGGTCACTGGGGCTGGGCGATACTCACGGCTCAGGGGAGTGCATGGGAGAGGACGCGTGGCGGATGTACTGTGTGCACTGGAAGACACGGAAGGCCAGACTGGCGAGGAAGTCCCGCGCCGACAGCAAGCCAGCCACTGGCCGTAACTGAAAGCCGGTCCTCTCTGAAACAACACATACTGTCTCTGGGGAAGCACGTGGTCCATGTGCTGTCCTGGTGTCCCACATTCCCAGCACAGACAGCAAAAAGATCAGTGTTGGAAACTAAAGGGCTTCTGATGTGCCAAGAATAACCTTTTTGCTCCTACTAGGGAGTAACATCTGCTCTTTAGGTGCTCATTGGGACCATTTGACTACAGGCTTAACCTTCAGTTGCAGCTCACTGTGTTTGACTACAGTCCCCACTGCCTGGGATCTCCTGCTGTTCCCTGTGTGCAACATACAAGCTGTCACCATCTCTCCTCCCAAATCTTAGCTCACATGTTTCTCCTTTAAGTTTGCGTTTCCCAGCTGTAGCTGCCACCACTGTGCTGGAGCCCTGGCAGACCCTTTACCTGGGTCCCCCAGACTCATACCTACCTTTCAAGAAGCGGGAGACCTCCTCCAGCTGAGGGATGTTATTCTCATTGTAGCCACAGTATTTCTCCAGTAGGTTAAAAGCTTCGAGGTATTCCTTGCAGGCATGGGTGGGATACAAGCTCTTCAGGGTGCTGTACACCTCCTTCCTTCAGGAGGAGAGGTGGCAGACATTTAGTGGCTTGATATGTCTAGTCCCCTCCTGTCTTCTGGTTATATGCTATCAAAAACTTAAACCTCTACCTTTCTTGTCCTTACACTTTTCTCCTCCACTAAGTCTATGTTTGTGCACACTGATAGGGGTATGTAAACATACAGATGCACATTCAAATGAGCCTGAGTAATTGTATCTGCACAAACTTGTTTCTTACCTTGAAGTTCAGAAGACTGTATAAAAGACATTAACTGGAATAAAAATATTCCCTGTAGGTTAGCTACTACAGTTGCACTATGAAGACAGTCAATATAACCAGGAGATTGCCTTGTTTAGGAGCCTGTGTATGAGCTGCTGGTATGAGCTGCCCTTCTTTTCAGTGACATTCCTGGGAATAGTCATGTTCAAAGGAAGCATTTTCCTAAGTGAGGTACAATGCAGATACTCACTCCAGGACTCATACTTCTTTCTGCAGCTATGATAAGCACCCTTTGGAGTGCTGCGCTACTAAGCCAGGTCCACTTAGAGAAGTGGGACTCCAAATTATCTACCTTCCTCTCCTTTGGGACAGGCTTCTTTGGAGGAAATTCCTGGGGACTGCAACATGAAAGTGCTCTCTGTGCACCACCAAGGGAGGAAGAGACTGTTGTGGAGGTAGCTTGCTTTCCTGGATGCAGTGCCTAACATAAAATGCTGTACAATAAGTACTGAGTTTTATAACAAGCCATTAAGTAGGGTGCTTGCACTGCTGATGCATTTTTCAAGAGGTCACTCCCTAACCATTTAGGTTTTTATCCCCAGCTTCTAGTAGTGAAGCCAATAAAGGTCACAGATTAAAGCAGTGCTCACCAAGTAGCAATCTCCTCTGCCGTGTACTCCACGTGAGGGATCGGATCCCCACTGCAAAGCAAATGCACCATTACTGACAGCAGCAGAGCACAAGCCAGGCTCCTCTTCCCTTTGAGAAGGAAGCACTTCAGAGAAGCTCTGGTCTGAAATTCAACGATCTTCTTTAAACCAAACAAGAAGGCAACAGGAAAGACAAAGCCTTAGTACTGGGTCATTTGTACACATGCAACAAATACACAGGCAAAGAGAAAAGTGTTCGTCTAGCCAGAGGATGTAAATGAATGAGAGATAAGCAAAAGCGGGGGAGGGGGGGAATGGTTTTCACTAGGAAAAAAAAAAAGAGAGAAATTTTGTCTGAAAATGAATTAATTTCATGTCCCTGAACTTCATGAGGCTGATGACTCCAACAATGAATCAGTACCTGAGAAATAAAAGCAGCTAATGAGAAATACTAAACTCATTTGAACTGCAGCAAAATGTATTGTCACTAAGTTTGATTGTCAGTAACATTCATGTAAGTAGGAATTAAAGAAGACTGACACTTTTGCCTTTCCTCCATCATAATTACCAATTGCTTTTTCTAAATCCTTCTGTGTATTTGAACAAATGAGATAATCACATATTACTGTCATAAAGCATAGTTCCTTTTTCATTAACAGCCTAAAGGAACGCTACGCAGAGGCTCATAAATGCTAACATGCAGATGAGATGTGAGAGAAGACACCTGAAGTGGGTGCATCATCTTAGGACAGTATTTATTCTTGTGTCCCTCAGGACTCTCCTGCTGGCACAGTGACTTTCTGTGCATTTAGTATTAGTAAAGGATAAAAACATCAATGTCTGTATTCTGGGCTTCAAATCTGCAAAGAACACGAAACCTAACAGAGCAGAAAACAGTGCTGGGATCACACTGGTTGCAGGGGTAGCTCAAGAAGGTGACCCATACCATTTCTATAGCCTGCCTTCAGCACAGCTTGCTACAGAAATCTACATTTAAAGTCATGCTCAGAGAGGGAGATGCTACAGTGAAAGACAGTGTTACCAAATAGGACCTACGAAATATTTTACAAACCCATCTGAATATTAGAGCTGTGTTTGATGCTGTAGCGAAGATGTTGAGTGCTATCACTGCATTTATCAGAACAGAATTATGAAGTAGGAGTAGAAGAGATAGTCTTAAATCTATATATGACAATGACGAGACCATTACCGGAATCTATTTAATTTATTGCAGAGAGATAAGAGGTGAACCATTTAGTCTATAAATACCTTAATAGCAAAAAGAAAAATAAAATCTGATAGCAGAATTCAGTCTAACAGATGAAAAGCATGTATGATCCATTGGATGAAAACTAAAGCTAGTGAAGTTCAGTTTAGAAATAAACCCCACATTTTTTCACAGCCAGGATAATGAACCATCGGAACAAGTTTTCCAGGCATGTGGCAGCTTTTTAGGTACTTGAAACACTGAACTCAAAACTAGATGTCATTCTAAAAGAGACACTATATTTCAAAATGAAGTTTGAGGTCTGAAGGAATTATATATGGCTTTTGTCATGCACAAGATTCATTCTTATTAATTTAGGAATTAGTCAGTATAGACATTTTCTAATTAAGAAGAGACTGGAATACATAGAGAAAAGACAGACACAAAAAGAGCTGGTAAGGCTGAATGGGGATACAAAACATAAAAGAAAAAAAGATAGTACAATGACTTCCCAACAGGTTGCATTGACATGGTATTATACTTGTATGCATGTTAGCAAAGGGACTTACTGCTTATAATGAAAAGCAATTTCCGCTATTGATTTCCTTCTCCGGCGATATACTTGGTCAGAGTAGCCCTGTGATGATAAATAGGAACAGAGACAGGATTTTTAATTACTAAAATTTCTCACCCAAGTTCAGCACTGACTGAAGAAACTTCTCTCATGGTGGTGAACGCACTACCGCTCCCTGATCAGCTGCACTAAGCAGTGTTGTCCAGCTTGCTGCTTCTGAGGGAAGGCTCAGGACATGAGAATGTGCCCACGCAGATTAACTTACTGGGTGATCCAGATCCAAGTCAGGGTCAAACTTGGTGACCAAATGGTGGCACTTGTCCAGTTCACAGATTTTTCTGGGAAACCAGTGAACTGTGGGTAGAGAGAAAGAGAAAAACTGGTTGTGGAAGCGAAGATGGAGCATCCCCTGCTGAGAAGGGGTTGTGAGGTTCAAGAAGATACATCTGACATGATGTACCAAATGCAGACACACAACAGACACATGACAGTTGTGCCTTCTGGGCAGTAGATCCATACTCCCAATGCTCTTGTTCTACACTCAGGTCTAATGTCATGATCTGTACCTCATTACTTCCCTGCCCATCTCTCAGTGGAATATTTTATGACAAAAGTAAACAAGAAGATAAAAATTGGATTTCACTTAAAGATTCTAGACTTCACATTAAAAAACAAATCCAGAGATCCAATTGGTTGTAGGGCAATCACTGCAGATCTTTTACAATAAGTATAACCCTGTCTTCAGAACAGAATGGCAGAGGAGTGTCTTGTAATTTAGTGCTGGATCTATACACAGTTCTTGACACACAGGTAGGAAACTACTTCACATTTATAATATAAATGTTTCCTACACTGGAGTAGGAATGGAGAACTCTATAGGAGAGGTGTGAACAAAGGATGAAATTTCATCTTCTATTTCTGTTTTTCCAGTCTACACCACAAGAACGGGCTATGGACTCTGGAGTCTATTGAGAAATGGACAAGGGGGGAAAGGGCTTTCAGGATTCAGGTGTGCCAGAGGCAGTCTTTTCAGTTGTGCTCAAATTCAGGATACAATAGCCCATCATCTTTTCTGGGAACAACCCTGTTTCTACAGCCCAGGCCCTCTGCAAAAGTGAAACAGTTTGTAAGTTCCTTACATTTGTCTTCCTTAGTGGTCCTCACGTCTTCTGTTACCCTCTTGATGGAGCTAATGAAAGTATTGAGGTCAGAGCTATGGACTTCACAGCGCACAAAGTATTCCAGTTCAGCAGTCCCTTCTCGGGGCTTTCGGCTAAGCCTGGTCTCCAGGTGGTGAATTTTAGCTTCAAATGTCTTTTGGGACATGGAAAAGGAAAACAAAAACATTAAACAGCACTTGAAATACCTGCTGGTACTTCCCAAAGATGTCTATATGAATGCATCTGGGAGGGAGTCCCCTTGTCTTTTTCTTCCTTTTTTCCCCTTACTGGGATAAACATATTTATCCATCAATTCCAGTATTCCTTCTGACCAGTAGGGCTGGTCAATAACTATTGTAGAATCAGAAACATAGAATGGGTTGGGTTGGAAGGGACCTTGAAGACTATCCAGTTTCAACCCTCCTGCCGCAGGCAGGGACACCTCCCACTAGACCAGGCTGCTCAAACCCCCACCCAGCCTAGCCTAGGGATGGGTCATCCAAAGTTTCTCAGGGCAACCTACTCCAGTGCCCGTCATCACAGTAAAGAATTTCTTCCTAATGTCTAATCTAAATTTACCCCCTTTCAGTTTAAAGTCATTACCTCTTGTCCTATCACTACTCACTCTTATAAAAGTCCTTCCCTGGTTTTCCTGTAGGCCCCTATGGGTACTGGTAAAGAAGATCATATCAACAGTGGAAACTGATGCCGTGAAGTAACTTCGCCTATGGCTTCCTCTCCTTCAAACTGCTACTGAAGGCAGAGGTGCTTTTTTGCTGGTGGGGGATAAGGAAGAGGTTGGCGATTGTGTAGCAGGGGCTGGCTGCGGCAGCGCCGCGGCGTTGGCCGTGGTGCTGAAACGGCGCAGCTTAGCCGTACCCAACCCTCAGTAGAGTTAATTTGGGACTACCTAGCAGAACTGATATAATTTGGACTCATTATCACAACTGGCCTCCCCCAAAGAACAGAGGGGGAAAAAAAGGATTCTGCTCTGGTAAATTTTAAATATTTTCTTTAGTCAGTGATAGCTGGTAGTACAAACCCAAGTCCCTGGGCAATGACCCAATCTTCCCAAACTCTCTGCAAGATCTTTGGTAGAGGAAGAGACATGATTTCCTTTATTAATCAGAGGCAGAATGACGAGAAGGAACAGATGCAATACCACAGGTAAATTAAATAAGGAGCGTGTTTTTTAATGTACCTACCAAATTCACTATTACATTGTCCCCTCAACAATCAATACCTTTGCATTAATCTGACAGCTGTGATTGCATTACCTATGCTTGGCTTCATGTAACACATACAGAAGAGTGAAACCAGTTTCCCTGAAGCCTGATTCATGATGAGGCAAATGTCATTATGCCCATCTGCTTTCGTATCTTGTACCTGCATTGCCAAAGGGATCTGGGAAATGAATCTTCCTCTGTTGTGGCTTGACATGCTTGTCTTTTTATTATATTTAAAGCTTTCTCTGTGACAAGCTCAAAGAGCTTTTTACTAGGAAATCTTTTGATGCAGCAAGTAAATTGCTCCAGGAAGAAACAAATAATATTTGACCATAAGCTGCCCTAGCTTCTTGTTTGATGTTTTAAAAATTGTTTAAATTATAGACTTTAAATAAGTTGTAACATAAAACCTGCCAAGTACCAGAGGCTGCACTTCTATGTTTCATACCTTCTAAGCAGTCTGTTGCATTTGAAATGTTACACTGATGGATTTTTCATGCCTTATCTGGCAACTGTGCACTTCTAGGAAGGAGACTTCATCCATGGCAATACCAAGACTTGTCTGACAAGCTTGTCTTAAAGATTCTTTCAGTCTTGAGACAAGAAAACAAATTTTCTTGCAACAATCCTTTTAGAAGAAATGCAAGAGGTTTTATAATTGCTCAAGATCTTATCACTTTCTGTATGATTATCAGAGATAGTACTACATGGGCACTGAACAGTAAGATTGACCTACAATTTCAGGGAAATCCTTATCCCCCACATACACCTTTTGTATATTTACAGCTTTTAGGTAGTTTTTTTGCTGTTTAGTGTTGCTAGTGATCTTGTTTTACACCAGAAGAGGTTGATTTCATGCAAAAGAAGGGGCTATGTAATTATATGTATTAACACATGAGCTGGTAGCATGCCCTTGTGATAAGGCCAACCATGCTGAATTATAGAAGCAAGAGTGTAGACAACAAAATCGAAGGAAGTGATTTCTCCTCTGTTTGGGATGAGTGAGACTACATCTGGAGCACCTGGTCCCATAAGATGGAAGGCATTAATGTACTTTATGCTATGCACTGTAGCATAGTGGAGAGCTGCCAAGCAGCTCAGTGGGCTGAAGCAAAATGTTATATGAAGAAAGATCAAGAGAACTGTTTTTTTTCAGCCTTAAGAAGTGAAGGAGCAGCGGAGATTGGTTCACTGCCTAGTACCTGTAAAGCAGACAGAGTCAGGCTTATCGGAAAAGTACACAGAGGGAGGACTAGAGCTGGAAGCAAGAACATTATAAAGGAAAAGAAAAGAGAAAAACCTTTTTACCATGAAGGCACTCAAACACTGCCAAGGGGCCCAAGGAGACTGTGGCTCCTCTACCTTGGTGATATTCAAAATGCGACAAGAACAGTCCTGATCAACCTGCTGTGACTGAATCTGCTCTGAGCAGGAGGTTGGACTAGAGACCTCCAGAAGCCACTTACAACCCACGTGACCGATTAATAGGAACAAATTGTTCTTTCCTCTCACTGCTGAAGTAAATGAAATTAAACTATTGTAGGTAAAACATACCTCAGAGCCTCAGTTTGCAAAACACTTTTGAATCCTTCTGGGTGAAAACATACTGCATAATGCGAGTTGTCATGTTTTGATTACTGTTTAAATAGGCAGCACTTATCTCAGTCTTTCCATTCATGGTACTGAGATCCTAGATAATGCAACATTATATGGCTAGCTAGGGGGGGAAATCTCAATTAGTTACCATTTTCCCTTGGTATTAAAACCATCTACAGGGCACATCTCCAGGGAGCAAACAGAACCCTTAACATATGATTCAAATTCATCCCTGAAGTAGGAAGTTATTTTTGAAATCAATATGCCAGTTTTATATTCAGGGTGAAGTTTTTCCTGTAATTATTTGACCAAGGGACAATATGCCAACAGCACTCAGAGGCTGACAAATCCTTGACCCACAGGTTAGGTAGGTTTGGTCTATAGCCATGCAGGGCACAGATCTTGCTTTGAATGGGGGATCAGAGCCTTGTGCATGAAGTTGAAGTGATGAGCAGTGGAGGGGGCTGTCAGGGAATGCTACAACACACATGGGTGTGGATTGTAGGTGTGAAACTGTGTGGTTTTATCCAGAAATGGATAAAGAGCTTAGCAGCGCTACCAGATAAAGGTATGGCTCATTCTGAGTGATGAAAAATGAGGGCATGATGGGCATGAGCAAAGCATGACTGTGGGGATATCAGAAAATTAACTTATAATTTGTAGTAGGAAGGCATAGTCTGAGTCTTATTTAGTAGACTCAAATGATATGTCTCACAGAACAGCCATGAAACCTGTAGTGTGTTCCTTGAGTCCCATACAACCGGTTAGGTACTCACCTCAAATACCTTAAGTGCACGGGACAGTGGTGAAGTCTTGGCTGCCTTGAGCATGAAGAAGAGGTTCAGCATTGCTCTTCCATCCTTCTCCTCAAAGACAATGGTCTCCGTAGACTCTGCAGCATCAGTGGCTGCAGCTGCAGCCTCTCTTTCCTTCCTGGCATCTTCAATGAGACTTTGACGCCTACCAATGAACCGTGGAGACTGAAGGCAGAACAGATATAATTAACACTTCTGATAGAGCTGTATGGGAGATCAGAGGCTTCGCTGGTAGCTGGGTGAGATATGACATGTGTGTCTCAGAGAATGTAGAAGGGGAAGGTTGGACTGACTTGCCTGACTTTGTAGAGGAAAATATAGTGATAAGGACTGAGGTCTTAGAATTGAACTTTTGGAAAAGTGGAGCTTTAGGAAAAATCTGTGTAAAATACCGCTGTAGCATGACTGGACAGTGGGCTTCCCTCCTCACCTTCCCTAGCAACAATTTCCAACATCCTTCAAAAAAATAAGAATCAGAAACAATCTTATGCAGATCTCAGGTGTCTGATAAACTCAAATGGAGAGATGTTAGGTAAACTTGAAGTCATCTGAGAAAAGATAACTGTGAGAGACAGCTGTAGCCCACAGCTGTGGCATGGCCTGGCCAGGAAAAATTAACTGTTTGCAGGTGTATTGAAAGGGCAGCTTAGCTAAACTGCTCCCAAGATCCAACATAACATTTTCATTTGGCATCAAGTGGATGCTTGTGCATTGAAATGTAATTGGAACCACATCCATGTACTCTAGAAAATAAATTCCTCCCACTGATCTACAGATTTGGTTTGTCCCAACAAACTCCTGCAGATTTCTGTTACTTGGAATTGCACCTAAAATGCCGTAACTCTGTGCCTGGAGTCATGTTAGGTCACTCATTTATATTTATAGTGAGCTACAAACTATTTCAGTCACTGCTGTTTCTTTTGTTATACAAATAGCTCATATACTGACTTATTTGTTCATGGTACTTTACAACCAGTTTTTCTTTTAAAGCCAGCTCAGCTGGTTCCAATTTTCTGTGTTCAAAACCCAAGCCAGCTGACAAACCCCCAGAACTTCCTAAAAAGAAACCTGGGCAGCACTAAAAAAGGACGTAAAGACACCCAACACCTGCATATAGAGCAGGATTGGCTGCAGTTTTCCCTCTGATTACATTGAAAATAACTGGAAAAAGAGATAGATGCTAATCAAGGAGCACCTTCCCTTCCTTGTGACAAATTGGAGAATGTTTTCCTCTCAAAAAGACAGTCCACTCAACTACTAAGCCCTTTTTCTCTCTGATTTTCAAAGCCCACCACTAGCAGCTAACGCTTCCTGAGAAAATCCTCGTGGATGCTTCAGTGGTGTAACACTGACATTTAAAATTCAGCCTGAGAAATGCAGCACATCTAGATGCCAGCCTACGTACTTCTATCTGGTCCTTTCTTTAATAAAGATACCCCTCTGAAATGATATTTGTTGATCCTCAACCCTTTTATTCCTTCTGGCACAGAAAAACACCTTCTAACAAATAAGCACATACTGCTACTTGTCTAAACTGATGGTACTCATGCCCAAAGAGAGAAGATGTCTAATAAATATCCTCATCTGTAACTCTTACAGTCTCATGAAAGCATTCAGCTTTAAGCATGTGTTTTATATCACTACTGTGTTTAAAGCTAAGCTGGTGTTTACTTTAAGGTGCCTGCAATAAGCAGGGCAAACAATCTTTTGCTAACCACCGTAACGGGGCTGTGCAGCAGTCCCAAGCCAGGCAGCGCATTAGCTATGGATGTTTTATCACACTGTGCCCAGAGGAGCAGAGATGCAGCAAGATTTTACTTGTGGGGTGGAGCGGGGGAGAAAAGGGAAAACAGGCCCCCATGTTTACGCTGTAAGTTAGGTTAAAATCTGTCTCTGAAGAGTTTAAATAGCAAGAAGACTTGTTTGACTGGAAAGGCACATGGGAGAGGTAGCTTTGACTAGTCAGATCCGTGTGCTGTGACTGGGTGGCCCCTGGCAGTCAGGAATGAGGGGTCCTGGAAGCTTCTTAGCTCTATGGTGGCATATTTGGGGTGGATAAATTTTAAAATTAAGAAAAAAAAAAAAAGACATTTCTGGGGAAGAAGAGGTCTGGGAGGGTTCAGCCCTCCTGCTGCCCCCTCTGCCAGGTAGAGGCTGCCTGGCTGGATGCCTCCCATCTCATCATTCTCTTCTCTGCCCCTCACCATTTACATTCCTTTTGCTGGAAATTAGGAATTTGGCATATAAACTAACTGCTATCTCATGATAAATGCCTGCCTTTCTTCAGAAGGCACCCTTACATGGTATTTCCAAATTGCCTTGCAGACTACCTCTCTGAGTGCATATTTAGCTACAGTTTTGCAGAGCATTTATTTGCCTCACTGAGGCTGGAGTCTGATATGCTCACACACCTCTTATGAAGGGTTAGTTTGCACTTCTTCTGAAGGATTAGTTCATTTTTTCCTTCCTTGAATTTGCTGCAAATCAGAGTCCCCTACCTGAGTAGTCTCATTAAAAATACTGTGTTAGGAGTTAAAGTACTGTGGCTTTTTATTCCTGGAACATTATTTGCAGGAAGCAGGAAGGATTGCAGAGGCTATTTCCCACCCAGCAGCATGGGGACATTAATGTCATACCCTTGCTTTCCTGGGCGCTCCTTCCTGCTGGTTTGCCTCCAACTGCTGTGTTGTGTCTGGCCCCACTTGTGTGCTCTGTAACGAAATCCTGCCCCAGATACACTCCCAGGGTGTCTTGTAAAAACTACTAGCAGCAGAAAAACTAAATACATGAAAAGAGATTTTTCCATGGTGTGAGTCTGATGTTTGGCTGGCCCAGGTGACATGTAAAATACCTGCCTGTGTAAATGAGTTCTGGGATCGTAAAGGCCATTTTCCCAGCTGGCTGCTAGTCCCTGGGGTTTTATGGCAAGGAAACACCTCAGACCTGCTGGAGCTGGTGCAGTGGTGGGCAGGGGCTGGCCTGCCGATCACCCATGACCACACAGACACCACACACACACAGACACTGGGTGGCCAATCGCCACACATGGCCACACAGACGCACAAAACGTCTCTGACATACAGATGCAGTCAAACCTCTTACCTGGTAGAAGCCAGTAAAAGAAGTGACGTGGTTTTCAAGATCTGTGCTAGGTGAGAGCAAAGGGCAAAGCCTTTCATGCAGCCTGCTCTGTGATCCTTACAAGATTAAGTTGGGGTTTTTTATTTTTCTGAGAAATTCCATTCAAAGAAGGGATATAAAGATGGGCTGAGGTTCTCCCTGGAGGACAGAGGAGGAGCTACTCATCCCAAGCAGGTTGCTATACCCCAGCCAGTATACCTGGTGAACTCAAATTCCTCTGGCCCCTTTGTTCAGTGGCCTGTTTCCCATCAAACATGAAGCAGCACCCCTAGAGTGTGTAATAACATGACACTCTCCCCTTCTCCAGAGAGCAATGAGCATCTCAAATACTTATTTGATGAGCAGCCTGGAAAATACCAGGCTTTCAAGAACCACTTAAGTGTTCATTACTCTGACAGAATGAAAACAGTTGTGTGAGAGGGCAGCCTTCCCTTATTTCCATTTGTTATAGAAAGCAAGCTTACCTCCTTGTTTCCTAAATATTTCCCTTGTTTTCCAGCATGCTCCACTCTCCAAAACACCTCTTGCTGCCTATGCAATGGCTTATTTTACCAAGTCAGAGCACCATACAAGGTAAGGAGAGTGGGTGAAAAAGACAGCGGTCATAGGGGAAGGAAATGAGGAGCTCTATAACCAACCTGCTGGAGTCACCCTGAAGACTTCTGCCAAACACATCTGTTCCCTAACCTGTCTCCGTTCCTGCATTTCCTCCTGCAAAGCATCCTGAGGGGGTCCCTTCCTGGTGCACCCACTGCTACGGTCTGTTCTGTCTCCTCCAGTGTTGCCCGTAGCCTGCTCGTATCTGTGACAGAGGACTGTCCTGTGCTGGGAGCCTCAGGCTCCTCCTGCCTACCCTGACATTTGGGTTAGGAGGTGAAATGTCCCTGTCCCTATAGACAGTCCAGTGGTTTGGCCAGACTTGGTTTTCTAAAGGCACAGATCAGCAGGAGGTTTTCATCTCCTTTCCCTGACACAAACAGATCTGGTGTGTGCAGAAGCATTCCACCAGCTAAACCCAGAGCTGGGTCCCTGTCAGGGAGGGCTGGGAACAGAAACGGGGGAAGGATGTGCTGGGAGAGAGCTTAACTGTGGATGCAGCAGCAGTGAACAAACTGATTAAACTGCCTGCACCTCATATGTTGTCTGAAATAACAGCCACAGTTTTACATTATGCTAGAACAAGTGAAATCACTGCTGTTTATTGCCTTGAAACCAGGAAAACATTAAGATTTTCAAATTGCCTTTCACGCTGTGGATTCTGTGTTATTCCTGCCTTAATTCTATGGGTTATTTACCTGCTTTTGGTGGGGAGAAGGTGGAGGTTGCATTAGTTCAAGATTTCATCCCCCTAAATGTTTGCATTTCACATGTACCTGTATGTAGAGAAAACTGTTCAAGTAATTTCCCTTTGCCAGCCTGAAGCCCAGAGGTGCACATGTGGGGGAACTCCCACAAAGGCAGTGTTGGTCCATCTGTCCCTGCTTGCTTCTTCCTATAGCTACACGAGATGCTGCGGTTTTCAGAGGGGGAGGGAAAGAAGTGGGGTAGGGTTGTCTTACCATGATGGCCTCAGCTTGCTTGGAGTCCAGTTCTGACACTGCCCTGCGGAAGCCTTTGGCTGCAGAGGTGGAGATGTTCGGGGTTGGCATCTTTGCTCTTCCGTGAGCTCTGCTCTCTGCTTTCCAGCTCCTTGCCAGCTCTTTATAGGGCAGGGCTGACGTCAAAGACTCTTTCAAACCTTTTCTCCCTCCGCCACCTCCCCATCACCACCTCCCTCCTTTCTCCCCCTCAGGCTGAGAGGAGGAGGGGACATGAAGGAGAGAAACGTTTCTGTCCCATTAAATCTAATCGCTACAAAGATTGCAGACACCCTGCCTTTGGACACCAGACACTCCCCCCACCTGTTTGCCTGTGCCCAAAAGATTTCCACTCCGTTTTTTTTCCCCCTTTCTTGATGGAGTTAATTCTTGTGCTGTGTTTCAGTCCACATTTGCTTTCCCAACTTGAAAGTTGCATGAAAGGATTTTGATCTGCGAAAGGACAAAACAGAAGGCAGGAAAAGATTCAACCCTCTCTAGCCCTTTTTTTTTTTCACTTATTTGCCTTGTCACCGAGGCAGTAAAGAAATAAGAAAATAACACTGATTCCCCCAAGGCAGCTGTGGGACTGGATGCTGCTCTCATGTATGCACCTCCTGATGCCTGGCTCCTGAAAACTGTGTATTTCAGTGTTCTCCCACCACCTCATGTCTTGGTTTGGCCACATAGCACTAATAGCAGGATGGCAGAATCGGGCCCATTGAGCCTTCAGAGATGAAAAAGGCTATAGAGAAAATAACCTGGAAAAACCCTTTCAGTCCTGCCCTCCCAAGGGCTTTGCTGCTCTTGAAGAAACTCATAAGCAAAAAACGCCTGCAGACAGCTGGGGCTGTGACAGTGCATGGCAGCTCAGGACCCATGCCAGGACTCTGCTTTGCTGTGAGTAAAAGTGTCCTTTTCCTCCCTGGAGATTTGCAGCAGCTCTCCTATCCCAAACAAGTGCTGTGGGAACCCATGGTCCTGCTTTGTGTGAGCTGCTGCCACACTGGGGACAGGACACGGGCTGGCACAAACCCCTGCAAGCAGGGAAGCTGGTGGCCTTTCACCAGCTGGCTGCCAGAGAGCTCACCCACAACCTTGCTGATCATGACATTGCTTTAGAAGATCTCTGCTGAAGACACCTGGTTAGGGTGGGTGGCTCATTCTTCCTATGTGGGACAGCCGAGTTTGTGACAGCGTGCTGATGATTTTTGCAGTGACAAAACTCTTGGAAGATCCCATTGACCTCCTCAGGGCTGCAAATCTCCTGACATTTGCCATCTGCAAACACCAGGATCAGATAGTGTGATCAATACTAAGGCAGCTTGGGTTAGGGTTAGGGTGAGGGTTATCTTGGGAAGCTCCTGCTGGCTAGTGGTTGGTGGAAGCTGAGGTTGAAGTAAGCAGCAAGCAGAAGCCAAAGATTTGGTCCAGTAGTGAGCCAAAAATAACTTTAAGTGGAGCAGCTTCTCTTATTATGGGTGCTGAGGACACCCTGCTGTTTGGTGCAGTGGAAACCAGAAGGAGTTAAGCAGACATCAAGGCTCCTCTCTCCCCAGCTTCTGCATCCTCCCATGTGGTAACACCTCGCACACTAAGAAACATCCTTGCTTTTGTTTTAATTTCATCTCTAATCCCCTCCAAGTCTCCTAAACCTTCTGTTTGTCCTCTGCTAAACCCTGAATGCTCAAAACACAAGATAAAAACCCACCAAACTGATGGAGGGTAATGCTGCCTGGTGTTTCAGTATCTTCTCAGAAGATATTTTGGGGAAGGTCCTGAATCACCCAGCTCCAGACGAAGGAGAAGCATTGCAGGCCCAGTCACCTCCTAGCTGCTAGGGTGGCTTTGAGGGCCGCCTTACTGGGGGGTATGAATTAACACAATCCTATGGTTGATCTTTTTTCTGCCACTGCCTGAGGTGGACCATGGTAGCTAGACAAGCTGGGGTGCTGGCAACACCGCACTGAGATACCAGCACTCAATTCCAAGCTGCTGCTCTAGCCAGACATCCTTGTCCTGTCTGTGCTCAGTGTAGGCTGCACTTTTTCACAACCTTTTTTGAGCCTGATATTTCTAACAGGTGCACAGAACAGATCTTCAGCATTAGGGTGACCATTGTCACCTAAGGAGTGATGGCTGTCATTGACAGCCTGGTTCAATGCCCTGCTCAGGAATTCATTGCCTCCTGGCTAAGGGAACGAAGGCTTTTGGGGATGACTGTGGGACAGCATTAACATGAAACACTGCTCAGCTCCTGCCAGAGTTAATCTTTCCAGGACACTTAAAAAGATTAGGATCTCACACAGATTGCCACCCATGCTCTCTTAGGTTTCCATGTTATGTCCTGACTTTTTAGAAGAAGGCTTTTCTCAGGGACCTCACAGACAGGATTTTCAAGCGGCATGATGCTCATTTTCATGCTATTTTACCCCAATCACATCCAGAGTGTGAAGAAGGATGCCACCCCAGGCAATCCTGCAGAAGTCAATCATAGCAATTTACCCTGGTTTTTACCCCACAAGAGATCTTGTCCTATCCAGATACCAATTTTTTTTTCTTTTGTGTGGTTTTAAGTTCATCTTCAGTACCTTTTCTGGTATAGAGGAACTAAAGTCAAGCAGACCGCCAGAAACAGCTGCCTCAAACAACAGGTATCTATCGTAGGTTGCACCAGTGTCTTGCCTTAGATAGACTGAATACACTCTGCTGTCAGGGCTTCTTAGTAAGCAGGAAGTAGATCTCATATGGAAACTCATACGAAACTCTCATATGAGTTAAAAGCAAACTAAGACCATGTTGGTCATCTGAAGATAATCTATGAAGAGTGGCAGGAAGAAGAACCAACTCCAAAAGAGGCCACAAAACTAAGCTTGTGTATCAAGCTTAATAGATCAACAAAGCCCTCACTGGGCGTTCTGTAAGTCCATTAATGCCAATAAGGTAATCATATAAAGAAAGTAAAGAAGATGTCTCTTGCAGCCATCTCCTGTTTGCTTTGCCTAAGAAGTTGTCCTTGAACATTGTCAATGAGAAACAAAGAAACTTGTAATTCTGGATGAACCCTTCTGGATTGAAGTGCCTTTAAAGCACCGTATGAATCAATATGAATATGAGATTTTGGCATTTTTTGTTTGAGCTTTTCAGTTTGATTTTAGGACAAAGAAACATTTCAAATTACTTAATGAATCTGATCTCTTTTTCTGCATACTGCTTTCTTACCTTAAAATCAAAAAGATAAAACTTTTTGCTAGCTCTTTTTGTCTCGATAACTGACTTATTTTAAAGGTCTCTTTAGAACAGCATGTGCAAAGGATTATAAACCTAAAATCAGCCATCAAAGCAAGTTCTAGTTATCCAAATTTGTAATCAGTTTGCTGAAAAGATAGCCTTAAAATGTCAGTTCATGTAAAGAATTGAGAAATTGGTAAAGTACTTTAATAAATATGGGAACACAGAGTCACTCAGCCCCCCTGGAGGGTGTAACATATTCAGAGATCACATATGAAGGCTCTTCGACAAACAGTATCTTTAAAAAGTGCTGATAACATCAGAAAAGTTTTCAAGATTATTGTATGAGTAGATGGAATTTCTTTGAATATATTTTCTCTTTTCCCTTCATCTCATTACATATTGTCTCTCTCCTTGTGAAATCCAGCACTTTAAGATTATCAGTTCTTCTACTTAGTTATCTTATCCCGAAGTCCCTGATTTTTAATCCCTCTTCTTTATGTATAAGATGAATTAGGCATACAACTCTTTTATTCTTTAAACCCTGCTAATCTGTCCCCTGCCATCCTTGTGTGGTGATGAGAGTCCCGCATTGTACAGGAACACTTCCCAGCATGGAGGCTCTATGTAGCCAGTGAAGTCCTGCTTTCCATGCAATCAAGGACATAACTTACAGGTTGCTGTGAGTGACAGTAAGACTTTATCCCTCTGATAAGAGTGGAAAAATCAGATTGGTTCTCCTGTCCTAGAGGAGCTGACAGAGGAGGTGAGCTGGGAGAACCATGTGGCAGCAAGTTCTGCTTTGAGCAGAAAGGTGTGCAGCGAGTGGACATCATTCACTGCAGTGTTATCAGCAAAGCTCCAAAAGGATAAGCATTGCTTTTTACCAGCTAGTCCAGTGCGAAGCTCCTTAACACATTTTCCACCTGTGTCCTTCCCAGGCAAAGTCCCAACTTTTGGAGAGCATCCACAGCTTGGACATTTCCAGATCTTTGTGTGCCTGCTTCTTTATAAATCACCTGTTTTGGTCGGTGTTTAAGTTCTGCTGCTATCAGGCAGGACTTCCGCAAGGGGCTGGGGAGGAGGTGTGAGCCTGTTTGGTTAAATGAAGCCACTCTTGTCTCAGATTCTGTCATGTTTGACTAGCTACTAGATTTGCTAATGAGGAAGAGGAGCCTTTAGGACGCCTTATGAAGGAAATACAACAGATGTATGGATTTTCATCATGCTTTGTTTCTCACACTCCAACTACACAACCACCCTTGAATATGTGTGGGTGTCATGTGTATTCAGCTGTGTGTTTTAAGGAATTAATCTGACATAAAGCAGAAACAGCAAACACTGTTGGACACTACTTTGCTGCACCGGTCCCCTGACAGAAAAGACCATAAATTGTGCCTCCCTCAAAGAGTAATGCAGACCCAGAAAGAATCCAGAAATGGCATTAAGGTACAGAGTGCTGCTAATCCTTGGGAGGCTCATTTCACTTTCCACTGGATGCAGGATTGGCAGTGCAGAGAGAAAAGCAAGATATTATCTACTTTGCATCCATGTGGTCATTTTTTGCATTCTCAAGCATTGTTTGCAATAGTCACTATTCCTGAGTACCTGGGGTATGGGGATCAAGAGGAAAAACCCTATCTGCCAAGTTACTGTTCCTCATAATCCAAGTTGGAGACATCTTCATGCAGCAGCTTGTGGTCTTGGTACAAGTCCGAGGGTGAATCAGTGGCAAAGGCACTTACAGTCTGTCCTGTCAAGGGTGGGGTCTGTCCTGTGCCCCAAGGAGCTGCAGGGACAGGATTTGTGCTGTGAGAGTGCCCTACCATGAGTCAAAGAAAGGGACAGTGTATGCTGATGAGAGAACAAGCTGCCATTTCCCATCACAGTCAATGCAACCCTGATGTCTTTGTGGGGTGCCCAGACTCCCTTGTTGCTTTTTCTTCCTCTTCCCCACCACAGCATGAATAATTACAGTCTGCCACACGAAGCAATTACAGGGAGAGTTAGACAGTTCCATCAAGAGATGGTTTTTTCTCTTCTCCTTTCACAGCTCCATTCAACATCCCCTCGTGCTACAAAGGAGTTTAATAGCCCATAATGACACCTCAGACCTTCACATCATTTCAGCCTCCCTAGGACTGGGGCAGCAGCAGGAGGTAAAAAAAGATAATTAAAATCCTCATCTCCCTCTTAAGTTTGCAGCCTCCTATTAACTAGAAAACACTGACTTCAGTGCTCACATTCTATCACAACTGATGAGCCCGGGGGACAAAAGGCTGCAAGCAGCAGAGGTGACCTAGCCTTTTAGTAAGGGCAGTGAGATGTCTTCTGCGACCCTCGGAGAAAAGCTCAGCCAGATCACACAGTCCTGGCCTTCCATTCCTCTTTGTAGAGTTGACCACTGGGACAAGAAGAGGCCTGATGAAGGGGTCTTTCTTCCAGCCAATGGGTAAATCCCAAGGCAAAATAAAAAAGCCAACTACATTACAGAAAAAATGGCAGAAGATACACTTTTCCTGAAGATGAGAAGATGGAGTAGGGGTGTTCAACCTCCTCCAGTGCCTTTCTGCCTCAGTATCTGTCAGTACATTTTCACAGCGTAGTGTACAGGATAGATATGCCCCACAGACACAAACCAATGATTTACAAATCATGACCAGTACCTTCAGCGGCTAAATGTGTCCAAGGCCTCACATTACAGAAGGCTAGATTAGTCTTCAGCTAAATCTGAGACTATTCCTATTACCCTAAAAAATACCCTTCCACCTGCAGTTCTGAAGCATGGGGCTGCCTGGTCTCAAAACTCTGTTTTCATCTCCACATACAGATATGATTTTTCCTCAAATTTTGCCTTAATTTTGCTCAAATTTTGCACAAAACTCATTGAATCTCCTTTTGTTGGTCAACAATGAAAGTGCAATTCTGGGAAGTTCTTACAGCAATCAACATTTCAGAGGAAATTAACCTCATTTCCATAAAAATAGTAAACGGCTTGTGGAAAGAGGGAAGGGAGGCTGCTTAGATGAAAGAAAACACTTAACATTTACCCAGAAACAGAGAATTTAGCCTGGAGTTTTCAGAAACAAAAGCAGCAGCAATCTCTCTGTATTTCAGGAGATGGACCTGGAAGAGGAGAGTGAAAATTCAGAAACATTGTACTGATGATTCACCCACTGCTGCAGAATCCAAAACAACCATCTTGTCTCGGATCAATGGGGAAGCACTTAGGAGCAATTTGCCCTTGGAAATGTGGGCAGCAAGCAGACAGAAGCAGGCAGCAAGCAGAGCAGCTGGCGGTAAAAAATACAGTATCTCTTGGAGCATTCATTTTGTGGGGTTATAAAATTAATTGCTGACACCTCTAACAGTATTTGAACTGATAGACAACTACTTTAACAAAGTCATCACAGAATGTCACCTTTATGCAGAAAGGCAGCCTATGTGCATTGCAACAGATCTCCTCCTGCACTACCAGTCCTTATGATTTTAATTTATGTTTGTGATATCAAGTAACTTACTCCCAGTTCCTGAAGTCAGCTTTCTTTACTCGCAAATAAAATGCAGACCCTTTGAGAAGGGAGGAAAGGTTAAAGAGGAGCCTAGGAGCTACCAGAGAGGTAGAAAACCCTCCAGAAAAAGTAATTATATGGAGATCTGGCACAGAATTTTTCAACATCGAGCTTGATAAATTTGCTCTTCTGGGAAAAACAAAACAAAACAAAACAAAAAAAAGCTGAGCAGGTAAACAATTTCCTGAAAGTATCAGAAACATTCTGACAAGACAAATCAAATGTCCAGCACTAATTCTATTGCCAAAAGCATAGAACTGCCTTTCTGACTGCTCCCTGCATGGCTGTGGGCAAGTCATTTAACTCATTGCCTTAGTTTCCTGCCTTCTGCCTCAAGGCTTGTGATTGCTGTAACCTTCAGCTGTGAAAAAACAGTTAATAGTGGAAAATAGATGCAGAAATCAATTAAAATATTTGGCTCTTGCCTCTTTTCAGTCCTCTTACCTGCAGTCTGGTTGCCCATCAGGCCTTTGCATTGCTGAATACATGAGGAAAAGGGACTCATGCTACTGCTTATTTTTGATCCAGAACCTTGGAAGTCTCAGCTCTATGAATTTTGCAGCAACCTGGATCCTCCAACTCTTTCTCTAGACAAAGAGAGAAAGTTGAGGGTGTGTCTCCATTTTACTTAAAAGTTCATTAAGTCCCCATCCTACTCCATTAAGTAACTCTTGAAAGGGGTCTTTGGGTGCTTAACCTCTTCATGGCTAATGACCGTGGTGTCTGGCCTAGTGTGTTTAACCCTCTTGCTCATCCCCACACCATGGAGTAAAACATAATTTATGTAACACATGGCGGTATCAGAACAGAGAGACAAGTTGTGACAAAGGACCCAAACCAAGTTCCTGTTGCCCTCTCAGAAGGACTGGAAATACCTCACGATACTGTACGTTAGTGTGGTCTTAGCATGGCCAAAGCTGACAGCATGGGACCAAAAGGGACTTTGACCCACTGCCACCAGTCACCAGCCCCCTGTGACTGTTAGGACCTGCACTGCGAGGCTGCAGAGCATGGCTGCGATGGGTCTGGCCCCTACATCTGTTCTTGGCCCATTCCCCTGAGTGTTGTTTTCCTCTCAGTTTTCAGGTCACCCACCCTCACTGCTCTAGCCATGGAAGCAAATTATTCTAGAAGCAGCTAAGGAGTTTCCATCAGTGGTTTGTCAGTGTTTGCCCAACACTCTCCTTTTACATGAACATGTCACTTCTTTGACGTAGACACATCTCCTTCCCCCCTTCCCATCTTCCATAACAGTGGCTCCAGGTCAGCAAGGTAAACCAGAGAAATGCAGCTCAGTGCTTCCACATAAACAGAATTGCTGACTTCTTACCCATTTGGTTCCCTCTCTCCTCGGGCACTGGAAGATAAAAACCATCCACCTGTCAAACAAAAGGTCTGATGTGTTTTTTAGCATTAGGAGTCACACAAGGGGTCTCAGACCTATGAAAATGTCACCATACTGACTTCATACAAACGTTTATTCATCATCTGTTTATAGGCAGAAAGGCATTTTGCATTCAGCATCGAGGGGTTGAGATCTATTATGGAGACACAACCAGTTCTGAATTAGAAATTGTCACCAGCATTTCACAGTGAAATCAGTGCTTTCCTACTGATTCACATCTGCTCAGGATCTCATCTGTTATTCCTAACAGGTAGTCATCAAGTTAATATATAGGAAAGAGCATGAGAAAATATTTTTCTTTCCTTTTTAGAGGATGAACGTAAATGTATCACCCATGGCAAGGTTCATTCTACCTAGCAGGCTTAAGAGGATGACTCATCAAAGCCCTGTGCTTCTCTTCGGGATTTTCAAGGTGTATCAACAATGTTTTATTGATCCACTGTCATGGAAAGTAAAGAAAGGAAAGAGTCTGAGATCCATACTGGTACAATATGCAGAACTTCAGTAATTCTGCTATTAAGCTACTGGGATGACATGATGGAAAAGCAGGGTAAGCAAGATTACATTTCCTATCATCTCAATCATAGGACTGTCCTCTTCACATACAAATCCTTTAGTGGAGAAGAGAACGTAAAGATCAGTAACTGAAAGTTAAAGAAGAAAAGTTCAAGTCAGTAGGAAGGTATACACTTTTAATAGTAATGGTAAGCAAGCCTGATGGGCATTGGGAAAGCCATGTTCCCCTCAACTTGAAGTGTCGTAACTAGAACAAGTACTTCGCCTGAAGATTGTGTTCATCAGACAAAGAGACAGGACAAGGTAAGACTAAAGGGGATGGCACAACCCATGTGTTGTGCAGGAGGAGATACAGCTGTCATGATCCATCACTGAAAGCACAAATCTGGGAGCAGGGGTACCTACTCTCCCCA
Source organism: Neopsephotus bourkii (assembly GCF_033783945.1). Taxonomy (NCBI): domain Eukaryota; kingdom Metazoa; phylum Chordata; class Aves; order Psittaciformes; family Psittacidae; genus Neopsephotus; species Neopsephotus bourkii. Next base: position 6,517,309 of record NW_026902266.1, read on the forward strand.
GCTAAGAAGACAGGGCAGACCCCTACCAACTCCTGCCAGCACAACATGACAGAGGTGCTTCTGCCTTGCACTGTGCCAAGACTGGTCTTGGAAACCTCATTTTTTTAGTGAGAAAAGGCAGGTAAGAATACACCATCCCTGCAGAGGAAATCTTTAGTCTTTCCACATGTACCAGTTGGGAAAATGCATGTTTCTGCATCACTTTATGAGGTGGAAATGATGTGTTTCTAGTGCTCATCCTTCCCCCTTAGCCTGTTGGTGCAGGCACTGCCTGCCTCAGGAGAGTTAATAATACTTTCACTTATTTAATTTACATCAGGGACGTGCTAGATGGCAACGAGGTGTGCTGGTACAGGAGGAAAAGTACCACAGAGAAGAAGAGGTTAAAAGCTCCCCAGATCTTCATTGTTCTGTCTCCCTTTTCATTCCTACCCGAAAAAAAACATCACCAGAAGCAAACAAATGCCTTTTCTGGGGGGAGCCAATATGTGCTTTTCTCCATCAATCTCCTTTTGCTTATATTGCTTCCTTGCCTCTCCTGTGGGTTTGGCTTCCCCCAGCTCCCTGACCCTTCCTTCCTGCCTATGTCTCACCAGCGCAGTGACAGGAACCCGGCCATAGCCTAAAGGGATTTGTCTTGTGCCTTTAGTTCGGTTTCCCTTATCTGTCCCTGGTAGGGCCATGTGTTTTGTCTCTACTCCCCCTCCCTGCAGATGCGTGGTTGAGGGCAATGAGAGACAAGGGGTCCTTGTAAGTGCCTTATGATAATTTCAGAGCAGCAACTGCTCTGAAAATCTAAATTCCTCGCTGACATTTCCAGTCTAAAGCTCCCACTGACTCAGCTGCTGCTTGTGATATTTAAACAAGGATTATCTCCTTTTTTATTCTTTTCTTTTTTGATAATGGGATGGCAGAAGGTTAGTTTAACACTTTCCTATGGTTTGTTTGGCTGCAACAGATCCAGTGCTCTTCAGGACTGTAACCATATCTACACTCCTCAAGTCACTCATTTGGCATGGCTGGGATAAATAACAGCTCCCATGATAAAAAACCAAGGATCTTCCCCTGGATTGTCATGGTTTCTAAATTTTTCTTCAGCATGAGCTTTAGTATACAAGGAAACTTACTTCTTTGGGTGTAAAAGGCTATCCCATTGGCTCCAGCACAACCACATTCAACTTACCCCTCAGTAGCACTCAGGGAGAACATACACTAATCAAAGCTCTCCATCAATTCAGAAACTACCTGGCAGGGAAGAAACAACACAGTTAGTGTTGTTTCCAGACACCCCATTTCAGTGCTTCAAAAGGGCATCCAAAATGCATAAAGTCAGTCCCCCTCATGACAACACAAAAGCGACATCCAGCCCCAAGCCGTAGGTCATACCAAGAAAGGCCTCCATGCCCCAAAACAGGACAGCCCTGGGACCCACAGGCTCTGGGAAGCTACCACCTAGCTCAGTCTCTGGGGCTGTGGGATGCTGCAGCCTCCTTCCTAGCTCTCAGAAATGGGAGCAGGATCAATGTGCCTAATAACCTGTCATTATGGCACATGCTGAGCCAGGTCAGTTCTTCCAGTCCCCTTCCATTAACCAGCCATTTATTCCTGAAATTGGCCAAGAAATTGCTGAGGATGGGACAAGGGAGAGACAAGGGGGAAACCGAGGGGGCAGAGGCTGGGGTACAACCCAAGCACTGCATGAGGGACCAGTTTCTTACCCTGGCACTGGGGTTTTGCTAGTGACTGAACAAAATATGACTATTTCTCTCTGCTTTTCAGAGAGATGGAGAGGTTAGGATGTGGTAAGGGTACTTTCCCATACCCCATGGAGGATGTTAGAGTGTGGTAGACTAGACAAATTTAAGCAGTGCAAACACATTTGAAAGCACGAAGAAGCCAGGCACACTGCCATGGGCTGGATCCAGTGAAAGTCTGGGATAGGAACGAGGGTCTGCCTGTGTGCATGGGTGTCCATGGAGGAGTGGCAGGGGGCCCCATGTCTCACCGCAGCCCCTATCACACTGCTACAGTCAGGCAAGCCAAACACATCCCTAAATAGAGATACTCCCGCTGCCCTGCCGATAAGCAGCACAGGGCAGGTGCAGAGTCAGCTGCCTGTTGTTCCCTATGTCCTGTGATACAGGTCTGCTTTTCAGCCCCAGCAGTGGCTGGAGAAGGTCTCCATCAAGCCCCTGTTTGATCAGAGCCATCGCTGCCTGGACTGCATCACTGCTGGGGGAGGCCAGCACCTTTGGACACCTTAAATGAGCAAATGATGCACAGCTGGTGTATCCCTACTGTCTGTTTTGGGTCACCATCCCACCCTTCACATCCCTGTTCCCAGTGCCAGACCTTCCTCAAGTGGCAGCCCATGGTCTCAGGAATATCATCCAGTGCAGAGGCAATACAGGTTACACCAGACCTCGGTTGGGCAGATAACCTGGTCTTCATCTTGTGATGCTCTCCAACTTGGGGCATGTGTTTGCACTTCTGGCATGTCCCTATGGCAATTGCAGCTGCCAGGCAGTGAAAATCTGAGGCTGAACTGCAGTGCTGCTCACTGTTTTGCTACTGGAGAAGAAAGCTCCAGAGAAAGAGCATGTGTTTCTCTTCCAGCACAACTCAGGCAGCTGAAAGTGGCATATGACACTGGCTGTATGCAGAACCTCCCCTCCTGACACTATTCTGTCTCCTAGATTGCATCAAGCAGCCACCAAAGCATGGTCAAAGCAGTGCAGCTTGGGCACAGTGATAATAGTGGCTTGGGTGCGAGGGTGAGACCAGTTATACTTAGAGTATCTTTCCTAGCTTCTTCTTTTTCCAAATTAACATCTCCCACCTTGGTCCAGATCTATTTGAAAGGCCTTCTGTGCAAGAAGCTCTTACAGTATGTTTGGGGCTAGGCAGGTGAGAATGTGTTTTGACTGCTCTATCAGGGAAGTCCATGCCCCAATATGGAAAACACCTTGCATGTAGTTTCCACAGGTTTCCTTTTGGGCTTTAGTCATGGCCCCAGAAAAGACTAAGGGTTCTCTGCATGCTCAGGAAAAGCTTAAAAGTTAAATTTGACCGGAGGTTAGTCTCCATTCCCCAGATGGTCTGTGACGCACTGGATGGCCAGATGGCCATGGTACCCTTTGGAGGGACCTTGGCAGGCTAAAGAAGTAGTGAGATGGGAAACTCAGCAAGTGACAATGCAAAGTCCTGCCCCTGAAGGGGAATAATCCCACACACCAGCACATACTGGAGGCCAACTGGCTGGAAAGCAGCTTTGCCTGGAAGGCCCTATAGTTAGGGGTTAGGTTTAGGTCCTGGTGGACCTGGTTAGACCTAGCGCCATACAGCTGCCCTGCCTGAACAGGGGGCTGGACCAGGCAACCTGGAGATCCCCTCTCACCTCAGCCACTCTGCCGTTCTGGGGTCATCAATGGAAAGAAAAGAAAAGGAAAATAAATAAAACAGCAGATCTTGGTCCTCGTGAAAATCCCCCCTGATAAAAACCCAAAATAAATAAATAAATAAGAGCGAAAAAAAGTAAAAAAAAATAAATCTCCCTCCAGCTGTTAGCTATTCAATGCACTTTGCAGTTTGCTGAGAGAATTTTTATGTAAGGACCACTTTATGCTCCTGTTAATAACATGACACTTCGCTGCCATGTAATTGACATGACATATCCGGTTGCTACTGGATCAGCCACAGGACTCATTGCTTGATGCTCTCGGGTCCCCAGTGCCTGCAGGGCAGCCAAGAGCCGTAAGGACAGAGCAATGGCCGGGCCAAGCGAGCAAGGAAACAGATGATAGACTCCTGCTTGTGACGTGCCTGGTGACCTGTCACCTCCATTGGAGGTGGCATGGAGTGACTCAGTGCTCCAGGCTGTGCTCCACATTGAGTCATGGCCCAGGAGCCTCCTCCCAACCCCATCCTCCAGCCATTGCTGGCAGAGGCGCATCAGGAAAACTGGTGGCTCATGTGCCTGATGCTATCATAGAAGAAGGCTCCCCCTCTCCTTCCAGAGCCCCCAGAAGATGGGGCATATTTGTCCATCTCTGCAAGGTGCTTTGGAGGTCCTAGAACAGGAAGATGCTGCATTTCTGTGCAATTGTGGCATGAAAAGTCATATTCATGACCTTTTAAGGATCTTCTGTAATTATGACAGCATGTGCTGCTTCCCTCCCTGTCTCCCATAATGGTTACCCGACCAGGCCTCCAACATGCAATAAGCAAAACAGGCTGTGTTACCCACAGGTGCCTCACCAGCTCTCACCATCTTTCCGTTATTCTCCCATCTTGCTGTAGGTGGTAGAACTGACCATAGGTAGGTCAGTCTCTGGGCTTCTGTTCTTGCTAGCAGCACCTGAAAAGGAGATCCCCTTCTAGAGTCTGCAACTGTGCAAGACACATCCACACGAGCATGGCTGAAAGAAAATTGGCCATAAATGTGTCTGATGTTGCAAGTCTCTCCTTATCCTTCCTCTGGAGCCTTCCCTCTACCTGATCACAGGCTGCTGGTGATCAGCCAGGGGTTGAACCAGAAGGCAGAAAACTGGAGTTGCTCTCATGGGTCCTCGTGCTAGTCAAGCTCTGCTCTCTGTGGGCACATCAAAGGAGGATTGCAAAACCTCAGCAGCTCTCAGGGTTTCTCCTGTCTGCTTGACAGCCACTTCTACTGGGAGATGTCCGTAAGGAAGAAGCAGTTTTCTGAAAAGAGGGGTTTGGAAAAGCTCTCTTACTTTCAGTAAACACTCATTTGTTTAATGGGTGGAGAAGGGCATGAAGGAGCCTGAAATCTTATTCCCCTGCTGATTCTGCAGGAAGCTAAGCCTGCTGACTCCAGCTGGACACACAGCCCCAGCCTGCAGAAACCTCCTGCCTCTCATCTGCTCCTGTTCACTTGCCCTCTTTCCTTCTTGTTTTTACCCCCTTGTTTGGATCCTGCTTCACTTCAGGGTGACTGTAGATAATATCTTCGGATGGGCATCTGCCTTTCTCTCCCCATCAGCCCCACCTACAGCCCTGGGATATGTCACAGCATCAGGCAGAAAACAACTCCAAAGACTAGTGCTGCCTCATGGCTTGAAGCCTCTCTACTCCCTTTCTCCATGGCCAAAACCCAGGCCAGCCAAAAACACTTCAGTTTAGACACCTGTATTGAAGTGACTGCTGTGGGCCTGATTTTGGGAAAAGATGGATGCTTAGGTAACTTCTGAAGAGTTGTCTGTCTGTTGTGAATAATGGGACCACAGGCTTCACCTGAAACTGTTTTTGGAAAGTCTTAAACCCCCTTTTCCTCTTAATGTACTTTTTAAAACCTGCTTTTTCCTCTCTTCCCTGTTGTCCCTATTTTCCTTATGACTGGAGCCATGGGGCAGTTTTTCTTCACCGCATTTCTTTTCAGCATTTAATAGTTACCTCCTGAAGTGGCTCAGAGATGTGCTGGCATTTTGCAACCTTTTATTAGGCAGTGGTCCACTTACAGATCCTGAAGAGGTCTTAACCACCGTGGTTGTCAGGAGGCAGGGAGAAGCGAGGAAGAGTAATTGAGGGTTTAGACAGTGCTGCACTTTGTGAGACACCTACCATCAAAATCAGGCAGGTCTATTGATCGGCATCTCAAGTGGTCTGCCTCTCCTATTAGCGCTTTCCTGGGCAATGCATGGGATATTGAAGAAATACAGATTTTTGGTTGCACGTTGCAGTGACACTGGAGGCAGTTGGAATTGGGAGGTGCAGAAAAATAGGAAGACATGATCTCCTTATGGGAAAAGGCAGGGTTGCCCTAGTGCATGGGCAGGCCTTCATGGCACCATCAGCTTGTAGGGGGCTGTGCATCTGATCTGGTCTGGGACAAGGAAAATCCCTTTCAAATAATCATAGAATCATAGAATGGTTTGGGTTGGAAGGGATATTAAAGATCATCTAGTTCTAACCCCCTCTGTCACGGCCAGGGACACCTTCCACTAGACCAGATTGCTCAATGTAGGCTTAATTTAAGGTACCGCAAATGACAGGCTGAAAGCTTTTCTCTTTAGTGAGATGAGGAGTTAAAATGCAAAGAAAAACCCATGGAGAACTAGGTCCCTTTTACTTGGCAAAATATTTACTATTTACATGGTAAATAGGAGGATGTCTTCCTCTCTGGCCAAAACTGTATGGTATCTTAACCAGTGGTCTGAAAGAAAAATAGGGCTGCTGGTAATCTTTGGCGACAGGGAATGAACTGGTGGTGCTGTGAATACCAGGACATCTGTAGTTTTCTTTGTTGTGTGTTTTAAGATGAAAAACTGATTAAACAGATGACCCTTGCAAGATAGGAACGATCTCTGCATGTCTGAGTCTATCCGGAGGGCATTGCCTGTGATGGAGTGACTTCCTAGCAGGGTGCACCATGAGGAGCTGCGAGGTGCAGGGCAAGGAGCAAAGGTTGGAAGGTGCCATCCCATCAGTGAGGAGACCTTTACTATAATCCTTCTGCTTCTATGGGCCACTTCCCTTGGCAGGTATCCCCAGCCTGTTGCAAAGCCAGGGTTGCTATGCACAAAGCGGTCTGTGCTCTGCTTCAGGGCTCCACCACCAGCACTGGGCCTGACACCCTTTGCCCAGGTAGAGCTGGGAGCAGGGGAGGGCTTGTGACAGAGGGCGCACGGGTAGGAGGACCATGTTGGGGCACAAAGGAGAGAAGTCATCATCTTGTGGTGTCATCCCATCTCTCAGGACGGGTGAACTGTGTCCTGTGTGCCTCAGTATCCCCACAGCAGGGACGATCCTCCTGTTCTGCTCCGACAAAGGGCCCGGGGAAGGCGAAGGCGGGGACGGAGTGAGAGGACGTGAGGTCCCCCGAGGCTTCCCGAGCTTCCCGGGCCCAGCGGGGAGCGGGCCGGCAGCAGTACGGCCATAGCGCACCGGGCGGCGCTGCGGACACGCTGGAGGACCGGAGCCCTGCTCCCTCACATCCCTTCTGCAGCTCCCCCGTGCTTCAGGAGCCGCGGGTCGGCCCAGGGAGGGAGAGCACAGCTGCCCCCGGGCACCCAGCCTTGCGAATGGCAAACACACGAGGAGCCTCCCTGTGCAATACATCATGCTAGAGCTAGGGACAGGCCCGGTGACAACATCTGGGTCTCCCTATTTGGAGACTACAGCTGTTACTGCTGTTGCAGTAAGTGTCCAGCTGCAAAGCCCCTCTCCAGGCCCACAACAGACTACATCCAAAGTATTTCATGGTTTACTACAAGATATAAAGTCAGTGGGTTGGTTTGGCTCGTTTTTGTGTAGTGGTTTGGGGTTTTTTTTCTTTTTTGCTTGAATTTACATGCTGCAAATGCCCTGGGGCACAGCTTGCGCTTGCAGGATTATTTCTGCATGGAAAATAACCTATGGAGTGAGTTTCTCACTTGAAGAGTGACAGACTTCTAAAATATAATAGAAAGTATCGCTAATCCTATGGCAGTCTCCTGAGGTTGGCGGTGATCTCCAGTTTGTGACAATCTGCTTTATAGTCTCTGACAAATTTTGATCTGAATCCAGTTTAATCAAAATTCAGATGGTTCTTGTTCTGCTTTCCCCATATTGCATGCCATTGCTGGGCTCACATTGTTTCTGACCAATGGGGACCTGCAGACAGATGGGTGGTACACAGGTGACAAGTTGTTCAGAAAGGAGGTTGGGTAATGATTTACGGCAGTCCTTCCCCCAGTGCCCAGTGACCCCTCCACTAGCCCTGAAATAGCAAATAGGCTTTTTGGCACTGAACGAATCCCATCACAGCATCTTGGCTCCCTCCCTTCCCTTGGGGCACACGGCTTTGGGGGACTAAGATATGACAGTCAGCAGTTCAGGCTCTTAGGAGGTGGGACCCTTGTCTACATCTCAGATACCCCTTAATCCCTTCCTGTTAGCTGTTACAGCAAAGTCCCCTGAGTAAGGCTGTCACTACTGTTTTGATACTGGCTTTAACACAGCCTTGATAAGGCCATCTACATTACCCTTGACTGGCCACAGGAGAGCAGTCCCAACCAAAAGGCAATTTAGTGACAACTGTAAGCCATGCCTAGTGCTACATTTCCTCTCTTGATGTTCCCCCTTCACAACCCACTTTTCTATAAAACACAAGAAAGAGCAGCCTTTGCTTGGAACATGGATATTCCCTGTTTGTGCTCTCCTTGGGGCTGCATGGCATCAGCAGCTCCCTCTGCCAACCCAGCAGGACTGGCTGGTGCTTTGTAAACATGCTGGGCAGACGCACCCACCCAAGAGGGCACGTTTTCTGCCAGGATGCTGGCAGAGCACCAGGGCTAGTATCAGCTTCAAAGTTTCGGGTGCTTCTTAAAGGTGCTTCAAAGTTTTCAAGGCTGTCATAGGTTTGGATTTCAATTCCAGCAGTCAGCTCTAACTCTGCCTAGTCTGTTCCACACCATTGTCACCACTGCAGGATCTGAGCCCTCCTCATTCACTAATATATTTCTCAGCCCCTGGTACAGCGTCATGCAGCCCTGTTCTGTGCTGGTTACAGCATTTTGCAGGATCAGTCTAAGTGCTTGAAGGATTATAAGAAACTTCACCATCATTTCTGGCAGACAGACAGGCTTACCAAGCTGTGGCAGGCAAAGGCTGCTTTTCTATGTCTTACTGCATTTCTTCTGCTGATGCTAATGGGGGGACCACAGCCCGTTTGTGAGATGTGATGTTCAGGAAAAGGGGAAGGAAGCTGGGGAATCAAGAAAGGGAAAACTGCACCAAGTTTGTCATGAATGTGATGGTTGTCTCTTTCTGCCAAGCAGAAGGCCTGCTGGGAAGCTTGTGGGTCCTTCATCACATGCCCACGAGAAGGGACAAATGGTCACCTGCAGCACTGGCTCTGGCTGATGAATGTGCATCTTCTTGGGAAGGTGTGGCTGGGGGTCCCCACCACACACACCACTCCCCCCATCCACCCCCTACCGCCTCCCTGTCCCCAGCATGAGCTCTATCCTTTTACCTGCTCTACAGGAGTGCAAATAGCTCAGGTGCTGAAATAGAAAAGGCTGGGTCCAAAGAGAGCTATTGCCCTCACTCTGCTCATGTTGTATGTGTTTGCGCATAGCGTGCTTCCATGCCAGCAGTGCTTTCTTTGGATGACCAGAACAAGACCAGAATAAACAGGTTTGGAAACTCTCAAGCAAGCATTGACAAGGTCTTCTTATCTGTGACTCATTCACGGAAGTGGGAAACAGAATCTGAAAAGAGGAACATGTTCATAAAGCTGTGTTCACCAACAGTGTTTTTTACCAAATTGGCACCTGTAATCAATCAGAAGCATGACTGTCACATTTCCAAGTCAAGGAAGATACACACCACTGGCTATCAAGTCTGCAGGGCAGAGCCTGTCCTATCTTGTGTGTTTAGCCATCACCTCCTCTAATACATCCCTCAAAGGCAGATTTTAGGTAGCCCTGTAATAAAAGTAATAGCATTAATTATTATAATGAAGAGTAAACAGGACCTATTCACTTCAGAGTCAGAGGAGCAGACAAAGTTTTCAGGTTCACAGGGAAGCATGTGGGACACAACTAAAAGAAGTGGGAATGCAGCAGACCTGCAGTGATGCTGCATATGTGGCACTTTGGGGGTCCTGTCTTACGTCCCAGCCCTGACGCTGCTCTGAGTAAGGATGCAATCCAGCTACATTTTACAAAGCCAGACACATGTGCATCTTGCAGAGCTGGAGGATGGGATCTGCCACAGGGTGAATTCCTGTCCTGTGAGGGAGAACATTATTAATGTAACTACTAACCCAGTAAACTCATCCTGGATCTCACAGGAGTGTTTTACAGGCAATTGCCAGTAGCAGGTATCCCGCAGCACGGATACACCACCTTTTTCATCACCTCCGGCCATTGTTTATACCAGAGCAACACGCTCATCCTCACCATCTGCCCCTGCTTATGGTAATGTAAGCCCACTGACTGATCCATGCAATGGGTTGAAACCCAAAGGTGTTGGGGAGCAACAAAATGATTAAACATCACTGCTTGCTCCAGCTAGTGGACGGCACTTTGACTGGCAGATGTAGCAAGACCACTTGTTTCAGAGGCGCCCCTTTGCAGAGACCACTCTGCAGAGGAGACCTATAGCTGCAAGAAGGGGCAGGTGAGAGCAGGAGGAAGGTGAGGGAGGTACAAATCCCACCAGATCCCTCTAAGACACTGTAGCAGCTCCCTTGAAGTCCCTGTAAGCCCTCTTTCTGCAGTATACAAATGGATTGATGTGAGCACTGCTGGTGTGGGATTCTCCACTTCCCAGGAGCTCCAGATGTGCTTTCCCTGCTTCCTTAACACCCAACGACAAGGGTCCTTACGGATACACAAAGGGGAGGTGGGAGGTCCTACCAGCCACTTGCTTACACAAAAGGTTAGGGCACCAGGACCACCTCCATACCTGTTTTCCATCTGGGAAGAGGCAGTTCTTCCAGCATTTAAAAATATCTCCCTGCTAGAATGTACTTGGCACTTGCAAATTTGCCAGCGCAGCTCAGGTATTGCTCAAGCAGACGCTGTGTGTAAAAATCATGTTCTGGGTTAAAACAGCATCCTGCCTCCTTGCCCTAGGCTTGTTGGGAAGGGCTCATACTTCCAGGTAATCCGGCAGACCTTCAGGGTTCAAGAATTTCTGCTGGTAATGTACAGCTTGCACCAGAGCAAACCCATCTGAAAAGAGCACAGGGGTGCCAGGAGCTGGGTACCTCTTGGGGCTTCCGGTAACTGCTGCCTGCCAAATGTAAAATCTGTGTTACTGAAACTGTTTTAGCTTTCTAAAGCTAAACACCACCATTCCACCTCTTTGTCCCCCTTTGGAGAGCTGCTGAGAACAGTAAAGACTTGAGAATATTTAGATTTTACTTCCCTTGGCCCTGGATCTGAGCTAAACCAGCAGTCACAAAGAGGTTTCCTTGAGGACTGCCTTTCCTTTCTTCTCCAAATGCCCTCCCTGCTACTTCATGGGGATCTTGATGCAAATAAATGGCAACTGTAGCAGCAGCTCCAGCAGCCTCTAAAAGGGAGGCGAAAGTGGGAATGGATGCATCCTCCAGAAAGGAGAAAAACATCTCAGCATGTCTTTCAGGCTGTAAATAGTTAAATGTTGAGAGAGCTTGGAAGCAGCTTGCAGACTCGCCTAGAGAGCAGCACAGACACAAAATACGATTAAAAGAGCAAAGCGGCAGCTTGGCACTGGAGGCTTTCAGGAGCTAGAAGAAATGAACAAAAAACAAAATCAAGGTCTATGAGGAAGTTCCCACAATGGCTGGGAGTGAAAGCCTGATCTGCTCGCAGATGTGGGGGTTCCCAGCCACTGTCGTCTCCATCCTGCCCCCTCTGCCCTGTGCCTGTTTCTCTCCCCCAGGTGCCATGGCTGTGGTGGTGCCCTTCAAAGCACCATAAGGGACAGGGAGCCTTGGGGCTCCTTGGCTGTGCTGAGAAGTGACACTTGGAGACAGAAGGAGAAGGAAAAATGACAGGATGTCACCCTCCTGGGATTTGGGAATCTGTCAGCCAGGGAACACGGGCAGTGGAGGGAGCTTAAGCAGGGTGACAGCTTTCTCTCTGCTTGCCCTTTCCCCTGCCACAGTGCAAGCGGAGCTGCAGCTGCTCAGGATGCTCAGCTGGTACACACAAAGCATCCCATGCTCAGGGATGGCCAAGCTGAGCCAAGGGATAGCATGCACAGCACTCCCCTCCCACCACACCAACTCTTGGCTAAGAAATGCTGTTTTGCAGCCCAGCACAGGAGACCTCCTGGAGTTGTGTCAGAGCTGGGAGGAAGGCTAGGCCCAAGGCCAGCCTCTGGGGCTCCCCTTAGAAGTCCCTAGGGCTTTCCTTCTCTACACCCTGTGCTCTGAGCACCAAATAGCTCAGGCCAGGCACACCAGTTGCTTTCCTGATGCCACCCACCTTTGTACCATAAACCGGTAGAAACATCATGTTCTCTCCTAAAATTGTATATTAAGTCCCACAGGAAACCTCCTGACATTTTTAAGGAAACAAAGTACAGCACCAGTGCTGCTAAGAGTGCAACAAGTCCCCCTTGCGGCCTGCAAAACATGTATGCTGTGCGGTTACCCTTGTCCCTAAAACATGCTTCCTTCCCTCTCCCTTGCTTGCAGGCAGCACAGTCAGTTCCGAGCCACTGTCTGTGTGCCATCAGCAGCTGGCTGCTATTACCAGAGCATCTTCTAGAGGGTGTTCTGGACCCCAAAGAGGTCCTTCCCATTACAGTAACTTTTAGGTATGTTGCCCAATCTGTGGTTCAGTTTATATCTCACAAGCAACTTTTCCAAGTTTTAGAGCCCTTCTTATCTTCTAGCAAGAGCGTGCTTCTTTTTCAGATTGCTCTGGGGTTGCTGGAGCAGGCGCAGTGATGTACCATGCAGAAAGACGGGTGCATTGGTACCCAGGGCCTGCTTGCTTGCCTTGCCAGGGCAGCTCTGTACGATAGTGGTGGGTGCTGCTCTGGGGTCATGGGGCAGACTGATTTTGTAAGCGCACCCCTGTGCTCCAGCCACCACAGCAAGGAGTCAAAGACACAAGCTGAGGGGCTCCTCAGGCCAGGGGGCAGCCAAAAAGCAGTTTTCCTCTCACCATGTGTAAACTGCTGGTTGTGCAAGGATCTTGGAGCATGGCAGGGAAGAGATCTTATGCTCAGGGGCAAGAGCTTTCTTCCCTGCCTCCCAGGGCATGTGCTTTGTCCTTGAGTCAGTCAAACCCCCTTATCTCTCAGCCCCATGGGTTGCCCACAGCCCTCCCACACCAATATGCTGGTTGGAGTAATAAAACCAAGACCCACTTGTACCCATTAGCTTACAGCATCACTTCCACAGTGGTGATGGGAACAGCAGACACCTGACCAGCAGCATCTCCACAGGCCCTGGGTTTAAGGCTATCCATCTTTGGATATGTTTGTGCTGTTTCAGATGATGCTCAGGGAGGGTGGTGCAGTTTCTCCTCACAGCTGGCTGGCAGCTGGATGCTCAGTCATTCCCCAGTTGGGTGCATGAAGCCTGGCCCAGGGCTGGAGGGTGCTGCGCCAGCCAGGGCTGCTGGGATCCAGGTGAGATACAGCCTCACTCAGGGTGATGTGTTTTCAAACCTCTGCCTGCCAAGGTACAGTGCTTGCAAGAGCTACCAGAGGAGAGAGGTGGTTGGAGAGAGCAGGTTTGGGTTTCTTCTGAGCCAGCTCTGATTTTGGAAAAGTTGTATCTCCATTTCAAACCTGAAAGCATCCCCACCCCTTCTCCAGGGGCCTGGAGTGCCCTTGCATTAACCTCTCCCATGCAAGGAACCCCCCCAGGTTTTGAAACTTGAATGTCATAACCTGTTTGTCCTGTTTAAAGCATAGGGTAGGGCTGAGGAGCTGACAGATCCTGAGCAAGCTATGCCTCCAGCTACCCTGTGTCCACATGGCTCAGCAAGGGAGAGGGAGGGGGAAAAACAACCCTTAGAGACTCACATTTTTCTGTCCCAGGGTTGGGTTGTTTTTTTTTCCCTTCAGAAATAGAAGTAAGCTGGCGTTTGGGTGCAGGTCTGAGCTCTGAGATGGAAATTCAGTGGTATGTTGAGCAGCGTGTTCACCTGAAAGGTTTGCTGCCAGACACAAGCCCATGTGTGAAGGCTGCTGACAGCAATCCCTAAAACAAAAACGTTCCTTCCCTATCTCCAAAATCAGGCTGGCATCTCTCATCCTGACCGACACTGGCAACTTCTGCAGGCAAAGCCATGGGGCTGCAAGTGCTCAGGCATACCTGCAGACCAGCTGCTCAGACCAGCATGCCTGCCTGGGCAGAGGCACAGGCCAGTGGTTAGGGCTGGATACCGAAAATCCCTTCCTTGCTTCCTCATCTGGCTTTGCATGCCCCTGCCACTGCTCATCCCCAGGCAGACCCCACTGAAGAGCCTAAAGCATGTCAGTTTTTGTGCTCATGCAGACTGCAATGCCCTCAATGGCAATGCACCAGACACATACACATGCTCTTTTGCTTTGCTGGGGGGATGTGGAGCTTTGCTGGTTAGCCAAACATACACCTGGAAGCATGTGCTCTTTCCATATGCCATGTATCTATACTCCTTTGATGCAGGCATGGCATTAATGAGGGAGGTAAGCAGTACATGGATGTGACGCTGTTGGTATCCACAAGATAAGCAGTTGAAAGGGAGATAAATCACATTTTACATGTCAACAGCACTGTATCCAGCACATGTCTTCTCTGGGACTTCTACCACTTCGGGTCTCTGAGATGTTTGATGCAACTTAACACTTGAAAAAAGGATAGGGCTTCAAGCCTTTCTTAGAAAAAGACCCCAAAATTTGCATCTGTTTAAGGCATGGCAGAATTGTCAAGATTGCCTTTAAATACTCAGGATCCTACGTATTTGTAATATATTTGTAGAAATGAGAGATTTATGTTTTGTTATGTTCTTTAACGATGAAGATAGTGCCAATGTATTGGTTTGTACCTCAATGTGATAAAATCTGTGCCATACTCAGACACAAATGCATACAGCAGGGGTCCAGGCTGCAGAAGTTGGTAAGACCACAGGTAAGGTCAAGCATAATCCCTGTTTGCTGGTCAGGATCCAGCCCCTTCCTGATATGAGTAAGATGTCTGAGCAGTTGGCCAGAAAATACTTAAAAACCCACTTGAAGCGGCAGTGGGCAGTTACATGTTACCACACCTTGTTTTCTTCTGTGAGTCCGTGCGGCTCCTCTTGGAAATGTGGTTTTAGCCCAAGTACAGATACAAAAGTCCCCCTGCACGCACACAGGCACGTAGAGAGGTGAAGCTCTAGGACTTGCACGCCTGGGTAGGCAGCATGCAAGGCCTGGTGGCTTAACACGTGCCCAAAACAGTGCCAAGTGCCATCGCCTTTTGGTAGTGGCAAACAGAAAGCCAAGCACCCTTATCACCTAACAGGAAACATCTGCAATCACTGAATCATAAAGCAAGCCGGTTGTGTTTTATTCCCTTTCTTTCCTTTTTTCTTTTATTATTTATTTTTTATGACAAAAATAAAATGATAAGTTCACTTTGAAACTCATTCTTGACTTTAGCGGCTAGGAATTTAAAACAAACTGGTTTATGCCCCCCCACACACACACTCTCTGATATCTCTTTTTGCAGGTGGCAGAGGCAGGCTCAGCCTGATAAGATTATTGATACAAGGGCAATGCTGTACTGAGCAAATGTGCTCATTAAGCAGGAATCTTAAGAAGTTGCTGATATTTGCCTAATGCCCTCCTCCTCCTCCTTCCCCTCCCAGTTGTCTCAGGGGCCAGGCAGTGGCCAGTCACACAGGGAGGGAAGCAGAGGAGCTGGGGGCAGAGTCAGGCTTGGCCAAAACTCAAGCAGGCACAAGGGGAGCAGGATTCAACTGGTTCCTTGTCATCGGGATTGCAGCCCGGGCTGGATGCAGGCCCCAAAAGGTCTTCAGGGCTGTCTGGTGAGCACCTACATTAGGCTGGCTTTGGGACTGTGGATCTAAAGAGACTACTGCAGAGTACTTCCAGATTTAGGATCATTGTTATTGCTCATGGAGAGCAATAACTTGCTCTGGGGGTAGTGCATGATAAAAGTCTTCGTCATCAGGAGCAAAGATAGGGGAACAGGCATGCAACAAGCACGGCTCTGTTCCACCTTTATTTGAAGACCAGTGGTTAGTCAACCAACTTTTGTTGGCCTTTTTAGTGGTTTAGTGGTTGCATTAGACAAGTTTTGCTCTTGCTTTTTTTCTTTTCAGGAGGGGATAAAACTGCCACTGTGAAAGGAAACCAGTTCCTCAGACTCTTTTCTGTTTTCCACTTTTGGGCCAAACATTTTTATGTGTCTGGCTTCAGAATTTCCTTCTTCCTTATTTATTTTTAATTAAAATAATAGTAACTGCCAGTTGTTGGGGTGGAAAAAAGGGGGGAGAGGCTCAGAATGAGGGAAGGGGTGTCCTCTGGTGGAGCAGGTGGGATAGCCAGGTACACCAGGGCTCCAGGGCTCCTTTACCTTTTTCAGTTTGGGGTTGGAGTTTTACATTGCATTGGTGATATATAGCCATAAAGAGCATAAATGGGGAAGGTTTCAGCTGAGCTAAAGGATGGCGGGAAGAACATCTCCAGGTGAGAGAGGGCACAGATTTAGGAAACTCAAAGTCCTTCATGAAAGGATTTCTGGTGTCTATAAGAGTTTGTTCACTATCTAGCAGCAGTAACACCACCAGGAGAGAGACATCTGGAAATGTAAAGTGGGACTGCTATAACTTGGTATCTCTATAATTTAGGTTGGTTATATTTCTCAGCTTGGCTCCAAACTTCCTTTGGGAACTTAATGAAGGGTGAGGATAGGTCTCAGTCTCCATGGCTGCACTCACCTGCATGCAGCATGTCCTCTTTCCAGGGAAGCCTTCTCTTGCCTCGTCTCATCTGGCAGGACCATTGCAATTACCTAGGGCAAATGCAAACACGTTGTTAGTATTCAAAGCACCCTGCAATATCAGCTCGTGTAACCACTATATAACAAAACACAAAGACCACAGATTACAGCCCGTGACACTGGGCATTGCCCAGCCCTGTGACTTGCCCGGGGAAGCAACACCAGATGTAAACACAAGGCACCACAATCTCTTTTGCATGTTAACCGAGCAGCCAGTGCAACCATGGACATGGCATGCCGGCTCAGCTTCAGTCAGCTTCCTGATTTGATCCCATGGCCTGTACTTGGAGATGTTTCATCTCTGTGTCCTCCAGACCTGGGAGGCTTATCCTCATAGTGGCTCAGGTACTTCTTCTCCTTCACCCGCACAATCAAAACTACCAAGATTTTCCCCATCACCAATTTCTTGGTGAAATGCATGGTAAAACTCACCTCCACTAGCAAGACATGGCTTGAGTGGACAGGGAGGAGACCTTCATGGACCCCTTACCGAAAAAAGAGTGGCACCTCTTTATATGTCATGCTGAGGGTTGCATAATTGTGTTGCAGGTGACAAGGCAAGTTGCCATCTATCATATTTAAGCACAATCCTGCAAAGATGTGAAGCAAACAGGGAAGGATGTATGGAAACAGAGAGTGCAAGTGAAGGATGAGAAAAGGAGTTGGTGTGGCTTGCAGGGATGAAGGACCAGATGAAATTGGTCAGGGAGCACAAGGCAAGACAGGACAGGACGTGCACGGAGGAATGAATGGCACAGACTGGCTTCTTCCCTTGCTAGAGACTTGATTGCTGCCTCCACATATGTCGGCTGGTGGGGTAAGTGATGTACATCCCGCGGCAGCGGAGATGTGGCAGAGAGCACTGCAGAAGCAGACCTCTTTTGCTCAAAAGAGCACGGTGTGCTAGCCATAAGCAGGGCATCATTTGGTCACTTCTAGAAAACAAACAAAAAAATCACCCCGAGTGAAACTCTCTGACATTCCAGAAATAACAAATCTGCATCCCTCAGTGTCTAAATCACACAGGCAGAAGCTCAAGCTGGAACATGCTGGCTGTTTTCTGCCCTGCGCTGCGTTTTAGCCAGCTCTCAAAGCAAACCGAAAGCCATGGCTCCTCCTCCCAGGGAGCTGAACAGCCAGCAATAAAGACGCCCTAAATTACTGCGAGCAGAAGAAGTCTTGCTCAAGGCTGTGCGGTGCCTCGGCGGGGATCCATGTAAAGCAGACGGCATGAGAGGACGTGACACAACCTGCCGCAGGAATTGTACTGAAACTCAGAGCGTGTCAGAGCAGGAGAGCATCAGGGCAATGACTGACGAAGATTAGCCTAGATAGGGAGGAGGAATGGTATGTCAAAGAAGGAGGGGGGAAGCGATACGGCTATGGGGATGAGAAGGCAGGGAGGAGCCGGTGACTTGGGCTGGTGCCCTGCCAAGGTACATATATGTTAATTGGGCAGTCCTGTTCCTCCTCTTCCCTGGCAGGTAACAAAAGGCATGCACACCTCTATGGAAAGGGTGGATGAGGAATGCTCCACTGGCAGCGTGGAGCTGGTCCCCAGTAAAGCCCTCACCAGACAGGATCCCTCCACCCCAGGCAAGGGTTCATTGCAGATGCTGCCAAAACATAAGGGGAGCTGCCTAGAGTAAAAAAAAAAATATATATATATATATATATATATAAATAAATAAAAAATACAATACAATACTATTTAATAAAATTAAATAAAATTAAAAAAAAAAGCTGTTTAGCCAACAGCAGGTGTATATGAGAAGGATATCATCGCTTCACAGCCACTCGTGGAGGGATGGAGGTAGAAGGGTTCACAGGGATTTCTGGGTTGCTAAGGATGAGGGAGCTGGCCAAGGAGTCACACTGCATCAAGGAGAGGCTAGCTGCTGCCTCAGCTAGGGCCACTGCTTCACCCAGACACCTTTACACCCACAACTGTCCCCATTACTGTTGCACAGCAGGACCCTGTCATCCTCCTCTGTGGTGGCCTTCAGCTGTAGAGTTGCTGTCTCCACGTATTAGATTTGGCTCTCCAGTCCACCATCTGCACCAAGCAATGAGTATAACTGTGATTTTTATGGCATAGAAGAGGAGCTCAGGAGCATGCCCTCTCTAAGTAGAAGCTGTGCTCTGCTGCACCAGCAGGCTCAGTGCTGCGCTCTGGTATAAGGAGTATTATCCTGCCAGTGCAGCTTGGCTCACCAGGCTGCAGCACCCCTGTTACATACCTTTCTCTGTAGGTTGGCTGCTGATATGTAGAAATAAAACAAAACTGCTTGAATATCCCTAATAAGTGAGAAAAAGCAAAGGAAAGGGCGGGGAAGGGAAAGGAAGGGAAGGCTAGAGAATCATGATCTAAAGTCAGGATTTTATGAAAACCGGGACAGGCCATTGCAACTCCTGATGCTTACCACCTACAAATCACCTAAGCGGCCAAACCAGACTCACAAGCCAGCGCATAAAAGGTAGTGAGGGAACCCTTTCTTGCCTTCATAACTTCTGTGTCTTCCCGCATACTCAAATGTTCTTTTCAAAGTCTTTCTTCCTGATCATCATGTCTTGAGCAGGTCTTCACATAGCACCTAAATTTGCCAAACACCTGGGAGGAAGATGTCAGAGCAGACCAACACCTCTCTACCACAGAGATGCAGTGTTGGTACCCTTTAGGACCCAGGCTGTCCTCCCAGAAGGAGGACCACGAATGTCCCCCGGTGTAGCTTAGGTCTAGGGGTACCCTTGAAGGGCTCTCACAGACTGCAGTGGCACATAAGTCACATCCTCAGTTCTTCCTTAGGACAGCACTTTTTCTTGTTGCTGTTGGCATTGTTAGGTTTGTTTTCTTATAGCAAATCCCAATGACACCATTAGGATGCTAGGAAAAACTCACCACTCCAAGCCAGTGAAGAGAAGGGTATTAATTTGCTGTGTTGCTTGCCCACAGCCCACACATCACTGCTGATACTTTCTGATAGAAATCCAGGACTGGGGGCCATGGAGCAACCAGGGGAAGATTTCTGCTGGGCAGCAGCCCTGCCTGCAGGAGGAGTGAGGATGGGGCCAGCCGGTGGTTTAGTGAGCGTAGGATGAACCCCCAGGACCACTGCTGCTGATCACGGAAACATGCCACAAAGTACAAATTAATCCCAAGTAGCAGAGGTTTGAGTAGCAGCTCATTCTCCATCTTTCCTGGGAATTCTGCAGGGTGTCTGCAAGCTCTAATCAGCTCTTAAAAGCACTTACCAAATAGGAAGCACTTGTACCTCTCCACACAAGTATATACTCCTGACAAGGGGGCTCTAGGAGACTCGCTGCTTTTTTGTGCTGCTGGGAAGCACTGGGATGGCTTTCAGGGAGAGGGAACGAATGCATCAGGCTCAGACTCTGCTTTGTTGTTGTCCCTCTCTTAAGGAGGGCTAAAATACAATTAGGGCACCCAGAAATGAGGAATCTGCAGGTTTGTACTGCTCCATTCCTAGAAACAGTGTAGATCACTACTTTGCTGGTGCCTGGCATGGGAAGGGTGACATGCATAACGCACTGAGCAGGGCTGCCCAGGCTGGAAGCTCCCTGACAGTGGTGAGATACCAGTGTGGTCCCTAGTCCCATCTCTCACCCTGCGGGAGTACAGACTACCACCAACTCACTTGCATTCAAATGCTACCAAAACCGTATCTCCTGGGGAAACAGGAAGATGGATGTAACAGTGTGAATTGTGCTCAGAATAAGACATGACCAACTTTGTGCTACATTACTGGATGTTAAGCACAGGCTCTGTGGGGCCTCTGGCATCTTCTCAGCTAGCCCAGCTCCACCCAGAATGTCAGCCAGGAGTAACACCTGGGACTGCAAACAGACTTGCCACTGTTCTTTCATCAAAGCACTGTGATCTGTGATGTCCAGGCATGCAAAATCACAGAATCCCAAGGGTTGGAAGGGACCTCAAAAGATCATCTAGTCCAACTCCCCTGCAAGAGCAGGGTAACCTAGAGTACATCACACAGGAACTTGTCCAGGCGGCCCTTGAATATCTCCAACGTAGGAGACTCCGCAACCCACCTGGGCAACCTGTTCCAGTGCTCTGTCACTCTCACAGTAAAGAAGTTTTTCCTGATGTTCACATGGAACCTCTTATGCTCCAGTTTACACCCATTGCCCCTTGTCCTATCACTGGACATCACTGAAAAAAACATAGCTATGTATGTACCTTTTGCACATGCATTGCAATCCTTGGGGTTGCCAGCAGGTCATCCACAGGTTATAATCTACAGGTGCCTTTGCATGTTTCAGCAAACAGCACTTTGTCCTTCTCTGAAACATCTATAAAGACATAGCTGACACCCAGCATTTGCATGGATTTGATTACATGGAGGAGTAGGCTAAAGCCTTTCTGTTGAGAAGCCATACAGAGGACATCTCATTTGCCTTCTCCTGTTCACTTCCTGCCTCTGTGCAAACAAAGGTTTTGACTGATGGTGCAATGAAAGACCCCCTTGGCAAAGTGTAGCTCAGAAAGAGGGCAGACAAGGGGAGATCACAGGGTTGCCATTCATGACATTTCCTCACCATGTCATGTTGTGCACAGACTCCTAGGTGGGCAAGGCAGCTGGCAGTCCAGGTTTGCAGGGTCCGTGCTCAGCCACCAACATTTCTGCATTATCCTGACCCAAAAGCAAAATAGTAGTGATGACTTCCCAAGAAATAATTGCATGAATTTTCATGAGCCACATTTTCTTTCCATTTTGCCTATCTCCACTGTGCCTTGGGGAAGAGGCATAAATGAAGATCCCTTAGATAGGTCTGTCATGCTGATGGATTCTATTTTGCCATTTGAATGCGGAAAAAATGGCGTTTTCACATTAACGGGGTGAAATATGCTCTGTTCTTTGAGGATTGATTCAAGAGCAAAGCCTCTGAGCTTTCTGCTTTCAACAGCTACACAATGCCAAGATAAAGCGTAACTGACCCTCAGTGCAAATTATGTGATACTGGGAAAACAAAAACACTTCTACAAGCAAGATTTTTGTTGTAAGTAGGAGAGAGGCTTGCTTGCTGGGTGGAAAGCATGCATATGAGAAATCGGGTGCAGTGCTTAAGCACCATGTATATACTCAAGTCTTGCTTTGGTTTGATGCCACCTCTGCTTTTTCTGTCTGAACCTCTGACTTCCCACATTCACATCTTATCTCTCTGTTTTGTTTTCAGCTGAGATGAACAACAGCAAATGGTCATAAACAAGCAAGATGGGAGGGGAGAAAGAGAGATGACATGCACACTCATGGGTAGTGAAACAGTATTAGCATGAAGGGGAGTGCAAAAAGCACCACTGCAGACCTGGTAGAGGGAAATCATATGCTGGGACCTGTTTAGGCTTAGAGAGTTGTTTTTTAGCATCGGTGCCATTATTAGTCCCACATGCCCCATAAACAGAGAAATAATGTGGAGCAAGATGTTAGCAGGTCACCATTGCGGGGGCAAACACATCAGGACAAATGGCAATCATCCTCATCTAGGGACACAAACAGGCAAGTCATCCATACAGCGAGTGCAACAGAGACACAGTGAGTGAGCCATTTGATCGCTTATTTAAGCAATATTCAGTCAAATTGTATGAAGCTGAATTTCAAAAGGTAACTTAAGCGGTACCACACTTTGGGCAGTCAAAATATGTACTGTTCAAGCAATGTGGGCAGTGTGTGCATGGGGCCCAGTGCTTGCTGCTCAGCTCTCTTTTAGGATGTGCATGTTTTGTGATCATATTTGAGGCACTTGTTTTTGAAAACATAGCCCCGGGGCTTTATTTTATAGCTGCCTTCAATGATAAACACTACCTTCGACCAGCTGAAGAATGCAGCTACAAGCATGGCCAGCTGCAAGCACAGCAATAGCTCATGAAGTCTTTTGTACCTTGCAAAAAGATATCAACCCCATCATCTCTGTTGGTATAAGAAAAAGCCAAGGCAAGGTGGAGTCCCAGAGGTTGTGCAACAAACCGGTGTAGTGTGGCACCTTGGTTGCAGGCATTTGGTACACCACTGATGAGTTTACAGGAAAGATCTCAGGAGCTACCCATAGGGCTAGATACTTCACATTGTGGTTTAAACCCCAGCTGGCAAATAAGCACCACATAGCTGTTCACTCCCCCCTCAGTGGGATGGGGGGAAGAGAATTGGAAGAGTAAAGGTGAGAAAACTTGTGGGTTGAGATAAGAACAGTTTAATAACTGGAATGAAAACCAATTATAATGATTATGATAATGATGAATTGTAATGAAAAGGAAAATAACAAAGAGAGAAATAAAACCCAAGAAAGACAAGTGACGTAAATGAAAACTATTTCTCACCACCAACCAGCAGATGCCTAGGCAGTCCCCAAGCAGCAGCCCCACCACCAACTTTCCCCCTACTGTTATTGCTGAGCATGACATCATATGGTCTGGAATATCCCTTTGGTCAGCTGGGATAAACTCCGTGTGCACCCCCAGCAGGATTACTGTTATGGTGATATGAGGAGCAGAAAATACCTTGACTCTGTGTGAACACTGCTCAACAATAACTAAAATATTCCTGTATTATCAGTAGTTTCCGACATAAATCCAAAACACAGTCCCATACCAACTAGTGTGAAAAAAATTAACTCTACCCCAGCCAAAACCAGCATAGCAGCAGAGCAAGCACAGGGATCTTTCCAAAACTATCCCATTAGGAAGGCTTGAGTGTGTTTATAATACAGTTCCTCAGCACCCCTGTAGATGAGGTTTCATCCACTAAATTGCACCAGCCTAACCAAGCTGCTGGGCCCTTTCTTTAAGCGACTTAATTCTCTGAAAGAGGGAGCAGAACTGTTGCTGCACCAAGGCAAGCAGCACCGCTGCCCTCCAGCCCCCTGCCCTGGGATACTTCTGATGCCGCTTTAGCCCATCAGGACATGTATGCAATGGGAAATTGCCTGGGTTTGGGATTAATAGGATGTTTTAAAGGGCTTCTTAAAATTATAAAACTGAGTCGTATGGTAAACTTTGTATATGCACACATACAGCAAAGCTTTAGAAGTCTTTGGAGGATTCAGAAGAGGTTTAAGGGCTGAAGTATTGACCCAGGTGCCTAAAGACACAAACAAGTCAGTACCTAAAAATGTAGATTATAATCTAGTAGGCTTCTGAAAAGCTCAGTAGGTGCTCAGCTGCAATATGGGCCTGAATCGGTTAGCAAACCCAGCCCTTGGTCAGCATTGCTAATATGCACTTAGCCAATATAACATGTCTGAAGAAACATTTTCTCCATGTTATACTCAGTAAAATTTTACAGCATCAGTATAGCTCCTTTGAAGAGATCCTTTAAGCACACAAGCAGCATGGAAGCAGAAAACATACATGTTATTGCAGAAGCTAAAAAGGACAAGCTCTTGTCCTCTGCTGTGACAATGAACTACAGCTGGGGGTGACAGATATTTCTTCTCTGAATCAGTCATGGGTCAGGTTTGCTGAGATCCCAAATCAGAGAAGCAGAAACTCCCCATGGTGACATTCCTCCCGTTTCTTTGATTTTGCTTTACTCATACAACCTTTCACAATCAAAACTTCAGCTTCTGGTCAGCAATGCTCTGAAATGCTGGCCTGGAAGAGCAGAACTTTGAAGTGTTTCTTGTGAGTAAGCTTTATCTATTTAGGCAGTGGGGATGAAAAGTATGATTATTCTGGTCTCGGTGTAGTCTAAACTGAATACTAATTTCACAGACCAGTTATTATGGTAGATTTGTAAATGCAGTGGATGAAGATGTTTTGAATGAGTGGCTTATGGTATTCATGCTCTCAATAGGGCTTTCCCTTTCTGTTTCCAAAGAAAGCTCTCAAGATTGGTTAAGGTCTGGGCATTTGGGGGTTCAGCCTTCATTCTTTCTCACAGAGGTTGGCACCAGGCTTGTAACAAGACATGTTATACAGGTGAAGCAAATTATGAACATCTTCACCGACAATTGATGGGACCACAGTGGTCCAACACCACTCCAGCAGGACATGGCTGAAGAAAGAAAGACCTCTGAGACAGCAAGACAGGGCTTAGCCTTCCCCTTGAAGAGTGGAGTGCATCGTGTGGCTCAGGGGTGACAAGCAGCGTGTCCCTGAGGGAGAGCTTACAGTACCATGTACCAACATTGCAACCCATCCTCCTCCTGCCCAGGATGGAGGGGACCTATGAAGCCTGGAGACACCTGCAAACTCAAGGGAGTGGTGAGGAATGTAGGGACACCAAGGACCACATCCCCTCACCTGGGCCAGGAAGGATGAGTGGTCAGGAGGGCCACTGGTGAGGCGGGCCAGCCAAATACTTTAAAAACACGCATGCTCTCCACAGCCTGACTCGTGTTTCCTGGAAGAAGTTTTATTGCCACTGAAATGCTTCACGTTCTGTGAAACCTTTGCCAGCTGGAATCGTCTCTTTGCACCTGTCTTTTTGTTTACACAAATCCCTTCCCTAATAGAGCTAATCACTCCCCTTTGATAAATCTGCCAGGCCCCCGATATGAGCTCCCTTGGCACTGAATAAACAGACCATTGTCTCACCAGGGCCAGCCACCCTGTTAATAGTTAAACTGGGAGCCGCCAGGATGAGGGGAAAGAGGCATTGGCCACAGGCAGGATTTTTCTTAATTCCCCACCCTCAAATCTGCAGGTTTCCCTATCCTTTACTGGGGCTCATAGCTCTGCATGAGTCCCTGCTGCCAGCTGGTGGTCCTAAGTGTGGTCTCTAACTGCCTGGGGACGTGCAATTCATTGGGAGCACCTAGTGCCACACTGTGGGGTAGGATGGCCATCCCTGAAAAAGGAGTGATGGGGCAGGGAGAGATGCTTTAGGCTGTGCAGAGGGGGACATTAGGCAGGAGACAAAAGTTTATGTCAGGCTGAGGACCAGACCAAGAAAATGAGGTCTAAGAGTGTACCAAGTAAGGATGGGTGATTGTCAAGAGGAGAAAGTTGGACACAGGAAGCTGAAAGCTTGAGCATAAAATAACAAAACCTAGCTTTGAAGCAAGGGACAGGATGCGTTTGACTTTAGCAATGCTTCTGTCCAGCAGCACTTTCCTTCAGCAGCTCTTTGTAGACATAATCAGTGCTGAAACCTCCAACTAAACAGAGCACTGCTTTGCTCCCGGTGCTCTGCTGCACCAGCATAATCCAAGATCAAGGTGGGTGATACCACCATGAATACAATTTTGCTGCAGACTTTGCTCCCCTGAGGATGTACCACAAGAAGTGCTCCTCATCACAGTGCCTTGGCTGGTCATTTTTCAGCTTGTGCTACCAAAGCAGTCTTTTTGGACAGTTAGCCAACCAACTACCCAGACTTTCTACATGCAAATGAACAAATGCAGCAGTTTTGATGTGCTGTTTCATGTAAGACATGCAAGACAAAATTTGGTCTTGCAGTCCATCTCCAAGGTAGAGCACCAAACAAGCATTAGCCACCAGACCTTGCTGGTATTAGCTGTATCTGTAGGAAGATCTTTGAATGTAACAACCAGGAAAGCTCTTTAGCAAGTTGTAATCAGCCCCATGGTATTTACATGAAACCAATATACCCTTTACACCAGCTAACAAATCCATCAGCACCAGCAGATGATTTCTTGATTGCTTTGCTTGGGCCTGTTTTGTGCCTCAGGCAAGCATTATTTGTTTAAGCAGGAAGACAGGAGGTGCCCTGGAGGCACCTCTGGCAGCCCTAGCTACACACCAAGCACTGGACAACGATTCAGCCTCTGTCCCATCTGCATCCTTTCCAGCCCACCCGCAGCCCCGCTGCTGTCACCTAACCCTGTGTGCCTTGAAGTCTTTCCTGGCTAAGAGGGAAGAAGCAGCTCCGAGGCTATTGTTGCTCAGAGATGCTGTGTATAACTGGTGCCCTTAGTGTCTCAACCTACATGCATGCACTGGTGCATCAGTACCGAAGGTCCTTGCAGCCACACACATGAGAGGCAGAGAATTTTTCAGCCGAGGCTGGCACAGGTTTCAGGCTGGAAAGGGGGAAGTGAAATGACACGAGAGTTGCCACAGCATCATCTGCCCCTGCGCCCCTGCAGTCACTGGTGCTGCTCACTGGAGATGCCATTCACTTGAGACCCAGAGAGAAACTCCCCGCCAGGAGTGGTGAGGTGGATTGCCAAACCGTATGATTAGGGACTTGTTCATGCACAGCCTAATCCTTCACCACTGCTTGTGTGGGTGCAGGAACCTTCCAGGTCCTTAATACCCACCCCCAGAACAGGACAAAACTTGTGCCTGAGAGGCTCTGCGATGCAGGAGAGCGGCGAGGTCAGAAGCCTGGCATCACCCAGCAAGGGATTACACACGGTACACAGAGAGAAAACAATAGCAGGAACCGAGCGATACAAGACACTCGGAGGTTTAAACCACCAAAAGCTTTAGAAAGCATGCAGGTCCTTCCTCATGCATCACTCAGGAATGAAGCAGTAGGGGGAAGGTGGAGCAGATGTAGGGCTGGCTCCCAGAGGGTTTGGGTGCAAGAGCTGGCTTTGCCACAGCTCCCATGGGCTCGCTCCATACCCTGCACCCAGGACTGCATCCCCTCCTGCCTCCGCAGGCACGCAGCACCCACCACGACACAGCCTCAGCCGTCTCCGCTCCCTGGCTGCTTGGGGCGCAGGCACACGGCTGCACACGCGGCAAGAGTTCTTCTCCTTCCCCAAACAATTAATGTCAATGCGGAGAGGCAGGTGCTCCTGGCGCGATGCCCTCCGTTTTGTTTACAGAACACTCCTTGAAGATTATTTGTGTTGAAATCTTTCAGCTTTTTTTCTCTCCCTCTTCTTTTTCCCCTCCTGTTTCCCTCCCCCTGCCTTGTTAACATTCTCCCAGCCAGTTTTCGTGCCCCGCGGGCCCTGGGCGACAAGCCCTGCTGCAGCCTGCAAAGCGGTGGGGAGCCCTGGCAGGGCTCAGCCCCCTCGCTCTGCCCCAGCCTGGGGGAAAGCGGAGAGGGTGTCCCGGCAGCGTCCTCCCATTTCTTTGTGGCTGCCGGGAGCGGAGCAAAGGGGCCATTGTCCAAGGGCTGCTGCTGACCCCACTATTTCCATCTGAAAAGCCTCTTGTGAAAGGGGCAGCTTCACATCCTCGCCACCCCCTCTGCTTCATTGCAGACCCCCTCTTTACCCACTGGACCCCTTCCACCCTCCTCTGCCTCACTGTGCATTCAGAGAGCCTGCACCTTCCTCATCCCTCCTGCCTGTCCTCTCCTCTTCCTCTAGCCTCACTCTGAACCAGCATCCTCCTCCTCTCCCCCTCTTCCTCCAGCTCAAGGGGGACCAGCACAGCTTGTCCCCAGTGAAGAAGACAAGGAGGTAAGAGCAAGTAGGGCAGCTCCATCCAAAGCCCCAGGGGTTATGCGAAATGCTCGTCTTGCCCTGGAGCATGAAAAATCCCAGCTGTGGTTCTGCATAGTCTTTCACTTGCCTTTGTTACCCATCTGAGCCATAAAAATCTTTCAGCAATGTTTATAAAGGGATAGCACGCGGTCAATGGAATAAGCACAGCCTCCTTTCTTCAACCCTCTGAAAAACCATGCCTTTTTAATGGTAAAATGCATGAAAAATTAGGGAGCTGGCTGTATCATCTTCCTGAGAGGTATGTATAGCAAACACAGGGATTAGAAAGACAATAATCACCCAAGTTCCTGCATTAAAAGCCTTTATTGTCTTTCAAATCCATTCACTTAGGTGCACATTTTTACCCATCACTCCCACCACATGCCAGGTGGATGGGCGAGAAGCTTTGGGAACACCCCTCATTCCTATCTGCCACTGCCTCATCCTTGTTTGGAGTCCTGCTCGGGGACCGCAGAGCCACTGTCACAGGCTTGTGGCACGTTGGAGTGAGTCACCCAGGTGAGACAGACAGATTATAGAGAGCATTATGGTCATCTTCTCACCATTTCAAAGCAGAAAGCATCCAAAACAAGTTTGAGGCAGTGTTTGAAGTTTGCAAAAGATAGAGACAAAAGGAAACAGTGCACTCATTTTTGTTTCAACAAGGAAAGACGAAGTTGGCAGCACTGGAATCTGTCGTAAAAATTCACATTGACTTCACCCCCACCAAAATTTTGCCCCACATGCTGGGGATGGCTCTGCTCAGCAGCAGCCCGTGCTCCTCCCTGCAGTACAGAGGGGGGGGTCCAGCAGCTCACTGCCTGAAAGAGCCCATTGCAAAATGCAGCAGGAGCATCCCTTATTACCCGCTCAGAGGGAGAAGGTGACCTTGAGTGGCATCTGCATCCACTCAGCTCCTCCTTCAGGCTCCCAAGCAGGAGTCCCTGGGTTGAACTCTGTTCCACCCAGTCACTGAGTTCTGGTAAACAATGAAGGATGCTCTGGGTAAACTGTTGCAGTAGCATAGCTCATCCAAGTATTTCTCTGCCTGTAAAATAAGCAAACAAACTACAATTTAAGTTGATTGGTAGGAAAAAAATGGCACATTGCAGAATAAAATCCCCAGGCATTAAGAAACCACACAGAGGAACTGCCCAGCACAAAATGAGGCATGGAAGTTTTTACGCTTTGCAATGTATAGCCACCAAGTTAGCGGGACATCTGGGTGTAGTGGCAGTGGAGAAGAGATTTACACAGACTGATGTGCTATTTCCAGCTGGGTCTTTAACAAGAGAGGTGTTTAAATCTTCATCTCAAATGACAAGCCCAATTACTTGCTGTCACTTCTGTATGGTCATGTTGCTGTCTCTGTTACTGCTGTTGGTCATAGCCCTGCAGCAAGCGCTTCTTCTGGTGAAAATAAGTCCAGCTATGTTGGTTTTGGTAGTGCTTTGTCCCATTTACAGTGCCAAACTGGGGTCAACATCTCTGGCAGGTTTATCATAGCAGAAATAGTCCAACCAGCTGGGCAGTGAGGACAAATGCCCGACAAGGCCTGGACAGCCACACAGCAGCTAAGGCAGCCAGCAAAGAGCAGCCCAGCAACCTGGAAGTGGCTCCTCCACTTGGCCGAGGCTCTTAGCTGGCCTTGCAGGCAGGGAAAGAGCCCTGAAGCCACCAGCAGCTCCTGCAGCCATGGTTTTCCATTGCTAACACCAGGCAGCACCTGAACCCACAGTTCCAGGGGTCAGATTGTTTCCTTTATTTTTAGCTTCAAGTTTCTTTTGTTACTTGTCCTGGAGTACCATGGGCTCTGCCTTTGTGGGGTATTACTACTCAGTTTAGATGATCAAAGTCACTCGTTCAGGGTAGCATGAAACCCTGGTAGCAGCATGCTGCTTGTCAGGTTGCATTGCTCACACAAAGCACACAGTGCTTCCCCTCACCACCAGCACTTTTACCCCGGCAAAAGCAGCACTGCTCTACCACACTGCACAGCCACAGCATCTCTCCTCAGACCAGAGCCAGTGGTGCCTGTCCATCATTTCTGTACCATTGCTCTTGAAATCCTCGCCCTCTTTTTGCAGAGAGCTGAATTTTGATACATGCTGGTGGCAATGCAGAAATATTTCTTGCTGAGTAGATAGGATCAGACCAAGATGTTGGTCTTCATTGAGATAACACCTTAAAGAGAGGCCAACAAGGCATGCAGCTATCATGTCACAGCTCCCACCTCCTCAGCTGGTCACAGCAGGGGAGAGGAGCAGCCATGCCAGCCCTGATAGTGCTGCCCATGCAAACAAACCAAGGGAAACAAGACTCAGCCTTGTCCATAGCCCTTGTGTAACAGTGCAGTGGGGACAGGGACCGTGCCCACAACACAGGGTCTTCTTCGCCTGTCAGTGCCAGGGAAAGTGCATTGCTCTACATATACATAGTGCATGCATCCATGTGTTTGCACATTTGAATGGGTCTCAGGCATAAAGATCTTCTGGGAAGAGAAGCTGTTCATGTTGCAGGGTTTTCCAGGGAGCTCCCTCCACCTTCAGCAGGACCATAGTGCTCATCTAGGCTGCACCCCACAGGTTTTAACCCTGTCCTGGGACAGACAGTTGGGCAAGTTGGATCTATGCTTTCAAGTAGCCATCCTGCATTTTCCTTCTTCAGGCATCTCCATGCCAGCATCAGGACAGGGCAAGAGAGATTCCCATTACAAGGCTGTCCACAACCAGGAAAGCAACTGAAGTGTTTCAATAGCGGCTTCCTTTTGAAACCAGAATAAAAGCCAGCAAGCATTTTCAGCTAATCCTTCCCCCAGCGCGTATGTTGTTTGTGTACATGCGCGGCTGGCTGGCTCTCCATGTATGCGCAGGGGAATGTTAACCCCCCGCCAAAAAAGAAGAAAGCAAGGCAGAAAACCAGTCCCCCAAGAAGCGATAGAAATCAGTGGATGGGTTTTAGCTGTGCATTGTTTTTACCCAAGAAAAGCGGCTTTGCAAAGGACTTTCTAACTCATCGTCTGGCCCAAGACTTCCTTGTAAAAGGTTGTTGGGCTTGTTGCAACATATTCCAGGTGTGTAAGTGATGCCCTGCCTTGCGCCTTTCACAGCACAGAGCCTGAGGCCTCGAACTGAGCAGGGAGGAGGAGGGAGGGAGAGGTGTGTGTGTTCAAATTAAATGAAGCAGAAAGAGAAAGCTGGAATCCGCAGCGCCTGGGGCACCACTAATTGAACAGGTTGAACCTGATAGCAGTGCAAAGGAGGCAGCAGGAGGGATCTTCCAGCTCCTGGCTGATGTTGCAGAGTTGGGCATTGTTCAAGAAGCCAAGCTTTTGAAGCTGAGGTGGTGGGAGAGGGGGGACAAGGTGAGGATCCCATTTATTTGGGGCTAGAGGAAGGAGACTTCAAAAGAAAAAACAAATTATTCATTAACATGACAAAGGGAGGCAAATGAGAGACAGGGCAGGCATGCTCTTACTCTGCTTCCTCCTGACATACCTAGCTATTGCTCAAGACTGGAAAAAGGGAAATATAACCCCCATTCTCAAGAAGGGGAAAATGGATGACCCAGGCAATTACAGACCAGTCAGTCTCACCTCTGTGCCTGGCAAAATCTTGGAGCACATTCTCCTGGAAGGCATGCTAAGGCACATGAAAAACAACAAGGTGTTTGATGACAGCCAGCATGGCTTCACTAAGGGGAAATCTTGCCTGACCAATTTAGTGGCCTTCTATGATGGGGCTACAGAACTGATGGACAGCGGTAGAGCAGCTGATGTCATCTACCTGGACTTGTGCAGAGCGTTCGACACTGTCCCACACAACATCCTTGTCTCTAAATTGGAGAGACATCAATTTGATGAATGGACCACTCGGTGGATAAAGAACTGGCTGGATGGCTGCACACAAACAGTTGTGGTCAATGGCTCAATGTCCAGCTGGAGACCAGTAACAAGTGGTTACTCAGGGATCAGTGTTGGGACCGGTCTTGTTCAACATCTTTGTCGGTGATGTGGATGCTGGGATTGAGTGCGCCCTCAGCAAATTTGCCGATGACACCAAGCTGTGTGGTTTAGTTGATATGCTGGAGGGAAGGAATGCCATCCAGAGGGACCTTGACACGCTTGTGAGGTGGGCTGATGCCAACCTCATGAAGTTTGACCCTGACAAGTGCAAGGTCCTACACCTGGGTCAAATGGATCCCAGGCACAGCTACAGGCTGGGCAGAGAAGAGATTCAGAGCAGCCCTGCGGAGGAGGACTTGGGGGTGCTGGTCGATGAGAAAATGAACATGAGCCAGCTTCAGTGTGTACTTGCAGCCAAGAAAGCCAACCGTATCCTGGGCTGCATCAAAAGGAGCATGATCAGCAGGTTGAAGGAGGTGATCCTGCCCCTCTACTTTGCTCTGCTCTCATGAGACCTCACTTGGAGTACTGTGTGCAGTTCTGGTGTCCTCAACATAAAAAGGACATGGAACTGTTGGAACAAGTCCAGAGGAGGGCCACGAAGATGATCAGGGGACTGGAGCACCTCCCCATATGAGGATCGGCTGAGAGAATTGGGGCTGTTCAGCCTGCAGAAGAGAAGGCTGTGTGAAGACCTCATAGCAGCCTTCCAGTATATGAACAGGGCCTATAGGGATGCTGGGGAGGAACTCTTCATTAGGGACTGTAATGATAGGACAAGGGGTAATAGGTTCAAACTTAAACAGGGGAAGTTTAGATTGGATATAAGGAGGAAATTCTTTCCTGTTAGGGTGGTGAGGGACTGGAATGGGCTGTCCAGGGAAGTTGTGAATGCTCCATCCCTGGCGGTGTTCAAGACCAGGTTGCACAAAGCCTTGGTGACATGGTTTAGTGTGAGGTGTCCCTGCCCATGGCAGGGGGGTTGGAACTGTATGATCTTAAGGTCCTTTCGAGCCTTAACTATTCTATGATTCTATGACTTAGTGGGCGCCCTTTTGCTAGGATGAGCTCTGTCCCACCAGGTACCTGGGGATGCATAGATGTGTGGTGAATGAGCAGAGAGCCACTCAGCATTCCAGTGGGCTGGGAATCTGGGGACTCCTCCCAGGCCTCATCCTTCACAGATCCCAGCCAACACTACCTGCAAAATCCACATCCCTTCCTTTGCCAGCAGTGCCCCAGCTGCAAGGATGTCATCCATAAGCAAGAGAATGGGGACAGCTGTATTCTCCTTTGAAGTATTAAACTAAATTAAAAACCACCAAAACCCTAGGAAATTCTCATTTTCAGGCTTTTTTTTCAAGACAAGCTCACTAGACAGCTGCCTGAGGTTTGCCAGATACTCATTCTGGAGGGACTGAAGATACAGGCTGATAACATTTTTTGTCCCAACTCTGATTTGAAGAGGCAGCCAAAGAGGGTGGAGGGACCCTGTGGGACAGAGAGGTCCTAGAGCATGAGGGCTTGCCCTGGAAGATAGGGGAAGGTGAGGAGGGCAGTGGCAGCAGGACTTGCAGGTGCTTGCAGAGCCCAAGTACTGAGAGCGGCCAGTGCTCTCTGCATCCCTCTGCCATCCTGGGCAAGCCACGAAGGCTGTCGCCTGCTTTTTAAATAGTGTCAGCTCACTGGGAAGTGGGATGACAAGGGGGGTGGTGGTCAGAAATGCAGAAACTTTGGAATTCAACAGCAGTTCTCCACCACTGCTCAAAGGTGCCAGGCAAGGGCTTGCCTTACTTCGCAGCAGTGGTAGACAGCAGCTGGAGGAAACATCCCTGTTTAAGTAGTGATACCCAGGAAATTAGAGAGCCGTTATGTCCTTGCATCCACTTCCACTTCCTGCTCCTGTCTCAGTCCTGTTTGGAAAGAGAAAAGGCTCCCTTCTTGGGAGAGAAATGGCTCCTAACTGCAATGCTTGCAGGACCTAGAGGGCCATGCCTTTGGTTTTGCATTTTTCTTTTTTCTTTTTGTTTGTTTGTGGGTTTTTTTCTTTTTCCCTGCTTCTCCCTCTCTGTGGCCTCTACATCACAACCCAGTAAAAAATAGCCAGGAGGGAGAAACATTGCATTGAGGAGACAAACCGTTTGCTACTAATGACTCCGACAAAAATAGGTGATGGGTAATTCACTGTCCTTTCTGGACTTGATTCCAAGCTGCTTTATGAGCTCTGCAGGTCTCCCCACCCTGGGTCCCCATGGCAGAAGTGGTCCTGCATGGTCCTTGGGACAAAGTCCACTGACACACCTCTGTTCCTTGCTACCTAAAACAGGGCAGTAGGATGCACCCCAAGGTGCAAAGAATTGTTGCACTGGGACTTGGGCTGAAAAGCTGGGATGAGCTTGTGGATGATCTTCTCAGGGCAGGGACTCTGCCCACATGGATGCTTGCTCACCAGAGAGTACAGTGACTCCACACTGCTAATTCAGACCTGTAGGCATTACTGCAATATAAATTGCAAATAGTCATAATAATAATTAATAAACATGCTGAAACAAAGCTATTCTCCTTGTTTAATTAGCATCGGACTCCAGCAGCTTTATCTTGAGGTGAGTGGCTACTTGGTTGGTGCTTTGCCTTCACACCGTGCCTTGCCCTCCGTGGCTGGGGCAGGCAAGTCTTTGCTGTAGAAATGGGAAGGTCTCTTTTTCACTCAAGCTCCTACTGAACGACTTTGAACCATCACCTTGTGGACTGCCTCTCACCTGAGACAAAGGCTACAGCAAGAGTAATTGCAGCTGTACAAGCCCAGTAGCTATCTTCACCTTGATGGGAAAAGAGACTGAACCCATTCAGGGGCAAGCATTAAGAACCAAAGGAAAATAAGTGGAAAGCTTTTGGGTGAGCAGGCTTAGAAAGAGGCTCATGTATGGCTTGAAGTGAGAAAATGGCAGTCCCCTGGAGCAAGGGACACATGTTTGTAGACCGTACATGATTCCCTTAAGGAGCACAGTGCTGCCAGGAGGCATTGCAGGTTCAGGAGCAGAGGGATTACCTGGGGGCTGCAGAGCCTCCTTAGCACAAACCAAGCACTGGCAGGTGACATCCAAAAAACCTTCAGATACAGCTGGGGAGCTACAAGCATTGGGTATCGGGTTCTCACCCTGAGGTGACAGCCAGGTCTCTGAGGAGCACTGAGCAGCACTTTGGGTGAAGTCTCTGGAGCACGAGACCTGCCACCAGCCACCCCATGCAAATGTATTCCTGTCTGGAGACATGGAGCTGGCTGCACTGAACACCAAGCAGGAAGGCAGCTGGAAGCAGGCAGCGAGCTCCAGCCTTGCTCGTGACTCCCTCCCACCCCACTTATTGGAGGGGCTAAAGGCTCAGCCCTTGACCCCTCGCAAGCAGATGGGGCAGAAAGGCATCCCTGAGGGCTCGTGCAGCCTGGGTGGGAGTAGAGTGAGCGTCCTGTGCCCCACACTTCAGTCTCTGACGCTTTGAAGAAGCACATCTGTAATCTTTACGAGGCCTTGGAGATAGGAGCACTCTGGCTACATGCTAAACCACACCAGCCATCTGCTCCACTCTCCCTCTGCCTTCCCCCCATATCTTTCCCCGCTGACCCAATCTGAGCCACAGCTATTGCCATCACAGTGAAGATTTGTAGGCCTGTACCTGCCAACAGTGAACCAGGTAAATTCATGGTCCTGGGCTCCTTTCTAAGGCAGTTGGGAAGGAGGTAATGGAAGAATGGCTGTGCCAGGAGTCCAAGCAGCATCCAAGCTGAAAGGGTGGAAGGACAGACAAGCAAGGCTGCTGCCATCACCCTATGCTTTGCATCTCCAAGATATGCCCTGCTCGGCAGTGGGGCTTACTGGGGAAGTATGGACCAGGGAGGTCATCAGAGCTAGTGCCAGGGTCCAGGAGAGCATCTAATTCCCAGGGTCCTCTTGTTGTCTGTTCAAAAAGGGATATAAAATGTTCACAGCATGCATTGTGGAGGGCAAAGTAGGTAACATAAGGAAAAGTAGCTCTTGATTCCTGAGCTGCCTGGCCACGTTGGGCTCTTCTTCCGAGCCAGACACTGTTGTGGCCCCAGAGCATTTCTGAGCAGAGCTCATTCTGGGCAGCCTGAAGAGTTTGGGCTTGACAAAACAGGGCTGAGCCGGGGATACTGTGGACCGGCGTGGCACAGGCAAGCTCTGTTGGTCCACTGGCCATGCCCCTCTGTTGAGATGCAGGAGATAGGGCTGTAGCTCACCCAGCTGCCTGGGTACACTGGGGATGCAGACATACATGCAGGCTCTTGCAGGCTCAGGCTTCTTGATGGGGATCTGCTGTCCTCCTGGTTTTTTTTAATGAGAACATCTTGTATTCAACCCTGTAAAATTCAGGGTGGGGAGCAGTTACTTATTAATGTCCACTGTCTCCAGGGAAAGTGGAACTCCAGGGATCTGCCGGCAAAATCAGAGTCAGATGAGCTGCAGCATGGTATAGTATGGCAGAGAGTTGTGCACACTGCATGCGCATGTACCCACACACACACGCACACGTTCATCCTCTGGCTATCTCGTACAGGATGCCATCACAACCCACCTCTGTCACCATGTCCTTGGGTCTCTGCAGGTCCTAAAAAGTTCTTTGCAGCAGCCTGCAAAGTCGGAATGATAGCAGAGGTGCAAAAGTCCTTTCTGGTGATTAATACATCATGTGTACAAAGAAGGTCTGTGGTGAACGGAGGCTGGAGCCGGGATTAATTGCATACCTTGAAGTGGAGAGATTTATGTAAGGAAACAGACTTGGCAGACTGCCCCACTCCAGGCTGTGTTTACCTGCCTGCGCCTCCACACCTGTCATGCTGCAGCAGCAAAATACTATTTAATAACATTTGAAGGTACATCTTAATAGCTGAGCACCCTCCCCACCTTGCCCCACCTCCCCGGGTGCCGTCAAGAAGCTCTGCCTCACTCTCCCAGCCTCTTCAGCAGGCTCCTTGGGCCCAGAGTCAGCCCACTCCTCCCCTAGCACTCACCTGCAAGGAGCAGCTCTGGGACACTCTTCAAGTGCCCGTGATCCAGGGTGAGGAGGGATGGGTGGAAGATGAAACAGACCAGTGCTGGAGGCTGACCCCTGAACTGATGCTAGCTCAAGTTGCTCCCACAAAAATCCACAGGCAAAGAGAGCTTTCCTCCTCCTGAACTTGAAAACACCAACTGGACACACAAACATTTGCATGCATGCAGGTCTGCAAGTGTGGTTTGTTTATATATATATATGAACAACGCATTTTGAAATGTTCGTAATGACCATTCAAATAAGAGACAAATGTCGGATAAAATCCCACTCAGAAATGCTTGAGCTTGAGGCTGTTTCTTGAAAGGGATTTGGCTATTGATTGCAGTTCGTTTGTTAATTTGCATACTTATCAGCAAGGGGCAAGACCAGAAAGTGCCCCATGGGCCTTTCATGGGAGCACACACAGTTTTATTTCTTACCAACAAAGCCTCTTGGTGACTCTAAGCAAATGAGGGATCACTAAGGGCTGTTGAAGAAGGGAAAGGAGAAGTGCATCCCACCTGCTGGAACACAGTCTCTCCCACCAGAGCTTCCCTACTGGGATTACTGGGTTGGTCTCTATGGAAGGTGCTGGCTGTTTCACATACTCCCCTGCTGCAGCAGCCAGTGCATGACCCATTGGATGCTCACCCCAACCCAATGGCCTTGTCTGCCTGAGAAATGCCAACCCCAACAATGAGCCACCAGCACACAGGCAGGCAGGCCAGCAAACACTCTCACCCAGAGGAGTAAACTTTGGCCTTGAACACCTTCAAGTAGAAAATACCCTGCATTACCGTGCAGCATGGCAGCGAAACGCCGGGTGTTAAGTGCAGGTGTAGTTCAAACAGTCTTGTCGGCTTTTCCTCCTCAGCCTGCTGCAGCGTGCCAAACCACAGTGCCTGGGAGCCCCATGCACCCTGCTAAAGCTGATCCCAGCTCAAGGCAGCAGCTTCATCTTAACCAGAAACCTGGAAAAAATCACAGGAGACTTGTTTTCATATCAGTACAGTACTTCTGTAGCGAAGGCACGTGAGGTGCTCAGTGCCGCATCAGGGCAAGCCACACTTGCAAGGATGTCAGTCTAGGTTTAGCTGAGCAACCCTGAATACAAGCATTTGGCATAGGCACAAATGGGAGCACCTTCCCCGCTTCAGTGGCAGGGATGAACAATCCCAGCAGAAGCAAATGAATAATATTATAATACACTAAGAAATCATTGCCATCACTTCTTGAAAGCAAGGACTATATTTCATCTGTGTTGGTACAGAGCTAGCAGAACCAGAGTTGCCTGATCCTACCCAGATAGGAGGCAAAATGGGGAAAGGTCAAATGAAACTCTGTCTGCATGACAACTGCCCCACAGTTTTACACTTTCTCTTCCGGCAAAAGACAGCTCCTTTCAGCACGGTCATTGCCACTAACCCTGACTGTCCCAGTCCTAGTTCCCTCCTGCATTATTGAAGGAAAACACTGGGGTTTGGGGATTTTTTTTACCCCTGCAGAACAAACTTCAAAGCAGCGATTGAGACCTTGCCATTTCAATATAAAAAGACCAGGAGACCTGTTCTCCAGGGCCCCCCATACATACACATCCCGCCTCATTTCACCCGATAATCTCAGCAGGGGGCTCCGGAGGGGGATGGCTGGCAGGAGCAGGGGGACAAGGTTCTCCAAGGTTAATCGCAAACTGCCTGCCCCATTCATCACAGCAGTGCCTGATTGATGGACACCATTAATCACTGCCCAGAGAGGCTGGAGGTAAGGCAGGAGCACTGGGGGGGGGGGGGGGGGGGGACAGGGAAAGGGTGCCAGGATGGGAGGACTGACACCCCACCAGTGCAGACTGGGAGACATGCAGCTCCATATCTGCTTGTCTATGGAAAATATGTATGATAGGGCTTCTTTAAAGTCAGAGAAATGTATGTCCCTTCACTCAGTGTAGTATATACATGCCCTCCCGCAGTGCAAAGGGCAGAAGCAGAGGCAAAGAGAAGGTCTCTGCATCTCTTTGAAACTGCCTGTGGCTTTCAATGGGGGGTAGGATTTGGGATTCTAGCAAAGAGGAGAGCTCAGGACAAGGTAGGGGTGGACTTGTCTCACAGCTGCAAGGCAATTAATAGTTTCCCTTTTCTTTATGGACTGAAATCTGCCTAAGTTTTACAGGAACAGTGAAGGCAGTAAAGCCACCCAAGTGGGGTCAGATAAGGAGCTTGTGTAGGCGAGTGACTACATTTAGAGAGAGGATACCAGCATGTCCATTTTGTACCAATCCTGATAATTTAACACACTTTTTCTTTCACACTAGTCTTCCTGATGCTCGCATTTCAAGACAGGCTGAGGCTCTGCCTATACTAAGTTAGTGTTAACTACCTGGCTGTAAGTGATAGCAAGGGCTTGCAACAGGGCTTGACACACTGCAGTGGAACCTGCTGTGTTACCAAAGCATGGCATGCTTTCCACTGCAGAGGTATGAGCCATGCCCGGGCAGCTGTGCCAGGAGGCTTGTGGTGATTTGCTTGTCCCACTGCTGTTGCTTCTGACATAGACTGAAGAACAACTCATGTTGA
The DNA here is from genome assembly GCF_033783945.1 of Neopsephotus bourkii. Classification (NCBI taxonomy): domain Eukaryota; kingdom Metazoa; phylum Chordata; class Aves; order Psittaciformes; family Psittacidae; genus Neopsephotus; species Neopsephotus bourkii. Next base: position 6,556,661 of record NW_026902266.1, read on the forward strand.
TCTGACATTTCTCAGTTGTCTTCTTCATCCCACCTCCTGCTGTTCCTTGTGCTGGCCACAGTAGTTAGTGCCTCAAGAACATGTGCACACACCACTCGTTCCCGAGCCTCTTGCTCAAAGCAACAAGTAGTGTGGTTTATAATAGAAATATCCTGCAAGCTCACTTTTTAAACTTTTTTCATTAAACAGCTGTGTGACATTTTCAAGTTTAGTTCTTGCAATATCAAAGGCAGAGTCTTTTGAATTCCATACAACTGCTAGGACAGGAAAAGCGTATTATCCAGCTTTTGCAGGACGCATTTAGTGCCACTTACAAAATGAAGACTTGATGGCCAGTGGATGAGGCTGTGGGCTTTTTCAGTCTTATCTATGTATAAGACCAGGTATGCTTACCACCAGCACTAAAGCAGGATACATTTCTGATACTGCCTCAGATAGTATAGACATGATGCAAAGGCCACTGAAAGCTACAGCAACCTGGACTGCAATGATGAATTCATTTGGGATAAATAGGTGCTACTTTGGCGATGAGTTCTTAGATGGGTGGAAGTGCTTCAGCCTCCATGAGCACTCAAGTATATAGGGCAGGAGACAACTCATCTATCTGTGATCACTTAAATTTGGTTATGACTGATGCATCTACTCAACCACAGACCAACCTACAGCCATCAGAAGGAACAGGCATCACGCAGGGGCGGCTGATTGCATGTCAAATAGTCATCCTACAGCAAGTAGAATGAATTACTTTCAGAAAATGCTTCTGTCTTCGTGGGCTATTAACACAGGTGACTAGTCAAATGACTAACTTAAGGCAGACACCACAGTCCTAGATGGCCGAAGGGAGATATTTGGGTTGGATTTTTATCCTCTCCCACTGCACCCAAGGATGCCTCTTTCACCACAGGCTGTCCACTTTCAAATAGAGTTTCTGCAACATCCCCTGGCAGAGAAGAAATCATCATAAAATGTTGTTTTCTTTGATTTTTTTCTTTCTATAACTAAAGCTGTGAGGTTTGCAGACACAGTCACTATTTTAAGTATAGCTATCTCGGATCCCCAGGTAGGACTCTGTAATTCAGGAGTTATGATGAATTAACTTACTCTACATCACTCACTTATCTCCTCCCAGAAGCACTTCTTCCTTTCTTTTTGCTCCTGGCCATGACTACATTTAGTTCTTTCACAAAGACCATCCTTTAGCATGAAAATTTCTCCCCAGAGAGCTAATAATCAACAGCTACCTTACCTTAAGCCCCTATTTTAATCTGAATTACATTCCCTGTGTAGACCAGCATTAATATATATATATATAAATCTGTGTAAAAGTGGGTGTCATCATTGCCCAGTCGCAGTGTGTCTGGGCATTTCCAGCATGGTCCATGGCTCTTTGGGTGTCTAGGGAAAAATTCAGCTCCATTGAGAGCCTGCACTTGCTCACCAGCTTTGGCAGCCTGGGTGAACTGACATGTTCTACCATCACAGTATCACTATTTTACCCCTGCCTTACAAAATCTGCCTGTTGAACTGCATCAACAGGGATGAGGGTGGGCTGGGCATCTTGTAGCGTGCAGCTTCTTTGCACGAAGGGAGGCATGGTCCTTAGGCCTGGAAACATCTCTTAAGTCATGGGTGTTTTGCCATCCTGGGTGCATGTTTCAACGGCAACATTATTGTAAAACAGCTTTGTGTTTACCTTGTGTACTGAAAAGATAAAATCAGCATTTATATGCAAACATGAACCAACAAGGAGTTTCAAAATCTTGCCATTTCACTCCTCTGAGAAGGAGAGCCAGGGTTATTGTGTAACCAGACACATCTGAAAGTTGGGGATTTTCTGGGTCTAAATTCAATTTGGATTATAAAAGACTAATTTAGCATCTGACTGTATCACCTTGGGCAGCCAAAATAGGATCTGAAACACGTGGAGACAAGGACTTTGGGGTGGAGAGCTCTCTGTTTTGGACAACCTGGGGCACCACATAGATCTGAGCTCTCCCTGTACATATAAAGACAGTGAAGTAACATGGGACAGATGCTCAGCCAGTATGAGCCACTCAAGCCCACTCTGATTTCCCCATCTGCCTCAGGGGATGAGGGGTGTTCATGCTCCCACCCCAGCCCTGCCTTTCCAAGGCAGCCAGAGTGCACAGCTGGAGCAGAGCTCGACAGAGGTGCGGCTGCTTGAACGTCAAGGCCTGAAAGCATCAAACATGCAGAATAAGGGATTTCATTGGGATTTCATAGCTGGAGTGCTGTATCATGCCTCCGTGCATTTATGATTGCTCAGGAACACATGCCAGGCTGGGGGGAGGTGGTGAAGGAAGGGAAGCTGGGAAATACGGGGTTTATGGCAGAGAGCTGCTCATGGTTTTCTAAAAGAAAATAGCCACGTTAAAAACTTCAGGGCACAGGTGTATCCAGCTCTTAGAGGTCTTGATGATTTTCAAGTACCCCGCAGAAAAAGGCTGACTCCATTTAACACAGAGCTTTAGCCCTAGATATGCAGCCTCAGCAGTGGGGGGCATGGCCCTGTCACTGAATGATGTGAGAGAGAGACATGTGCCTCTTGCTCCTCCAGTGCAGCCACGCCAGTCTCAGGGTATCATTTCTAAATACCTTTACTGGCTGTACAGATTATATGTGATGAGAGCCCAACACAATAGGTGCTTGCTTTCAATGAATAAAATGACCCCATGGGAAACACTTGTGAACACGACCACCTTCCTCATCACACCCAACACTGTGCCACTGGTCCCAGCGGTGGGTTCCCATGAGCAGAAGCCCCCATACAGGAGAACAGCTCCAGCAGGTGACTTAGCTCTGTCAAAGCAAGCACAGACTAATAAAGATTGATTAATCAGCAGGAACTGAAGGGAAACAAATGCGGACAGGAGAAAAGCATCCCACAGGCACAACAGGACAAGCTGTGGGTAGGCTTTTGCTGCACCCAGACCAGCATATGTTTGTTTCCTCCCCTAGCCAACATCCCTTGTGCAGGCTGTGGCTTGATATTTGCCCCTGAAAGGCCCCTATGCCCATGCCTGAGTGCCTTCAACCACCTCAACCCAAACCTGGCTCTTTCCCCTCCCACAGGGCTGGCAGCTATTGGCATTTATATAGGGTGGAAGAAATCTGTAAAACTTCTCTGAAACTCCACCTTGCTGAAGGATGCTGAGCAGATTGACCCACCCTGTAATAACTTCCCCATGCTCATGCTTCTGGTGCTATACCTGCCTTGAAGGGGCTAGTGGGGATGTAAAACAGAGCATTTGCCCTCCTAGCTTCCACCCTTCCCTCGCCCAGGGGTTTATTTACCCGAGGGTACAAGGATAAATGGGGATAAGGGGGTAGAAAAGGTCGCCTGGGTGGTGGCCACAAAAGGGGACATTGTGCCTCTAGGGAGGGGGCGGAAAGTCCCGAGGAGCCGGGAGCACTTTGATGCAGTCTGGATGAAAGCCGGGAGAGGTGAAGGGAGAGAGAAGGGGGAGCAAACAGGGGGAGGGGACAACACCAAAACCCAAAAGGCAACAGCTGGGATGCAAGATAGGACAGTCCCTTTATTTAGATGGATAGAGCTGGGATCAATGCAGGGTGGCCGGGGGTCACCCTGCCCCTGTTCCCCACAAACTCTTTCAAGCCTTCCCTGCTTCCCTCCCTCCTCAGCATCCTGTTTTACTCCATTTTTCCCATTTGCTTTCTTTGAAAGAGGGCCACGGCTAATCCAGCTGTGCAGTGTGGCCTCGTAGCAGAATGAAGTAGCGTACGCTGAGCTCTTTCAGTGTTGTGTAAACCGTTCCTTGTCATCTCTGTACCAAGTGCCCTCCTCAGTGGCTGAAGAGAGCAGCCGCAAGACCTGGTTATTGTAACTTGTACAAGGATACAGTGATGATGCTACTTCATTGGGTCAAGGCTGACAGTGATGAGAAGCTGGGATGGGAAGGAAGCAGCACAATGCAGGCGGCTGTTTGGTTCACTTACAAGGAACAGCCCCAGTCCTGTCCCTCTAAATGCAGCAGAAGTAAACAATTTGCAGGCAGCTTGTCTTGCCTCCTGCCCCAGCCTGTGTCCCCAGCAGCCCCAAAAGGTCTCTTCCTCTGCTCCCTACCCAGCTCTCTGCTCTTTCTCTGACTTACTCCTGCTATGAACACATCAAGTGCAGTCCTTGTCCTATACCCCAGATCCCACCAAGGGTCCTGTCCATGTAGGTCAGGCCCAAATGGCTATGGAATGTGCAAGACATGGACACTGCTTTTGCTTTCTCCAGCAAGTTTTACTGCACAGAGGGGATTAGTTATGATTTCTGCTGGGCCCAACAGAGTGCTCAGAGGTCCCTTTAATACATTGTGTGCTTCTGTTTAATGGCAAGTCTTGCCTGCCAGCAACCATTAGCTCTCTTCAGCATCATAAACAGAGTCAAGTTCAGCTTACACCAGGTCTGAACTTGGCTTAAACACCAGTTTTTCTGCCAGTACATCACTGTTTTCAACTCCAGTCAGCACTGGTTTGAAGTTATTACTGTCTGGTGGCTGGGGTTTTTTTGGTGGTGTATGCATCCTAAATGAGCTTTGTGGTCTCCCCACTTCAAAAGCGTCTCTGCTCTCACCCCTCTTTACTGGCTGTCCGCTAGCAAGACCAAAGACAAAAGGGTTATGAACTACCTCAGCAGCATCCCAGGTCCCTGCAGCATGCAGGGGATACAACCTGCAGGACAGTCGTGGGCTGCTGGACAGGGGTCTGGGGAGAGTCAGGTGAGGAGATGGTGCAGAGCTGTGCTGCCAGGGAGCACCAAGACCTGATCCCCATCCTTGCCTCTATTCGAATCAGACTGTAACACATTGTGCACTGCAAACTTCAAGCTTCTTGAAGCAGGTTTCACTCTTTCACTCTGCTGGCCAGTTTGCTCTGATGTCAGCTGTCCTAGGTAAGGAGAAGCAATGATGGTCATGCGTCCGCTGACACCAAATGGCTTCCCTTCATTAGGATTAAATCCATGCTGCAAGTAGACTGGTGTTAGGGATGTGGGAGCTGGGAGCCTGTGAGGAGGGTTTTGGAGGTCCTGTGCTGGTAAGAGGATGTTGGTATTTACTAATACTTCTACAATAGATTTTTATTTACACAGTGGGTTTCACCTGCTCTTTCTGCAGGTTTATGGTTCTGCTAAAGGGACTGTGGCTCATTTGTGAAGCCTTGAAGGGACTGTGTGTGGGATACAGAGAGAAAGGGGAAATGTGTTGCAGTATTGCAACACTTCCTACTAGTATTTAATATCCTGACAAAATTCACAATTGAAAAAAAAACTAATCTCGAAGTGCTTTACTCAAGGGAAAGATATTTACTGTGTTGTAAAAGTGTCAACATTTCATTTACAAATTGGTCATTCTTTTGGCAGTGACTTTAACAGAAAATTCCCCTTGGGCTATCGTGCCTCTCTGTTGGTTTTTCTTCCCCTTTTAAGAAAAAACACCAAAACAAACAACTTAAAAAGCAAGCACAATTTACTCAGTCTGGTGACTGGGTAACTACTGTACTGCAGGCTTCAAGTGGTGGGACTGAGAGCAGGAGATGAAAGGAGATCAAGATGGGAGGGAGAGACCTGAGGCTTCTTCAGCAGTAAGGTGGATGCTCAAAGGTCAAAGCTTGAAGTACTGCCCCAGTCTCTGCAGCCAAACAACTGCCTTACCAGAAGTTTCTCCTTTTCTAGTGTTTATAGCTCTGATCTTCCTAACATCTAACCATAAACAGAAGCATTTATAGAGTTGGGGGGAAGGGCTCACAGCCTAGTACTTGAAGTCATTTCACTGTGATTCTTGCTCTGATTTACTGTGCTATACCTTCCACTCCTGACCGTTTTCTTGAGATTGTTTCTACTTTTCATTTTTATGTTCCTCTACATGACTGCTTATTCCCCCTCTATTGTAAAACAACACTAATAACTTGGGCAGATATTAAATGTCTGTCTTGTCTTGCCTTTTCCCTGATCATTGTGTGTGGATGGTAGTATTGGAGCCTACCATGCAGTTGGGGTTTCTCTAAGGATCTCCCTCCTGGCTCACCTGTGTGTAGCACAGCCAGGTTAGGACTAGTGTGGGTCACTTCACTTATTCTTTTGCCACCTTGTTGTGCCCCGGGACAAAAGAGGTGTAGCAACGGGAGTAAGGGGGCAGGCAGCACTCTGCTGAAACTGAGGATTTATTCATCCTGATCTGAACACCGATCTGTTACTGTAGTTTCTCAAGAACAGGGGAGAATCTCCATTTAAAATGCAGTGGAAATCTCAATCTTCAATGTTTTTGACACACTTTCCCTAAGCTAAGGATGCTGATTCCCCCTTCAATTTTCCACTCTTGATGAGTGACAGCAGAGACGCAAAGCAGCCCTTCTTACAGGGAAGTGCCCTAGCTATGTCACTTCTCCCATTCTTATACTAGCTTTAGCCTCTCCTTCACTAGGTTTTTATTATGGGAAAATAATGGATGGAAGAAATTATTTGGATATAATAAAAAGACTGAGCACTGGTAATTGTGAAACCTCTCCATGCCCTCAGACTCAGACACAGGAGTCTACTTGCTTCTCCAAAGAGCAACCCCCAGAGATCAGCTTGAGAAGACCTGTGGTGAGGTCCCAAGGTATGTTCTGAAAGAACCTGACACAGCTCCTCTGTTCACGTGTGCCAGGGTGTGCCCAGATCTCAAAAGGTGCTGGGAGTTTTAAGTCATTTGTTATACTGTTAAATAGCCTCTAAAGGGTGCAACATTAATTGTGATTACAGCTGGTGTTGCTTTAATATTGATAGTCCCATTATTCCCAGGTATACTTTTGGCTACTGCTTCATTGATGGTAGTTTCTGGGAAGAAAACCAAACCCTTGTTGGCTGATGCCCAAAGTGGCCAAAGCCAGGCCAGCTCTGCCTGCCATTGACTGGGCTGCCTTTCTCTCTTAACTCCTCACACCCCCAGGCTCCTGGCCCACATCCCATCCAGGTAGGAAAGGACTGTTAGCCAGATATATTGTGACCTACATGAAAAGAGTGAAATGACCTGGGACTAGTCTTAGCACACAGCCATCTGCCCACAAACCATGGCAGGCGAAGAGCCTTGGTATGCAAACCAAAGGCTGGTGGCTGATCCACACCGACTGGAGGGGAGGCAGGAGCAAGCTCATATGCAGAAGCTCACTTCACTGTCTGCTGTGCTTGGTCTGTAACTAGATCATTACAAAGTGTTAATGTAAAAGTGAGTGGTTGTGAACCAAAACCAAATGTTGACCGTACTCTGCAGAAGGATCTGTGGTAAAGCTGGTATTCACTGGTGGTATTATGTGGTGGTAGGAAGAGGAGAAAGCCCTCTTTCCTTGGACTTTTCTCTCTCAATGGGCTCAGAGGCAGTGCCCTCCTGGAGATCCCTGTGGTTCTGGAACTCTGCTGCAGTCACTTGCCCTGCAAGGAGGACCAGCAATGCTCTCCATCCTGCCATGGAGATGCTGCTGGGCACCCTCGTGCCTGCTTCCTAGCACTTTTTGTGGTGCACAAGCCTCCAAGCAGGTTGCATAGCTGTTTCCTACAAAACTACTCTTTTTAATATCACATGAAGGAATTTGGAAGGAGTGTAGACATGGAGCTGAACTTGAGGTTGCCCATGAGGAGTAACAGCATCATTTAAACACTACAGTGCAACAATGCATGGTTCATTGCAAGGAACTATGTGCTGGGCTTTATGTTCTTTGGGTAACAAGAAAAGCTTCAGCCTGGTCAACTCAAAATGCCAAAGGAAGGGACCATGGTTGAAAACTGGAGAGTTCTTTCAGCCCAGGGAGGGGGGCAGCTAATCCTGACACCATCCTGAAACTCATTTCTGCTTCATTAGACGTATCTGTGACCTGTGGAATGCTGCTGAAGACTCATCAGTGGATGCAGATATGACTGGTTTGCAGAAGTGTGTTTTGTAGCTGCCCATTGACAAGCCTGTGCCTCCTGGCTTGCTGCTGCTGCCTTCCTCTGCCTCCCCTTCCCCCTTAATTCTCAGAATTCCTCAGCGTATTTCTTCTGCCTGAATCTGACTCTCCTGCAGCCCTGTACCTTATGGCTGGGTTTGTGTCTTCCTGGGGAGCTGGAGTTTACGTTTTTTACATGAATTTCTAGCTATACATGTAAAGAAAAATGATGTGCTCATCAGAGATGTTCACCGTCCCTGCTGCTGGTGTTTTGGGTAGCAGTTTAGGCAGGCACCCAGGTTTCCTGGAAGCCCTCACACCAGTCCTTGGTTGCTAACAGCTGACATAGACCTGAAGGTCACATGAAGGTGACTGCTCCAAGCTGAGAAGGCAGATCTAGTGTTATGCTTGCTGCTTAGAGGTGACTCTTATGGTCAGAGGGCTTTCCTCTCCCAGTCTTTGCTCTGGCACTATTTTGCATAAATGAATTAGAGAGATCCAGGGGTGAGCTTTTAGAGTTGGACAGTCTTCCCAACATGGATCAAGCAGTCTTCAGGCAGCTGCTGAACAGAGCAGGAGTGAGATGGACAGGCTGAAGGTATCTGCTGTCTCTGCAACCAAAGACCCTACCTTGCATCCTCCTTAGTGCTTTCTTTAAAGGGCAGAATGATTCAATACCCTCTCTGGTTTAGCCTCTTCAGCAGCTTGATCTCCTAACCTGCTAGTGACTTGTGGTTACCACGGCTGGGGAAGGAAAGAAGTCGCATTGTCCATCTCATGTTTCTAAAACAGGCACACATCCTTCTCTCTGCACCCTTTTTCCCTTCCAGTGCTTTGAACACCCATGATCACCTGTATTTTTTTCCAAAGTAAATTGTACATTCTTGATTTTCCTCTATTTATTTTTTATTGAAACACTGCCTGACAGCATTAAGGTAACTTGTGATGCTGACTAAGCTGCTTTTTTTTTCCTAATATTGTTGAAGTGAAAACTGTTCACAGGTAATTCCTTGCCAATCCAGATACAGTTGATGCTGCTTTAATGTTGCTGCAACATGATCTGATGAATGTGGCAACGATGCTGGGAGTTACTTGACTGAGAGACAAATATTGCTTTTGGAAATACGAAAATGATTGGTGTTGCTACAGAAGGAAAACAAACACTCTGCCAAGCAGTAGTAAAACGTTCTAAACAAATCCATTCTGCCGTAATGGGATGCTTGTGCAGATAAATGCAGCAGTCTTGATTTCTAAATTGCTTGGAAAGGATTGCATGTTGTTGCTTTAGGCTGAGAATAAGTATGAGGGAATCTGCATGGGTTTATGCCTGAATGAATTTTTGGAGGTCATCTGTGAGGATGAGGCCCCTAAGCCCTCACTGGGAAAGGTATCATGTCACCTACCTCACCAGCTTCTGCTGCTGCCAAGCATAGCAGATCACTTAACACCCAGGTCAGCTCACAGCTCTTGTGGGGCTGTTGAAGAGACATACAGGGCACCACCTCTGAAGCAATTTATTAAGCATTTGAATTCCCAGGGCTTTTCAAACAGACCATTTATTGAAGCAACTTTGATTAGGGAGTGAACTTGAAGCACCACAAGTATTGCCCTTTTTTACAGGCTGCTGAACATTATTTGCTGTCAGAGCCTGCATTTTCCCGTGGGGAATTTTTGCTCTTCAAATGGAATCATGTATGTGGAATACTCTTGCAAATCTGGATTACAAAGCACCCACTACTACTACTGAATTTTGGACTTCTGAGTGATAAAACTCCTGGAAACTTCTCTTTGCTGTGTTAGTACTGGGAACGTAGATTATACACAGTCTCTGTAAAGTAGGTCAATTTTAATAACCCTTTCTCCTATGTGTTCATTCATAATATTCTATGGGCCAGCCCATTTTGCTCCATTCAGCTATTAACATTCACTAGAGCTATTTAAGGGAAGTAACAGCATCTGCTGTAGTTTTTCATGCCACTGTCACTGTCTTGTTTTACAGCTATCTCACTTCAGCATGAGCCCAAAGTAAGGGACAGAGCTTAGGAGTCTCTGACAGTAGTTTCTAAGGAGCAATTCATGTTTGCTTATTGCCTTTAGACAAAGTATATGTACAGTCAGCTGAAGTAGTGGGATGCTATTGGCTACATGTGGTTTTTTGAATGACAATGCTCTCCTCAAAGATGCTGCTCCCCTGAATAAAGGCACCCTAACCTAATGCTTGAGAGGCTGGCAGGACGAACAGATTTCATATACCCACTCCCCCTCAACCTTCCCATGACTTTCCCACTGCTGTAGGCCAGGGCAGCACAGCCTGCAGCACATTCTGCATGTCCAGGAGACAAGTTTCCACTCCTGAAGTTGCCTTGCCTCCTATACACATGTACATCTCCCCATACATCATCTCTGTGGTACTTGCATCCAATACCAAGTTCATAAAACTTGAAGAGGGGAGGGAAGCAGGCCTGGAGGTTATGCTGTGCTGCTTCTTATTCCCTTCTGCACATAAAACATGGTCCAGCAGAACTCTGTCACTCACTACTCCCCTCTCCCACCATCTGAGCCCGAAATTACCTTGGACATTTCTGTCCAATACATGCATCTTACAGCCCCAACGCCATTTATAAATAGATTTTTATTTATAAAGTCAATTTACATAAAATACGATACTCTCTTAAAAACTGCATATATACAACTTAAGAAATCATAGCAAGTGCATACAAAAATGCCTTCAACACATTTTTTAAAAAAACCCCAAACTTCAGTTTTCAGAGAAGTGTACCTTCACACCAGGCAAACTCAGACACCACGTTAAGACACAACATCATTTACAGTCTTTTACTAAAGTGTTGAGAGAGAAAAAACAAACCAACAAAAACACAACACCTTTTTATCTAAACCGTGTATGTTTCCAAAACATTCTAGCTGGCAGTGTTCAAGAACAAGGGAATAGGACTTGCTAAAAAATAGAACCATCTCCTCACCCCTTTTCTCTAAAGTTTTTTGTACAAAAATAAGTCTTCATACACCAGTGTTCCCATAGACAGCTCAAGTTACATGTAAAATAGAATCTGACATGATAAAAAATTCCCTCCCCCTCCAGAAACAAGGAAGCATCAAGTGGTTTTAATTTTTTTCCACCCCTCCAAAGCATCACCAGAGATCAGCCGTGGGGGGGAGCGGGGTCGCCCAGGCCTCCGCTCCGTCGGCCGCTCTCGGCGGGCGGACAGAGCAGCTGCCGGGAGCCGGTGGCGGAGTTCCGCAGTCATTTACACCATTGCACTTTCCACAGCCCGAAGACGACGGGTGAACCCGGCGAGAAAAGCAGCCAGCAGGGAGCGAGTATTTTGAAGAGGATGCTGACTGCTGCTGAGCGCGAGGGCGCCGAGTTACTGCTGGCTGAGAGCGGCTGCGGAGAGATGTACAGAGAACTCCGATGGGTGCGTGCCTCGCTGCCCCGTGCGCAGGGAACGGTAGAAGCGGCCCCCGTCCCGCCGCCCACCGGAACCCCCTCACCTGGAGCCGGCTCAGTAGCTCCCGAGCCAGCTGGTGAAGTCCAGCAGCTCCTGCTCCTCGGGGCTCAGCGCCGCGTCGTAGCCGCTCTCGTCGGAGGAGCAAGGCGAGCCGGGCACGGAGGAGGCGAAGGAGGGCGAGGCGGAGGAGTAGCCGCCGCCGCAGCCGCCTTCCCCGACGGCCGCCCTCCCGCGGCCGTCGGGGAAGGCGGCTGAGGCGGCGTCGTGCTCATCGAGGAGCCGCTGCAAAGCGCGGATGTATTCGACGGCGGAGCGGAGGGTCTCCACTTTGCTCATCTTCTTGCTGGCGGCGCCGTGCGGGACGTGCTGCCGGAGGGCGGCGAAACCCAGGTTGACGAGCCGCACGCGGTTGCGCTCCCGCTCATTCCGACGGGCCACGGCGGCCGCCGCCGCCGCCCCGGTACCCGGCAGGGCGGCAAAGGCCAGGCGGCGCTTGCAGCGCAGCAGCTCGGGGGACGGGGGCCGCCGGCGGCCGCGGGGGGCGGCTGGGGGCAGGGGCGGCAGCGGCAAGGCCCCGCCGTTCATCGCCGGGCGGCCACGGCGGCGGCTGGCGGAGAGCGCGGAGTGAAAAAAAAAATAAAATAAAATATATATATATAGTTTTAAACCCCTGAAATTTAAGGGGGAGAGGGGGGCCTGGCACCGGAGTTTGTTTATTCCTACACACAACAGCTCCCCCCCCGTCCCGTCCCGTCCGCTCCCAACGCCGCTCCCGCTCCTCTGCGGTGGCCGCCGCTGCCGGGACGGCCCTTATCAACGCGCCGCCGCTCGCGAGCCCCAGCCGGCCGCACGCGCCGCGCACGCCGCGCCACGCGCGCCCGCTGCGGCCGCGCCACCCCCTCCCGCCCTCCCCCGCGCGCGCCCCCGCCCCCGCGCGCGCCCGGCGCGTGGCGCCGCCAGCCCCGGCAAACCCCAGCGCTGCCCTCCTTCCCTCCCTCCCTCCCTCCCGCCGCTTCTCGCCCCCCGTGCCCGGGGCCCGGGGGTGCGCTCTCACCCACCCGCACACGCACACACCCGCACGCACACACTCACGCTCACACCCGCACGCACACGCACACGCTCACACGCACACTCACACTTTGGAACGTTCCCCTTCTCTCGCCCCGACTGTTGTTTTTTTTTTGCGTTTTTAACATTTTGTTGTAATTTCCATTATTTACGGAGGGAGGGGCTCCCTGGAGGTGTTCCCCCTGCCCCGGTGCGGTGCCAGCTCTGGGTCCAGACCCGTCCAATGCGCCGTTACCCCCCCCAAACCAAACCGCGCACCCGGAAGGGCGGCAGCGCCGGGGCAGGAGGGGAGCGGCCGCTGGAGTGCTGCTGGCCGCGGGGCTCTGCACGCGGAGCGGCGGAGTGAGCAGCTCTGCCGTCGGACACGGGCTGGTTTGCTTTGCAAAGCGAGGGATACACCGGGGCTCGGCTTTGTACCAAACAAACTGAATACAGACGTACAGCAGTTGCGTGAGTCACCTCGCCAAAGCCGTTCTCTGCAAGACGACTTCTAAAGCTTAAACAAGAGTTTCAAGGATAAAGGTGCGGAGAGGAGAAATAAAATGCAAAGCTCCTGTGGCTCGGGGTCTGCAGCCGGGCTCCTCTGCCGTGGCCAGCAGTCCCTCCCGCTGTCCCCCAAGCCAGCCATGCTCCCATCTCTGGGGGGAACAGCAATAGGGTGCAGTGCTTGTGGAGAGATGAATTTAATGGGGAGGACAAAGGTGCTGCTTCTTCATATCGTGGGAGCTTATGGTGAGAAATAACTTGTAGGGTGTTTTGCTAATTAAACAGGGTGGGTGAAGGGGACGCTATGCACACCTGCTGCCCAGCGGTTACAGACCACTCTCGGCTTCAGCACAGCTTGTCAGATGTTCTACCGCTGGGTCTTTGCTCCTGCCCAGCCTTAAGACAACACCAACCAAAACCAGTGTGATGCTAAAACATCCCCAACAGACCCTCTCTGACAATGAGGCTCTGCAGCATGATTCAGGTATCAAAGTAAGGATCTGTACCCCCGTGGCTACCCTGACCCACTCTGGTGATGCTCCTAGGGTGTATCCGAGCTGAAAATAGTAATCCTTGATTTCTTGATGTGACATAGAGGGGACTTCTTTTCTACCTGCATGGGTATTCAGAGAGCAGTATGGCTCCACTGCATTGGAAGAGGGATATTTTTCTTGGGGGTCGGTTGCAGTGTCAACAGGTTGATGGAGTCAGCCCTGCTGCAGCATCAGAGGCAACTGGGCTGAAATTCCTGGAAATGACATGAAGGAGCCTGCAAGTGCTTTGCATTTTCGACAATTCCACTCAAGCATACACCAGGCTTAGTACCCAAATTCAGTGGCTTTTGAGGCATTTTTGGCCTTGCCATAGACCTGGAAGGGAAAACTGTAAGCAGCTGCATGACTCCTCTGAAGGGTTTGGTGCAGGTGGGAGCTTTTTGCCTGGTGGGTTCCTGGGAAGCACAGTCTAAACATGGTTGTGTGTGTGATCATCTGCCCAGCTCAAGCCATGGTGTTCGGCTTCAGCACCTGCAAAGCTGTTCTGGCTGGCACAGGGGCTTCCCTTGTGCCCATCGCAGCACCACACACAGTATCACAGTATGCTAGAGATTGGAAGGGACCTCAAAAGATCATCTAGTCCAATCCCCCTGCCAGAGCAGGAACACCTAGATAAGGTTACACAGGAACGTGTCCAGGCGGGTTTTGAATGTCTCCAGAGAAGGAGACTCCACAACCTCCCTGGGCAGCCTGTTCCAGTATTCTGTCACCCTCACTGAGAAGAAGTTTCTTCTCAAGTTTAAGTGGAACCTCTTGTGCTCCAGTTTGTACCCATTACCACTTGTCCTATCATTGTTTGCCACTGAGTAGAGCCTGGCTCCATCCTCGTGACACTCCCCCTTTATATATTTATATACACTAAGAAGGTCACCCCTCAGTCTCCTCCAAACTATAGAAACCCAGCTCCCCCAGTCTTTCCTCGTAAGGGAGATGCTCCACTCCCTTAATCATCTTAGTTGCCCTGCACTGGACTCTCTCCAGCAGGTCCCTGTCCTTCTTGAACTGAGGGGCCCAGAACTGGACACAATATTCCAGATGCAGTCTCACCAGGGCAGAGTAGAGGGGAAGGAGAACCTCTCTTGACCTACTAACCACCCCCTTCTAATACACCCCAGGATGCCATTGGCCTTCTTGGCCACAAGGGCACAGTGTTGGCTCATGGTCACCCTGTCATCCACTAGGACCCCCAGGTCCCTCTCCCCTACACTGCTCTCTAACAGGTCGTTCCCCAACCTATACTGGAACCTGGGGTTGTTCCTGCCCAGATGCAGGACTCTACACTTTCCCTTGTTATATTTCATCAAGTTATTCCCCGCCCAACTCTCCAGCCTGTCCAGGTCTTGCTGGATGGCAGCACAGCCTTCTGGCGTGTCGGCCACCCCTCCCAGCTTAGTGTCATCAGGAAACTTGCTGATAGTACACTCAATTCCCTCATCTAAATCATTGATGAATATATTAAATAATACTGGTCCCAGTACCGACCCTTGAGGCACTCCACTAGATACAGGTCTCCAACTAGACTCCGCCCCATAGACTACAACTCTCTGGCTTCTCTCCTTCAGCCAGTTCACAGTCCACCTCACTACCTGATCATCCAGACCACACTTCCTCAATTTAGCTGTGAGGATGCTGTGGGAGACTGTGTCAAATGCTTTGCTGAAGTCAAGGTAGACCACATCCACCGCTCTGCCATCATCCATCCACCGTGTTATTTCCTCATAAAAGGCTATGAGATTGGTCAAGCATGACTTCCCCTTGGTGAAGCCATGTTGACTGCCCCTCATAACCCTCTTGTCCTTGATATGCCTTAAGATGGCACCAAGGATAAGGTGTTCCATCACTTTCCCAGGAATGGAGGTGAGTCTGACCGGTCTATAGTTACCCGGGTCCTCCTTCTTGCCCTTTTTGAAGACAGGAGTGACATTTGCTCTCCTCCAGTCCTCAGGCACCTCTCCCATTTCCCAAGACTTGGTAAAGATGATGGAGAGCGGTCTAGCAATGACCTCTGCCAGTTCCCTCAGCACCCACAGGTGCATCCCATCTGGACCCATGGATTTATGGATGTCCAGACTGCTCAACTGGTCTCTAACCCACTCCTCATTGACTAAGGCAAACCGCTCCGTTGACCTGACTTCATCTGGTGTCTCAGAGGTACAGGGCTCTTCAGGACTGCCTCCGGCAGAGTAGACAGAGACAAAGAAGGCATTCAGTAACTCTGCCATCTCTGTATCTTCTGTCACCAGGGCACCCATCCCGTTCATCAGTGGGCCTACATTGCCTCTGGTGTTAGTTTTATCTACCATGTATTTGAAAAAGCTCTTTCTGCTGTCCTTTACCCCTCTCGCCAGCTTTAATTCCAAGGAGGCCTTACTCATCCTACCTGCCTTCCTACACCCTGTAGCAGCAGCCTTATATTCTTCCCAAGTGGCCAGCCCCTCCTTCCATGACCTGTAAACTCTCCTCTTCCACTTGACCATACCCAGCAATTCCCTATTTAGCCACGCAGGTCTCCTGACCCTCTTCCTTGACTTCCTACGTGTCGGGATGCTCTGACCGTGAGCTAGGAAAAAGCAGTCCTTGAACGTCAACCAACTATCTTGGGCCCCTTTACCTTCAAGCAGCCTTGCCCATGGGATTTCCCCTAGCAACTGCTTGAAGAGGCCAAAGTTTGCCCTGTTAAAGTCCAGGGTTGCAATTCTACTTGCTATTCTACTGGTCCTACCACACAAGATCCTGAATTCCACCATCTCATCGTTGCTGCAACCAAGGCAGCCTTCAACCTTCACTGCTTCGACCAGACCCTCCTTGTTAGTGAGGATGAGATCCAGCAGCGCTCCCCTCCTGGTTGGCTCATCCACCATTTGCATGAGGAAGTTATCATCCATGCACTGGAGGAACCTCCTGGACTGCGGCTGGGTTGCTGAGTAGTCCTTCCAGCAAACATCAGGGAAGTTAAAATCCCCCACGACGACCACGGCCTGTGACCGTGAGGCCGCTGTCAGCTGCCTGTAGAAGGCCTCGTCAACTTCCTCACCCTGATCCGGTGGCCTGTAACAGACCCCCACAACAGTATCGCCCCTGCCAGCCTGCCCCTTAATTCTCACCCACAGACTCTCGACTCGCTCCTCATCTGTCCCCGGACAGAACTCAACGCATTGTAGCTGCTCTCGCACATAAAGAGCAACCCCACCACCCCGCCTGGCTGGCCTGTCTTTCCTGAAAAGGACATAGCCCTCCATGACTATATTCCACTCATGTGAGCTGTCCCACCACGTCTCTGTAATTGCCACCAGGTCATAAGCTCCTGACTTAACACAAGTTTCTAACTCCTCCTGCTTATTTCCCATGCTGCGCGCATTGGTGTACAGACATTGCAGGGAGCGAGCTGAGCACACCGATTTCACCCTGACAAAAGTGAGAGTAAAATACAACTGATTTCGGATGTCATGGCACATTTGCATGGGTGTCATCAGGAACACAGCAGACAGATGCTGGGTCAGCGCCACTGTGACATACATGTTACAGGCAGCTGAGGGGAGATTTTAAATACTCTTTTACCAAAACTTTCTGGACCTCAGTGGAAAGTGATAGTGGTCCTGTTGCAGTAAGGCTTGAGAGAATGAATGCCAGAAATAAATGGCAATGGGCAGTTGAGAAGCCCTGTTCTTGGTGAGCAGGCAAGTCCCTTTTTGCCAGGCTGGGCTCTGCTCACATTGGTTTTGCTGGGAGCAGAGCAGGGCTAGAGCTGTGTTATCAGGCCCGCCACTTGCACAGCTGGCTTCTGGGCAATTAGAAACACAAAATCATAGGATGGTTTGGGTTGGAAGGGACCTTAAAGATCATCTCGTTCCAACCCTCCTGTCGTGGGCAGGGACACCTTCCACTAGACCAGGTTGCTCAAAGTCACATCCCACTTGGCCTTGAACACTGCCAGGGATGGGGCAGCCACAGCTTCTTTGGGCAACCTGTGCCAGTGCCTCACCACCCTCACAGTAAAGAACTTCTTCCTAATATCTACCCTAAATTCCCCCGTTTAAGTTATGGTTTACAATTAGATACTGTGTGGAAAAAAAAAGAAGAATTAATTCTAATTAAGAAGGTGTGCTTTAGAGCTATGAGTACAGTTGTTTCACTTTTGAGGAGGGGGGAAGAAGCTTACTTGAGTTTATTTTTGTCAGGGAACTCCCTGTCTTCAGTGTATGCTCTTTTCAAATGTAAACTTTCCTGGGCTTGCTGAACTTTATTTAATAACTCTTCTGACAATTTTTTTTTCACCTATAATTAATTTCAAATTGCCTGGGAATCACTGGAGGATTTCTGGAAATAAATAAAACCATCATTTGGAGATGTTATGGTTTCTCTCTGGTTTTGTTTCTTCCAAGGAAGCCTCCAGCCAGCCTTGTTTCCATTCACAGCAGAGTTGTATGGTGCATCTGAAACTTAGCAAAGCCCAGCACCTCCCCCTTTTCTCCTCTCCTTCCCTTCTTGAAAAGGGATCGCCCGGGTTTAAAAGTTGATTTTTAGCTTTGATTGTGCATATGTGCTATATGAATGATAAGCAGCCTTTACAATGCATCCCTGTGATGCACTTGGAAAGGCAGACACAGGCTGTGAGGTCTCCCTGGCTTCCCATCATTCATATAGCTTCAGTGCAGTTTGATATGGACGTGTTTTATTTATGAGTGAGCTCTAGGGTGAATATAGGCATCTTACGGGCAGTAGCTGAGGGACTGAATGGCCTGAGCCATGACACTTGTAAATCTGCCACAGCTGGAGCTATTTTCTGCTGTGGAGGAAAGCTACTTTCCCTAACACAAGTGTGGGCTGGCAAAGGAGGAGGCTCCTGAGAGGCAGGAGGGGCCTGGCATGGATGTGTCCTGCCTGGACAATGGGTGTAGCTTTGCTTCCTGGGGCAGCTTCCCCTCCCCTGCCTCCAGACCATCCTCCCCTACAGAAGCATGAGTAGAAATACCCCAAAGCCAAGGGAGAGGTTTCTCTTACCTGCTGCCTTGCTGGGGTTCAAGCAGCTGGGGCTGGGATGCTGCTGTTACATCACTGGTGTCTGCGTTGACAGAGCGAGAGCCAGAAAAGTGGATGGCGAGAAAGCACAAGCATGAATATAGCCTCTTCTCCTCCATTTGTGCTCAATCTTCCAGGTTGACCCCATGCAGTATTAACACGTTAAATCCCTTGGCTCTTTTAGGACATCCATCTGATAGTGTGCGCAACAATTCCCTCCAGCTCAGAAGAAGGCTGGATGTGTTAGCTCTGCAAAAAAAAAATAGGTGTGGCTTTGTTCCTCTTTTTAAATCAATCCTTTCCTCCTGGATGAGGTGGCATGTACTTCTGACACCCATGCAGCTGCGGATGCCGGTGTGTATTTTCACAGCCTAACAGAAGGCTGCAAACAGCCACAAGACTGCAGGAAGAGGGCACCTGGGCTCCCCCGGGTATTTTTAGCCTCACTACTGTCTTTCTGTGCTCTGGCTGATAACCAGAGATAAAGGGGGAAGCCACAGCCAGGAGCTGCAGTCACCTGCAGTTTTTGCACTGGGTTTGAGGGTGATAAGTTGTGCTCTTGCAAAGGGAACCAACTGATAAAACCCAGCAGGGCGGGCAGAAGCCCGAGTCTTGCCAGAAAAACCACACTGCCATCCCACCCATGCACTGGCTGCAAGGACGGTTCGCTGGCATGCTGGCAGCCCTGCTGCTCTTCCTGCTGGGATGGGGCTGGGGGAACACCATATTCACACTGGAGATGTGAGAAGCATCAGAGGACATGGGCCAACTACTCAGGAATAAGCAACCATACCAGACAACCATACCAGAGAAACATCAATTTAAGCCCAGGTGTTTAATGTTACAATCTGCTCTGAGAGCTTGGTGAAGCTTCAGGGAAGGTGCCTGATTTTACGGCTGGAGAAAAAGAGGTAGAGCATCTGTCGTGAAGAGACTAGGAGCCCTTCCAAGGGATATAGATGATGATTCTGTGACCTCGCAGGTGAGGTGCGAGGCTTCTGCAGGGACAGATGAGGCCTTTGTGAAACTGGGAAGGGAACCTCCCACCTCTTTCCTTCAGAAGTCCACTTACATCACCCAGGCCTTCAGGAAGGGTTTCTGCTGGCCTGTGGGGACCTCTAGTGTGGGATTCGGCTTTGCACAGGCCTCCCCGGTGGCATGCGTTTAGGGCTGGTTAGGAAAACTGGGTTGTAGGGGGAAATGAAGATGGGCTGTAAGGTTTTTCTCTTGTCACTCGCTGTGAAACAGGCTCCAGGTGTATTCACGGTAGGTGGCAAGGCTGTCCCTCGCTTCTAGCTGACCATGCTCTTGGCTGGGCTTCCCTAGCTGAGTTTACACACAGAGCTGTGCTTTGTACCTTCTTGCAACCCTTCCAGATTTAACCTGTAACTCTACCTGTGGACCAGCCCTGCTGCTTTTGTACCACTGGTTATTTCCCGTGAAAATGCAGGTAAGTAACAAGGCAACCATCTATTCCATAGTGCCAGAAGAAGTGATGGGTGCTAACAGCTCTGTGTTCAGACGCAGTCCTGACTCCACCACAATGTTTTATAAGGCGCTTTCCCACCTTGTCTGTCCCCAGGGGACCTGCTTCTGGACATGGGTGTATGGGCATCAGCTGCATCACCAGCCTGTTACCCTCTCTCTGTAGTCCTCCCTCTAATGCTCTCCTTCCCCACTGTTCATCCGGTGGTCTTTCTCAGGTGATTTCCAGCTGGTGGCTGGAGGAGGAAGGTCTCCATGTGTACATGGGTACATCAGCATCTCCTGCTGCACATCAGAGATCCCCACCAGGGTAGAGACCCATGAGCCATGGGGGACGCCTGATTTTGGAAAGATCTGTGGCAGCTCTCATTGCTGTCTCGGAAGGTTGTAACCAAGATGTTTTGCAAGAAAGCTTACAGGAAAACTAGCGATGTAGTCAGAAAATCATTACATGCTTTTTCCTGTTTACATGGTTTTGTGCAACACACTTTCTCTTGCTCCCATTTGCTCTTCAAAATGCATCTTCTTCCTTTTTTCACTCCCCTCCACCACCTTCTATATCATTTTCCTGTAGGTACAGTTACTGATGTGGGATGGTTTTACTTTTTCTCCCCCTTTCTTTGCCACGTAGGGAGGGTGCCACTATTTTCCACTTGTCTAGCTCTGAAAGTAAGGATGATTAAGACATTCAGTCATCAATCCTCCCTTTGGGCAGATTGTTCTTGAGGCTTTTCTGCAGTTTACTTTCAGGAAATATGCATGCAGCAGGTAGCTGGTTTTGAACAGCAGAAGTCACCTGAGTCTGCTGTAGCTGTGGCTCAATGGGCTCTTCAGTGCTACAAGAGGGGAAAGAACAGAGTCAAAATGTCTGTGGACAGTGAAGGTCTCCTGAGCAGGGGGTTATATTTATGTGTAGCCATTTTCCCGAATAAAATGCTACCAAGGGGATTTTTATCCATTATCTGCAAATAAAAATCTTAGTAGGGTCTCAGCCAAAGGTTATTGCCATGTGGTGATTTCTAAATGGAGGGAAGACTTTCATGCAGATC
Source organism: Neopsephotus bourkii (assembly GCF_033783945.1). NCBI lineage: Eukaryota > Metazoa > Chordata > Aves > Psittaciformes > Psittacidae > Neopsephotus > Neopsephotus bourkii. The sequence goes on from NW_026902266.1 coordinate 6,577,721, forward strand.
CTGTTTGGGGGCTTTGATCTCTTTTTCAAACAACAGGTTGGGGTTGAGGTTTTTTTCCCTAATGTTTTCCTAAGCTTTTTCCCAAGATAGTATTTAAGAAGACTAAAAAAAAAAAAAGCGACAGTGGCAAAAGGAGCATTTCGATACTGATTCACAGCTCAACAGTTTCAGAAATTGTTTCAAGAAACATTGCCCCAAACTCCATGAAAGGCTGATTTTTCTTATGCTTTTCCTCCTTCCCCAGCTGGCTACATGTCAGAGCTGATGGCAGCCCACCAAAAGCCCAGGCAGAAGGCAGCTGCTCTAATCAGGATTTAATAGTCGGGCAGGAGGAGGTGCAGCAGCACGTGGTGGGGACTACACTTCCCGAGAGGCCCTGCTGTGGCCATGCCTCCCTTTGGGGAAACCCAGGCTTTATCAAGAGCTGGAGGGACAACTGTCAGCTCTCTCTGGGGACAAGCAGCCATGGGACTGAGGTGCGGGATGAAGATCACCAAGTGCCAGCTGCTGGTGACGAGCCTTTGTGTCATGGTGAGCAGGCAGGTTTGGGGTGGTCTCTGCAGAACTGAGGTGAACCATTGCCTTTCCTGTCCCTGCTCAGGGAGAGTCAGGCTTTCCCATGCTGTTTTTCACGGGTGGAGGGCAAGCAAAGCTAACTGCCTGAGTTATCGTTGCGCCCTGCACGGTTATCACTGGCCGCCAGTATCGCCCCCCCCCTGCTGATAGACTTCTGGTTTCTCAGGACTGTCGTGCTGCTGCAGCTCTTTCACAAGCTTGTGGCCACCTTGAAGGAGAAAGCAAAGGTTGCTGCTGGCAGAATGGGTGGTTTTCAGCAAAAAGGTATTTGCTCCTGTCTCCTTGGGGCAAAAGAGGGAGGATGGACCTGCTGCAGTCACACTTGTTGCTGGGAGGATGGTCAGCTGCAGGTGGAATTGGCCGGGATATGAAACCACAAGGCTTCAATGGAGGTATATATATGTGAGAGGTCTGTGGGTCTGTACCACAAAGTGAAAGCAATTCTAGGGATCCTTTTTATCAGCTTTTGAAGCAAGTTCAAGGGGAGCTTCTCAACATCTGCTGTTAGAGCTGATGTGAGATAGTGGAAACTGAGAAATGCTTCTCCTGGATGTTGAGTTGTGTGTGTTTGTTGCCTTTTCACTTCATCAAAAAGCTTAAAAAAAAAATAAGCTTAAAAATAATAACAAACCTTAAAGAAGAAAAATAATCTGTATTTAGTTCAAAGAGGGTTGGTGGCTTGGAAAGAGTGTAATTTAAAGGTAATAGTTTATTTTGGGCCATACGTGAAATGTATAGTTTGTCCAAATTTCAACGTTTCAAATCTGTTGGCTGTAGTGACTATACGTTGTTCTCTCTTCCAAATAAAAAATATGTCATTTGGAGGAAATCAAAGGAGGATTGCTACCAAGCATGTTTAGAGGAGATATTAAGGCACAGCTGCTCTGGATAGCTAGGATCACATTGTTGCTGTTGGGAGGATTTTAGAGTGCTGTTTCTCGGATATCTAAGCTAACCGGTGTTGCACTTAGCATTTTGCTGGGTGTGGGCTGAGATATGCAGTAATGCGCAGCATGGAGGATGACTAGGTGCCAAAAATTAAGGTATTTATAAGGAGAAGATGCTAAATTTTGGATTTATTTAGTCTCCAAAGCTCTAAGTCTCCAGCAAAAGCTATTAGAAAATGTCATACAGAAGGGATTATGTTGACACTGGACTGTCATATCTGACACAGGGATAGCTGCCTTGTGTTTTCATGTTGTAAAAGCAAAAAATAATGAAAGCTTATCTTAGGAGCTAGGAGTGGCCTCACATCTTGCATTTTCCACATTCATTACAATAAAGTTGAAGGTGTTTTTAACTATGCTGCTGTTGGTGCCTCCTCCTCCTTGCACTAGTTGTGGTGCAAGGCACATGTGCCATCAGAAGGCAGGTGCATCAGAAATGTTCCCTCTCTGTTGCCTGGACTGGCTCTAGGCAACACGAAGGGTAACATGCTGGTGGTTACCCTGTGCCTTAGTCATGCCAGTGCTTTCAGGGATGGGACAGAAACATGAGTGGCCCACCACCACATTGTGGAGACAAAAGCCAGCACAGATTACCTAAGAATACTACAAGACTCAGCTTTTTGCTGAGTATATGGTATGTTTTACAAATACACAAATATGTATATACAAAATATTGTATATTTTACAATAGGAAATAAGAGCTAACAGCAGGCAGTGGGACTAGCATTGCAAAGAGCAATGCAGAGAACATCACTCCTGCCCAAAAGCACTATTGAAGCTGGCAGCCCTCATAACTGCACGTGCATACTCTGCAGAGCAGGTGAGACTGCACAAGTGTGCTGCAAGAGCATCAATCCTCTGGGTTTTCTTCACATAGTGGGAATTTCAGTCATTGACACTGGCCAAGAGACTGTGGGCTGTGCAGTGTCACATGCACTCATTATGCAACAGATAAAATGTGCTTTAGTATGTTTAAGTGTCTGAGGCTTGTCCTATTGTGTGTATTTTGGGGTACATGCAGTGGTATTTGGATGATCAGGCTTCCTGAATCTGCATGAAGCCCAGGAGTATCCAGATACACCTCACAGCAGGAACTGATGCCTTGTAAATCCTTTCCTAAAAACCTTCTTTTCCAGCTGCTGGGGTTGTCCATTGCCACGCTGAGCACAGTCACCCACTATGGGCCACATTTCACCCTCATCAGAGACATCTCCCTGGAGAGCAACTCTTACAGAGTCATCCACCACACAGGTATGTCACGGTCACATCCCAGTAGGACCTTTGGTAAACGTGGGAGCTGAAAAATCCCCTAAGGCAGATTAAGGAAATGCAGAGGTATCACAGGAGGAGGCAGAGGCTGCCTTCTGGAGGATGCATCAGGGCTGACACAGTCCCACAAGCACTTTTTTTCTTTATCAGTTCTGTACGCCCGGCACCAAAGGTGCTGCTGCATTTGCTCCTGTCCCTCTATTAGCTGTCTCCCCAGCTTTCCCCTGTGCTGCAGTGAAAGCTCAGGGGGAGCTCAGCCACAGATGGACCTAAAGGTACTGTGGGGCTGGAAGGGCCCTGGGGACATGGGGAGGGGAACTCTTACAGGAGTTGAAGTAGCGCTGAAAATTGAAGCTGGGAGCCGAAACACATGGGAAAACCTGTTTCTTTGAGGAAATGTTGGGGCTTTTCCCTACAGAAGGGAGAAATATGAATTGAGTCTCGGATACAAGGCTAGAGCAAAGAAATGAGAACAGCTCAGATGCTACAATACCCTGCTCATCTCTGCTGCACTTGCATCTGCTTCTTTTCCCAAGCTGTACTGTGGGCTTAAACATATATGGGCATATACCCTCTCTAGACCGTGGTTTTCAATTTCAGTTTAACACAGCAGGGATAAAAACAATGTTAGCCCAAAGCTTAGGTATAGCCTTCCCCCTTTCCTACACATAGCAGATTATATAGACTGGCACTTAACGCAGCCTCGAAGGTTCTCCCTTCCCAGCTACCCCTCTGCAGCAATGCTTCCACTTGTTTTACTTGCAAGCACTAACTCTTTGCAGTTAGCTCTGAGTAAGGGTTGCAAAGCCCTTTTCCGTGCTGTGGCCCCTGGGGTACCAGCTGTGACCCTGCCTTAGCAGGGAGGAAACTGGAGGGCAAGTGTTGCACCAGATTAGCAGCACACAAAGTCCTGATAGAGTTCATGGGACAGCTGCTGCGCAGCAGCACCCCGCATTCAGGGGATCCTTATCAGGGTTCTGAAATAATTGACAGCTCGTGGTCTGTTGGGTGGACCAACACCCTTTTAGGGTGCTTCCCTCTGCTGAAGCTGTGGGAACTGCTCAGGGGTTTGCAGCCCTGCTAGGCAACTACAGCACACACAGATGGGGGGCACTGAATAAATCAGAAAACATTCCAGTTCTGCAGCCTGGTCCCCTTGGACCAGCTCCCCAACATTCACTTTCTGCTCCCTCCTTGGGTGAAAGCATCAGACCAGGTCTCTGTTAGCCCTGAAGTCTTTGTGTCTGACCACAGCTCCCATGTCTGACTTCCTTCCAGCTTTCTACTTTGGGATCTGCATCAGCATGACCCTGATCCTCGCAGCCCTGCTGGGCTCTGTCGCCATGGTGCGGGAATCGCAGAGCCTCACTGCCATGGTGCGTATCAAGTGGGTCCTTTTGTAACCTTGGGTGGTACTGTTAAAATGTAGGGGTTTAAAATGGGGCTCTGCCAGGGAGCGTGCACGCCTGGGGAAGGACATCCTATTGCTCCACCCTGTGCTGCAAGGGCACTTTTTTGTAAAAGGCATGACCTCTTCCAGCTGAGGATTGCATCCTTCTGCTCCTTATTTCTTTTGCCAAGATGCCTGTATGTGGCTTTCAGAGCAGGGTCACAGGCAGGTGCTTCTCTGCCAAAGCAATTGTAGTGATGATGATTCCCACTGTATTTTCTTTCTCAACAAGTCAACACATGGCTTGTGTGGGGAAACCTTAACAATGTCATTTTGAGTACCAAGTTGTTCCTCTGACTTGTGACATCAAAGTCAGCTTCCCTTCCTTCCTCCCTCCACCAGTGAGTGGTGCGAGGCATACAAGGCATGGCAGCAGGCACAGGGGCTTTGGGCTGGACCCTCAGTTTCAGCCTCAAAGGAGAAGGTGGAGGGGTACCAAAAGAACTGAAATGGCACCTTTCTCTTCCCCATCATCCACAGAGTGCCCGTTTGGGCCTGGACCATGCCAGGATTAGTGAGCTCAGCTCCATTTAAAAACACAGCTTGCACACAGGGCTTGGTCTGAATGGAGCAGCTTCCAGCTTCGGGGCTGGAGGGATGAGCAGAAAAGCACTGATCACTGCATGTTTGCCCATGCTGTGTGAAGGGCAGGAGTTAACAGGTAGGTTGCTGTGCGTGAAGCCATACTTAATATAATTGCACTGCTGTCATACATAAACTAGCTTTGGAGAGATTTACTTTATGTAATTGGGAAAAATTATACTGATGGAAGAAATGAAAAGTTGACACCTTAAAACTTGGTGCAAGGCAGCTACTGAAGTTAATGTTCTCACCTTCTCAATATGCAGTCTTCCTTTCTCTGTTTGAGGTGTTCAGAGGGGCCTGAGTGACACAGTTCCCATGAATATGGCTAGCAGAGTATATATAATTTCCCTCTGTTTTGCTGACTCATACTTTAACGTCTGCCTGCAATTACCACATCTAAAACAACAGATGAGTATGCAAGGGCCAGTGAAGATTGTCACAGCTGCCAGAAAATACAGTTGAACTTCTCTATAATGTTTATTTGCTTGCCTTACTCTCTGCGTGGTATGGTTTGGGACATGCCACTAGGTAAAACATGCTGTTAAAGTTATAGCTGTTTCCTGAACAGTTAAATTAAAACATGGCAGCAAACTTCACAGTTGCTGTCCTCTTGGGGGCACCTGATGCTGCTTTCCCTTCCCCCTGCCATGGGGACGAGGACCCAAACGTCCTTTGCTCCAGACACCCACCAAATCCCCCAGACTGGCTGGTTTGGTGTAACACAGCCAAGAAACCTCCGGCTGGCAGAACCGCCAACCTAGCCATTTACTTTTGTACTTCCTGGCATATCCTGTTCACTTTGCTTTAGCGTGCACATTTTGCATCCTTTAGGAGAGTTGGCTGTCTTCATTTTGGATGTCTGATGATGATACCATTGCAGTGAGGACACGACATCATTGCCTTGTGGGAAGAGGAGGAAAGTGCAAAGTGCTTTCCCGCGGCCGTGGCAATGAAGCATCCCACTCTGCCCTCAGCAGGGGATAATGGGGTGCCCCTTGGTTGCTTTTAAGCTCCGTTTCAGCCGTCTCCGACAGCGTGAGGGTCCCCACTGCGTGTGAAGATGCAAGGCCCGGTGCCAGGGCAGCGGTGCCAGAGGCTTCTCCACCGCCGCGTTTCCCGGGAGCTGCTGGCCCGGCTGCGGCTGCAGCTCCGGCTCCGCCGCTGGAGGGGGCCGTGGCCCCGCTGAGCTCCGCTGTCCCTGCCCCGCGCTTGGCACCTGAAGGTGGCGGGGAAACGCAGGGGGAAGGGTTGCTGCAGCCAGTGCGGCGGTGGCAGAATGTCCCCAGCTCTCCAGAAGTTAGCTGGGGACCTGGGAAATACCATGTCACCAGCAACGTTATTCTGTGCTCCTCTGTTCAAACAGCTCATCAGCATCGTAAATAGGGGAACTTTGCTTATTCCTTTCATTTGCAAGCCGTGTACTGCCATTGTCTTACAGCAAGGGCCAGCCCATTGCTCGTTTTCCCACAAGATCCTACCCCCTCCCAAGGCTCGTGTTTAATCTCTGATCTGGGAGCAAGGCAGGCAGGCAGGGAGAGCCAGCACGATGGCTGTGGTGAGATGTAATCGCAGGTAGGATTGGGGTTCAGCCTTGTGGGGCTCTGAAACTTGCTGCTGGTGTCACAGCCTGCCCTGCTGATCCCCGCTGGGCTGTAGCTCACAGAAGTGATCGCCACCCCCAGCTTGTAGCTTTTTTCCCGCTTGTTAATAGGATTTTTAACCTTCCCCCACTATTGGTTGTAAAGGATTTTCCCTCTCCTGTGTGTATCTTGTACAGAAGACCATTTAATTCAGTCTTTAATCAAAGAGGGGAGACACCAGTGTATGGGTACTTGACATCTGTGGCTGTATAGGAAACCAAGCTGTGCTCTGGAGAAGTCTGCATAGCTGTGGGTAATCCACCACAATGCCACTTGGTAAACCAGCTACCCTGGGGAGACACCAGCAAGGACGCAAATGGGCTTAGAGGAGCATTGCCCTGGTCACTGACCTGTTGGGTTGATCCCACCTCCTCGTGTCTCGATTTCCCTACTGGCCTTTTTTTATTTTCCTTCTGTTTAAATTATAAATGCTCCCCCTGCCTGGCTATCTGAAGGCTTGTGTATATGCAAAGGAGGGGCCTCAGTCTTTGCAGGCCTTAATGGTGCTGTCCTAATAACAACAGTGGGTGCGCAGTGGTTGGAAACCAGAACAGGTCAAACTGAGTAAAGCACTCATATTTTAGGAGCTTGTCTTGCTGCTGCATTAGCAGCACCAACAGACCAGACAGACGGTACTGCGCATTCACTGATGCTTGTGAGGTTTCTAGAGAGTAACTGAGAACTTAAGGGTAAAAATGATATTCTAAAACCTGCATATTATCGCTAAAGCTCCTCTTAGGGAGAGTGGTGACAGGCTTATTGACTGTCCTCAAGTTCTGGCAAACCCTGCTGTTTGGTGATCCATGGTCCATCATGCAGTCAGTCCTGAATGTAAACATCCTGCAGCTCTCAGGGCCCCTGAAGGCCATGTCGCTATTGAAGGGGAGGAGAAGGAAGGAAAACTGCAGTTTTGCTAGTACTGCTTGTACAAAGAAAAAGACTCTGGCTCCAGTGGGGTTTAAGGCACAGTGTGCTGTTGCCTGGTCAGATGGAAATAGGGGAGATAAAAAAAAACAAAAACAAACAGGGAGCAACTAGAACGTCCCAGGTAAAATTCTTATACCTCAACTTTCCAGCCTAAAACCCCCTCTGTACAGCAAAATTTATGTTCAGGATGGAGTAGCTATTCCAAGTACCAGGTCCAAATAATTTCTGTGGCAAAAAGGCCTTAATGAATGCCTGATATAGCTGAATTTTTCACCCAGAATGATGTCAGTAGGGCCAGCACAGAGCACAGGCTGTTTGCTTTAATGTGCCCAGGTGTATCATTGCAGACAAGTGTGCTGAGTCCTTAACAACACGGCAGCTCACTTCAGCATCTTGCTTGCACAATGAATATGTCTCCTGTGCACCCCCTCTTGGTTCAGCACTCCCAAGCAAGGCATCCCGTGATCCAGTGGAAACAGGCATAGGCAGAGCCAATGTGTCTAGCTGGAGCCAAAAACAGATTCCTCTTTTGGACTGGGATCACTGTCTCATGTTTGCTGCATGGAAAGGCAAAACCAGTGTGTGTTCTTAGGTGAACTGGGTCAGGAAGAGAGGGATACAACTGGATGGGTGCAATCTGAAATTAGCTTCCATCTTCCTTGACCCTGGGCTGTGAAGTCTGGCAGGGAGCTGGCCCTTGCAGTGGCCACAGCAGCTGGAGCTGAACAGAACACAGGTCGGCTCCTTCCCTGGGAGTGCAGGGGTTTGGTAGAGCTGCTGAACCCAGTCTGAGCTAAGGGACCCCCTTAAGTGTCGGGGCAGCACCAGAAAGGTGAATTAAAAGATACACCAGCCAACAGAGCAGGCTGTGCATTCTGTCAAGTCTCTCAAAGACAAATTGTTCCTTGTAGCAAGGATGGAAACAAGGTCATTCATAAAAGAGTAATTGATGTCTGGCTGGCGACAGCCCTCCACAGGGCTGATGTGGCTGCCTCCTGCAAAGGGAACAAGCAGCAGTCTGCAGCCAGCTCCAAGGAGCTCCAAGGGTCAGGGAGATGGTGAACCAGCCTTGAACCTTCCACATTTTGTATGCAAACATTGCGATGCCTTTTTCTTTTTTCTTTTGAATGTCTTCTAATGTAATTAGAAAGTTGCTTTTACGAAAGCCTTTATGCTGGGAGGAGAAAAAGCAGCCTATAATTCATTTATGAGATGTTCTTGGAGACATGTAATTGTTCTGCACTGGCTGGTTGGAGCAGGAGCTTCCCAAGGGGCCGCCTCTTGGTATTCCCAGAGAAGCTAAACAGAAATAAAGGGAGAGCTGATGCTGGAGGTGAAGGGCTGAGGTGTGGGGTGGAGCTGAGGAAGGGAAGATGAGAAGAGAGATTTTAATCTGCTGGGGTTTCTGGCCCCAGAGAGTTGTAAGTGCTGATGGGGGAAGGAAGGGAAAGCATGGGCAGAAAACTGGGTGGTGCCACTGACACACTGTTCTCAGTCTCGAGGTTCATGGTGGGTCCCCTCAATTAAACCCTTACTGGAATGATGTGTGTAACAGCTTTCATATTGCTGTCAGTGCTCCTTTTTTTCTGCTATTGTTTTCTCTCTTTTTTTTTTTTTTGGTTTGGTTTGGTTTGGTTTGGTTTTGAGCTTGATTTTGGTGAAAACATTGACTTTGTTATGCCTTTTGTTTGGGGTGAGATTGCAGGAAGAGGTGCAAAATGCAGAGTCTGGTCCTAGTGAGGAGCAAACCTGAAATGCTCATGTAATCTCACCTCCTCCATTCCGTTTGTGCTGTACCTTCAGAGGTTAAACCACCTACCTTGGCTGGGTTTGGGCTTGGTTGTGACGTGCTTTGGTCCATGCCATCTCACCCTGCATGCTCTTCCCCATCTTCACTACTTGTATCCCCCTTGTCATGTCAGTGTTCGATCAGACTTTCATCTCCTTTGGAGTCTTGTGTTATCCCATCTCAGCTCCTGGCAAGGCAGCGAGTGATCTCACCACCTATATGGCCAGGCAGCTGCCAAAAATTAAAAGGAGAGACTGGACATACATAATTTAAGCTTTTCTTAAGAGCAGTTCCAGGGTTTCCCCCGGCGTTTGATGCAGAGCCTGAAACAAGGCAGCCACAAAGAAGTGGAGTAATGCCAATGGCAGTCTTGTTGCTGGAGCAAAGTCCCTGGGCAGGGCATTGTCCTCCCAAGCAGAGAAATGCAGCAGGCAGCTCATGGACAAGAACCAGCAAAAGGCAATTTACTGGCATGTTCTTATTCATTTCCAGGATTTGATCTAATACATTTTCCTTTTGTGCTGCATATGGAGGAATTTGGGAGTTTTGAGAGTTATTGGAGTTTGTTTGGGTTTTTTTAACCACACTTTTTAAGCAAAAGGTTTTTGTTGAAACAGGATTGGCAGCAGCAATGTTCTTCTTCCTCTCCTTAAGCTTGAATTTGGTAAACTTTCATGAAAGATTTAATCTTTTTGAAATCATACTATTAAAAAACTCATAGGAAAAAAAATAGAAACTAAAATAATCTGTAGTCAGCTGGGTAATTTTTCCCTGCTACATAACTTCATAACTTTGTGTTGGAAGAGGGACAGTTTCATGGAAAAACTTGTAAGGACAATAATTTTGACTGGTGCTTATTCGTCATCTTTTGCCATTCCAAGACTAAGCTCTGGATTCATATTTGATGAGCCCATTTGGCCTTCAAATGCTTTACAAGCACTCTTTTTCTCCATTATTTTTAAATGTGAATGAGATCCTCTGGTGCAGCTGTCACAACAGGCAAGGGCTGTTTACATCAGGGTGGGGGTGTTTTTGGACCACATTTTTTCAGATAAAGAGACAATGCACATAACTTCCAGCTCTGCAAGCCTAGGGAAGAAGACAAAAGCCAGGCCACCTCCTCTATCATTTCCGTTGTTGTTTCGACTCTTCAAGGTCAGTTGCTAGCCTTGATTATATTTCTGTCATTCTTTTGTCTGACTAGGACGGTGCTGGTTTAAGGAAGAGTACTTGTTTCTTCATGGACTATCTGTGTAGGTTTTCCTCCTTTGAAATGGGTAGCCAGGTTTTAAACACTGGGGATTCAATCCTGTGAGTAAGAAGATGCTATTCTGGAGTACGGTCCTTCTGCAGAAGAGGAACATACTGTAACTATAGTATTTGTCTCTCCTTTTCTTTTAATCTTTCCAAGGGGAATTTGGGCATAATAGGTTAACCGCTCTGCAGGAAGATGGGTACTTTTTTAGTCAACCTCTTCAAATGACCACAGGTTAATTAGAAGGCTCCTGATGGAGAATCACATTATTGTCCGTCTAATTTCCTTTAAGTAACCAGCATTATGAGGAATATTAAAAGAAAGTGATGTTTAGCTCTAATTTCTAACTAAACTTCTTCAAACAAGTGTATTAAATGCATCCCGATGGTGTTTTCAGATGGGTATTTTTTTTTCCCCATCCTTTAACTGATGGTATTTTCCCTCTTCATCCTCAGGGATTTTTCTGTTTTGCTCTGGCCTTCTGCGGATTGGTCCCAGCTGCCTGCTGGAGATACATGCACAGCACGGAGGTAAGCATTGGCTGCTAGGAAATACCACCAGCATCTCATCAGATAGGGATTTGGTTTTTTTGTAGCAACTCTTTCTCCCGTAAAAGGGACATCTGGTGTTAATTAAGACATCCAAGCCAAGACCTATCAGATGTGTGCTGTGTTCCACCCATCTCTTACAAGAACAGGGCTGCCTTTATCAGCTGCCTCTCCAATGGGGTCACTGAAGGGAGAAGCCATGGAAACCCTCACAGAGGGCAAACGCTTTCTCCTGAAGGCAAAAAAAAAATGCAAGTCTTGTTTTAAATAGCTTTGGGATTTTTTTTCCAAGGGATGTTTTGTTTTGTTTCAAATGAAATGCTTGAGTTTTGAAAAGTCATTTCCAGCCAGCTCTAATTCCTGATAATGCCACTTGGGAGCCTCTATTCAAAGGTCGTGGTGGGTTGTGACGGTTCAGGTTGTCTCTGGCAATATCCAGGAGATGTGTTTATTAACTGGCAGCAGTGGTACAGTAAAAACTCTAGTGTGAAAAATCGTGTTTGCGCTGCTGTCATGCTGGACCAGAAAGATAAGATTGTATGAGGCCAAATATGCAAGAAAGTTGGGGTTTGAATTGTTAACCCTGAGCTTGCTGGTGCTGTGGTAGATGGGTGGTGTAGGAGATGAAGGTTCTGAGGAAGCTGAGTTGAGGCACACAGAGTTGCTAAGGGACAGCCCTGAGCATTGCAGTGGGTATCCATATCCAGGGGCTGGGATATCCCTGGGGCCACGGTGGCAGGCTGCTGCGGAGAGCAGAAATTGATCTTAATATTTAGTAGCCAAAATTATCTGTTTCCTAAATCCAGAGAGAAACAGGGAATATAAATGAGGAAAGATTTAGTTAGGCATGTCACTGACAAAACATACGGAAATTCGGTTTTGCTTGAAAGGTAACCTGTCTCGCCAGTGATAGAAATGCAGATGTGAGAGATAAATGCAGATGTGACTGTCCCTCCAGGACAAAGACAGGTAGTACAGTGCCCCACAGAACTGACAGGAGGAGGGGGAAGACTCCTGAAGTCTCCTTATAGAGCTGTTTATTTGTCTGGCTTTCTCAAAGTAAAGAGCAAACTTAAAGCAGGTGCTCTCAGCAGCCCCCTCCTTCTGACAGTACTGCCAGAAATAGTTACTTGTGGTAGTACAAGGGAAAAAAAATCAAACCTGGCCAAATTGACAGTTGTCTTGAAAGCCTGATGGGATTCATGCAGCTACCAAGAAAGGAAGAGAATGTGGGGATGTAAAATTGAATGTGGATGAATATGCCTATTTCACGTGCCTGAATAAGTGTCTGTGAAAGCAACAAGGAGCTACTGTCCCCATGTTCCTAGCTAAAACAAATTTGCATTTTTCCCATGCAAAACACATAGACTTTCCAGTGAAAAGAAAATCAGACTGTTCAGTTTGGAGATGCCAGCTCAGAGCTGGCATCAGTAGATCCCTTCGTCTCCCTGCACATGGGTGAGGAGATGAATTTAGGTAGTGCTGAAAGCAGAGCCTTCCCCTCCTTCTGCAAGCAGGAAGATGGGATATGGGAGGTCCCTCCTGCACCAAGCCGCCACAGATACTCTCAATGGTTTACTCCTCTTGATAAGCAAAATTATAAAAGTATTTACATTTTCCACTTCCTTCAAAAGCAGACCCCTCTTACAGAAAATCACCCGAAATGGAAAAGCCATTTGAAAATTTGTTTTGATGGTTATTTTCAAGAGGCAGTAGATAGAAATATTATCTGAACATGATGAAAGAAAGATGCCATTTTTGATCTGTGGCTGTTTCAGAGCACTTCTTACAGAGCAGCTGCGCAGGACAGGGAAAAAGGACAAAAAAAAAAAAGAGTTATTTTAAAACATTTGATATTCTCAGACCTGGCACTGTAAACAAAATGTGAATCTCCTCATTCCCCATTCTTTTCTGCTTTTGTGGCCTTCTGTAGCTCCTTCAGAATTCTCTCAGATAGATGACACTTGTTTAAATCTCAAGTTACCTGCATTCAGATAGACTTGGTGTCACATGGTCTTTATTCTTAAAATAACATATACCAGACATGCAGCAATAAGTAACAAATCTGACATTTATCATGCTTTATCCTAAAATGTTCTCTGTTCAGTATTGTAATTATTCCTCCTCTGTCAACCTATAAATGTGGCCAGTGAATGGGTTTTGTGAGGTCTATGTCTCCTCTGTACTGTTTTCTCAGGCTGCTTTGCATCCATTTGTCTGCATTAAAGTACTTTTAATGAGGAACTAATAACCTACCCATTCCCAAAATATGTTTGCCTGGTAGGTGCAAAGGAAGTGGTGTACAAAATGGGGAAGAACAAATATGTCGTAGTAACATCCCAGATCCTCTGCCTCTTTTGCCAGCATGTATAATGCAGCCTTTCTATTAGGGTCTACCCCCAGTTTACATCTTTGCCTCTTAGCCAGTGTCACCAACAGAATAAGTGCTGAGTCACTTACAAAGGTGTCAGAACTTCTCTGAGCAGGTTGGCTGCTTGGAAGAAAATCTGAAATTAAAATAGTTGTAATCTGGAGGTTGTTAAATACCTTTTTCCTGCAAGCCGTAGGCCTGAGCTGTTCATGTTTCAGTATTTTCTAGCTTGGCTTGTTCCTGAGTCCCATGCTCACCTGCTGCACATAACATTCCTGCTTCAACTCTGTCCCACCACGCTGTCAAGCCCACAGCTTCACAAACACACCATGCCAGCTTCCAAGCCCCTGTGAAACTCTCATGTACTTTTCTGCCTGGCCCAAATCACTTGAGAGAGTTGATCCCTTTCCATGTCTTGACATAGCAGAGACAAGGATCTCCTCCCCAGGAGTGAAGTAAGACATTCGGTTTCCCTTCCTATCTGGCCAAAATGTGGTCTTCATGGTCAGTCTTCGTAGGAAAGTGTCACAAACCGGTCTGAGAAATGACAATGGTGGTGCAATCAAAGTGAACAAGAGACCAAAGTACAAGGGAGGGCAGGAAGGATGACCTCTACCTGAGCACCGTTGATGGGACAGCTGTGGTAGCCATGGAAATTATGAGGTTTTTGCATGGTTTTCAGCCACATTAGGAATTGCTGGCTCCTGAAGCCAAAGAGCTATCTTTGTTTTCCATATTTATTTTTATGGCAGCATCTTTCCCACAAACCACTGCCTGTTTAGATGATGTCTCTTTGCATTCCCAGCATGGCTCAATGCAGGTGGGACCTGGGATGAGGAGAAGCACGTAGAAGATACTTATGCCACATCTGACAGCTGATGGGGCAGGCTTTTGCTGCCTCCTCCTCAGCTTCTCTTCTCTCCTTACCCATTATTTGCTGCTTTAAAAACCTGCCTGCAGAAGCTGGAGGAGAGGGTAGCCTTGCAGCTGCAGTATAAGTTTTATACCATTTTTAATTACGGACATTCAGAGGTAAACAATCTCTTAAAACCAATTAAATTATGATTTCCCAACTCATGGGAAAACTTGAAAACAGTGAAAATAGGTGCTATACTTCTGGCATAAAGACCCAATTTCCCACGTCTTTTGGATGAAGAGGTCTCATGGATTTGCACTAGCTGCAATGATATGGCAATCTCTGAATTATCAAACGGTTTCTCAGGTTACTGGGTGATTTCAAGAGGAGGTTGCACCAGTGCCTTTCGGTTCTGCATGTATGGAAGGGCATTAGCCTCTTTGCATTGCACTGCTTGTACTCACAGCATAAAGATGAGGATTTAGCTTTTATGGGCAAGGCACACAAGTTGCTCATGCACACCCTGGTTCTCCTGCAGTCTTGCTCTGCTTGAAACTTTCTTTAGAGGAGCCTGTTTGCTCTTCTCTTCTCCTACTGGAAGAGGAAATTAATCTTTTATGCTTTGTTAGTGAGCGAGGGGATATCTTTTGAGATGATGATTTTCCAACAGGGCCTGGGGTGCAAAGCTGGAATCAGCAGTTGCAGCTATCAAATAACAAACACTGCTACACTTGGGGCTTGTTCTTGAAAAGAGCAGCTTTCCTGCTCCCTTCCCTGCATATGGGATCAACACACTTCTCTTGTCTCAGGATCTTCCTTCTAACGAGCACCTTTGCAAAGCCAGGAGCAGCATTGCCTGGGTCTCCAGGAGGCAAATCCTATCTTTGCCACGCACAAAAGCAGACGTGCATCTCTTGTTCCTGCAGATATGAAAGGAGTGAGCCAGCACTTCCCAGTAATTTCTTAAGCGGGATTCTAGAGATCATTCTAGTGGCAAACCAAGCCTGTGGTTTCTTCAGGGCGTGTTTGTGTCTGTAACTGCTGCCACTGCTGTGTGTAGGAGCAAACTTGTGCAGAGTCCAGTCTGTCTCATCTGAAGTCAATGCTTAAAAGCAGGCTTAAGTCATAAAGACTTTAATGGGACTTGAATAGAAACTGAAGGTGCATTCAGGTGTTTCCTGAAAGCAGATCCAAAGCATACAGATAGTTTTCCTCTGGTTTGCGATTCAGTGGTGCTGGATCAGGATTGTGGCCACTAATGGGGGTCTTATTTTCAAAAAGCTGTGATTTGGCTGTGCTAACACTGTGAATAATCCGATATCCTCCTTGCTCTTGCTGTTATTCTGCCAGGCACAATCACTTTAAGGGAAGCAGAAAGCTTTGCCCAGCCTCTGAAGTCCATGGGAAAGAAAAAGAGAGGGGGGAACCCCTCCCCCTTCCGTAGGGTTTTTAAATATTGTGAGTCTTTCCTGGTGTTTATGTTCTCATCACACAGTAACAGCCCGCTCCCCCCAGTGAGACACTGCTCGCTTTTGTCTGAGGCGCCACTCAGGCATTTGTACTCAAGGGTTTATAATTTATCACTGCCCTGACGCTGAACCCGCATGGCCCCATTTCTGCTGCTTTCTGTGGCACAGTGTTAGGTGGAGGTTCTGTCTGCAGCAGTGTCAGCCCACAGTACATGAGACCACTTGGATGGTCACCATCACCATGGCACTGTCCAACCTTCATGCTGCTGTTAGGATGCTTATCACAGCAGAGCAGCCAGCACCAGCTCGAAGGTGACAGTGCTCCCCCAGGGCTAGCTCTGTTGCTGATAAAACTGTATTTTTTTTAAGCTGAAACTATTTTCAATGTTTTTCAGTACTTCCTGTTGGGAAGCAGTCTAAAGTGGCACTGGTTTCAAGTACTGTGGGTGAGAGAATAAGGATTACCGGGATAATTTTCCACGATATAGGGAGGTTCATAAATTGCTATGTTGTTCATCTTGAATGACAATAGCATAAAGGATCAGTGTGGGCCCTTTGCAGCCTGTTGGTTTTGCAGTTCTGTTATAAAATGGACACCTTCCATATGAAGACAGGCTAAGAAAATCGGAGCTATTCATCCTGGAGAAGGCTGTGTGTAGACCTCATAGCAGCCTTCCAGTATTTGAAGGGGGCCTACAAGGGTGGTGGAGAGGGACTCTTCATCAGGGATTATAGTGGTAGGACAAGGGGTACTTGGTTCAGACTTAAACAGGGGAAGTTCAGGTTGGATATAAAGAAGTTCTTTACTGTGAGAATGGTGAGGCACTGGAACAGGCTCCCCAAAGAAGTGGTAAATGCTCTATCCTTGGCAGTGTTCAAGGCCAGGCTAGACAGAGCCTTGGGCAACATGGTCTAGTGTGTGATGTCCCTGCCTATGGCTGGGGGGTTGGAGCTAGATGATCAGCAGGTACTTTCCAACCCTAACTATTCTATGATTTCTGTAAAATATTTAGTTTGTTAAAAAAAAAACCAAACAAAACAGAACTCCAACAACAAAAAGGCAAACAATTCCTCCCCTCACGCCCAAACCAAAAAACCAGGAGGACCTTGATACACTGAGGCTGGTGTCACTTGCAAGGGGTGCAGCCACAGAGCTGGAGGATTTAGTGAGAAAAACCCATGGGGGTTGATTAACTTCTTGCCTGGCCTTTCTATACTTCCCTGTAAAGTTTTTGGTGCTCTGCCAAAATCACCAAGTGATGCTCCTGGCTGAATCCAAGCATCACAGAGATGGCTGTGGTGCACCCCTGCCCACTGTCTGAGTGGGACGTATAGCACCCATGCAGCTAGAATTTTGCTGTTCTTTTTGAGACCTGGAGATGGGAAGTGAGGAGGAGGTGAGAGTGTAACAGCTCAGCACTTTCCTTGTTTTAAATATTTTGTGCAAGGACCTGATGGAAGCGCTAGGATCAGAAGTAAACAGATTTGTAAAGCTTTTCTTTTCCTGATTTTTTTGTTCTATGATGGTATTTCTCCTTCCGTGTATTCCCTCAGTGATAAACCATAAGATGGTCATGGTTTGCCTGGTTCTCTTTCAAAACCAGACAGTGAGGGGAAGTCCATATATATATATATATTTACATATCTATATCTATATAAATGTTTACATATCTATATATAGATATATAATCTTTATGTTTAGATAGATACTGAAAAAGTGAAAACCATTTTGCTAAAAGCCTCATCTGAATCTTCTCACTTGAACTGTTCAATGACCACCACCAGTCGGGGGGAGCAGCACCTTCTTATCTTGGGCAGTTTTCCATGGAGGGCCTCAAGGGCCGCTCTGGTTTGCAGCACTGGATGTATTTCTGCCACTGGGATTGTTGAGGAAGGCTGGAGAGGAGGGAGCTGTGAAGGAAGTACACAGCTGCAGCAAGCTGTAATGACTGTGTTGGATAAGGCAATGATGTCCTGGTTGAGCAGGGGGTGAGGAGGAGCCCGTCTTACCACGTGCTCAGTCCAAGCGGTGGGAGTTGCTCTACTACTTGGCTAAAGTGCCCAGAGTAATTTTACCTCCTCTATTTCACTGCAGTTGCACCATTGCTTTATTGAAACCCAAGCAGTTGCATCTTCCTCCTTTAACCCCATTTCTGACATGCTGTGAAGGTGTGCATTTCTGCATGCCAGGGAGGAAAGGGAAGACAGAGGTAGCAGAATTTAGACATGTGGTGGCTTTTTTTTTTTTTACTTCAGCAAGGAAGGATTTTGAGTGACTTAACCACTTTATTCCAGTTTCCCATCTTAACTGACTAACTTGCTGTTTATAGCTAAGCAAGGGAGTCTGCGGTAGCCACTGCTGAAGGGATATTCCTGAGTGATGCTAGTCAGTATATCCTTCTTGGTGACCCTGAAAGAACATGAAGCGCTGAGGTTGCCATTTTTTTCTGAGGCTGCAGCACATATGCTTGGTTTGGTACCTCAAAGGCATGAAGAGCAACAGGAGAGGAGGATCCCCTTCTTGCTTACTGTCCTGGGTTCAGCAGTAGCAGTCATTTTTCTCCTTCTTGGTAGCTGGTGCAGTGCTGTGTTTTGACTTTCGGGCTGGGAGCAGAGCTGATAAAAATGATGTTTTGGTTTGGCCAAGGACTTTGTGAGCCTCATGCTCTGCCAGGGAGGAGGGGAAGCCGGGAAGAAGCAGAGACAGGACACCTGACCCAAACTGACCAAAGAGTTATTCCATACCACAGCACGTCATGCCCAGGCGGTAACTGGGAGTTACCTGGAAGGGCTGGGACTGCAGGGTTGGACGAGGTATCGGTTGGTGCTTGGTTGGGCTGTGGGGGGCGAGTTATTGGTTGGCTGGTGGTGAGGTGTTGTATTCTCTCTTCCCTTGTTATTTCCTTTATCATTACTATTATTGGTGGCAGCAGTAGTGATTTGTGTTATACCTTAGTTACTAAACTGTTCTTCTCTCAACCCATGGGAGTTGCATTCTTTTCGATTCTCCTCTCCATCTCTCCAGGAGTAGGGGGAGGGCAAGAAGGGGGGGACTGAGTGAACAAGTTGTCTGGCTGGGGTTAAACCACTACACTTACTGTGCTGCTCTTCCGGCTCTGCTTTGCCGAGGGTGTTCCTGTTAAGCAGACAGGCTTGTCTTTGAGATAATCCTGACATTTCCTTTCACTATATTGTCCTTGAGCTCCAGCTTTGCAGAGGGAGTTTTGGCTGCTGACTGTTGCAAAGATGGTTCACTGAGTAAGTCTCAGTCCATTGTTCTTGACACCAGTCTGCTAGTTTTCTAATGTACATCTAAGTGACTAGCTCAGGTTGCCTAGGCACAGTCATTTGCTGGCAGCAGGATTCATTGATACTCTGGTTTGCAAAGGGATCAGGAGCTGAAGGCTGACCTCCTTGTCTGATGTTTCTGTTCCAAATCCAGTTACAGGTAAAAATTATCCTTGATAAATAACCTGAGTCAAGAATGTCAGTTTTCCTCCTGAAGGAGGTAAGAATGAAATTTGCTTTAGCTTGTAATAGCCAAGGGTAAGAACACTAATGGTTTAGAGTAAATGCCTTCCTGCAGGCATAAATTCTGCTTCTTGGGGGATAAAGGATTTAGAGGATGATAAACAATCTCAAAAATCCTTCTTTTTTTTTTTTTTTTTTTTTACTTTAAGTGAAAAAAACAACTGCATTGAGTCAGTCTCATCAATCTTGGTGGTGATTTTCCATTTGTTGTATGCAGCAACCCATCGATATAATCCCAAATGAGTGTTTCATTAAGGAACACAGGCAGAAATGGGAGGCAGCACTTATTTTACTAACTTAGGGCTGGAACATTTCACCCATCTTTTTCCAGGAAAAGAATTGTTCTCAGGTGTGACCTCCATACTGCTTCACCTGGAGTTTTTTCTTAAACTAGAATCCAGCTGATGCTTCTTCTTCAGCTATTGGTATTTTTCACTGACGAGCATCTTCCAAGGGAGAGCTTTGTCCAGTAATACTCCTCCAGCAGTGGGTCACAACATGTCACTAGGAACAGGAAAATCCACTTAACCATAATGACCTTTATGTGTGTATGGAGTGTAAGACCTTTTAGAAAGAAGCTCAGTCTTTCTCTTCTCCAGCTGTGTTGGTCCATTATGTGCTAACCAAGGTCTGAGTTACGGGATGGGGTACAGCTGTGCTTTTCTTAAAGCATGCTATTAACAGAATTGGCATAACCACTGAAACTGAAAAAGTATCCTGCTGCCTACCCATGAAGAAAGCACCCTGAATATTATTTTTTTCTCTTCAATACCTGACATAAGAAACAAAAAAAAAGAAAATAATTTTGAGGGAATGGACTCAAAGTAGCCCATCAGTTGAGTGTGCAATGGGAATCTGTTGCGGGTAGTAACTAAGTACAAAGGAGTGCTACAGGCTAGCTCTTCACTGTGTTGTGTCCCAGAGCAAAGGGAAATACAGGGATGAGCTTACATCTGCTGGACAAAACAATGTTGCAGATAAGGGTAGGTTGTGAAACCATCTGGTGACTGTCTTATGCTTTCAGGTTTTATTTATCTTGTAAGGCATGCATGAGTTAGCAGGGCATTTTGGCCTGGATAGATGCTGCCATGTGTGACCAGTGCTTCAGATCTCAGCTACAGCTCTGAGTATATGCATCCCAGGCAGAAAAGTTGCTAAGGTGATGGTTCATTAGTGCAGTCTTTTGCTCTTGTATGTCTCTTCTCATTAAAGCAGACCTCTTGTATGTTCTGTGGCACAGTCTCCTGCATAGAAGGAAACAGCCAGTGATAAACACTGAGATTTAGTACTTTATACCTACATCTGAAACATTTAAATGAGAAAGATATCTGTAGTACTCTTTGAAAACAGACTGCTGTGTTGTATGAAGACAGCAATTTTTTTCCTTCAAAATCAAGTGATCTACCAAAAATCAGAAAGATGATGTAGAGGAACTACAGTCAATTCACTCCTTTAAAAAATGGCTTTGTAGTTTGGTATTCCCTTACTAGTATCGGAATAGTGCATTCAGATAACGGTTGGATGTAAACACTAGATATAATTTCTAGATAGAAATGCTGAGAACAACTAATCAGCAAATTGTACTTTTAGGCTTGCCCAGACACACATTCTCAGAGAAAATTGCTGCCACAAAGATTGTCCATTTAACCCTTTGCGCTATCAGTTCTTTTAGGCTGTTTTACAAAATGGAGAAAAAGACCAGTAAATAACTGAGAAGCCAACTCACAATCAAGCTCAGAAACAGGGTGCAGGTGAAGTCTTTAGCAGTCATTATGTACCTGGAGATAACCATCATCATCACAGAATAGTTAGGGTTGGAAATGACCTTAAGATCATACAGTTCCAACCCCCCTGCTGTGGGCAGGGACACCTCACACTAAACCATGTCACCCAAGGCTTCATCCAGCCTGGCCTTGAACACCGCCAGGGATGGAGCATTCACAGCTTCCTTGGGCAACCCATTCCAGTGCCTCACCACCCTAACAGGAAAGAACTTTTTCCTTATATCCAATCTAAACTTCCCCTATTTGAGTTTGAACCCATTACCGCTTGTCCTATCACTACAGTCTCTAATGAAGAGTCCCTCCCCAGCATCCCTATAGGGCCCCTTCAAATACTGGAAGGCTGCTATGAGGTCTTCACGCAGCCTTCTCTTCTCCAGGCTGAACAGCCCCAACTTTCTTAGTCTGTCCTTATACCGGATCCCTGATCCCTACCTCCAGCTCCCTGATCATCCTCGTGGCCCTCCTCTGGACTTGTTCCAACAGTTCCATGTCCTTCTTATGCTGAGGACACCAGAACTGTACACAATACTTCAAGTGAGTTCTCACAAGAGCAGAGTAGAGGGGCAGGATCACATCATTCTACCTGCTGGTCACGCTCCTTTTGATGCAGCCCAGGATACGGTTGGCTTTCTGGGCTGCAGGCGCACACTGCCGGCTCATGTTCATTTTCTCATCGAAATCCCCAACTCCTTCTCCGCAGGGCTGCTCTGAATCTCTTCTCTGCCCAGCCTGTAGCTGTGTCTGGGATTGCTCTGACCCAGGTGTAGAACCTTGCACTTGTCATGGTTAAACTTCATGAGGTTGGCATCAGCCCACCTCACAAGCTTGTCAGGGTCCCTCTGGGTGGCATTCCTTCTATCCAGCATATCAATCAAACCACGCAGCTTGGTGTCATTGGCAAACTTGCTGAGGGTGAGCTCAATCCCAAGCGTCCATGTCACCAACAAAGATCTTGAACAAGACCAGACCCAACACAAGATCCCCGAGGGGCACCACTTGCTACTGGTCTCCAACTGGACATTGAGCCATTGACCACAACTGTGTGCAGCCATCCAGCCAGTTCTTTATCCACCAAGTGGTCCACCTATCAAATTGATGTCTCTCCAATTTAGAGACAAGGATGTCATGTGGGACAGTGCCAAATGCTTTGCAGAAGTCCAGGTAGATGACATCAACTGCTCTACCCCTGTCCATCAGTACTGTAGCCCCATCATAGAAGGCCACCAAATTGGTCAGGCAGGATTTGCCCTTAGTGAAGCCATGCTGGCTGTCACCAAGCACCTTGTTGTTTTTCATGTGCCTTAGCATGCCTTCCAGGAGAATCTGCTCCAAGATTTTGCCAGGCACAGAGGTGAGACTGACTGGTCTGTGATTCCCTGCATCATCCATTTTCCCCCTCTTGAAAATGGGGGTTATATTTCCCTTTTTCCAGTCGTCAGGAACTTCACCTGACTGCCATGATTTTTCAAATATGATGGCAAGTGGCTTACCAACTTCATTTGCCAGCTCCTCCAGGACCTGTGGGTGGATTTCATTAGGCCCCATGGACTTGTGCATGTTCAGATTCTTAAGATGGTCTCGAACCAGTTCCTCTCCTACAGTAGGTCCAAGGTCTTCATTCTCACAGTCCCTGCACCTTCCTTCCAAGACTTGGGTGGTGCGGGCCAGAGCCTTTGCCAGTGAAGACTGAGGCAAAGAAGTCATTGAGAACCTCAGCCTTCTCCAAACCCTGTGTAGCTAGTTCTCCTGATAGCTTCCTGAGAAGGCCCACGTTGTCCTTAGTCTGTCTTTTATTCACAATGTACCTATAGAATCCCTTCCTGTTATCTTTCACATCCCTAGCCAAGTTTAATTCTAACTGGGCCTTAGCTTTCCTAGCCTGGTCCCTAGCTTCCCGGACAACATCCCTGTATTCTTCCCAGGCCGCCTGTCCTTGCTTCCACCTTTTATAAGCCTCTTTTTTCCCTCTAAGTTTCCTCAGCAATTCCTTGTCTATCCAAGGAGGTCTCCTGGCCCTCCTGCTGCACTTCCTTTTATTTGGGACACAACAGTCCTGAGCTTGTAGCAGGTGATCCTTGAATATCAGCCAACGGTCTTGGCCCCCCCTGCCCTGGAGCATCACATTTCCAGCCACCCCTCCCTGTTGGTGATCATGAGGTCAAGCATGGCACCTCTCCTTGTCTCTACTACTTGCAAAAGGAAGTTGTCTTTCCATAGTCTTCAGCCTATCACTGACATAAATAGCAACTCCTCCTCCTCGTCTGCTGGGCCTGCCTTCTCTATAGAGTCTGTAACCTTCCATTCCAACACTCTAGTCATAGGATCCATCCCACCATGTTTCTGTGATACCAACTATATCATATCCCCATAGATGTGCGCACATCTCTAACTCCTCTTGTTTGTTCTCTATACTACGGGCATTTGTATAGAGCCATCTGAGCCGAGCTCCAAATGAAGCTGGCTCATTGGCTGGAGTGGCTGAAATATCTCTACATTGCTCCGAGTATTTATTATAGGTGCTGGCAACTGACTGGGTGTGTTGGGATGGAATGATGACCCCCTCCCCTAACACATCTAGTTTAAAGCTTTTTTGACAAGCCTGGCAAGCCTGCTACCAAAACTTCTACCAAGCCTGCTACCAAAACCAGCTCCACCAGCCTCCAGTAGACCTGGCCTCCCAGATTGCATCCCACCATCATCACCATCACTGTAGTAGAGCTGGTGACTGGTCGTGGTTTCTTCCCTTATTGTTTCCAACAGCTGGAGCAATTTTGTGCCATAGCTTTGTTATGGGTGAATTGTTCTTTCAGTTCTTTCCTATTCACTCTTATCCTTCAAACAGCTTCAGTCTCGGTGTTTTATGTCCTTGCACAGTACAAGGAGGAAGGTTCAAGCATGCACCACTGCTTCAGGCGGGACCTCTCACGATCAAATCAATACTCTCATGGTTTTATGCAGTTGGTAGGAGCTCACCAGTCTGGCAGCTGGGCAGCTCACCTGCCTTCCTCCCAGATTGCTTTGTGCAGCACAACCACCAGAGAAGCTGCTGAGGAGGACATAAGCCTCAGGTGGGCCCTGAGTTTTACTATCAGTGCAAAACACGTAATGAGCATTGACCTCCCTGCATAGTGAATTGGTTCTGGTGGCACTGTCAGAGCCTGCTTTGCTGCTAGGGAGCCTGTGACTACCATTGTAGATGAAACATCACTGGACAAAGTCTCATCTTCCCTTGGTTTAAGTTGAATATGATTGTAAGGTAATCAGCCAGATCCAGCCAAAAACTCACTGCAATTGAGCATTTTTACCCGTTTTCATGAGGTTTTGGGGAATGAGTCCAGCCAAGGCAGAAGGCTTAAAACTACCTATCCCAACATTTCCTGGCCCAGAGTTTAGTAGATCTGCAGAAGCGGTTAAACTTCTGGATTGCCTTCAGCACTTGAACCCTTGCCTGAGTCTAGCAAGTTGACTGAAGCCTTTCTTAATTTTTAATTTTTTAAGTCATCTACATGTAGGCCTTTTGTAGGTAAGCTCAGCATCCTGAGCCTAATGATACATATAAAAATGAGAAAATTGCATATGCAACACCGCTACCTTACTGAGACCTATTTGTATGTTGTCACGACATAACATAGTCTTTATTCCTGCATCTTAAACTGGGGTTGGGATATTTGAAGTATAATAATTTCTTGGGTTAGGGAGTCAGCTGCTCTGTTCTTCCTTCCTTAGCAACATGAGGCCACAGGAGGAGGTCAAAAGATTATTCTTTTTTCATTATTCTTTATTCAATTCTTCAGTGGAAATAGACACTCTTTTCACTGAATCCATTTATTTCATTGCTGCTGATGGAAAGCTCATTTGTGTCCCACAAAGAGTTAGAGAACTTTGGATGTTCTCCTTTTTATTGGGATTTAAGGCTTGCTCAGGGGAAGGATGGTGCACAAGTCTGCTAGAGATCCTCTCTTACTGCTGCACACTCCACTCGATGTACTTTGATACACGGAGGTGACAAAATGAGCATCCTCCATCCTTACCTGCATAGGAAAGCTCAGCATAGTGCATCTTGCTGGGAAGGATTTTTTTCCTTGGCTCAGAATATCTGTGGTACCTCCATCACTGGACCTCTTGTTTAAGCTGGATTGCTTCTGCTTCACCTACAAATTGCACTGTGACAAGTGATGGAGCATCCTGGAGCAGTGGCAGTTTTGCTGCAGATAAATGCTGAGAAACTCCCAAGCCACTCAATTTCTAAGCCATGATAGCTGTGGAACATTTTCTGATGTAAGCTTTTAAACTCCATACCTGGTGGCAGAGAGATGAGTTGGATACAAGTAATCTCAACCCATCTCTCTCCTCTCCCTGGTTATCAGCCTCTGTCAGTTGATTGCATTTTGGGCAGCCGAGCAGGGTAGAGCACTATTGCAGTGATGGTTGTAATCACCTTGAATGACCCTGGTTTCACCCCTGGGGAGACAGTGTTGCGGTTTTTTCCCCCCTTAGAGCAATTTCCAAGTTCAGCCCCTTAAGACTGAGCTGAAAAGCCTCACTTTCAGGAGAGATGGCTCTGCTCCTGGGGTGCCTGTCCCTCTCTGTGTGGCCACTCATTCCATCTGTCTCACCAATATATTTTCCCTCCTGGAAGCCAAATGCTGCCTGCAGGGCCCCTCAGATCGATGCCGCTGTGCGAATGAGGGAAAATGAAAGCAAGAAATAGAGGTTTGACTCCAGGCACTGAAGGCAATTGTCATAATTTTTTCTTCAACACCCGAGTGGGAGTTGGCTGGGATCTGTCAAGCTGCAAGTTCTCACACACTGGGTAAATATTTATGGTCTGATTCACCACTGAATCACTCCGTTATTTCTTTGGCCCTGTTCAGGGAAACTGCTTTGTCACTGGGATAACACCAGCTCTCTGAGGCGCTCTCACCTTCATATTTTAGCACCTCATTGTCATGTGTGCCTGTCCTCACAGTGACATCAGGATGGGGAGATGGTGTCGTCTCTTCCTGGCAGAGGAAATCAGAGGCACACTGGTCACAGGCACCTGAGGTTTCTCTGACACTAAACCCAAAACTGGTGAAAAGCTCCAGCTGTCAGCTGGTGAGACCTCGGTGTGATGCTAAAGTGTCCATGCATAGCATACGGTGGTACACATGCAGTATCACAGCCTCTCTCATGGGATTTGCCATGTTTTAGGTGCCCCTTGGTGAATGGAGGTCATAACAAGCTCCTGCTGCTACATGGTAGTCATACAATAGCTGCACTGCTTGTCTTGCTATACCTGGAAGAGCTTCTGGGGGGATGCAAGAGTATTTTTCCCTCCAGAGGCAACGGTGCCAGTGTTTTGTGTGTACAGATCTCTTCTTTCATTGCAGGTGGAAGAGAGCATGATGGATGTGTACGATTTTGTGTATGAGGAGGTGAGGAGGAATGCCTCCAGCTTCAGGAGGCATGAGCTGACTGCCATTCACAAAGCAGTAAGTTGTCTTTCTCAGCCTTAGCAGAAAACCTTGCCCTAGGCTATCTTCCCAAGGTTTCAGCAGGCTGGGTCTGATGTCTGTGCTCTGCCTCATGGATGCTGCAGTCTCATTTTTCCTCAGGAATAGAGTACTCCAGCCTGCTAAGAAATCTGCACCTCCCTTCCTACTCTTCCTCTCCCAGGTCTGACCAACCAGATTACCAACAGGAGGAGAGGCCCACCTCCCTGAGCATCATTCATATGCGAGATCATCAGTGCTGCTGCACAGTAGCTGTTACACGTATTGTCTGTCTAAGCAGGCCCTCTGCCATGTTCCCTATCTGTAGTATGAGAAAGTGGACATGCACCTCTTGTGTCCCTGAACAGGCAGAGAGAGGGAGATAATTCCACATTGTGTAGCAGAAGTATTTGGACTTGGTTATTTCTGTTTATCCTTGAGCCTGTGACTGAGGAGTACTGGAGGCTACCAGGCCTCTTGCAATGCTGGAGACTGCTAGCAAGCTCCCAAAACCTACCACCCAGGATACTGTTGGGGCAGGGGACTTCTCTTTAGCTTGGTAGGTGGGCAAGGGTTTTAGCTTGGTAGGTGGCCCAGAGCACAGGGAGGATGTTTGCCCTCAAAGCCACAGGAAATAAGTGAGGGTGTCCCCCATGGTGAGAAACTCCTGAGTTCCCACTGAGTAAAGGAGATGCTGTTCCATCCACCTCCCACTCAACTCCCTTTATCGTCCTGTGTTTTATTAAATCATTGTAACAAGTACTTTCTGAAGCTGTTTTCATCCATGCTTCTTAAAACACAGAAAAGGGCAAATGTTTCTCAATTTGATGATGGTGGTGGCCCTCAGCAATGACCAGCCAGAGTGGTGCTTGCTCTGCAGACTTTTGGAGCAATACACCCAGAGTCCTGCTTGTCAAGGAGAACCAGGCACAATACCGAGCTTTATCAGTTCATCAATTGCTTATTTTAGCTACTTTAAGTGATGGAGAAACAGTCCCTCTACTCCCATGGGCATCCCCTTGCTAGAGCTCCAAACTGGCCAGTTCACTCCAGCTATAGGAAGCCATTTCCATAGTGGGTGTTGCTGGGGATCCTCCCAGCCCATAACAAACACTGGGCTCCTCGCATCCCTGGGTTTTCCAGACTAGACACTGCGAGAGCTGGTGTGACCATGGAGGGAGGGCTTGGCCCCAGCCTCCGGCAGTAGGCCTGGAAAAGCACAGGCAAATTTGGGGCCAGATCCATGTATGTCCTCTGAATTTAACTTCCATTGCTGTAGTTGTTGATTGCATACCTACATGCTTCGCTCCTTGCAGCACTGCTTGTATAGCCCTGCCTGTGGCAGCAGGGGGAAAGTGTGGCCCATCACTGACACCTTCTGCTGTGTCAGCTGGTGGCAAGGAGAGAGCTCCCATGTGTGGCTGGCAGATCTCTCCATCTTTTTCCAGTTCCTGTGCTGTGGGAAGCATTCTCCATTTGGGGACACAACCAGCGTTGAGAGCAAGACATGCCCACCCGGCCAGGCAAACAATGCTGGACAGGTAAGGGAAAGGTTTCCTCGTCCACACAGTGGGGCTGTGCTGCTACTCAGTAACTGTTAATGACAACTGTGGCGTTTCCACAGTTTGGGGTTACTTTGGTTGGGGGTTAGTTGTGGTGGGGTTTTGTTGTTTCAGTAAGGAGGAACCCCAGTGGATCACAGGTGTCAGACTCGCAGATGTGGTTTCTTGTGCAGCTCTAGAAACCCTTCAAAATGCCTGTGTTTGCAGCCTGTCACTTCCCTCCAGTTTCCTCTTCATTTCCTGCATATGCAGAGTGTGAGGTATCATGGCATGTGTTTGAGCTCACATGTTGGACTTTTCCACTTGACACTGCTTTCTGAGGCTTCAGAAGTGTCACACTAACAATAAACGTGGAATTTTCTGTAACTGCTTTTTCCCAGGACATTAAATAAGTACTAAAATGAGCACCTCATGAAGCAGAGTGATGATGCCCAGCAGTAGCTTCATCAAGTATACTTCATTCTTCCCCTTTTCAGTAGTTCAGTGAGGTTGATGGAGAAGCCACCAGTATTAGACTGCCTCTGTGCTGAAGCCGTAACGTAGACTTCATACTCTCTGAGCAAAGCTATCACATGATGATTTTTCTTCCACAGGAGTAGCCAAATCAGCTGA
Source organism: Neopsephotus bourkii (assembly GCF_033783945.1). NCBI lineage: Eukaryota > Metazoa > Chordata > Aves > Psittaciformes > Psittacidae > Neopsephotus > Neopsephotus bourkii. Next base: position 6,606,366 of record NW_026902266.1, read on the forward strand.
AGTAGCTGAAGCTTCCAGCATCAATATGTGTGTTGATGGAAAACAAAACCGTGTTGCTACAGTTATACAAAAACATTGTTGTTAGGCAAAGATGTCACACACTAAGAGGACACCATGATGCACAGTCACGCATCAGCCAGTGGGGCAGCCTTTCAAAGCACTGCCTCTAGGAAGCAGGGGCAGAATAGACCAAAGAGAGGAAGGGAGGGAAGAGTTAAACCAGGCACTAGGTGGGTGACTGTTCCCCTCCTTCCCCCCCCCTCAAAGTTTTGTGTTCCCTCCGGTAGTGAGCCACGGGAGGTGGCCTAGGGGGGATGCATTTTGCAACCCAGAGAACCGCAGTGTTTGGTAGTTGCACTGCATTCACTCCTGGCTTTGCGTGCTCTTACTTCACTCTGCAAATCACTTAATCAAGGGCAGGCTCTTGCATTTTTTAAATGGCTCTCTTAGCTAACACCTCCTGGATTTCCGTGGGGCTGCTGGCATGCTTAAAGCTAATGTATATTAATGCTTGTGAGACCTTCCAAAATTGAGCAGTTCATTAGCGTCTTTGAGGAACGTATTAGCATTACAGTGTGCTCTGCTTTTCTGTCTTGTCTGTTCCATCTTTCTATTTTCCAGTGATTGGAAACAAAAGGAAGTTTGCATGACCACACTTACCTGTACATGCACAAATCCCCCACAGTGCGAAACACATCATACCAAGGAAATCATAGGTGTATTGTAGCAATAGGAAATACACTGCAGGTGATTGTCTTCCCATGCTGCAGCCAGCAGCAGGATAAAGGAGAGCTGATCACACAGCAGCCCAGTTGTGCAATGCTGCATCCTCCTCTCGTTTCCTTTTCTATCTGGGGTTGTGGCAAGTGCTCTTTGCAGGGTCAAAGCCCCACAGCTGAGCTGCTGCTGCACTGCAAAGGGTCTCTCTCTCCCTAGGACTGTCTCCGAGAGATCCAGTTCTTCCTGAAGAAGCACATGGACTTTGTCACCACACTCCTGGGCATCACCATTGGCTTCACGGTATCTGTTTGTTCCTTCTCACTTTGGCCCCAAGAGGCAGGCTCCAGCATGGAAACGTATCCTAAATTAGCCCCCAGAAGCTAGAATTTTGGGTCATTTTGGAGGCTGGGGTAGAGAAACAAGCAGTGGTGGACTGCACTGTGGAAATTACGAAAGGGCCAGGACCTGTCTTATTCAGGCTGATGGATGGAGGTTTTCTCCTGCAGGAATAGCCTTGCTGCCTGGTTTTTCTGACCAAACCAGGCATGACAGATGGGAGTGGGGAGCAGTGGGAGTTGGCATTCCACCCACCCAGGTTTGCCTGTGCATCCTCTCCTGTAAGTGAGATGCTGTGTCACCTGGCGCAGGGCTTGCAGATGAGGTTGGAAGCCGGCAGTAGCTGTGGAAAAGGAGATGCAGTAAAAGCTCTGTATTAGGAAACTTGCTACCTCTCCTTGCCCAGCACTCACTGGCTGCTTCCCAGCTCAGCTCGGGAAGTCACATTGTTTGACCAGAGCTGGAAGGTCTTGAAAGCTACTGAGCACCAATAGTGGAGGTGGAGAGCTGTGTGGGAAGGGAAGGTCTCATCCTCTTAATGACCACTAATAAGCCCAGGAAGCTGCATCTTGGGCAGTGGGTGGGTAAAGCACAGGCTTGTAAGCAGCAGAGGAAAGTAGCATGTTGCCTGGGCTCCCAGGCACCGTCTTTGAAGTAGGATTTTGCAGAGGAGGGGTAGGATGATTTGGGTAGAAAGGGTCTGTACTGAATCTGTGAATCTTATTTGGGGGAAGATGAAAGGAAAAATGAAATACTGCAAGAGGAACATGTCCTTAGGTGGTGAGGGAGGTCAATGGCCGCATGGGGGATGTCCCTTCAGAGCTGGAGAGTGCTAATTAAAACAAGCCTGCTTGCATGCCTGGCAGAGGTGTATTGCTGTAATTACCTCTACACAGGGGCCCTGCATGTGTGTTGAAGCACACCAGAAAAAAGTACACACCAAGAGATCTGTTTCTTCACTAAGAAGGGAGGTTTGGGCTGCTGTGATATCTCCATGCTGCTCTCCAGCTGGGGCAACCTTTCCTGACTGATTTAATTCCTTCTGTCTGCCTTGGCACAATTATGAGTTAGAAAACTTTTCTTCATCTAAATAAAACCCAGAGGAACAAACACTTTTGTGTTTTATACTGCTAGTAGTAAATTAGGAGAACCATCAGGCATTGCTATGGCTCTATAAATGTAAAGTCATGTGTGAATACGTGGTGTCACTTTCTAATTTTTCTCAGGTATAGGAGGAATTTCACTGCAGCTATATTCAGACAAAAGTGGGAGCGGGTTTTATTATATATATATCTCTTTTTCACAGCTTGATGCCATAGCCAGATAAGGCAGCTCTCTTTAAAGTGTGTCCTAGAGGAAGTCTCACTTCACAGTTCACTATTGTGATGGCAGGATGCAAGGGAGGCATGCGACAAGGACTGTAGCTCCTCTGATGTCACTGTTCCTCAGCCAACAATACATACATGGCCCCATATCAATCCACAAGCAAAGGCACTTGCACATTAAGGCAGAGGCTTTTGGGGAAACAGCCCTTGTTTATCCTTCCCACAGCAGCCTTACCTTTGATATGTTGCCTGTGTAATCCTGGTATGTGATATATCAGGGAGAATGTTAAAATACAGAGGAAATGCACTGTCCTCTGCATTCTCAAGTGTGCACGTGCATGGGGTGGGGGTTGGACTGTAAGGGGTTTTTTTGTTCTGTTTTGTTGGGGGTTTTTTACTCCAAACAATACATGAGGATTGTTTGGGTTTTTTGTTATGTTTTGGTTTGGTTGTTTCTCCCTATGTTCTCCTTACAAAAGGATGTTATTAAGAGAGTGATCTGTTTGTTTGCATAGAGAAATGTTTTGTGGTCAGAATTTGAAATCTGAATTTCCTGGTTTCATCTCATTTCTTGGTATTTTCAGGGCCAGGTTTGAGCTGTACTGTGCTAATTCTTATCAGATGCCTTTTAGCCACATGTTGTTCTTTCTTTGTATCTTTATTCTTCCTCTTCCCTTCCAACTGCTGCTCACCATTCTACCAGAAAACAGCTCTCAAGAAAAATGTTACATCCCAATACATAAATTCAGAAGTGCCAAGTGGACTAATAGGCAGCACTTATGATCACTTATTTGCACAAATAGAACATCATAATCAGTTCAGCATTTAATTGTGTGCCCATCTCATGTATTTCCTTTTAGGTTTATGGAATGATCTTGACTTCATTCCTCTGGTTCTCCATCCACTTCAGCAGCAACCTGGATAGGAAAGGAAAATACATTCTGCGAGAGAGGTAGAAACCCATCACCTGGGCATCCTTACCAGGCAGAGCCAGCTTTTGCACAGGAAGATGTCTGAAGTCACACAGAGAATCCCCTGGGAAGGCCTTACACGGGTTCAGCCAGTGGGGTGTGTGTCATGCATTTCCCCTTCCTGCACTACTAGCTGTTGTGCATTTCTGAGCTGGTCAGAGCAGACGGTGCTCTAAGGAGGAGCAGTTCCACACCTTTGCCAAAAAAAAACAAGGCCTGAGACACACTGGAGGACTGAGAAACTGGAGCAGGTTGCCCAGAGAAGCTGTGGCTGCCCCATCCCTGGCAGTGTTCAAGGCCAGGTTGGATGGGGCTTGGAGCAACCTGATCTAGTGGAAGGTGTCCCTGCCTGTGGCAGGGCGGTTAGAACGAGATGAACTTTAAGGTCACTTCCAACCCAAACCATTCTGTGATTCTATGATGCACCTAGGCCTGGAGATGCAGATCAGCTCACCAGGAGACAGAGGGGCTGTAGCTCCACAAACAGGACACAAAGAGCCCCTTAAGACAAAAATGGAGAGAAAAGCCCAGCAAAAATCACACCATTAAACCAAACTTCTCTTGTGTTGTCATCTGAGCATTCCCTGTGACCCCCGAAGATGTAATATTTCTAGGAAGATGGCTTTGGATCACAGCCCAGAATAATCTTGGACTATTGGCAAATATATGGACACAAGATGTGTCACCGGTGATGGGAAATGTGTTCTTGTAGCTTGGACGCTCATGACATTGGGCATGTTTCTGATCATGCTCAAGTATGTAGGCAGCCAATGACTGACAACTGTTTTTCCCCTGTGTTCAAATATTGCCAGGTTTACACCAGCTACCAGCTTTTGGTAGAGATCAGGAAAAAAATCAGAAAAACAGTGCATGAGCTTTGAAACAAATAGCCAGCAAACGGACACATACTTCTGTTATTCCTCTTTATTAATGCAATACACCATGATTTTTTAATTCCTAGCATGTAGTCAACCTCCTAGAGCTTGATGCCACACTGGTTTCACAGGGGCTTGTTCAACTTCTATCCTTAGCTCTGTGTTTATCTAGCTTCACTAGCCCACAGCACTGCTGTGCAATACAAAAGGACTTTGATATTACACATACATGCAGGTCTGAAGTTTAAATCTATAAAGGAACAGGACTGATCTTCAGCCAGGTCAAACAATACAATGTCCAATTCCATGTCCTCTCTTTACATCATCACCTTATCAATAATAAACAGAAATTTTAAAAGCCTCCATCAGCTCTCAGTCTAGGTCAAATGATGGCTCCCTGGTGTGCTTTGCCCTCATTGCAAGGAGGCAGAGCCGCCTCTGAGCTGAAACTCATCATTGCAATAGACTTAGTACCTGCTGGAAAACCTGCTGTAAACTATATGGCTATGTGCAATGTCTTGAACCAACAACAGCTTTCACGCCTCTCATTTGTTGTGGCTTTTAGCCATGAGAAACAGTAAGTAGCAATTGTTTATTGAGATAAATGTGGAAATCCCCATGCTGAAGTTCAGGACAGGTCCTGGCCCTCAGGCAGGGGCTGCTACACACACAAGAATAGCAGTACAGCCTACAGCACCTGGTTAGTATTTTAACATGGCTGCAATTACCTTGTGTTGGAAGGAATTGTGCTGGGGGGTAGGCTATCACTCCTCGTTCTGCTCCTCTGGAATGGAGCTTCACCGTTGATTTCACTGTAAACGGCATCAAGTTCAAACTGCTCCAGAATGTTACTCAAGCTACCTTGTAGCAGTCACCAACATGCCTCGGTCTAGCAGGGATTTAGAGGTGATACACACTTGCCAACATACCCACATTCTAGTTTATTTCTCTCCAGTGACAGACAATCTCCCTTGTGAGCTCCAGCTGCTATTGTTCAGGCCACCACTATTGTTATTCCTTAGCCCAGCTGGCAGCTTGTGTGACTCATGGTTGCTTCAGTAAAGATGAATTTCTTGCAGAAGGCCATCATTCCTTCTCTTTTTCTGCTGTGCACGAGGCTGCCTGCATTGCTCAGGGTTTGCGTCATGCAGAGCCCTCAGTAATTCTTTCAGTGCTGGGAAGAGATATTCCCCAGGCAGCTGGTGCTCACCTGCCCCAGCAGCATGCCTTAGCACCCAAGAGCGAGAGGATGGCATTGGTCCTTTGGAGGAAAAGGAGCTGCTCATCAGCCTGATCCTGCCCTTGGCTAGCTGCTGGCACAGCAGGCAAGTGCTTTGTGAGGATTAATGCAAGCAGAGGCAGGAAAAAAAGCTTAAGGACACAAGCAATTGAGACTGGAGTATTTATATGAAAGATATCTCTACAATTTCACTTTTTTAAACACTATGTAGTCAGCTCTTGCCCATCACTCTGTGTGGGCTGGACACCTGATGATACTCTACACTGGAAATCAAGCAAGTCAGTGGAGTCTGTGTTACTGGTGTGGGTTACCTGCTTAAGCCTTATCAACAAGGGGGAGAAATCTTTGTTAAAGCTTCACCACCAGGTCTGCTTAATGCTTTAGGTGTTGAAATTACTGTAGACAGGAATAGCATGCATATGATAAAGTAAACCTGAAAGGCTATTGTATCCCTCTCCCTCAGCTCTCTTTTCCCTTGAATCGTTTATGATCAGTGAAATGTCACCAGAAGCAGCAGACAGACACCTCTCTAGCAGTGACCATGTAAGGGTGTGTGTGCATAGCTGCTGTTTTTACACCTCTGTGATGATTTCTGCTGCTTGCAACAGGGATGAGTACACAACCTGCACCAAACCATCTCGCAAAGGGAATAATGCACCTGAAGAGTTGTTGTTTCTTCTTCCCAAGCACCAGCAGACTGGAAGCATGCATTTTTTGTCCCAGAGAGCTGGAAGTTCCCTTTCTTCCTCTGATACCCAACTAGCTGGCCATCTCATGATCTGTATTGCCGTTTCACCCACCACTGGAGTTCCCTAGCGAGGAGCAGCACTTTAATGAACAGCCACCTGGCCAGACACACTCTCCTACCAGAGCTCGTGCTGCGTGTAGCACAGAAAATGGCATCCTGCTGTCGTTTTAAGGAGCAGGAATGTGGATACCTTCAACTTCTTCGTTTTTAGAAGCCTGGTGCAGAAGAGTGCAGTGACCCTTTTGTTTGCAGTTGTAGAAATGGCAGCACCCAGGGGATGGCTGGAGGGGTGCTGCGAAGCTGGGGCAGGGGGAGGGGGAGTTGAACAGGTTTCTTTACACCTCTGCCAACAAAAAAATCTCTGTCCTGCAGTCAATGTGCTTGCACTCATTAGTCCCTAATTTGATTCTTGCTATGGGCAAATTACAGCTCTTGTGCTGCCGGAGCAAAACTCCAGGAACCTATTGGTAAGTACTGCCAAGATCTCCCCAGTGTTGAGAAGAGCGAGAGAGGTTTTACTGGGATAAGAGCTTGGAAGTGAGCAGAGGGGATGCAAAGCCAGCAGCCAGGCTAGGTAACACCTGCAGAGCCAGTGAGCCTTACTGGGGCTTGCAAAAGCAGAAGCTGGTTGTTACAAGTATGTCAACGCTCAAACTCTGGTAGGAAAAGAATCCCTATTTATGTAGGCATATGCAGGAAGAGAAAAAAAAAACAACAACTTAGAGACCAAAGGTTAATATTTAAGTTAAATATTTAATTGTGAATTGGCTCCAATTAATTGTCAGTTAAGCCCCAACAATCACCAATTAGTTCCACCGAGTTTACCTGAGCAGTTGCAGTTTGGCCTCTGTATGGGTAGGCATTACCTTGTGCTCATGAGTTATTCTCTTGTTTTAGATAAACCCCCAGCTGTAGCTGAGGACTTGGGAAGAGGAAGCAGACTAAGGGCAGGCAATTACCTACAGGGCTGGGGAACATCAGACACGGCAGTGGTAAGAAGCCTTTTGTGCTGCTTTCCAGCTTTGATGCCCATGCACCACTCCAGTCCTGCTCTGCCAGCGTGAGCATTAACTTCCCCTGAGGCTTTACATAGGGCTTACTGCATGCCCATGGGTGGCCTGACCACAGCTTGCTTATGAGTCAGGGGACCTCTCTCAGAGCCTGCTCTGAGAGCAGCAGATGCTGTTTTCCAAGGTACTGCTCATGCAGAATTGCAGGTGAGCAGGGTGCAGCTTTACGCAGCAGCAAAGGATGCTCAGTACTTCTGCAAAGCAGATGTTTCAGTACCTGACAAAACCTGAGGATCCCAGAGCACTTGTGCAAAGCATGGATTCAAGCAGTTTACTGACTCTCTAGAGGGATTCGATGGTAAGGAGAGTGGGAATCGTTCGGCCTCACAGTGTGCTGGCTTGGCTCCGAAATGTTTTGCTATTTCCTGCCATACTGGCTGTGCGTCAACTGCCAGTTCCACTGCCATCGAGATACAACTTTCTCATGCAATAGCCCCTTTGCTGCACAACTCTCATGTCTGCAGCAAGCTCCGAAAGGAGATGCCACTGAGCAAGCTGTGTATAAGCAAGCATTGTAGGTTAGCAAACTTGCGTGGATCTTTGCTGCTCTGTGGTGGTGAGGAAGCCATCTCCAGCTAAGGTAAAGCTGCATTTCCGAGGTGCAGACATACAGGATATTTTCTGAAAAAAAAGAGTTGCTAGATATGTATTTTCAACAGGTGCAGAAGCAATTAGTTTGCAAAAGCAGCTGGCTATAATTCTGCTCCAAAATGACAGCCAGCAGTGGTAGATGCTCCACACAGGAGAACTCCACCAGCACAGCTGAAGGCAGGTAAGGTCAGAAGCTGCTTTGAATACACGGTGGCATCACACGTGACATGTCATTGCAATTCTCTCTTTGAGTAAAATGCTGTAGTAGGGTGAAAAGCGATTTTTCTTAACTGTGTAGTTCGTCTTCTGAGGGAGTGAGCAACCGACAGTGAGCATCAGCCTTGTCCACTGAGAAACGTAGCAGTGGGTGGGATGAAGGGGGAGACTGCAGGAGCGAGGAGGGGGGAACCCCAGGGCAGCCTCGGAGGCTGGTTTGCTAGAACACAGGCAGTGTGTGTTTTGCAGCTTTCAGCCTCGGCTGCCAAACCCGTGACTGGCTGCAAGCCTGACGGTGGTGAGGCTGCTCCACTGCACTCCATGCCGAACATCTCACCCCCACCACAAACCCAGTGCTATCTTTAGTCACGTGGCGTTTTGGGGTCCATCAAATACATTAGTGCCCGGGGCAATCTGCATTATCTACCCCTTCTAGGAGGGTAGTGAGGAAAAAGAAACCCACCTCTTTATGTGGAAGACATACAGGGCTGTTGCTCAGCTTGTAAGGAATCATCAGGACATCTTGGACAAAATACTTTCACATGAGCCAAGAGGTGCCTACCCACAGCTAATACCCTCCTGTCTAAGCAGATGCCATTCCCTTAGGTTCCAGCAAGTGAAAAGGAAAGGTCCTTCCCAACATTCTTTCCAGGAAGATACATATCCCTGTGTCACTCTCCCTGGAGTCACTGGCAGCCAGCTGGCTGGGTTGTTTATGTTATCCCAAGGCAAAATCCCCCCTTTCTCCCTTCAGCATCACCCAGTGCTATTGTTTACCCCCCATGTGCACCAGCATGCTCATGGATGGGCTCACTTTCTTTTTAGCCCTGTTGGATCAGCAATAAGCTATTCCAGTCTTTATTCACCTACTAATGAATTATACATTGATTATACAATAGAAGCTCTCTACATCGATAGGCTGGGCTCTTGTTCTCTCGCATGGCATCTTGCAAAGCGCAGCTGAGCCCAGCTGCAGGTCTGGCCTCTCTGATGCCCTGAGAAAAATGAATGTCCACTGTGCGGGCTCATGAGCTGAGAGGAGTGTGTCTGCACAGGATAAACTCGTTTGCGTTTGCTCTTCCTCTGCCGTAACTCCAGTGGGAGTCAATGCTGTCCTTCCTCACCACCCTCCCCTTCCTTGTCCTCCTTATATAACCTAACCCATCACCATAGATACGTTAACATAAATATTTAAAGATGGCAGAGAGACAGACCGTGCAGACAAGAACCATTTGTTGAGTTTATTAGAAGCAGAAACTTCAGGCACTGCTACAGGTTTCTGCTTGCCTCCCAAAGGCTGCCAGGCAGATACAACCTCCCCGGGCTATCACCCTGCTTCAGCTGAATGTGCAGAGCAGGGCACAGGGAATTTTGGATGAGCAGGTGCCAGCTGCTCCTGCTGGGGCACAGAAAAGGTCTTCTGGAGATGTCCCCCTAGATACACAGATGAGATTCTTGACATGATTTTTCCTACTCAAAATGAGGCCATTGGCTGGCTGCTCAAGGGTGAAGGCAAGCCTCTTCTGGGGTGTTGGAGATCCACCTTCCCACTGCCATGCCCTTGTTCAGGTCCCTGCTTTGAAAATCGGTATGGCAGGGTGGCAGCTGCCTAGGAAGTTACTCTTATGTGCTCTGGGACTGTTACCCTCCTGCAGGATGAATTTCTGAGGTTCTTTCACACACCTCCAAATGTCATATTTAAAGATTTTTGGTGATGCTTCTGTTGTTCAGGGTTTTTTTTTACCAGCACAGGTAAATTGTAAATCTAGGCTATTTCTGTTTTATTTGCCACAGAAAATAAGATGCAGTGGTTTAAAGCTAACTAGGACCTCACCCACAAAATTACATGTGTTTTATTCTCATGGTTTGTCCATCATTTTTGTGCTGGCTGTGAGGAGGGCAGGGGGTTTGCCATGCAAGCTCAAGCCATACAACCAGACTACCACCACATCAGCAGCCACCGCACAGTCCCCCGTGGATGAGGGACTCCCATCTACTTTCCAAAATCTCCTGGAGACCCTGGGTGTTAGGTGTTTAGAGCCTGTCTCCATGCTAATCCTTCCACATGCTGGTTACCAGCTCCCCAGGCACTCATACGAGGTGGGGAGGATGTGGGTCTGTCCTCTCCCCTCATCCCCCTCCATCACTTTTATAAAACACAAAGTTCTTTTGTGGAGTGGAGCTGCTCGAAGGCTGCAGGCATCTTCCTGGGAGGAGCAGGATCAAAATCCCAGGGACTGAGTTTGCAGAATCCTGCTGGTAAGGGGCAGCCTGCTAAATCCAGGGCTGGGAGGAGGCTCAAGCCACCTGCTTTAACAGACCCTGCTGACTCCTGCCCATAGGGTCAGCTATCCCCAAACCCACAGGCATCACAACAGACCTATAAACAAGTTCACAAAAACACCAACAACACAAGCCTAACAAACAGAGGAAAACCACTGCAAGCACCTCCATTCTCTGCTGCTTCACTATCTGCAAACCCAATTGCAAAAGCAGATTCAAATGGGCAGAGGAATTCTATTTGGGGTATGGGATTTGGGGTGTTTTCTTTTTTTACTTTTTTAGTGTTTATTTTTCTCTTTCAGCACACAAGTCTTGGCAGGTAGGTAGCTTTTTCACAGGCCTGCCTGCAGCTACCTGCTCTGCAAAGAACTGTGCATTAGCATGGTGCACCGATGAGCACTTGAACCAAGCCCATCCTCCCAAAGATGGAAGTCATCAGCCCTATTCATAGCGCTTACACTTGATACCCGCATGAGACATCGATACCTGAACCGAATGTGTGCAAATTAGTTTTACTTATTTATACAGCAGCATTTTATAAAGAGCTGATAAAGCCGCTGAGAGTCTCTGAAATGCAGTTTTGGTACTTTATGGACTGTACAGCAAGTAGTACAGCATGACAAATGAAAATCCAACACCTGAAATCCACACATCATCTGGGGAAACAGTATGTATTATCTTGACACTGTTATCACAGTGGTGGTTATTTTCTTCCAGTACATCGAGGTCAAAGTTTTCAAAGGTACCCAGATGAGCTCCTAAAATAAGTAAATAATAATAAAAACAACCCTAAACAAAGCAAACAAGAAGATGTTTGGACAAATCTTGAAATCCTTTTCCACTTCCAAGTTTTGGAGAGGACTTCCTTTGTACAGCCAGATGGGTGAACCCAGTTTATACCCAGTAAGTTTTAGCCTGTAACTGGGAGCTTCTTGATGCAGGAGATGGTGGGGTTGTGCCCCTGCTCCTCCTGTCAGAGCCACATCTGTGCCTCAGCTCTGTGCAGGATGGGCTCCAACACACCCCAAAGGAAAGTCCCTGAAACAGGTCTGTGTTAGCTACAAACCAGATTGTTTGCTACTACAGTTTTTGGAGGGTATGAAAAGGTTTATTTTTTGGTTTCCATTTTCCTTCATTTCCCAGCATAAGAGAAAAAAAGGCAGAAAGCAGGAAAACAGAAGCAACAGTGACCAAAAAAAAATAAAAAATAAAAAATAAAGAAGCAATCCCAAGCTCCCCAGAAGCAGATTCAATGCCAAATTCGTGGCAGTGATTGCAGCTGGGGTTGCCTGCTCTCCAGTGCACAGAAGTTGATTTGAGAGTCATATTCCTTCATCACCATGGGGCTGCTGCTGCTGAAGGTCTTATCAGTTTGCAGCTGGTTCCTTCCTCTCCCTCACACACTCTCCAAGCAGAGCCCCTGAGAGTTTTTTCTGGAAACTAATGCACAAGAGGCTCTGTGATTCATGCAGCCACCTATCTTCAGGGTCTGTGTAAGGTTGCGGGGTATTTTCATTTTGATATTTACAGCTGGGAAGGACGAAGATGCAGAAAAGAAAATGTTGTGGGATGCTATGATGTAGCAAGTGAGCAACTTCAGTATCCTGCTGTTACCCTTTGGATCAATGAGCAGGAGCCACACAGGATTGTGGCTATTGCCATAACCAGATGGGTCATACTGATAATTTGGAGTAGCAGTTACGTGCGTAAATAGCCTCATGAGCCTCCAACTTCTTTGGTAAGGCTGGATGAGTGAATGTGGCTTAGAGACAAAGGGTTTATGCATCCATGGCAAGCCCGCAATCCAGGATGCACTCGGCATAAGTAATTGGAGAATGGGGCCACTTCTATTCATTCCTGGTCCCTGCCACCATGGAGCATTGTGGGCTGTTACTGCAGGGGCAAAGAAGGGTGTATGACAGAGCTCTGGACCAGCGCATCCTTAAGGGCAATGGGAAGATTTCGGAACAAGTTGACTCATTTTCAGCATACATGTGTAGGAAATGTGTGCTTAGCTAACAGCACATTCCTGCCTATGGGATGCATGGCAGGGAAGACTCCATCGTGTGTGAAAATGTTTGGCTCAGAAGCTTTCGCTAGAGGCAAGTGCCCAGGCAGAAAGAGGGCAAGTTTCCACATACAACACTGCAGACAGGCACCGAGTTTGTATTTAGTGTGGTAAGATCCTGAGCTTTGATGGAGGTGTGAGCTGCTGCCTTTACCAGAATTCCTCTTACACTCTGATTACGTGACTTAACTAGCCTGCCCCTCCCTGGAAGAAGTGAATGTGCTTGCTGGGATGAGAGCAGTTTATATTTCTAGGGATGAGCAAGTGGGTCAAGGTAGGTTTTGGCCAAAACCTTGGGAAATTTCAACATGTTGCTGTTGCACAACTTTAACTGAAATCTAACCAAGATTTCTAAGCCATAATGTGAGGCTTACTTGCACTATTGACATGTGTGACCTCTTTGCTGGGCAGCCCTGAAGTCCCAGAGATGCTGGTGTGACCCAGTAATCAATAGATAGCATCCTGAGTGGCTCTACTGAACCTGAAGCAATAGCTTACAGTAATATATCCAAAAGCTCAGGCAAAAAGTGTTTGGCAGATCAGAGCTTAGGATAAAATAGGTGGGGGGGGATGAAGGTTAAAAAGTAATGTAAAAATCTCTTTCCATTTCTGTTTTGTTTGTTTGGTTGCTTTTTTTTTTTTTTTGCAAGGAGGTCTCCTCATGGTTGCATACCAAAACTTCTGTATACAGAAATACAAATCCTGCTGCACCCTGCACCCATTCATGGTACCCTAGGCTTTACCCTGGGCTGCCTGGTGAGGTTAGGGGATGACACTGACCTTTAAGTGGCCAGGTTTAGGAGACGGTGGTGATAGAGCTGCCCAACAGAAAATGGGGAAAAAAAAATGGAAGAAAAAAGGCAAAAAAGAAAAAAAGGGAGTGTGGGAAGACAGGCTGAGAATCTGGGCTTGTTCAGCTTGGACAAGGGAAGAGTCCAGGGAGAACTTAGAGCAGCTTCCAGTGCCTAAAGGGGCTGACAAGAAATCTGGAGAGGGGCTTTTTAAAATGGGCACATAGTGATAGGATAAGGGGGAATGCCTTCAAGATGGAAGAGGTTAGATTTAGATCAGACATTAGGAAGAAATTCTTTACTGTTAGGGTGTTGAGGCACTGGAACAGGTTGCCCAAAGAAGCTGTGGCTGCCCCATCCCTGGCAGTGTTCAGAGAGCTTTGAACAACCTGGTCTAGTGAAAGGTGTCCCTGCCCATGGCAGGGGGGTTGGAACGAGATGATCTTTAAGGTCCCTTCCAACCCAAATGCTTCTGTGATTCTGTGATTCTGTGAATAGAAAAACAAGAAAAGGGAAAAACAAGAAAAGGGAAAAGATGGGAAGGAAAAGAGAAAAAGGGAAAAAGGTGGAAAAGGGAAGGAGAAAAGGGGGAGGAAACCGAAACAAACAAAAACTGCGCGCGTGCAGGAACAGAGCCCCCGTTTCGGGAGAGTGCTGCCAGTGTGCGCAGAGCCTTCACCCCGGAGGGGCGGGAGGCGGGGCGTTCGGGGGGCGTGCCCGGGGGTGGGGGATTCTCTTCTCCCGCGCCGCAGCCGCCTGAGTCTGGCTGTAGAGATTGAGAGCGGCCGCCATGGGGGTGGAAGGTTGCACCAAGTGCATCAAATACCTCCTCTTCGTTTTCAACTTCATCTTCTGGGTGAGCGCCGGGGCGGTGGCGGGGGGGGGATTTGAGCTACCCCAGAGCTTGCAATAGCGGGGCTCCAATATGGCTCTTGTGCCTGCGCCTGGTTTTACCCTCTCTCCCGCTCCCCCAGCATTAAGGCTTGCTGCCTGCGATATATCTTAAGGGTTGTTTTTTCGGGGAGCGGGGGGCTGTTTATTCTTTGCTTTTTTTTAATGCACATATATATATATATTTGCACGTTTATCTATGTGGTTTTTTCTATATAGATGCATATATAGGTATAGAGGCATAGAATCGTTTAGGCTGGTAAAGACCTTTAAGGTACTCGGGTCCAACCGTTAAATGTGTTTGTACGCATCCGTTCGGAGCGGAAGGGCGGGGGGTGCTGCGCGGGGACCGAGCTGGGGTGGGGCGGAGCGGAGCGGGGGGCTGCAGCGGGCCGACATCCCCCCAGTTCTGCTGCTCGAGGCTCCTGTGGCTGGGAGCGGCCGGTGGGAACGCCAGCCGATACGAGAGGCAGAGATGGGCAGGGTGGATGCTGCCAGGCGGAGGGAGGGAAGACGCTGGCCCAGCCGTGCCTGCAGAGGAGCCGGAGGGGAGAAGGTGTTCCAAAACCACGGGGCTGGTTTTACTCTCCCCACCCCGAGAACTGTCAGGGAGCGTATCGGGCTCAGTGGTGCTGGCACCGTGTTGGGAGCCGGCTTTGACACCCGCGTGTGGATGGTGCCCAAGCTGGGCACTGCTGCCCCTGCCGCCTGGGAAGTTATTTTAGGATGCAGATTTTGCCCAGGCTGGAGAGCTCTCCGTCGCTGAGAAAGTTTCTCATGAAATAATCCATCCAGACATGCGGGTGATTTAGCAAAAAGCAGCGTATGCCCGGTTTCTCGCAAACCAGGTTTTTCCTGGTTAGAAAAACCCTCCGGCAGCCGGGGCTGGCATGGCAAGAGACGTTCCGTGCCGGCTCCAGCGCCCGCAGCAGCGCAGTGTGCCCAAGCAGGCTGCTTTGCTTTTGTTTCTGGGTTCGGTTCTTTTTGTTTGGTTTTTTTTTCCTGGATAGGCTGTTTTCCATTCCCCAAAATGCTGTTTTTCTTGCAAGCAAGCCCAGCCCCACCCCACGGCGGCAAGGCACAGCTTGCTGAGCGCTGGCTGCGTGGTCAGGATGTGGCCCGTGTCAACACCCTGCTTTGTTGAGAGGGCATTTGGATGTTTTCTTAATCTTTGCTCGCAGCAGTGAAGACAGAGAGGAGGGCTGGAGAGGTGGGGATAGGATTAGTGCCTTCCAGAGCAAGCCTTCCCTTAGCATGGGGAGTACTGTGCCCAACGGGAGCCTCTGCCTGTTGCCTTCTCCCCGGTGAAGCTGTTGGGTGGTTCCCACCTCTGGGAGGTGCAGGGCTTAACTACTGCATGGGAGCGAGTACTGCCAAATCTGGCCTGATTTCAGGCCTCCTTGCCTTGTTTCTGGGTATAGTGCTGACCAGTCGGGAGATGACGAGCTCTGACGACAGTGGTGTTAATTGATACCTGATGCATTGCCAGCTGCAAGATGAATGTGGGACAGACCTGGGAGTTTATTTTAATCTTTTCCTCCACCTTTAAAATGGCAGGATGGAGGCGGGTAGGCTTTTCTCTGAAGTGTTGTTCCTTCTGAGTTACCATGCTTATCCTGGGGATTCTTCTCTTCTGGACCCAGTTTCCTGCCATTCTTGTTGCTGAAGCTGCTGGGTGGGTATGCGAGGGAGGAAGGGTCTCCTGGGTGGCAGGAAGGATGCTGGGGGCTCTGCAAAGCTGCTGTTTCTGGGCAAGCTCACTTGCTCACCACAGTCTGTGTTGACAAAACACCTTATCTTTCATAAATGGGCATTTTGCTTCCAAGAGGAACAGCTGAGCTGTTTAATTTCCCTGTTGGGACTTCTGGTGCCTTCCCATACCCCTTGAAGGGAGCCTGATGCCTGCGGAAAGATGCTCCAGCTCCTCCCAAGGAGGGGTGCTTGTGAGCCGAGGTCCACCAGCTCTTCAAACCATTCCCAGTGCTGGGCTCCCTCATGGCCAGTCCCCTTGGACCACCTCCTGTTCAATAAGAAACCTGGGCTTCATTTGCATTAACAGTGCTTTCTGCAAGGCTGGCCATCTGAAGGGTGGTTGAACACTGAGTCTTAGGGTTTTCAAGCCCTTCTATGGTGTTTCCTAAGCCAGTGGTTGAGGGGAGTTTTAGGTTTACCACGAAGGGCACACAGTTAGCAGCCAACTTTGTGTGCCCAGGTCTGGAGGGATGTCTTGGTTGCCACCCAAGTGTGAATGTCCTTTTCATGGGATGGGATTTACAGGCTGGACATGGTCCTGAGCACCCTTGATGCAGGGTGGCTCTGGCAGGACTGCAGCGAGGTGCAAGACTGGGCACTCACAGCCGTGTGGCCCTGCCAGCTGGCTAGCATGCAGGGGCTGCTGGGCACCTCACAAGCATGAGCTTATCTCATGCCTTGTGTCCAGTCGAGGTCGGGCACTGTTGATGAAAACAAGTGGGAGGCAGAGCCCAAAGTTTGGCAGGCATCGCAACTGTGCTGCATGGGACCTTGCTGCAGCATCCAAGAGGAAGAAAGGAAGCAATTCCTAGCCTCAAGAGTGTTAACAAATAAGGCAGAAGCTCTAATAACTTTTTAAAGTAGCCCTGCTCTCCTGCTGGACTGTAAATAAACTGACACCCCTCTGGTTTCCTCCCAGTTTTTCCTCTGTCAGCACAGGGGGTTTCACAAAACTGCTGTGTTGAAAGGCAAGAGGAAAAGGCAGCCCTGCTGCCAGCTCCCCAGGGCACCTTGACAGCCCTTCTGCCTGGGATGATTTGGGTTTACTTTATTCTTTGGGGTTGTTTTTCCTTTGTGCATGCATTTTTTGAGTAGAAGATGCCATGTGCTTGGTCCATAGTGGCTCTCGAGGAGGGAGCTGTACAGACCACACATACAGATGGGTGCGCATCCCAGGAGTGGACGTGGCCAAAGCAGGGCTGGGCTGGGAATGTGGCAAGTGGAGCTGCTTCTCCATCCCACACTTGGTAGACAGATGGACTTTTACTGCTTTCCTGAATTATCCAGATGTGATGGCAGAACTCAGTGCATGGGGCTGGACTGACCACTGCTGCAAAGAGTCCCTGGGGAGGACGAAGGAAGCCAGAGAGCTATTTTAAAATTTAATTAAGCATAACCAAGGAGAAATTGGCTTGCTCGGAGAAGGATCACCCAACTTATCGGCTAATACAGCCTATGGCAGCCTTCCAGCTCTAGAGCACTGCTGACTGCCCTTCTAGAGAGGTGCCTAATTAAAAGGAAGAGCTTGCTCCTAATGCCATTTTCCAGGCACCACCTAACTCTTTTCTCTTGCTTGTATTGAGGGGATGTGGTGCAGTTGGGATGCAAAGGGGAGGAAGGGCAAGAGCAAAGGCAAGGTGGGAGTGAAAGTCTGTCTGGACAGTGGTGGTTGGAAGGGAAGGGATGGCAGACTTGAATACTTTCTGGTGCAACACTAGAAAATCTCTTGGCTGTCCTTTGGAGTCCACAAAGCGTGCTAAAAGAAACCTGGCCTTAGTGATGAGAGGTGAGGGTGGAGGGAGGTGGTGGCTCTCTGGTGGTGGTCCCATGGTGACAAAGCTGCTGAGTGGCTCTTGACTGTTCCAGTGTGATGAGGAGGGCAGCTGCGTCCTGCTGTACACGGGTTTAAACAGGGAATGGTGGTTCATGTGGCATGCAGCTCTGAAGCAAATTAGCCTGTGTTTTGTTCTGGGTGCAGGCTTGTGCTGAGCACTGCTGATAGTGATAGTGGCTACCAGGAGGCTCCTCTGCAGAGTATGGGGTTTCTTTTGCTTATTGGTCTCCCTGGGAATCGCAGAGCTTGGTGAGCAGCAAAGGTGCGATGCCAGCCCAGCATCTTCTTCCACCAACTTTGGGTTCAGCATCCTGGGATGATGTACAGACAAGAGTATTTCCACATGTGCTTCACCTGGCAGCTATTTAATGTCTGTCTTTGAAGGGCAAAGGAGAGGTTTTCTTGGCAGGCTGTCTATCTGGATGCAAGTTGAGAGAGCTGATGGCTCTCTGGGATTTAAGCAGGTCTTTTGAAGGAACTGGTGCCCTGCACTGGGGGGATACCCTATTTCAGTTAATGGGCTGGGCTGCCACTGGGAGGAGGGAAGATCATTGGTGGCTGGTGGGGGGAGATTGCTCTGTTTTCCTGAGGTTATTCTTCTGTCAACCACCCTAGTGCTTATCTCCTGCAAGAGTGTTAACCCATGTTCAATGCCTTGAGAAACACTTTGATCCTGTACTGAGCAACTGCCTTTCAGTGTATTGTTAAAAAGAGAAAGCAGTTGTATTACCGCTGTAGTTAAATGCATAGGTATTGGGCCAAATTAATTTTAAAGCAACACCTGAAACTGTTTTCCTCTCTGCTGAGAGCAATTAAAACCTGCTGGTAGATGTCAGCGTATAGTGATACCCTTGCTCACAGAAGGAATCGGGCTGTGGCAGGCAGGGAGCAGCCTACAGGCTCAGTGCTTCCCACTGGAGGACCCCACTCCTGGATTTTGGTTCCAGATTCCTGCTCTCCTCCCATCCATCAAGCTGTACTTGGCCTTTGGTGTGCTGCTCCTCGGGGAGTGTTCCTCTGGAGCTTGTTTTGAAAAGCCCCGCAGTGTTGTGGGGCTGGTAACTTAGGCACCAGCAGAGAATTTCCCCCCAGCCAGCAGCTCTATTAATAGCCACTGGTGGGAGGTGGTGGTGGCTGGGCTGTGCTGTGCTGCTGGGAGCGGAACCCTCCTCCTCCTGCCTGCAGACCACGGGTTTTTTCCCAAATGCCCATCCTGCGGTTCCTGGCCAGGCCTTGCCTGCAAACTTCCAGCCTGCCTTTTTGTGGCCATCCAGCACAGTTGCTGAGGGAAGGCAGCAGAAATGACGCGCCTGCCCTTCCCACGAAGGGCCCTGTCTGTTGGTGCAGATGGAGAGTGCTTGTGCTGAGCTCGGTGGAAAAGGCTTTACCTCATGTGGCTGTCAAAGTACAACTGCAAGAAGTCTTGCTGGGGATCCAGACATGTTGGTGTTCCAGGGTATCCCACAGTCCACCCTGACAAGCAGCAGGGACCATCTGTAGCGCTTCTCACCTTAAAATTGTAAGTGAATTTTTGGTGTGAAGTCCTGCTGTTGTAACGTGAAGACCATCGCAGCATCAAGCCGAAGTTCTCAGGTTTGTGGGCTGCCATTCAGGTTTCAGGTGCACCCCGAGCCTTTTCAGTGCTTCCTCAGGGTACCTCTATGTGCAACAGAAAAGGAGTTCAACTTGTGTTTTCTAGGAAGGGTGTTGGCAGGCTTAGTGCTGCCTGCATTTGTGTGCCTGCCACCGGTAGCTGTGTGTTCCTCTCCTGCCTGCCTTGCTCCTCGAGGCGGTAGTGCAGAACACGTAAGGCGCTAGCATGCGTCTTGCAAGAGCGCATATCGCTCTTCCAAAGACAATTTCCATCAAGTTATAAGTTTCTAGCTTCTTGCGTTTTTTTCCCCACTCACACTAGGTGAGGTGACAGAATGATTTTTCATTATTCACGCTGCACATACTGGAGAATATGGTATCTGCTGCTCTAGACACTCACGGATAACCTGGAAGCGAAGCATTCAAACCCAAATTAGCAGTTCATTCCTGGCTGTGCAAGTGGCTTCTGCATGGCAAGATACTTCAGCCTTGGCAAGCCATTTTGTCCTTCTGTGTCCCACTTCCCCACACTTAAATGGAGGAGAATTCAGTTATACTACATCTCAGTTGCTTTGCAGTTTGTGCTGGAGAGGAGCTATGGGGAGCCTTGAGAAGGATCCAGGTGCTGCTGCTGCCCACCAAAGGGCTCAGCTTTGAGGCAGTGTAAGGGAAGCTGCAAGTCTGCGTGTGTCAAAACTTGTTGAAAATCTCTGATCATCTACCCAAATCATAAACCAGCCTAAATCTGATGAGTTTTATTGGCAGTATCTGGTTTCTTGGTAGTAACTGTGTTGCCCCATCCCTGGCAGTGTTCAAGGCCAGCTTGGATAGGGCTTTGAGCAATCGGGTCTAGTGGAAGGTGTCCCTGCCCATGGCAGGGGATTGGAACCAAATGATCTTAAGCTCCTTTCCCACCCAAACCACTCTATGATTTCACAGTTATCATGGTGTGGGCTCCGCCAGTGCCGTTTTTGCAGGAGGGCAGGAGGCTCTTCCGGCCCTGTGGCTCGCGCGGTTTGGGAAGCAGCGGTTTGGGAAGCAGCAGCGTTTCAGCGGCAGGACTGGCTGTGGCTGCGGGAAGCGGCACTGCTAAAAATACAGCATTGTGAAACTGCTGGCACCTCCACTTCCCTCCTCCACGGCTCGAGCTGCAGGATGTCTGTGTCTCTTTGACACTTCCAGCAAGCCACCCTATAGCCAGGACTACCTCTTCCTCCTCCTCCCCCCCTGCCAGGAAACCTATTTTGGAAAGGGAGCAGGAGGAAAAGGGCTGGGGGTAGCGGAAGGGACAAGGGGGTGATACACATCCTGGCATGAGTGTCTGGGCAGTAACAGGCCAAGGTGGGAGCAGTTTGGACATGGGGTGCCTCACATTAAAGGGGGAAACAGTTCTATTCCATGCACCACTAAATCATGGGAATTTCTTGTGTAGGGAAGGAGTGACAACCCTGAAAGATGGGCTTGTTCCCTTGCCCTGCAGCTGGATATAGGAGATTTTAGGGTAAGCATATCGGTCAATGAGGCTTAATCCAGTAGGGAGTCCTGCTATGTGCATGGTGGATGGGGCAGCAAACTAGGGCTGCGCACCCGCCATCGTCATGACACCCAGTGGTACTCTAACCCCTTAGGGGTCTGCTTTTCCCCTCCCCTACACAGCATCCCATGGGGGCTTTTCCCTGCCGTGACAAATGGAAACAGTGTCCGTGCAAAAAGCAAGCCTTGGGCAGGCAGGATCCAGCTGGAAAAGTCTGGCTGTCTGTGGAAGAAGCAATAAATCTCTGGAAGCTGGAAAATAGCAGTAAAGAGGAAAGGCTGGAGCCTGCTGCGCCACCTCTGCTGTGCTGGAGGGTTGCTGGGGCGCCATCTCCATGGCCGGCCGCATCCTGGGAAGCACTGGGGATGCACCTCTGACAGTGCTTTTGTGTTGGCAGAGGAATGGCCAGCTAGGGAGGTTGGCTTGTGGCAAACAGGTCTAAAAGCGCTGGTGCTACTGAAGTTGCACGTTTTAGAGTGTTGCTTTTATTAAAGCAGTCCCCAGAAATGTGACTGGAAATCTTAGGGTACACCTGTGACAAGTGATGGCCCCGTCCTCTGACACTGCCATCTGACAAGCTGGGCACACGAAAAACAGTGGTAGCCTGCATGAGATCACAGATACCTACAGCAGAAATAAATCCCAGGAATATTTAATGTATGAGGGTATGCAGCCTAGAGATGAGCATGATGCTGCCATTGGAGCTGCTCCTATGGTCAAACAGCAGTGGTTGTCAGATGGGAAGGGAAGAATATACCAAGCTTATATCTGGAACAAGTTGTATTAAAATGAGACTATCCCAAGCAAGGTGCAGTGGAAGGCAGGGTTACTGTAGTGAGCTGATAAGGTTTTCTCCCTCCTGTCTGCTTTCCTTTGGGAAGAAAAATGCCTTAATTACTCCCTGTGCTTCTTGGTGGTGGAAGGTTGTATGGATTTCATGGAAAAAGTTATTCACCATAGCTTAAACCCTGTTTTCATTAGTAAGTGAATGTCATTTTCTCTTAAGAAATCCAGCTGCTGTTGGATTAAAACCTCCATTCAGAGGTCTTCCGTGCTCTGTTAAAAAAGCAAATGGAGTCGGGCAGAGCGGGAGAGACGTGGGATGTTCCTGGGGCGCATTCAGGCTGAAACTGGGAACATCTGGAGATGGTTCAGCTGGCTGCCATCAGCGGACCTCACCACTGGGGTGGGTTTGATGAGTCTGAAGAGGCTCTATCCCTTCAGCTGATGCTCCCGAATGACTGAGAAGTATCTTGAGGATAGCTTGCAGCCTGCTTTCCATTCTGTGTCAGATGCTTTAGGACAAATTTGACCAGAAAGCAGCTGCTACTGCTTGTGTTGGTGTTGCCCCAACCTGTCCATAGGTGGCAGGGGGTGCTGAGGTGGGTACTGCTGGGTGCAGAGGACAGCATGGCAGGGCAGAGCAGTGTTTCCTTGCACAGGGAAAAACAAACCAAGAAGAGCTGCTGCCTTTTCTTCATCTCTCCCAACCAGCACAAACCCCCAAAACTTCCTTGGGATCTCTTCTCCCCTGGGAGCCCCTGAGAGACCTTTTCTTTAAGAGTGGCACTGATTAATTTGGGGACATTCTTCTTCTCCCGAGAGGATAAACACTGACTTCGTTATGCCCTCAGACAATGAATGAGCCATGCCAGGCTGGATTTGGGTAACTTTCTGCAAAGCCACAAGCTGCCTTATTTGGAGTTGGATTTGAGCATATGCCGGCTTTCATGACTTTTCTCCATAGCCAGTGTTTGGAGAACCTTGGGCTCTCCCAAGTGCAAGAGGGGTGATGGACAGTGCGAGTGGGGAAGTTGCATTGGTTGCTGTGGAAGAAGTGTTAAAAGCTGATTATTTTGCAGGCTAATTGGGGAAAGACTTGTAAAATCTTCCCTCCTGCTCCAGGGAGCTCAGCAGGGATTTTCTCCCTCTGATACATAGAAAATCCCCAGGGTCAGCTTGCCCTGTGGGTTTTGCATCAGTTGTGTGGTTCTGCCTGGCTTCTATGGCACCCCTCTAAAAATCCCTTGGCTGGGACCTGCAGAAATGATCAAGGAGAAGAATCACCAGCTGACCTCCTGACAGCCTGTCTTGCACATCCCTGTCCCTGTGTGTTCACCGAGGCTCTGTTGTGCCTCACAACTGAAGACTTTGCACTTCCACTGAACAAACTTTTTTTTTCAGTGTGACTGTCATGGGGCCTCTCATGCCCATCGCTGACCTGGCTCTTACCCTGTTGAAAGAAACCATGTTTGCACTTCTCCAGTCTTTGGTACTTAACTTCCCTTTATTAAGATGAGTGGCTTCGAGGGTTTAGGACTCTCAAGATTACATCGTCCTTTGAACAGGGGCTTCCAGCCTTTCGTAGAAGTGATATTACATTCTTAAGGGTTTGTTGTTTGGGGTTTTTTGCATGTGTTTATAATCCCCTCCCCTCGTGGTTTTAAATGGAAGAGGGGATGGGTGGCATGGGGAGCACAGCGAGTCCTGCTGGAACTCTGGCTGGACTTCCTCTCAGTGACGCCCTCCCTGCTGCAGTGCCCCCACTCTGCTCCCATGCTCCCCTGCCATTCCCAGCCCCGCCCTGAAAGAGAAAACAGTGAGGAAGTCAGTCATCAGACTTCACATAACTTGGACATAAGTATTCCAGCGGTAAGCTGGGTCCATGCTCCATGCGCAGAACATCTCCTGTGTTGGATGTGTTTTTGCCCTTGCCCTGGGGGCTTCCACGTGTGTGTGAGTGCTCTGCTCTTCTGCTGGAGCAGGCAGCAGCAGGCGAGGCAGCGATGTTTCAGCCTTGTTGACTTGCAGAGCTGCTCAGCTCTGTTGAGCATCTTCATGGTAGCCTCCAAAAGCGGTATGGTTGTACCTTGGCCTGTGCTGAGGCTTTGCTCTGCTTCAATCCCTGTATTAGGATGTTAAGGAAAGCCTTTCCTGCCAGAGGAGCGCTAGGTCTGCTCAGAGTGGAAGCCTGACCATGAATGGAAAGTAATGGAAAGTAATGGGCACATGAGACTGGAGGCTGAGGGGAAAAAGCTCCCGCTTTCTAAGCCACAGTCTCCTCATCCTTCCTACCAAGGTCTCCATAGATCAAACAAAACTCTCTTTGTACATCACAGAGAAATGAAATGGGGTGATGACAGCCTGTTGGGAAAAGGGTCTAGTTAGGGCTGATCCTAAGTTCTGTTAAAAAGCTCTCCTGAAAGCCTGAGTTGCACGTGTCGTGCTTCTTGGGTAAGGCTGAGCCTTCCATTTTAATTGAGTAACAAAAGTGCTTTTAGGAAAGAAATCATCTGCAGGAACTGGAAGGGGCTTTGCACATCGCCAGAATGAGGGATCTTTTCACAAAGCAGGGAAGATTGTGCGGCTCATGTGGTATGGGGCACAAAGCACGTTGCAGGGGTAGGACAATGGTTGAGAAGGATGCTCTCGTACGTGAAAGAATAAATAAGACTTTGCAGAAAGATGAAAAGCAAGCCTTCTGCTCCCACCTGAAAACTGCTGCCTGGGGTCTGGTGCTGCTGGAGCAGTGGGTAACATCCGCTTCCCTCTGCTTTCTCCCCAGCTGGCAGGGGGCATCATCCTGGGAGTGGCCCTGTGGCTTCGGCATGACTCACAGACGACGAATATCCTCTACCTGCATCTGGGCGAGAAGCAGGCCCCTAACACCTTCTATGTCGGTAAGTAGGTGTGAGCATGCTGGCATTGCTGCGTGGGTATCGTGCCCCAGGGGGAACTGCAGTGTGCCCAAAAGTAGGGCGGAAAGCTCCAGGTGAGCAGCAAGAAGGTCAGACTAAAATTGCCTCCCGCTGCCCCTGTACTGCCCAAAACATCTCCTGCCATGGCAGTCAAAGCGTTTGTTGAATGTTGGCTGTGGCCCAAGCACAGAACCCGAAGTCACGACGGCTAAAAGCACAAAAGATGAATTGCAGCATAGCAGGTTCTCCCACTGTTCTCTGCTGCTGTCCCCAGAGCACGTTTGGGAAGAAGGGGGACTTCTTGGAAGCATATCTCGTTTCCTATCCAAAGGGATATAAAAGTAGCTGATGGAGGCCCTGGCAATGGGATGTGAAGCTCGGTGAGCTCGTGACTCATGTTCTCCAGGAGGGGCAGGTGGAGCCTCTGTGTGTTATGGTTAAACTTAGCATGATTTTTATTAATCTGACAGCATGCTGGCTTGCTGGGAGATGAAACCCCCTATTTTTGCCCTGTGTTCCAATGATCCGTCACAGACGAGGGGGAGACGCTTGCAGGAGGGGCTGGCTGCCAGGCTGGAGCTGGCTTGGAGTGCAGACTGCTGGGGCTGGGGACAGGACCCGTCTGATCCAATGTCCTGTTCTCACCTAGAGCTGAAATTACCTTCTGGAAAGGATTCTCCTTTGGTTTTCCCTGCTTGCCTACGAAGCTGCATGCCTGAGCCCTCTCCCTGACTGTGCCTGGTTACAGGCCTGCTGTAAATAGCAGTGGGTTTCCCTCTCTTGTTGTGTCCCCCCTCCTGCTGCACACCCAGAGCTGTATTTGCAGCATTTCCCCTTTGTAGATTTCAATGAAAAAAAAAATAAAAAGGGAACTCTTGAGAAGTTAAGCTCCTTTCCAGGAACCAGCCCAAACATCTCCTTCCTTCCGGAGGCCAGCAACTGATGGCTCCCTAGTTAACACATTTCTCCCAAAACCTGGGGGATCTGGAATGCAGGAGCCAAGTCCTTCTGTCCCACCTGTTGTACATCTGTTGCTCTTCTGCCTCTTTCTGGTTTGTCTTTGTTCTCGGCTTTTGCTATTGAGAAGGCAGTGGGGAGCAGACTACGGGTCCCACCACTGTGCTGGCCTTGTGATGCCCAGGAATGGCCCATGTTTTGAGGCTGGATGTCTTTTTAAAGTTATATTCAGCAACAGATTGGCCTGGATTCCTTCTGGCGGCTGTAATTTCCATGCAGTAATAACAGCAGAGCATTTCTTTCAGCTGCTGCCTCTCCCAGCCAGCCCTCTGGAGTCTGAAAGCTGGGATTTCTTTTTGCCTTTTCTTTTTTTACCCCTTCCCTCTCTTCCCCCCCTCAACTGATACTCCTCTGTCTTTCCTTTGGCATCCAGCGTACACATGCACATGATATTTCAGCTTTGGGAGTGGAATCCTCTCTGTGGTTGGCTTCCAGAGCTGGGGCTTTTTTGGGGTTTTATTTTTTCTTCCTTTTTCTTCTTGCAAACCCCTTTTTGGTGTCTGGCACAGGGCCCTAGTCCTGGGATCTGTCAGGAGGCTTTTAAAAGCCAGCCAGGCTTTGCTGCAGGACAGGGGGAAGCAATAAAAACTGTCAGAGGAGGAAAACTTCTACCACAGGGTTTGTACTTAGTGAGGAGGGGGAGCGGGAAAGCAGTGCTTTGGTGTCTTCTAATTTCTCTGTGTTCTTTCCCCTGCCCCGAACTTGGAGCTGTTTTGTTAAAAGCTGTTTTCTCAGGTTGTCTGCAGGAGAAGACAGATAATTAACACAGCTGGTCAGTGCATGGGAATTAACGGCAATGGGGAACTGGAAGAAGGAGGATGTGGGGAGCAGGGCAGCTACTAGGGTACTACACGTGATGCTTATCTGCCTTCAGCCTGCTGTGGGAGCAGGAGGAGAGGAGGGGTCCCTCCTGTCAGCTTCCCTTGCAGCCAGACTGGACCACTGTGGCAGCTGCTCTTGCAGCCTCATGGGCACAGGCAACTGTTCCCCTCTCACTTATCCATCCACAAGGAGGGAGCTCCTGGGGCTGGGGTTGCCCACAAGCAGTATTTCCCCTCCATTCACACTCTTCCCCTCAGCACCTTGGCACTGCATCCAATGAGTTGTTTTGTGTGCTGGCTTGGGAGGTTATTAAATGAGCTCTTGTTCATGGGCTTTTCCTCAGCACGGCTCGTGAATCCTCTGATCCCTAACCACTTGTTGCAGCCTTGGCTTTTGGCACTTCCATTCTGGCTGTGGACCCAATGCTCCAACAGATGGCAAGTTAACTGCTTCAGCGCTGTCAAGACTTAAGTGCTACCATGGATGGGGATAGCTGGAGCACCACACTTTTCATGCTTTTGTGATAAAGGGAAATACTTGCTCTTCATCTGAGCTAGGCTTATGATCTAATATGCATTTATTTGCTTTATTTGTAGATGAAAACCTAAAATCCTTCTTGCCCTTGTGTACCACTGCTCCTGAAGTGCTCTGGGCAAGGTGTTGATAGCAGGTCAGAAAACATTCTTCAAGTGAGCTAGAGGCATTACTAAGTTGGATGCTGACAACTGGTGAACCACTTCTTAGGTGTTTATCGACTGTACACTTGAAGTAACATTTAAAAACAAAACAAAACAGTGATTCAATTGGTTATGAGAGCCCGTGGGAAAAGGCTGATCTCTGCAGATACCTGTACAAGCTGAAGCAGTCTGATCTCTCCGCAGCAAGTTGGTGCTGTGGTGTCACTGGTTTTAAGAGCCCTTGGGGATCTTGAAGAGGGAAGTGACACTCACCTTCCTGCTTTTTTCCCTATCTCAGTGGGATAATAGTGAAGATAATGTGACAGGGGAAAGCCAGGTTTTCTGCCCTTCAAGGATTTGGTTATGTCATGCCCAGAGATGGTCACTGCAGGCAAAATGCTTTCAGGAAGATAGGGACAAAAGCCCTGGCTCTTGTCTGCCTCAGCACTGGGTTTCACACTTGCCCCTTTCTGGAGTGCCTGTGTGCTGGGAGCATCACTGGGTGCTCATCCCTGCTGTCTGCCCTTCCTGTGCTTTCCCTGGTGCTGCCTGACAAGGAGTGGAGCATGGCAGCTGGATGGCCTCAGCTTTGCTCTCTCCTGCCAGATCCAAAATAGGAAATCTGCCTCCAGCTGCTCCCAACAAGTGACAGGGTGACACAACCCATGGCTCCAATTAGCTCGGTCCTGGGAGTAGGGCCAGACGTGAGGAAGAGTGCAAAGGCACCCAGAGCTGGGGTGTGGTTTTCCGTGTAGCTCTGGGGGTGAGGAGGGGCACTGGGTTTGGTTCTGTTTAGCTTTTTTTGTGTTTTACTCGTAAATCCTCTCGTGAGCGGTATCCCAGAGCATGGCAGCACTGGCAGTCCTTGGGAGGTGTGCAGTGGTGGGTTAAGCTTGGCTGCTGCCACCACTCCCCTTTGCTTACCATCCTGCTGGGTATTGCTGCCTCAACAGAAAGGCAACAGGGGTTTATTTTTTTGTTTTTGGGTCTTTTCCCTAGCAACCAGACTGATGATTGTGGATCCCGCTGCCAAGCAGGTCAGGCAGCAGCAAAGCATGTGGGAGACAGCAATGGCTTTGGGCTGATTTGAAGGCAGCGAGTATGCCCACAAATCGGTGTGCTGCGGTAGCACTGGAGGGGAGACTGGCTAACAGGAATGCAGGCTCTAGCAAGGTGAATCACAGACTCCCTTCACTGTCTTGGTTTGTACAAATACAGTCTAGGATAATGATTTCTGTCCTGGAAATGAGTTTGAGCTGCTTTTCGTGTAGAGTGAGCTTGAAGAAATGGGCCAGAAGGCACAGGGATGCTTTGAAGTCTTTCTCGTGCATTAGTACACATGTGAGTTGAACCACAGTTGCATTTACACACTTGTCCTTGAAGTCAGCACAACATCCATTGCTGACAAGCATTTGTGGGTGTCCTCAGGGTTTTTGGAATTGCTGTCCTGAGGCTTTGCTGGCCTCAGGGGGGTCTGACCCTTGCAGAGAGGAGGGACTGCTGAGCAGCAGTGCACACATGGATAGGGGTCAGAATGCCTGCCTAAGCTTCCCCAGGCCTTGCCTGCTGCTCTTAACAGCTTGGGAGGGTGCTCTGGTCACTCTTGCTGCGGGTCCCAGATGTGGCCATGGGTGCAGAGCATCCCATCAGTCATCTAAACAGACTTGTGTGGGCTAAATGGTTATGAAGGAGCTGTCTCTTCTATCCATAATAGCTTTTTTCCCCTTAATTAGCCTTAATTGCCTCAGTCAAAACCCAGTGATTTCCAGGGTTTCAAAGAGGTTTTTCATTGCAGAGAGAGTTGCACTTCAGCTCTGATGTGTTGCTAACACTCTGGAAGCCAGCAGTTCTACAGTGAGTGTGGACCTGATGCGAGCAATGGGAAGTTCTTTGTTTCTCTTCATGCTCCTGTCCTTGTTCCCATCCCTCTTTAAAATATTAAGTATCTTTTAAAGGTGGTGCCAGCTTCTGTATATTGTGAGGTTAGGTGAAACAGCAAATCTTCTGCTAAAATTGTTGTGAAGGGGGTAGAAAAGAGCCCAACAGTCTTGGTCTCTAGCTCCCATAATAACCACTAGCAAAATAACACCAGTTTTGAGGTGCTGCAGTGATCCCTGTGGATGCACGCAGCTGGATCAGCACTAGTTCTTCTATCACCCTTTTCTGCTCAGCTTCTCCAAGGCCCTGTGTGTCACTGGCTTGCCAGTAGAGACACGAACTGCGGCTTATGTGCTCGGCAATGGAAACCACATCCTTGAACCACAGTGAGCAAAATGGATTACTTAAAAAATAATACATATATGGATTTTTTTTTTAAACAGGTACTTGCCTTTTTTCTAGTTGGAAATAGACTTTTTTACCATTAAGGGAAATTTAATTATTTAGTCGCATAAAGAATTAAAAACAACTGAGATTTAGTGGCTCTGGATTTTTTCTCTAATCACTGTCGGATCAACTGGATGTTTTCTGACCTGCTTCAATAATACTGGAGTTCTTTTTAAGATAGTTTTGAGGCAGAACACTTTGTCAGGCCTTCCTTCTTAAGTATCTGGCTTACCCCTTATACGTGACAATCTTTTTTTTGTGTGTATTCTTATTGCAGAATTCAGTTTCTATTACAGAAAACAACTTGTATTTAATTGCATGTTGGTCTACCTTTCTTGTGACTGGCTCCTGTGGTTTATTTACTCTGCAGACTAAAATTGGTTAAGATTAAGGTCATAAATTGATACCACTGGGTTATTTTGGGCTCAGATCCATCCAACTACAAATAATGTAGCTGTCCTCCTTCTTTGTCCCCTCCCATTGGCCCATTGTGCCAAAGGTGGCTTCTTGCTCTTCAGAGCTGTTTAAAGCTGTAGCTTTGACAGTTTTCCTTTGAAAACCTGCCATATGTTTAGGCATGCAAAGCCCACAAAAAATCGTCCAGCAGGACTTGGGCTCTGTCAGCGGTTGAGACCTCAGGACACATAGAGATGTCCAGAAGTGTTATAGGCTGAGGCAGCAGAAGATGGACGAGTATGTTCCAGTCTGGATCTCCTGTGCTGCACCACCATCATCCATCCGAGTCCTGGAGATGCACAGTAGACATCCTCCTAGCTCTCACAAGCATGCTGTTGTTTCAAAATTCAAGTCTCCCTTCAGTGTTTCCTGGGTAGGCTGACGAAATCTGACTCATTTTGGGTATGAGAGGACATTGTCTAAGGCTTTCCCCACGTCCCCCTTGCTTTTCTGGTGGTGGTGTGTCCTTTGCTTCCTTCTTGTCTTCTTGCAGACAAGGGCAGCATGTGAAGTCTTTCATCTCTCTGTGTGAGCCACACCGCCCCAGAAGAGTTCTCCATGCTTTGTGACCCCGTTGCTCCATCTGGAAGTCATTAGCAGCCACAGAGCAGCAATGTTTTTCTTGGGAAAGAGGGTGGATGGGAACAGAGGGGCTTCCCTGTTGTCATCATCCAGAAAACCTTCTCTTTTTCCACCCCCTCTCTCTTGCCCCACTTCTAAGACAGCGCTGTTGGCTCTGCTGGGCCAGTTTCACTGGGCGTCTGGACAAAGTGGCTGGGATACCCTCTCTCACTAGCTGGTGGTGCAGCCACCCCTACCCCATCTTGGAGGCACTTTCCGCTCCCTGCTTCTGTCTTGCCCCCAGGTTCCAAGGAAGCACGTCATGGTGGTTTTCTTAAGCTATGGAGAGTCTGTTCTTCCAGGATTGGTGGTGTGGGGTAGGATGAAGTCTCCTTCCCACCACCATCTGATGGTCCCACCCTTCCCTGCAGCAGGGGTGATGTGAGTGAGCCCTGTGATGTTCTGTGTCTCCAGGCCAGGAGCCATGGCAGGGTAGGCACCGCAGCCTGTCCTCCCTCCGTCCTTCTGAGGCTTGCAAAAGTCTGGCATGTGCAGTGTCCTCCCTGGGAGCCTAACTATTGGGGAAATAAACATGAAAATCTTTCTTTCCTTTGCTCTCAGCCCCTTTTTAAAGCACATCCCATGAGGAGGGCAGGCATGGCTTGGAGAGCTGCCCGGGCTTGGTGTGATGCTGGGGGGATCGTCTTTGTTTTGTTTTGTTTTCTGTCTTTTGCAAACATTGTCATGGTGACCTGGGGAAGAGACTGGCTTCCATTAGCTTAATGAGTTAAAGCTGCTGGGAGAGGGTCAAAATGGAGGGAGAGGTAGGGTGCTGCCTGGGAAAGCCCATGCCTGGAGCTGCACAGCATCTCTGATGGGAGGATGGTGGGGCACAGAAGGAGGGCTGGGTGGGGCTGGCCTAGTCCCTGCTTATTTTAGAGGGACTCTGCTGTGCTCATTCTTCCTTTTATTTGTTTTCTTATCATGTCCTTTTTTACAGTCTGTTTTTTTTTCTGCTTGTTTTTTTTCTTTCTACTTCTCAGCAGGGACAGGACATGGGTTTTATAGCCCTCTAGGCACCAGTTATGTTGCTTTAATGCCAAAGCAAGTACTGCCATACTGTCTCTTCCCTTGTCCCTGAACTGAGCATCCCAGTTCCTACCTGGTCTAGCGGCGAAGGGCCTTCCAGGGGAATACCATCTGTGTGAGCTGGGAACTAAGCTGGCCTCTTGACTGCTTTGTTTTTCTTTTCACCCTAGCCCCATCCAGAGAGAAGTGCTCAGTTACTTTACTGTCAGTCCTGGGTCTCACGTTCGGGGGCTTTCTGCATGACTAACACTTTAGGAGGTCCCTGCAGCCCAAAACATCACATGCCCTGGTTGTATCAGTGAAGGTGGGGGGGATGATGTTTGGTCCATTGCTGCTGCTTATTCTGATGCATCATGTCCTGATGCTCTTGAGTGAAGAGACGGTTGCTGTGCTACTGCTTTGAATTCAGACAGGATCCCAAGTCTCTCTGTAATAGAGGAGGTGAAGCAAAGACTGGTTGGCCCTTTTCCTAAAGCTTTCTGTTTTAAGGCTCCATCTCAAAAGGAGGTAAGGGGACTCCAGGCACTGCTTGTCTATGCAAATCCTTCTGACTTCCCAGCCCCAATGTACAGGTCCTGTGCCTCACGGTGTGCTTCGGTGGTGGCTGGTTGCGTGTGGCAGCTTTAGTAGTCTTGCTTACTGCTGCCTTATTGGAGAAATGTGCCGCAGGGCAGAAATCACACTGTAGTGTTGTTCAAGAATTTGGAGGCACGTTGGTACTGTGAACCTAGAAATCATTTGCTTACTGTGCCTGTTGCTGCAGCTCTGGCTATTCCCAGGATTACCTGTTGCTGCTTTGGAGGGAGCTGCACGACTGCAGGCACTGCAGTTTGCATTTTATACCTCTCTAATTCTGTTTGTTTATGGCCAGCAGTATTTCTTGTTTGAAAACCCCTGAGAAAGCTGCAGTACAAATGAGCTGAGAAGTGGCGTGTGAAAGGCAGATGAAGCCTTGCTCATGCAAAATTGTGCCAGTTTGGGTAGAGCCCTGAAGGGATGAATATGGCTTTGGTGAAGAGTTTCTCACCCAGGACAGGCTAGCAGCAGTTAATCTTATATAGTGGGGAGGCTTGTGCTGGGGTGAGGCTGCTCTGACTTTAAGGAGGATAATGTGCCATTCAGGGTGGGGATGACAGGTGCTTTGCTCACAGACTTGGAGCCCAAAACCACACTGTCCGTCACGCTTGCTGCCTGCCAGGAATGAAAGCTAAGATGTGTCAGGCTTATTTCTGGGAAGAGGGCTTGGTCGTTCCCATCTGGGCTGCGATTGCTGTGAAATAGCCCCCAGCTGCCTGGCACCCAGTCTGGAGGCAGAGACACCCCCTCAGTCCCATCCCTTGAGGAGAAAGAGGGGTGTGGGAAAACAAACACCATCCAAAGTCTGTGGTTGGGTGCTTTGGTTGCTTTCGTTTGCTTTTCAGTCTTCAGCGTGGCATTTCTGTGGAGAAACACTGCTAGCTTTCATTGTACAAGATGCTATTGTTGCATTAAATATTTTGTGTTTGTTTTTAAATAAACTCCGGAGCAGAGTCCTGCTCCATTGCCTCCCAGGAGGCTGTCGTGCTCTGGTGGTGCTCATGGGCAAAAGGCAACTCCATAACAGCCACTTGTTTGTGCCTGGGAATGAAGCTGGTCTTTATCCCAAAAGCCTTCCAGGGTTTTTTTGTGGTTTTCTGAGTGCAGGCCAGTCATTGCTGCCTGCTCCCCTGCCTGGATGCACATTCCTGCTGCTCCCACCCCTCCAGTCGCATCCGCTGGCCTCTGCTCAGGAAGCTGCACATGGTGCACGTCTTCTTCCCTTCCCTCCTTTACTTCTTGTTGTTTGCTTGCTAGACAGCAGTGCTGGCTCTGGTGAGGAGTTGACGAAGCATGAGCTGGGAGGGGAGCAGGAAGCCAGGATGTGTGTCACTTGTCTGCCTGAGGTCTGCATGGCCTGTCTGGGGTGAGAGTTCAGCAGGTTGGGTTTGGTTTTGTGCTATTGAAGCTGCACAAAAACCAGCAAGAAGGAAGTGCAGAGGCCTTCAGAAGACTTCTATAGAATAGCAAATGTCTCTGTTCCCTCTTGGTCTCTTCCATCAGTTGAGGTTCTTGCTGGGCTTTTATCGCCTACTTTTCAGAGCAAAATTTTCCCAGCCACCAGTGGCTCCTGCATTTTCCTGATGATCTCTATATAAGACAAACATTTTTGACCCAACAGTCATTCAATGGAACAACCTCTGCAGGGCCATGGTAGAGTCCATCACTGGAGGCTTTGGGGGTATAATTGGTCAGGGAGCTGGATAGTCTCATTTAAGCTCCTTTTCTCACAAAAGGTTTGACCAGGTGATCTTTCAAGGTGCCTTCCAGCCAAGGTAGCTCTATGACTCTGTGATCTCCTGCCTATATTTGTTCAGCCTGGAAGTTGCCTTTGTTTATTGTGCTGAATCTGAGAATAAAATCTTCTCTGCGGCAGTGACCTGGTTGTTGGGGTCCCTGTGGCATCATGCTGCTTGGTCTCCAGATGTGCTACATCTGTGGTTAGCATAAATACTGACTTCTCAGATGTTGAAATTACTTGCCCCCAGCTCAGCTTTGTCTCTTCTCTGTTGGCCTAACGAGAAGAAGTCAGAAGCTGCTGCACTCAGGGATGAGAAAAGTTGATTTTCCCAGAGCAACTTGGTATGAAGACTCTCCTGTGGAGCCACCCAGTGCTGTAAGATGGAGAAACCTGAAGCAGTTGGGGTTGAAAACCCAGACCAGCAGCATCCCTGGTACAAGCTGGCGTGGTGAAGGCTGGTTCTTGGGCATTATCAGGTTCTGGTGACAAGCAAACCTCTCTTTTTTAGAGACCACTACCAATAGGGTGTTCTTGAAATAGCAGTTATGTAGCATCTGAAAATCTCTATTGGTCTCTCTGGGATTTGGCAGGCATCCAACATACAGCCTTCATTTCACAGGATGCGTTCATGTCTTCCCATCACCCCCAGCCCCTTTGGGGCCCTCTGCCGCACTGCTCACCACTCTGGCTCTCTGCCTGGCTGCCACCACCGCTCCACCTCACATCATGTCCAGCCACTGGGATAAAATCACCCAGTTCTTCAGGCAGGCCCACAGAACTTCAACTGCTGGCCTGTCCTTTCCAAGAAACTCTCCTGGGAGGCATCTTCTGCTTGTGTTTTCCTTTTCTTCACACCTTCAGGTAAGGAGGTGTCTCATCCCCCCCTTGAGGCTCTTCAGCAGCACAAGTACCTGTTGGGTTTTTGGGGCTGCTGGGTGCTGCTGAAGCCCGTTGAGTAGACATCCCTGCCCTTCTGCCAGCAGTGTTTCTGTGAGGATGTTGGTGTCACCGGCCACAGATGCTGTCAGGTTTTGTGAAGAGGGGCTTCCTGCAGGGTCAGCACGTTCCATTGTGCTGGCGCTTCCCCTGCAGATGGCTTCCTCCCTCCTGTGGCACCTAAATATAGCGCAAGACGTTGTGCAAGCATGGTGCTGGTGAGAAAGGCCATCAGGAGGGTCCCAGCCAGAGCTGCTGGGGTGGTGGTTCCATCACCACCTCTCACCGTATTGCTCCTTCCATTGGCAATTGCATTGTTTCGATGCTGGCGACTTTTGTTTTAAAGAGGGAAGAAACGGGAGTCAAAATTCATCCTTTCCCAAGTTTGACATATCCATGAGGGGATTTTAAACAAGTCAAGGCTGTTGTTATGTATCTGTTTGTTTTTTTTTTAGAGAAGGATTTAACTTGGCTTAACTCTGCTCTCAGCACGTGCTCTTTAGACTTTGCGCTTCAATTATCAGAGATTGTTTAAAAGGTAGAAAGATAAGAAAAACCTTAAACATGAAGGGCATGTACAGGCAACTGCCTGTAATCCTGACCTCTGTTTATACTTCAGTGTTGTTCCTAAGGGGGAGTTGACAGACTGATTAGTAATTCTGAAAGCATTTTGACTCATAGCAGAAGAAAACATTTCATTGGAGGGACGTGTCTCCCAAGCACCAGCGAGATTCAGTGTTGTTGCTGTTACCTCTGGATGCCCCGTCTATGTTTATTCCCATCATGACTTCTCTTTTTTCCCTCACTGTCAGTTAAAAATGGTGACTGCAGTCTTGCCTCATTTGTAATTATTTCTTTATTTTTTTGCATGTGTCAAATAGCTTTTGGATGGAAAGTAGGATTCACTTACAGAGGAGTGGAACCGCAATACTTGAGAGTATTAATTAACCAAAAAATGCACTAAATGTATGGGGTACACCAGGAGAAAGCTGTGGTTTTGGGAAAGCAAACAAATCTAACTGAGCTGGGAGTAGTCACCATGGCCTCGCCAGTCTCATGATTGGTGAGACCATGGTGATTACTTGCTACATCGGAACTGAGCCTTGAGCTGAGCTCTTGTTTCCTGAATCAATAAACTTTCATTCCTATGTTTTTTGAGCTCCCACACCCAGTGCCTTGTTTCCAAGCTTTGAAGCAGTTGTGGAGTAAGATGGCTGTACAGATTTAATAAGTTGAAGTGGAATGTCATCTTCTCTATAGAAGAACTTACAACAAACAAAAGCCAGATTATATTAAATGAAGCAGAGATGCTTAAGCAGTGCTTTTCTCTTAGTTTTGTGGCTCATCTGTCTTTAAAATGTTAGCTGGATAAATTTGCATGATGTTTAACAGAAATAAACCATATGCCTTATTGTTTATTTTAAAGATATGCTAACTAATCATTTTCATCTCCTCTGCTTAAAATATTTAAAACAGTATGCTATGGGAACTCACATACTACAGGCTTGAGGAAAGCCTTGTCTTGCCTGCTGCATCCTCTGCCTATTACTACTTGAGTCCTCTGTTTCCTGATGGTATGATGGGCTTTTTAAAGCTTTGTTGTTAGCAGCCTCATACGGTTTCAGACCCGATCTGTGTTGTGTTATGTTGTATTGTTCTACTATGTCTGCTGCCACCTCTGCTCCTGTCTCCCAGGCTTTAATTCTGCACACATGTAATTAGGCTTCCCATGAGCCAGAATGGTCACCCAGGAGCTGGGATGCTGCTGTACAAAGCTTTACAGTAACGCTTCTGCCTCTCACTCTCACTTGCAGGAATCTACATCCTCATTGCGGTTGGAGCTGTGATGATGTTTGTGGGGTTCCTGGGATGCTACGGCGCTATTCAGGAGTCTCAGTGCCTTCTGGGAACGGTAAGAGGGCAAAGCTTGGGATGCTGCTTGGCAGCTTGGTGTCCTGCCAGGCAGTATGTGGCCATGCTTCCCTTGCTGGAGAATCTTCCAACACACGGGGCTGGGAAGATGTATGAGCACAGAGATGGAAATAGCTGGTCTCTGCAAGGAGCATGGTAGTGCTGCTTGGCTGAGGGCATCTCTGCCCAGCCCACTGAGCTCTGGCTCAGCTGGCAGGCATGCTGCAAGCTCCTGCTTGTGCCTGGCTGCAGTACAGAGGCTGAAACCAGCAGCATAGCAGAAGAGGTGCAAACAGGAAGAGCCTATGGGATTAATTTTCTGTTATGTGTGAACTGCCCCCCCTGCTTTTATTTCCCCCCCCCATAGTCTGGCTGTCCAACCAAGCACCTACCAACCCTTTTCTCTTACCTGCTGTCCCCTACAGCTTCTCCTTTCACTCTGTTTTAAGGCTGCCTGTGACAATTCCAGTTCTTTTAAGGTGTTATTCACTATTTTTATCTGTTTGGATGAGAACACAGCAAAGATTTCCCACAATATCTTAGTGAGGATGTCCCAGAAAATCCATTACTGAAGTGCTGCAGGCGTCCTTGATGTGAGGCAGCAGCTCAGGATTCCTGGCATGGGATGAGCTTAATTGTATAAACTGTAGCCACACCAAAAGCCTTTGCCTTGGGGGTAGGTAAGGGAGACCTATTTATTTAAAGCAAGTTCTGACGTGTAGTTCAGCTTTAAACTCAATTAAAAAAAGAAAAAAAATAAGAAAAGGGGGTAAAGCAAACAAAAAAAGCCCACAAACAACAACACCAAATGGGAAGGATTTTCCAGCACTTGGCTTTGTTGGGCTGGAAGATTCTTGGTGGTGGTGTAGTGACCCATGGGTGTGGGGACAGCTGGGACAAAGGGAAACGGAGCTACTTTGCCTGGCTTTCGCAGCTGGCTTCACCTCCGATTGCTTGTTTCCCAATAAGAAGGGAGTGCTTCTCCCCAGCTTTTATAAAGCACTTCTGAACACTGGTGGATGGGAGTTGCATTAGGAGTTTGCAGGCATTATCACTGAGCTGAGAAGAGGAGGAGCCCATGCACAAATCCGACAGGGGTGGTTGTAGTAAGGTCTGGCGGCTTTGGATTATTGTTTTTGTTAGCACAAGTGATTACAGAACCTGAATTACCCCTCACTCCCTCCTGAAGTTGGAAAGAGGATTAGAAGGGCAGATGGTACAACATAGCCCAGGTCTTACAGGGAAACTGGCTGCTTTGGCTGAAATTAGCAGCTCTGTGTGCTCGCCTATGTTCGCGCACACCTTGGCCTGACAAGAGAAGGCTGGAGACACCTCATGGTGACACTTTCCACTGGCCAAGGCTCCCACCACACTCCAAGGACATTTCCAGGCAGTGTCCTCAGGGTGTTGCAGGAAACAGCCGCTTCCCCTCTCCTGCAGCCAGCCGATGAAGTGACTGTAGCCTTGCTGCAAAAGGGAAAAGTACCAAGAAGTGCCAAAGGCAGCATGAAAGCTGAGCAGCAAGACCCAAGGAAGGCAGGAGGGAGCCACTCAACTTGGAGGGCATATATGACCGCTTGGCCAGAAACACAGCTGTATTCACATGGTAGCAAGCTGCATCTCTGGTGCTTTGCAGCCAGCTTACAGAACTTCTGCAGGAAGTTGTACCTCCAGATCTGGGATAAAGGAGACATCCTTCACTGGAGGCATCCTTCACAAGCCCTAGTGCTTTACCAGAGAATTACAGTGGCATTGTGCCCACAATTTAGGGTGATGTGGCTTCTTGGGGGAATGTGGGATCCAGTCCCTCAAAGATGGTCCAGAAGATTCAGGGATATATAGGTATTTAAATAGTTGTTTATCTGGGGACTGGATGTGGACGTTTTAAGTTTTTTCCTACTGTCAGGTCAATAGTCCTGTTTCCATTTTGCTGATAACCCTTTGCTCTTGCATGTGAGAGCCAGGTCATTGCGTCATTCTGGAAACTCCCATTTATTCTGTTTGTGAAGAAAATGTGTGTGCAACAGAGACTTCCCAGCAGTCAGGGGCTGTTGTCCCACCCCATAATGTGATTTTGTCTTCCCCTAACTGCATTCATCTCTTTTGCCTTTTTACTTCCATGGCAGTTCTCCCACTATGGGGCTTTTCCCAGGAAAAGTCACCGAGGGTGATGTTATCATGGAGGTAATGTTAGCTGCATGTGGAGCGTGCCTCTCAGCGCCTTCTCACTTGACTCTGATGTATGACCTTTATGGCTTCCCATTCCCAGTCTAACAGACTGAGCGTCACAACGTGTTCCTGAGATCTGAACGAAATGATGGTGGGAGGCTTTGGGGGAATGGCAGGGAGGAGTGCTGGAATTGCACAAACAGGGTGGGACTGTGGGAAAACATCAGTGTTAGTATTTATGCAAAAAACTGCAGTAGCCTTGCAGGGTAGCAGATGCCAAGAGAGCTGGCCATAAATCACACCCTGACACCATGCAGCTCCTCAGCAGCTGAAATGTTGCTTTTAAACCTGCACTGGCAATTCGCATGCTTGGGGCATCTGTAGCAGTGCAAGAAGCTTCTCTGGATGGTCCTGCAGGTTCATGAAGAGGAGAGATGTTTCTTGTGGTGCGCAGAGCATCCTCATCCATGCCAGTCCCTATGTGGGAAGGGCTCTGCTAATCCCTGCTCAGGCACCCCAGTGGGAAGTCTGGGTGTGGGGTGGCATCTGGTTTGTTACAGGAAAATACGTGTGGGCTAAGCATGTTTATGAGTGATAAAAAGGTTTGAAGTCAGGCGACACCTTGTTCCTGTCTGTCAGTAGAAGTGCCACTCCACACCTCTGTCCACCTAATGGTTGTTTTTGCCTGTAGCCAGTTATGTTAAATGTACCTCTCTTGATTTGTCTTTGCAGTTCTTCACTTGCCTGGTGATCCTGTTTGCCTGCGAAGTTGCAGCTGGAATCTGGGGATTCGTCAACAAAGACCAAGTAAGACACCTCCAGAGCCTGCATTTGTGGGACTGGGAGGCTGGGGCAGAACCACAGCAGATCCCAGCACAAGCTGTTTTGCTCATGAGCTGCTCCCAGACGTAGATTAGTCTGATGCTAGTCCCTGCTCACAGGGACTTAGATTAGCTGCAAGACCTGGGCAGGTCACCTAACTCCTCATGGCCAGGCTGATGAACTTTAAATGTGAGCACTTGATGGTAGCAGCTGCCCCTTACAGCATGTAGTGCAATGTTTGGAGTAAAAATAGCCCTTTCTCCCTTGGGTCTCCTCCTTGCTGCCACACTGTCAGTCAGAGAGTGAGTTGATTCACGTATGAAGTCATGAAGGAAAGCCATCTGCACATCCTAAGTGTCAGAGAGCAAAGAGCAAACCCAGCCACCTGGCCCTGAAGGGAGGGAATGCTGTGTGGAGGGAGCCTGCGTCTGTGTTAACAGGGTTGCTTGGTGCTTCCTGCTCTTTGCCAGTATCACATAACCCACTTCTGGCTGTTGGCCAGCCAGGACTGAGATTGCTTCTGGTTAGTAATGCTGATAAGTGCATGCATGAGGGGCGGAAGTTTCTGTCCCAGGCACCCTCCAAGGGACTGCTCAGATGAGGTCCTCTGGCCAGAAGGGGGGTAACTAAAGGGTAGTACTTAAATGGCAGCTTTACACCTTCTCTTCGCTACAGTCTCATGTGCTCACACATACTGAGTTTGGTCTTGAAGAGCAAAACAATCAGTGTATGAGAGCTGTGGCCATGTTGCGGGCTGGGTGTTGATCCCTCAGCCATTAAGGCTTTGCACAGAACAGAGGTTAGAGCAGGAAATGTGTTTACCAGGAGGTGTAAACTAGACATGTAAGTAGGTGGTGGCCTGCTCAGCTTTCACATGCATGTAGGCTGCAGATGACCAGCTCAGCCATGAGTGGGAACACCCTTGTAGTCACTCACGAGAGAGTGCATGACTTCACCAGAATAAACTCTTCCGTGGCTAAACATATTATGCAGGCAGGGTATGTTTCCTAGCAGCTTTGGTGACCTAATTAACCTTTGCAGAGGGGCTGCGTTTCGTGGAGGTGTTAGTCTGTGAATCCTGAAGAGTCCAAGATGTGCAACAGCAAAAAAGGCAGAGCCTGAGTAAGGAGGCAACACCCCCCTCCATGCATGTTGCTTTCCATCCTGGGGAGAAGGTGCCTGACCATCAGAGCGTAAAGCTGAGGAATTTAGGATTTGCCAATACAAGAGTGGTGACTGCATTCCCTAAAATTAATTTTGCAGTTTGAAATGAACAGTGGCAGTCTGTTGGTGTCAGCTGCTTTCACAGCCTGCATGATGAATGGGGCTGGTTAGAAGTCCCTGCTCACAAGGCAGGCAGCTTGCTTCACCCCACTGTGGCCGGAGATGTCTGGGGAGCAACACTGGCCACCAAGAGCTGCTCCCAGCAGGGGCTTCATTCCACCTGGGTTTGCAGCCCCTGGGGGGACAGGATTGCTCTTCCACAGATGCTTTATGTAAAGGATGGGGAGGCAAGAAATAGGATTATTAGTTTATATTTTTCATATACCAGAATCAAATGCTTTGAGTGGAGAACATTGCCCTCCAAAGCAAACTTTTTTGAGCAGTGACAAAGAAATGCTGGGATAATTGATTGAAATCATGCTCCTTCTTGCTGCTGTTTCTTTTGTTGTGTGCTAATCCAGCCTGCACTGCTAACAGCAGATGTTCTTGAAAGCATTTTCCCTTCTGTACTTGCTCCTATTTTTTTTTTGTTTTGCTTCTCTTGCATGTCCTCTTTTCATCTTTCTCTCTCAAATTATTGGAGGGTGTTAGAAGAGAAGCCACAAGGCCAATTTCCCTGAAAATGAACCACCCAAATGAGGCTTCAGTGTCCAATACCCCCCAAATTCCTGCAGACAGTAAGCCTAGGTGCCCATACCTACTGCAGCTTTGCTTGCACACCCCACCTCCTCCTGACTTCCCCAGCATGTCCTGCCTGCTTCTGCAGCCTCAGTGAGACATGTGTTACCTGCTTCCTTTGTCTCCATGTGTCGGGTGTTTCAGAACAAGCTGTTTCTGAGCCAAACAGCAAATCCACTTGGGCTGAAGGCTGTCTCAGATCTTGTGGCTCACCCTCTGAGCCTTGTCTGTCTTTGCCTGATAGAGAATGCTCATGGAGCACTTGGATGGCGCTTTCTGGAACCTCCTGAGTGGTGGATGAGGTTCTTAACATCTGCTGCTCTTAACATCCTGCGGCTGGAGGGACTTAGGTCCTGTGAAAGACAGGCCTATTTTCACACACCTGTGCAAATAAATGGGGTGCAAATCTATTTAAAAACTGCTCTTCTACTTGTGCGTGCCATTGGAGGGAACCTTTCCCCTTCAGACACTAAACCCATCCACTGGATAGGTTTCCTTCTCCTCTGCCTGAAAGGGAGTTTTTCTCTCATCTTTCCTAGATAGCCAAAGATGTGAAGCAGTTCTACGATCAAGCATTTCAACAAGCGCTCATGGCAGAGTCAGACGCAAACAATGGCAAAGCTGTGGTGAAGACCTTTCATGAAACGGTAAGATGTCACTGGTCTAGTTGCATGCTCTGCTCAGGCCACATGCAGTTGGCCAAAACACCTGCTGATAGATAGGATCCTGCATGCTGTGAATGACACCCAGTTAACTTCTGCATGTGGTTTGTCAGTGGTAAGCAATGGCTGTCTCTGTGCACAGGCTGATCCTCCCCACTGAGGCAGAAGCAGTAAGCAGTCCTCAGGCGGGAAGTGAAGGCAACACTGGATTTTTTGATGCTTAGGAAGTGGATCAAATGTGTTTGTGTTCTCATCACTGGGGTTTTGCTGCCTGCTTACCAAGTAGAAATCTCCCCTCCATAGCAGTTTCTTGCAGCCAGAGGAAATGAGAATGTGGGAGGAAGGAGGATTAAAAATAGGGGTCAGGAAAATGAATGGGAAAAGCAGGGTCGAAAGCAGATGGTCCTACATGCCTGTCAAGTTTGCTGTTCTCACATGTCAAGAAGCAGAGTTGTGCCCTCTTCAGTATTCTGCCCTTCACACTGTGCTGGGAAGTCTGGCTCAAGCTCCAATTAAGTGGCTTTTCATTTACCTCAGCACCCCTGATTTAAGTAAAATTAAATGGAAGAAAAATATTGCTCTAAGGAACTATTCCCAATACTTCCTCTGCTCAGCAGGAAGCAAAATCTCTGGAGAGAGTTGGGTTCACTCTCCTCCAGGATACCAACATCA
Source organism: Neopsephotus bourkii (assembly GCF_033783945.1). Taxonomy (NCBI): domain Eukaryota; kingdom Metazoa; phylum Chordata; class Aves; order Psittaciformes; family Psittacidae; genus Neopsephotus; species Neopsephotus bourkii. Next base: position 6,649,240 of record NW_026902266.1, read on the forward strand.
GCTCTGTCTGCCACTATGGCAGGAAGCAGCTGTATTTCATGGGAAGAAAAAATTAATTTGGAGAGTTATTCCCCCTCCCTTGTTTTCCCCTCCAAGATACTTCCTCAATTGTGGGTAGCTTCAAGGATATTTAATGGTGGGGAGAGCACTGCATGAGTGTTTGCTGTCTCCTAATGATGTTTTTTTGTTGGGTTGTTTGGGGTTTTTTTCCCCCTCTCTGTATATAGCTGGACTGCTGTGGTCCTGATAATGTAATAGGAGCTACCGCTCCCCTGTGGAGAGAAGACCTCTGCTCAAGAAAGGACTCCATCCTGAAAACCTTTGAGGTGGGCATGGTTGCTTTTTGGTCAGTGCAGCTCATGTGAGGAAACTTGGCTGCCAGGGAAATTTGGGGATTTATTGGGAATTAGGTTCAAGGGTAGAGATTTAATTTGTTTGGTGATGGTGTAGAGGGATGTTGGAGGTTCCTGTCAGTTCTTCCTTTGCTGTTCCTGCTTGAGGGGCTGACAGGCACAGAGGGGTGAAGTCTGGTGGGAAGTCCTAGAGTCATGACCCAGGAACATAAGTGGGACTGGAGGAGGTAGACCTGCCTCTCTGGGTACCAGGGGCAGGCAAGGGGCAGGCAGGCAAGGGGAGAGCAGGCTCTCTGACCAGCATGCTTTTCTGCTTCAGACTGTCAACTGCCACAAAAAAATTGATGAGCTGTTCTCCGGGAAGCTGTATGTGATCGGTATTGTTGCCATCGTAGTCGCCGTGATCATGGTAAGTGTGACTGTGTGGTGCCCTGCTGTTGCAAGATGGGAAAAAGCCACCTCAGGATGCCCTCATCCTGTTCCAGCTAGGCTGGATCCGTCCCTCTCCTCCACATGCCCCTGAGGCTCAACAGCAGTGGCAGCCCTTTGCACGTCATCTGCTCTGGGATGTGGCAAGACAAGGCTTTGTCACCCCTCTGCGGGGTTGGGATGTTAGAACAGGCTCCTGGTGAGCACCTGCAACAACCCCGTCCAGAAGGGCAGAGCACCACTGAGGGTCTTCTCTGCCTCCAAAACCCCATGTTTCTCAGGCTGCCATGCTTTGTCACTGCAGTCTGCAATGGGAGGGGATTTGCATTCTTTGACATGGTGGGATTGCTCCCCAGTGAGCAGTGGGTGGCATGGGCTGGTAACCCAGTTTGTGTGCAGAGGCTGGGTTGTAATACCTGGGGGGACCTTGAAGCATTTGCTGCATAGCTTCCATGCTTGCAAAGTGCTGCCAGCTGGAGGGGAGAACATCCTCTTAATCTTGAATGACCAACTACTAATGAAAACTGACTTGAAGACACAGGACCTCTGCCCTTGTCTTTGGCATGAGAGTGCTCATATGGCATGAGGAAGCTCCTGCATTGTTCTGGTTGCTGCCTCACTGGTGCTGCTATGTCTCCCAACAGATCTTTGAAATGATCCTGAGCATGGTGCTATGCTGCGGCATAAGGAACAGCTCCGTCTACTGAGCCGTGAGAGACGGGGAGGGGAAGGGGGGAGCAGGGCAGATGGCGCTAGAGGGGACTCCAAGTGCCACCAAGTGACCATGAGACATTTCAACAAAAGACAAAGAAAACTATGTATATAAATACTTCCATATTACCGTACAGTACTCACCGTTTTTATTTTGAAGTACTTTTTTTTTAATAAATGAAACTCTCCCATATCCTTGTGGCTGAATTAGTTACACATCAGTTTTGTGTGATGGGGAAAACAGCTGTAGCAGGAGATGAGTCCTTCCTCCCTCTTCCCCACCCTTTGTAATTCAGAAATAATACTGGCGGAAGATGTACAGAGGAAAAAGCTGCAGCCTGTTACCAGAAAACTTTGCCTTGATTTTTACTCTCTTTTTCAATCCCAACTTTTTTTTATATACATAATTGGATGCTGAAGCAGAATTTAGCATTTTTGTTCATTTGTACTCATCTTTTCCTAGCATTGCCCCACCTCCCTGGGAGAGTGGAGAACAAATAGCCCCTGTCGCCTCCACGCAATGTGTTCCAGGGTAAACGCAGATGTATTGTTCCTCTCCAACCTGTTTGTATTAATATGCCAATTCGTAACAGAAGTCATTCTTAAATTTTACTCTCTGATGAGTGGGAATGTCTTTGGCTTTTGGGATTTTTTTATTGGATTTTGGTTGTTTGGTTTTTTTGGGTTCAGCTATAACTTTATAAATTGGCTCATTTTCATTGATTCACTATATTGAAGGGTCAGTGTCTAGGGGTGAATTTTAGTTCCAGTTTTTCAAATATAAAAAAAAAAAATTGGGTCACTTTTAACCTTCTTCAGTGTTATTTTATAAACGTGTTTTGGGGGGAGTCTGGTTGTGTACTAAGTTTCTGCTGTTAAGCTAATTCTTGCATACGAATGATATTGGATAAAAGAGGAAACCTTTTTTTTTAAAAAAGAAGTCCTCAACCTTAGAAATCCTGCATTTACGTATTGCAGGATGATGCTTGGGGGTTCCCAGCCATATGCATATGTGTTTAAAATATCATCTTTGCATCACTCTCTTGTGTAGTTTTCCTTGCTTATATTGTTGCACACTGTAATATTGCTGGGAAATTGTCATAACCTGATCTGGGGAGAAAATAAAACAGTTTATTTTTAAGACCTTCCATTTACATCAATGGCAGGAGATAAGCTTATCAGAGCAAGGGAATTGAGGATTTTGGATTGTACCAGGTGAAACACTTTCTTGTAGCCTGGTAAGCTTTGATTGCTAATTCAATGTACGTGGCTTCTGTTGTATGCCACTCCACTACCATGTAGATAGAGGGGGAGAATAACCCAGGAGCTATGTAATAAAATCAGAGTATCTCTAAAAAGATGATCTATATGTATAGTTCTATAGATATATATTTTTAAGCAAAGCCTTTTCCTTAGCCATACAAGCACTTGAGCTGGAAATTATAGTATCTCTTAGCTCTCTGCCACCTCGAAGCAGATGAGCAGAGGAAATGAAACCAGTGATCACCATCCCCACTTCAGGAATATTTCTGTTTTCTGAAAGTATTTCACTCTCCCCCTTCATTGCAACAAAGAGCTTTAGATAGGATAGGGAGCGAGACCTGTGGTTATTTTAAATGAGTATCTTATCCACTGCACATGGCTGCCATGGCCTTTGCCACTACAGGATATGAAATTCCCGCACTGGGGTAAACTGATCCATTCGGAGGCTTCCCTCCCCTTCCCCCCCCCCCCCCCTTCCTCTTCCTACCTTTTAGTATACAGGGCCTTTAAAAAGCATATAGGTAAAAAAAAAAAAATATATATATATATATATCTCAAGTCGTGCTGGATAAGAGGAGGAAGTGCTTTAGCATTACTTCAGATTGAGGGGTTGGACATAAAAAGATTCAGCCTTAGAAATAGCCTTAAAGCAACACTGCCCTGAATGTCCACACTGTGCACATCAAGAATGAGACGAGTTTTGCAGTAGGTGACACCTTCCCAGTTCCCCAGTGTAGCTCCTTCGGGTTATGTACTCTGTTCTGTGGCTATATGTATATGCATCAACCAAGCATGGGTGTTTACATATATGTGCATTGGGATTGTTAGCATACAGAATGGATGTGTAACTTGCCGCCTTTTTTGTTGAGTGTTGATAAATGTATATAAATATGCCATTAAGCATTTCAATTTGTTTTCTTTCCTTATACCGTTTTTTTTTTTATATTGTTCAGTATTCAGTTGATGCTGCACATGTAGCTGGAACTCTGTTTGAAGACAGACTGGGTCTCGATGCAGGCTCGGTGTGTCCTTGGAAATGTAGCTTTAGGAGTCTGGGTTGTTCCAAGCAGGAGCAGTAGGGAGAAAGCGGCAGTTGGAGAGAGGGAATCTGAGAGCTGTGGGAGGAAGAAGAGCAGGAAGTTAGCTCAGTGTTCCACCTGGACTTTAGTTTGCTTGCTGGCTTATTTCAGAGGTGATTTGTCACTGTGGGGAGCTCTAGAGGCAGTTCCCTTGGCCACCTCCTGTCTCTATGGCTGCTCCAGGAAAGGTGCTGTGGGAGGGGAGCAGCCAGTGGCAGGGAATGTCGTGGGAGAGGGCAGAGGAGTTTTGCAGAGAGAGGGTAATGCTTTCCATAGAGTGGTCATCAGCTGTAGCAGGAGGGTCAGCCCTCGGAGAAGAGGGACAGAGAGGCCCTATTATGCTTAAGAACTGAAGTAGCTGAGAAGCCCTCACAGAAAAACACTACTGACTTGGGTCTCCACTAGTGTGGCCTCCTGTGAAGCTGGACTCGAGTTGAAACAAGCTAGAGAGGGAACTGTGAAGGGCTGAGGGGACTCCCCCTGTTGGAAGCGCTCAGGATCCAAAAGAGACAAGGCTCTCCTGCCAGTTGGTCAGTCCCAAAGCTGGCTGAGATGAAGGAGGAAAGAACAGTAGGTAGGACCCCTGCCTGGCTTCAGACCCTCTCCTGCATACCTGCACATTTGTGTGTGCAACATGGGGTGTCGTTCTGCTCCCCTACACTCCTAAAAAACAAACTATGGATGAAATTGTGGGCTGTAAGTGCAAACCCCTCCTCCCTCTCCAGGGAAGCATCCTCCTGGACCTAGTGACTGCTGAGAAAATGGCTGTGAGCTGAGGCAGGGAGGAGGAGAGAGACTGATGGGGGAGAGTCAACTGTCCAGGTCTGAATTGAAAGACCACATCGAAAAGTCAAACAGAGCTGCTGACAGCTTAACTGAATGCTTGGGATTTTTTCATACTGTGGAGCATGCCACAAAGCAGTGTGTTTAACTTCTTTCTGCCTTTTTTTTTTTTTTTTTAAGAAATGAAACAAAAATCAATTTAATAAACATTTCTCATAGTGTGCATTGTGTGATGAACCGCTGTGGTTTTACAACCAGTTAACCTTAATACCAGGATGCTTTGTGAACCAGGCTTCAACAGCATGGGTTATTCCAGCCTCTGTGAGGGGAGCATGCAAGGAGGCTGGGGATGCATCCAGAATGGTGCGGAGGGAAGGCAAAAAGGTTGCTTGCTGGCAGCGGTGGCTGCTGCAATTGTGCCTTCCCTTAAGGGAAGGGAGGGCACAGCTGTGGAGGAGTTACTGTGGATTGCAAAAATAGGGTGACTGTGGTGAAAGAGGGCTGCAGTGGCAGTACTGCACTCCAGGTCTCCTGAAGTGACCCCAAATGGCCCAAAATCCTCTCTGCTGCCAGCCAGTTGGGGGCTGGTCTGATTTTCATGGATGGTTTGGTAATGCCACCATTGCTGCCACCACCCACCCCTCTGAACCACTATGAGAAAGCCCAGCTGAGAGCCAGGAGGGAGGCTGAGTGCTGTGATCCCACAGCTGCCTGCCTTTCTCTGCCCTGGCTTGGACTTACTGCTGTGTTTGAAGCAGGAATGTCCCACAGCGGCTGCCAGCCATTGCCCATGGTGGTACAGAGAGGGAGGGAGAGCAATGTTCAGCTGCTGCAGAGAAAAGCAAGACCTGCTCCCAGTGGCTGTACATGTGCTACAAGATCATGCCCATCTGTTGTTCTTTCACTTGTTTACCTGAATGTTAATGGAGTCAGACATAATGACTTCTGGAAAGAAAAAAAGTGATATTTAAAACCAATAAAAAAAAAGAAACAAAGTAAACCCCTTGTTACTGGACTTTTAATGATGTCTTGTCAGATCTTGTTTCTTTCCATCACACACAGATTTGTGTCACGCCTCCCAAAGGAACAGGCATGTCTCATTCTTGTATTCGTGCAAAATTTGGGCTGCAGGCAATGCAGTCCTTAGGTGACCCTTCTAGGTGATTTCCTGTGAATGTGATTCTCTTTGCTTCATGCCTTAAAACATTTGGATTGTGGTGCTCTGTTGTTGCTCCAGATGGGGATAAAATTATTCCTGCCTCTGGAGCTAGAATTAAGCTGATATGAGTCACTGTCAGGCTTGGGATGGTGTTCAACACGGGGAGAAACAATAGTGGAAACAGGCAAAGCACAGCCTGTATTTGGCATCCAAGGCGTGTACCTTGGAACCTCTGTCTGGAAGCATAGTTGGGATCTTAAGCTGCCCTGGCTGAATGCAGTCTCCTCTGTTTGTACTTCAGGTCTGAATATTAACAGTGGCGTACTAGGAACAGATGAGTTGTACATAATGCTTGAGCTGAGATCCTGGGAGAGGACTGGGCAAACCAGGCCCCTTTAAGAGAGTGTTAAGTGAAGACATGGGTTATTCTTGGAAAACAGCAGTCCTGCTGTGTAGGAGCATGTGAGGCCACATGGATAAACCACTGTGAGGGGAAGGGGTGGGTGGAATGCTTGCAGCCCACTTATTCTCATATTGCACTGACAACACCGGCTGACACTTCCCTTAAATATTCTTCTCCAAAGGTCTGAAAGATGTGGAAACTCACTGGAGACCTTACTGTGGACTTCTGATTCCTAGGAATACGTTTTTGTGTGTGTGTGAAACAAGGATTTTCACAAAGAAAAAAAAACAACAACAACAAAAAAAAAACAAACAAAAACCAAAAACCAAGCATGAATTTTTGTAAACTAGACTAAGTTGGGATTTTTTTCCAATGGAATTATTTTCCTCCCCACTCCCAAACTGTTTCTTGGAAAAAAACAACCTCTAGACTGTTTCTAATTAGAAGTTTTGGAGGTTATTTTTTGCATTTGTGAGCTCTGTTTCTTACGCTGCTTTTGGGCTGTTTGTGTTGTAAGTAGCAATGTGCCTGATTGTTTCCTAGGAAGACAACTGTGACCAATATGTATCGACTGGTTATGTCCCTTCCCTAGTAAGAGGCTGTCTATGCTGTAACCAAGATTTGCAGTATTCCCACAGGAGGGGAAAAAAAACCAGCCAGCTCTCAGCAAGCACTTACTATGGTGGAGGTTTCTGTAGAGGAAAGCAGCTTCCCTGTGCCTGCCAGCTACACTTGCCTGGCTCAGTGATGAAGGACGCGCTCTTACCTGCTGTTTCCCTTGCTGGGCATGGCAGCGTGGCCCTTCCTGTCAGGGGAGAGGAGGGAGTTTCAGCTCCAGAGCAAGCTACTGACAACAGAGGAGACTGTTCTGAAAAAAAGAAAAAAAAGAAAAAGAAAAAAAGGTGAGTGTTTTAACAACCTCATTTGCTAGCAGGGCTGAAGCTGTGGCTGCACCGGAGATGATTCAGGAGGCAAAAGTAGAAATATGTCCCAGTGAAACAACATCTGCCATCAGTGGGTGCCAGAGCAGAGAGTGAACTAATAAACTACCTGACCAAGTCATGATTAAGTGATAAAACCACAGGCTAGCGCCCCCAAATCCCATCTGTATCATGCTGTGCAGTTGAACTAGAGGCTGTGTATTGCTTGACTCCCAGTTTCAGCCTGGTAGCATCAGGTTACCTTGCACTGGGCATAACCAAAGCAGGAGGGCACAGAAGTGCTGTTCTAGGGCGAGCTCTTGAACCAGCTTCTGGCAGCTTGTCTGAAGCGCGGGCAGCTTGATGCTTTTGTTTCAGGGCTTAGGGACTTGGAGTAAACAGAAAACACCTCCCAGCACTAAGACTGCTGCATAACTGAAACCCATGGTGTTTTCACACTTGCAGATACACTACAGGGTACACAAACTTTGCAGCCAGGCATGCTAGTGTGGACCACCTGGCATTTCTCCCTGGGTTTTAATGACCCAGTGCCAGTGGTTGCAAGTAACATTTCTAATTAATCACACCTTTTCTTAAAAATAAATAAATAAAACATGTTTCTTGGCCCTGCTCTGCTAGGGCATTCCATCATGTTGGAACACAGCTTTGCTGAGTACCAAGGAGGTGTTGGTGTTAGGCCAGGGGAGACGGAGCGAACACAATTCCCTCCCTGCCAGCTGTGAGGAAACTGCTAAGATTTCTGGGAGCAAGGGTTAGTGGTGGTAAATGCAAAGCCCTGTGTTGGCTACAAAGTTGTGTTGGTTAACAAACTCCTACAGATCATGCTCTAACAAGAGGACTATGGAGTTCTAGGGTTTTGTGGTTTTTGTGTTTTTGCTTCATGTTAACTTCAAGGCCCTCAGCTGGTTCTAAGGACCTCTTTGAGACCTTCACTACTGTTACTAGAATGAGGCATGCTGGGGCCAGTGGTAGGAAGAGAAAAAAAAGTAAACCAGAATTAGGGGAAGGTTGGGGGTTTTTTTTAGTATAAATATTCTGTAGCTAAATCAAAATGAACAGAGACCCCCAGCTGGTTTTGTCTCTTTGTAAAATTTCAGTAATTGCAGAGAGTATTAATTTTGCTCTTGACTGGCTTCAGTTCCCTCCCACACAAATTGTCTGGCAGAAAAGGGGTTGTGGGTTCTCCCTGCAGATCTTCTCCATACCAGCCACAACATTGTTATTGTGACAAGCTGATAAAAACCTTTATAGCCTGCCCGCATTAAAACTTGCTCCACAGGAACCAATTTTATGTAGATACCTTAGTGGGAGAATGCACCAACATGAACAGCACTGGAATAAATCAAACCTGCTTGCAGGTAAGCCAGAAGCAAATGCAAGCACAAGGGTAAGCAAAGCTTGGTGCAGAAGAGGCACTGTCAAGCACTCAATCCTGGAAACGCACCCTATGGGGGATTTCAAGGCCATCTGTAGGCTTTCCTTCCTGTAAATGATTTCCCAGCAGAGAAGGATGTGGTGGGTACTACTGTGCCTTTTGCTTTTTGCCTGCAGGAAAATACTCCTTCCCCTCCCCACTTCTCCTCAGGAGTCCCAGCACCAGCTGCATGTGGCAATACCAGATTAACTTCCACAGTCCCTGTGGACATAGGAGACGGTGAAAATGCATCTAAGCACTCTCTCTGTCTTGTAGGATCTGGGCGACTGCTAGGATTGGCCTGCCTCTTTCCCTATGGCTGGGAGAAGAGGAGCCAGCTGTTCCTGCCAGGCGCCTACCCCAGGCTCTGAGCAAAGAGCAGCGGAAATACCAGATGGGGGAAAAATGACAGATTTATTTGCAAGGACAGAGCATGAGGTTCCCAGTACCAGGGCTGACACTGTTATGTATCTGCACACACTGCCCCTGCATGCAGGGACGCACTGGCTTCCTTCAGACACATGGGGCCATCTCTATGAAGGAGCTGTCCCCTCAGAGTCCACGCACCAGATGCAGCACGCTCGCTTGGATCATGTCCTGTGCTGCAGCTCAGATCCAGCCCCTATCCCTTGTCAAGCCAACTTAGTTCATGCCGGCGAGGGGAAAACACTTCACCATCTGTTTGTCTTCAGTCTGACTCATTATTTTTATTTCAGCTGTCGCCAAGCAATAGCAAAAATCCCAACACACAAGCATATCCACTGCTGCAGACTGTCTTGTCCTCAGCCACCAGAGAAAAAGCAGCTCATCCCCAGTTCTCTGCAGTGTGTGATAGTAAATTGTCTGCAAAAAGACAGGAAAGAGGAAAAGAGTACAGTCAGCTTCCAAAGGCAACCTTAATCATCAACATACGCAGCATCCGGGCAAAAGACAGGAACTTGTAGCCTCTGGAAATAAGAGGAATGGGGCTTGTCTCTGAAAGCACCCACATCCACAGGTGATGGAGACAGTGGAGGTGATGTTGCCCAATTCTGCCCCTCTTAGCCCCTAATCTAGCACTGAACCAGGGTTTGGAACAGAAGAGCACCATTGTTTGCACCAGTCTATGGTGTACCCTGTTTTTACTCCAGCCTCACAAAAACAGTGACATGCCACAGTTCACATCCTTTTCTTGCTTGCTCAGAGGCTCACTCCTGTGTGTCACTGACACCCCAGACAGTGTTATGCAGCACCAGCAGTCTTCACCCATAGTTTACTCTTGGCTCCCTTTTTCTGTTTACCACCCTCCTCCTATCCATTCCTGCTCGCCTACCAGAAGACTTGTGTTTTCCCTTCTTCCTCCCTCCAGCTGGGAACCCACTTGTATGCCTGTAACCGTACTACCGTATGTGTATACATTAAAAAAAATAGGATCACCAAATGGGGAAACACCTCTCGAGCTGTTGTTTTAAAACCAGAGCATGACTCCAGCTAGATGGAAGACACTGTATGCTAACTTCATCATTGCTGCCAAATGTATTCCAAACACAGCCCTCATAAATTACGGTAGTTAACAACAGTCCAGCAGGCGAAAGTATGTATTTAAAGACTTACAATGCAAGTGAAGTGGCTACGGTTTATATTATGGGTGAGTCACAGTGAGGCCCCCCTTGAAGGGATCTACTGAAGTCTCCTTGGCCACAGCATTACCTCTAGTACACCCTCCAGCAAAGCAACCAGTGTTGCAGGGCTGGGATACCATGAGGAGAAATTAGTGCCACTAGAATCAAAGCGAGACTACAAGGTAATTTCTTTTGTTGCAGAATGACAGCATAGATGAGCTTTGCAAATGGCCTATAGCAAATCCCTCAGAATAGAGTGACCTGAAGGTGTGACATTTACAGGCTCATGGCCTTTACAGAAATTAACTTAATGAACTTAACAGAGTCAGGCAAGGCAGTTAAGAGCAGCAGCAAGGGAGAGGGTGGAGATGAGTCCTGCAAGGTGCAGGGCCACGTCCTGACACAGCTCACAGGCACTGCAAACCTGATCTTTTTAACACATGCTAAGTATTGCAGCCACTTGGGAAATGTATTTCCACTGAAAATGTGAACTTTTTGTGAAACAAGAAAAAAAAATCAGCATCAGGCATCATTGGCCAACACCAATAAAACATTTTCAGCCATGATTCCACTTCTTGACACATGCACAAAAAATGTGCTTGTGGGATAGAAAATGGAAAGTTAAAAAAAAAAAAAAAAGATGGATTTTATGGTTTTATGCCCCAAGTGACTCGTGGTTTCCTGGTTAGAAAATAAATACATTAAAAATGAAAAAAATAAAACCGATCCAACAACAAAACCAGACACTTCCTCTGAAGTTTCCCTTGTGGCCAAACCCTGCTTTTCTGATGAGAAAAATGCTCTGCTTGACATGTTTCTTTCCAGACCGCTCAGGGAGGCGCTACCGAGCCCACCCCGCGATCGTCGTGCCTCAGCCACCGCAGCAGCGAACCCAGCACCCCAGGCTCTCCGGAGTGCACTGGTGAGGCCCCAACCGCACCCCTGCTCAAGCGGCAGCGCCCCCTCTTCTCACAGGCTACAAAATGGCCGCCGGCGCGGTACGCCTTGGGAGCTGTAGTCCACTACCACGGTGGCGGAGCGGAGCGCTCAGCCCCGTTTTCATGGTGATTTCCCCACGCCCGGCTCTCAAAATGTCCCTCGCTGGGGTAGAGGCGGGCGACTACCACTCCCAGGATGCAAAGGAGAGAGGCGGTGCGGGTAGTGGCCGCTGCCTCCTGTCCCCCTCCCTTCCGGGACGCTTTGCATGCTGGGAGTTGTAGTCTTCTCGCCGCTCATCTCTGTCTTGTGGCGGCCGGTAGGGACTCGGTGTTCCAGCGTGCCCCACTCCTCTGGGCGGACTCGTGGGGAGCGACGGGAAAGGCGGGCTGCGCTGGAAGCTTCGGGCCGTGTTGTGTCCGGGTATGGGGCATTTCGGCACCGGTTCCGGGTGTGTGCTTGAGGGTGGCGGCGGGTTGGCGGCCTCCTTGCGCGGCGCTGAGCGGGAGCGCGGGGTTGCAGGCGCCCCGGTGTCGTGAGGAGAAAGGTGTGGGGGCTCTGTCAGCCCTGGCGTGCAGAGAGGACTGCGCGGGTGTGTGTATGTGTGTGTGTGTGTGTGTGTTCGTATACAATAGGATCCTGGCCCTTTGAAGGGAGCCGGGCTGTGGGCTGTACCTGTGGCGCTAGGTTAAGTCCCGGGCTCTGTCGTTTTCCCTTGCTTGCTGGAGGTGTGAGCCAGGGCCTGGGACTGCTGCCTCCTTCCCCGTTGCAGTGGCCTGTGCCAGCACCGTCCCGAAGCAGGGCTGCCTCTGCAGTCAGAGCAGACTCGTGGCCGTGACTTGGGAGTGACAAGGGTCTCTTCCTCGCAGATTGCACAAAGACACCCAGAGACTGTTTGACTAAGACCAGGATGGAAGAGTTTGGTGGGGACCTTCTCATCCAGAGAGATGCCGTCCTGCCTGAGTTGTGCTGTGATCACTTCAGCATAACAAACCTGTGAGTCTGCCTGGTGTGCTGTAAGAGCCAGTATGTTTGGCTGCAAACACTTTTAAGGCTCAAAGGCCTCCTTGGGAGCACTTTCGTTGTTTCTGTCTTCAGACAAGAAATACCATGAGTGTGTGATGAACGCTTCTATTGGCATCGGCAATAGCTATTTTAGCCAATTTTGTGCTTCGATGTCTCTTTTGCATACTAATCGTTACTTTTCATGTGTTATAAAACTAAACAAAGGAACTAATCAGATTGTTAGATCCTATTTAGGCGTGACACTGAAGGCAGGGTTTTCCAAAGCAGTCATCAGATCCCTTTTGTCATGGAACACAGCATTTGGTCTGTTGAATTCTTCAGAATTTTCTCTATGTTTAATGCCTCATGAAGATCTGACCCTAACTGTGAATACAACCTTTCTTTGAAAACAGAACTCTGCGGTAGCCACAGTGTTAGTACTTAAAAGTACTTAATACATGCGATGCATCACTATTATTTATATATTTTCTTAGCTGCATTTAATACTGTACATTTTGTAGTGGTTTACTGCACATGCAAATTACAATTTTTAGTTTTTAAAACCTCTCTTCTGTTCTGCAGAATAAGGTTGGCAGTGTGAATGCGGAGGTTGAGTAAATATAGTGGTACTGCCTTATTAGGCTGTGTGTTGTTGTTTTGCCAAAAATCCAAGTATATCTACAGACTTTTATACCAGCATGAGTTTGTGTCAGATTTAGAACTGAGTTCTGCAGCTTTCGATGACTCAGGGGGAAGGAATTATTTTTAAAACTCATTTTAAAACTACATTTCCAGTATCTTGATGGAAATGTTTGTTTTCTAGGGTGGAAGTGCTGAGATCTTTGGTGGCTTTAACTGACCCTCAGGAGGGGAACCTGACTCAGTCTCAAGAGAAAGTGAGTGACTAACAGACTTGCCATGTCTGTTTACTGCATCTTTTCAGAAGAACCTATAATTAGGTAGTTGAGCTTATTCTAATAATATATTAGGTCTGTTTCTGTAACTCACGTTTTTGTGAATTGAGCTGAAGTGTATGTTTGCCAACACTGTTTGATTGCCTGGCCAGTGGTAGTGTGATTATCAACGCCTCTGTTCTGCAAGCTTCCTTTCAAGCAGGTGGCAGAATGAATCAGTATTCCAACCACTGAGTCAGGATTTAAATCACACTGTATTTTTGCTGACTGAAGGGCCAGCTTTTGCAAACCTTTGGTCGCACTTTCCCCTTGTGTCCATTACCAAGCATGGCATGTGTGATGATTCTTCTTAATCTAGTGGGATTGATTTCTGGAGCTGGCTCATTTTCTGATTCCAGGAATCTCATAATAACATGAGAGATTAGACCTAAGGAAGAAGTGCAGCTTGTACTTTATATCACTTTAAAGCAATCTTGAAACTTTAGCCCTGGTATATTGTGGCTTTTGTACCACTGACCTTGACAAGTGATAGTGTCCTTTATAACAGGCAGAATGTGATGATTACTGGGAACAGGAGGTGCAGTGGCTAATGCAGTAAAGGATCACAATGGCCAAAAAATGTGAGAGATTAGGATATGTTTTGTGGATTTATACAGTATGATTAAAACAGGGTTTTCATTTGTAGAGGTCATTCCTGTCTCTTGGAAGATATGTAAGACAGTTATGGGGTATTTGGATTTGCTTGTCTTTATGCTCATCTTTTAGTAATTGGACCTTTAATGAAATTTGGTGGGCAGCGCTATCTTTAATTACTTCAAATTCTTGTATTGAGTGTTGTGTAACTCTTAATGTGCATTCATTCCTTAAATAATGTTTTCATTTGAAGGAAATTGCGTAGGAGTCCCTGAAGTGCAGCTGCCTGTTATATTGCAGTAGTAATAGTTTTGCACAGCACAAATTGATAGTCTCATACTTGGTTCTCATTTCACAGTTGAATTCTTATGCTTCTTTGTATTCTAGGCACTAAACTCGCTGGTCATTTTGAAACCCATATTTGCAGCTGTTCCTGGGCCTACATCAAAGACCTCAGTGGAGTGGCAGCTTGAAGATGGGAGATCAGGATGCAGGTGAACCCTTTCTGGGGATAGTGGCTGGTGAGGCCAAAGACCACGAAGGAGCTGTACCCTCAGACACAGTGTCCCTCAGCGATTCTGATTCTGATGATTTGGGGTTGGCAGATGAAGCAGAAGTTGATACAATATCTCTTGAGGAGCCGTCTGTAGATGATGGGGATTGCAGATCAGCGGAGACCCCTGACTCTTCAAACAGCAGTCACAGATCTCCTGTCCAGCCATTCCATCTGAGGGGCATGAGTTCTACGTTCTCCCGCCGTAGCCAGAGCATTTTTGATTGCCTGGAGGAGGCAGCCAAGTTGTCTGTGCCCTCAATGCCTGAAGATAATGTTGTTGATGGGAGGTTTAAACGTCCATTGCCTCCAACCGCAGCTGCAGGTAGCATGGTTCTAGAGAGCCTGGGAAAGCAAGTCAAAGCAGTGCAGGCTCCCAAAACCTCTCCTGCAGTGCCTGACTATGTGGCACACCCAGAGCGCTGGACCAGATACAGCCTAGATGGAGTTTCAGAGTCTAGTGACAAGACTAACAGGGCAGTGGCCATGGAATTTCTAGAGGGTCTGAAGAAAAGAGGGAAGGAACAAAGCTCAGCTACCCAAGATAGCTACACCCCATACTTCAACCAGGACCCTTCCAGCTGTGGAGCTGGGAGGATTGTCTTCTCCAAACCAGCAAAAAGGGGTGTGGATGGACTGGAAAAGAAAACAGCAGCAGCAGGGGAAGATTATAAGAAACATGTGAAAATGGATATGAAAGGAAAATCTCTTAGGAAGACTGATGATTTGAGGGAGGAAGATAAGGTAGAGCTGGGACACCTAGATAGTGGAAGTGGTAAGGCAACAGAGGACGAGGAGTGCATGACGGCAGGGGACCTGAATGCAGAAGGTAATCTTAGTGCAAAGTTTAGTGGCGCAGGTGAAGAGCCATTGGTGGGAACAGTTGGATTCCACTGCAGTAAGAAAAAGAATAGGAAAAATTTCCGACCTAAAGCAGATGATGAAGGGGAGGAGGAAGAGTCCTGAAGAATGGAGTTAACTGGAAACATCCAAGGACTTGTCTTCAGATATGCCTGGTTTTTTTTCTCTTGACTTTTTTTTCTGATCTGGAAACCACATGATAGCTTTTTGTCCAACGGTTTGCATTGTAGCTACCAAGAACATTTTAACGCTGTTAGAAATTAAGCTCCCTAAAACACTTCAGACTTCATGTTCACGAGAAGTCTGTGGGCACAGGATAGTTGCAGGAAAGAATAAGGTGTGCTTTGCTTGCTTGAGCAGCTCCCTGGGGCTTGTGCTGGAACTGAAGTAGCCAAAGAAAGGTGTGTTAGCTGAAAGGCTTCCTACTAACGCCCACGTTCAGAGCGGTTCCCAGATCCTGGAACAATGACAATGAGTTCGTGATACAGAGATTTTTAAACAATGAAAATAAAAACCTAGTCTTCCACTGGATGTGCTTTATTGTGGCCCTGTCCCAGGGAGGAACACCTTTACAACCTTTTAGCCTTTGTTTCTGTTATTTGTTTTTCTCCCCCCTCAATACATCATTCTCTCATTGCCATTGAGAGTGAAAGCACAGTAGCACCCAATTATGAGTTTGGAGGAACTGGTGGGAACTGGCAAACCCAGTATTTTGGGGGGTTTAATATTTACCTTATTTAGTGTTAAACATTTAAAAAACCACAATGTTTCCTTTGGAGAAGTACAGCTGGATACATCCTGCTGAAGACATGCTCAGGATGGCTTCAGCAAAGTCTCCCTGTGTTGAGTGTAGGTCAGAATTTGCAGTAGCTTCAGTTGTGAAGTTGGGCAGCAGTTTTTCCCCTTGATGATGATCATGATATGATGCGGTGATTCTTAGCCTGCAGGTTTGTATGTCCTTTCCAGATGGCACTGCTTCCAAACTGATAATGTGTGTTCATTTGATGGGAATGAGGTATTTATACCAGAACGGAATACTCTTTTGTTCTTTGGGATTCAGTAAATTTTGAGTGGTAACTGGATTTTGTCATCTCTTTGAGCCATGCTGATTAACACAGCTGTAGGAGTTTTAACAAATACTCAGTTTATTTGATTTGAGAATTCTCTTGAAAATCTCCTAGAATGTTACAGTAATGTAACATCTTGTAACTTCTCCCTCAAGTCTTAGTTTAAATTCCAAAATTGACATTTTTAATATTTTCAATCATTTGACAATATATAGTGAATCATCTCATAGGATGAGTCACCTTATACAATGAGTCACATTGTAATGAATGTCAAATATAGTAGTTTTTCAAACAGAATGTTAAGAAATTTTATAAATAAGGTCAAAAGATTAAACTCCCCCAAAGGCTGTATGATTTGAAACTCAAATTAGTTCAGGTCAGTTTGGACTGACATTTTTTTTGCCAGTGTTCTGAATTAACCAAACGCAAAGCTGTGTAGTGAAAGAGTACTTCTTTAGAATTTGTGATCTCCTTGTTAAACTGCGCTTGCTTAAACTCTGAAGGATCTTTGAAGAAGTTAATTCTTTGGGGGGGTGGGGGGGTGGTGTCAGCATCTTATCATAGTTGACCGATAGGCCCAAGTGATTTTGCATCTTTATGTTTGAACAGATGCATCGTTTGCCAGCACAAGCAGAAAATAGTGCAAAATGAGTAATATTGTTCCATCTTTTGAAATCTGCCTTTTAATTTTAAAAGCAGAATGTATTTTCTCATGAGTATACAGTTTGATGCATGTTCATTAATGGATCGTAGCTAAATACGTCAAGTTGTTACAGTGCATGTGCATAGCAGCAATTCCAAACGGATAGATTTTTGATTTCAAGTGGATAATTAATGTGGCTGATCACAATTAAAATAGTAGCTGTTTCAGAATGGAAGCTGCTGCCAAGAGCAGGGCATGCTGGTTGCAAGATAGGTGTTATTTCCTAACACAAAAAGCAGCTCAGTACAAACTTACTGGGTTTATGACTAATGCTTGCCTGGGGTGAAGAACAGGTAGGACAATACCAAGATTTTGTCACTGTTAATGGGGTCACTGAGGTCTGGGTCACAGCTGAATAAACCAGACAAATGCCTGTTTTATGAAGACATAATAATATAATTGGAATTATTAATAAAGAACTCATGCTGGAAAGGTATTTTTATTAGATCTGAGATCTTCCCCCACCTCTGGTAATAGAGAAAGCTTTTGCACAAGCTACATTCATGTTGCATAGAAGCAGTGTTACATGCATGATGAAATGAAGTTCAGTTGAAGCTTACCAATGTAAGAAAAACCACAACCCAATGCTTCCCACTTCTGATGTTGTTGATATTATTGCAAAGAAATTTCCCTTTAAAGGACGGTTATGACATTCATTTTATTGATGTATCTTTTCATACAAAATTCTATTAAAGCCAGCTGTCTTTTTTTTTTATGCTGAAGCTGTACATGCCAGTTTAAGTAATGAAAAAAATGACGCAGCCCAAATTCATAGTCTGTAGGAAAATTCTTGCTACATATTGCTGCTTTAAAGACTCCAAGTAATTTTTTTTTTCCCCACCCTGATTTTTGAGAGAGAAAAGTGAAATCAGAAAACGGCTTAGCTGCAGATGCAGTGTTCCATGTGGTATGACACATAAAGGGAAAGTCCTTTAGCAGCACCAAGCTGACAACAGCTAGGATCTGGCACTGGAACAGAACAGCAAGCATAAGAGGCTGGGGTCAGCCTGCGGGAGGGTCATCTGCTTTGTTTTTGGGAAGTGATTGCAAGCCACGACGCACTTGAGGACTGTGTGATGAGATTCCAGTTTCTGGAGATGAGGCAGGAGCCCTCAGTAAGAAATACTAGCAAAGGAGTATCTTGCAGAAGCCAGCATGGGAAGAGAAGGCGGTGATTGCAACCGTTCAAGGGTTGTAAGAACTCCAGGAACTGCATGGATCATAATGGTTCAATGTTGCAAGCCCTTTCCTGTGGAAACTATTACTTGATTTCCTTTCTAAGCAGCTCAAATACAAGCTTGCTTTCTTGGCCAAGGAATTGCATGCTTTTTAGTGTGTAAATGATCAGCCTTCCAAAGGGAGGTTTCCTTGAACAGAGAAATGCGGAAATGAGCAATTATGACGATGGATTGAGGGTGAGGTGTTGGAGAATAGAAGGCTGATCATATATAGAAAATAAGATGGTAGAGTCATGCTGGAGGAGAAAGTTTTTTGTGTGATCTGTGGAATGGAGTTCTGGACTGAGCAATATAGAAGCAGGAGGGAAGAAAGCTCAAGAAACTGGAGAGGGAAGACCAAGAAGCCCTCTGAGAGTTGATTGCTGTAAAGGCTTTGAAAGCCGAGCCTTAGGCTTTCATGAGATTAGGATTTTACTGCTAAACAGAGTAGGACAAAAGGCTTAATCTGAAGAGATGAGAATAAAATCTAATTATCAATGTATGTGATGTCAGCCTCAGACTGATCTGCACACTCTTCTCTTTCACTTCTTTCTGGCAAATGCACTTCTGTATCGGCAGTCATCACACCTAGCAGGATTGTAAAAGTCATATGCTTGTTTAAAAGCCTTAAGAAAGGGGCACATAATAGTAATTGCTTAAGAATCTTCAAAATGTTGAAGATAATCCACAATAAAAAGATCCTGTAGGTTCTATTGATTTGTACTTGCTCAGTAAATGATGAACATAGGTTTCTTTATTTTTCAGCTGTTGAAGTTTCTCGTATTTATGTAGCTATGGTATTAACATGTCTGTGGAACATGCTGTAGGATGTTTTTTCTTACTGGATATTGATAGTGAAGAAATTTACATATGTTTTATAAGCTTCTAAGAAAAGTCAAGTTTGAGGTTTAGTTTGAGTCTGAGTGAAGTGAGGTCTTGTCATGTCACAACAGAGTTTCCAGCTACTTCTTTTTCTCATGAAGTATGTACATGTTCACTTTATGTTTTTTGGAGGTCTTTCTGTATAATAGACAGTAATAGGTAGATACTGAAATAGATCGTTAAGAAGAATATCCAAAGTCTTTATTGTGTTGGATATCCTGTGGTGCTGAGAAAAAGTCTGTCTCTAGTATTTTAAACTCCAGACAGTGGAGCCCTTGGTCAGCAGGTGAGATTCTTAACTAACAGGAACAGTTGCAGCTCTGAAGGCAAATGAGCTGTATTAATTACAATAAAGTACATGACTTCCTTGATTTTAATGATTATCTCTATATTAAAAGTTTTGGTAATACTTCAGACTATTTCATTAGCTCAAGAAAAGCCCAGGACAATCCTCTCAGAAATCATGTGGCAAACAGATACTTACCTAACATGCTCAAAGTTGGGTGACATCATTCTAACTCACACTAAGCACTTGGCCAAAAGCTTTTAAATATATTTTGCAAATGGTATTTTTTTTTTTCATTCTGATTTATGAATATTCTGTTCCTTGTTAGGTCTGTTATCAACAAAGCCAGATGAAGCACAGCTTGGAAACAGCCTAACCTTTTGTATATGTTCACCCAAATTGCCTTAAGCAAGTCTCAGCTGCTTCCTCAGTTCAGAAACGCTTTAAAACCATCTTTAGTTCCAGACTAGGTTTAGTTTAACTTTCATTTACATAGGAATTTTGAAAACCTTTGCCATATGTTAGTTCAAAGTTCTCAAGGCCCTTTCATTTTTAACTAAATTGTTCAGTGGTCATTAGCTTCTCCATAGTTGTTTTCAATACTTACATGTATAGTTTGGAACTGGTTGGTTGCACAAGAGGTTCGTTTTGATTAAAGCCTCTACCATTGAGGAGATAACAGCTGTACAGTGGCAAATCTACAAAATAGGTAGTGGTTTCTACATCAGCTCATTTTTGTGGAACATTATTCTTAAATTTGTAAGAATGACAATCCAGGCAGCACATTGAAGCAGCTTCAGAGAGACCACATTATGTATATATACATTTAAGAAACAGTTGAACTGTCCTGAAGGAAGATTTGTATTAAATGCGTTCCCTTTTTTTGTGAGTATATTGCATTATCTTGAGCTGGCACAAACTTACTCAAACATTTCTTTTGTGTTTCTGTTGGACCAGTATTTGGTGTCAACATTGTTCATTGAATAGCAGGCTTTTTTTCAGAAAGCCATAAAATGGATAAAAAAGGGCAGGGAAGCAGCGATGGGAATATTAAGATAAGGAACTTCCAGCAAGGCCACAGTTACACTGGAGAGTTGTAGGGACAAAGAAAACAATAACATTTGTGCTACTTAGCACATGGTAATGGTGTTTAAAAAAAATGTTTGTTTATATTTCAAGGGTTTGTCATCAAAGTTTCCTTCTATTGTTTGTGCTTCACATTTGTATCTTAGACACTTTCCTTTAAGATGCTGATATCTACAAAAATTAGAAAAACTGATGTCCAAGATCAGTCTAGGTCAGATCATACTGAATATGTGTATTTTCCAAGTTGACAATTTTAGAGACAGAAAAGGTTGTGAGAAGGAGGAGAATGGAGGGGGGGAAATTGGAGCATTTCATTCCAGAAGCATCCTTAACAAAGGAAATAAACTCTCCTGAAGTAGGCTCGCAAAAAGCAAGAAATGCCCCTTTCTTCTTTCTACCAGAGATTGGAAATGTTTCTTTACAGAGAGAAAACTATAAGGTAAGTGAAACCATAATACAGATCCATTCCTCCTTCCCATTATTCCAAAATAGGGTCTGCCAAACCACTGTTAAATGAGAAACATGGTGAAATCCTAAAGCTAATATAAATACCCATAAAACTGTTGCTTACCTGGACTTCCATAGCTTTAAACCGCTTTTCTTGTTCTTTCAATCCGCTAAAATATTTAGACAAATTATCCACTCTGTGGAAACAAAGCAGACATGCTGAGCAAAATGGAAAGGCCTCAGAAGAAATCCTAAAACGCAAAACCCATGTGACTTACTAGAGCCATGGGCTCTCGCTGGACTGTGTAGAGAACTATATAGTGCCTCCAGATTGTTATACTGTCCACAGGCTTTCTGCATACTTCACCTCTCCCATCAGTTCCTTATTAGCAGCTGATAATCTATAGGGTGCTCCAATCACTCTCTGCTTTGTCCTAACAGCTATTTCAAAACTTCCTTCTAACAGATTATGTTCTGTTCAGGTCTGTGTGAAAAAGCTACCACTGGATGGGTCTAATGCATTTTGGGATGAGTGCATTGCAAAGTTCAAAGAATCACTTTCTGAGAGTTTCATAATATCTCAGACCGACACTGCTGCCACCAAGAGCAAAGATGAAAAGTCACGGGTTTAGCAGTGTTCATCTGAACCTTTTCCTATCTCTTTCTGGCTCTGAAATATTGTGAAGCCAGACTCTTTTCTTTTCCCCTCCAAGCAGTAGCTTAATCTAGAATGTACTATCTATAAAGTATCCTAGTTTTAAAGCTAGAAAGAATGTAATTGTCCCCTTTGGAAGCAACTACACATTTATTACTTGACCTCAACAACTGAGCTCTCCTTCCTAGGGTTTGTCAGTGATCTACTTATGAGAATAAAATTTAAACCAGCAAAATAGTTCTAAATTACAAAGAAGTAGGAGTCTGTGTAGATAAGAGGGAGAAGAGTATTTTCCCAGAATGTACTCTACATTGTTCTGGTCACCAGCTATTAGATGAGTTAGACAGATGGTGTTTGTTTTGAAAGACAGCATGGAAAGAAAACAGGCAGCACAAGAATGTTTCTATGGAACTTAGGACAGCTTTCACACCCATTGTGTCTGTATTTGAAGTCAGTTTTATCATCAGAGGGAAAAGCTGAAACAGGTATTAAAAGCTGCTTTAAATAATGCTTTGCTATCTGATTTTCAGTATTGCCTTAGATGTTTCTGTTTTCCTTGCAGGTAACTATGTAGTGTCTCACTTAAAGGAGCAAACCTCTGAATAATAATTTAGGAATTTTCTTTAGAATACTAAGCCAATTTAAGTGATATTCTTAGTGAGGAGATATTTTAGAGAAGTATTTAAATAGAGACTCAATTAAGTACAGTTTTAAAGCCAATACCATTAATTTCTTGTGGAAAACTAGTCTCATGCCATAAAGCTATAAACAGCTGTTCTTCTGCATCTCTGGGCTGGGGGATAATTCATGATATTTCAAATTTCCGTTCAAAAGTCTAATTCAAAAATTTATGTTGTATTCCTACAGGGAATGGAAGTACGTGCACTACGGTATAGCAAAGGAAGTATTTTTCCACCATTTCTTCATGAATATGATGTTCACTGAGCTCAACTGCAGATTTGGCTGGAGCTTACAGGTCTGTAATTGTACATATCAAAAAATACCATGCCAAAAAATCTTCTGATGTTGTAGTGATGCTGGCTTCACACATTTTTTCATGGACTGAATATTTCCTAACTGCATTTTAGTTCAAGCATCTGAATGCTTATCTCATGCAAAGCTGAAGACTTGCAATGTACATTTATTGAGAGTCAGAATAACATACTTATTAGATGTGGCCTTCAGCCTTCCTTCATTGCTTTCTTTCCTTTCTTGTTCAAGGTTTACAAGATAGTTTTCTTTTTGCACCAGCTCCCATGTTACGATTTTTTGATCTAGGCCAACTGGAAGATCTCTTTCTGTAGGAAGAAAAAAAACCCCAAAATATTGTACTGTCTTTCTCTTACACTGCTAATGGAAGGCTGCTATGCTAAAGAAAAAGGCTCTTTGCCATTGCAGGAGTGTCATGTTATGAAAATACAGTGTAAAATAAGTATTTTCTACCCTTTTTTTCTCTTCTGATGGAAGGCAATAGACTTTTTTGCAGTTGGATATGACTCCTGAGTTTTCTGAAGAACAGCATGGACCAATTTCTGTGGTTCCATTTAAACTCATTTACCACCTTATTGGACTTTTGACGTATTTTAGCCTCTAAGTATTAAATGAGCAAAGCTTTATGTTCAGATGCACTTCATCATGTAAACATCTTTATTAGAACAGTTATAAATAGGAAAGATAAACTGAATAAATCCCTCCACCTTGAAATATAAAGCCTGTTGTCAAGTATCCAAGCAAACAATAGACCGCAATTTCACCGGCATAGTTTGAATGTAACATACTAGTTTTGTATCTTCCTAAAGACTGGTAAAAGGGTATACTTGCTGCGTGCTGCAAACATTACTGCATCTATAATCTGAGCAGCCAGGTACTTCCTTTCTTCTGGGGAAAACCAATATTTTTTATTAAGAATCTTCAGCAGTATGTTTTGATAGCTAGAAGGGAAAGGGAGTCGGAAAGGGAGCTTAGTCAAAGGACTGTGAATTGGTCCAGTCTGACTTACAGTTGGGCTACAAAGCCCATTAATCAGCCTGTACATGAGGAGTAAATTGTTATCAAATGCTATTAAGCTAGCTGGGCCAAGTTTGCCACGACTATAGAAAGCCCCCAAATGCCTTCTATAATTAGGTGAACTTCATGTGCCTTTTGAATTATAACTTTTAAGGAACCATGATTCCTCTAAGCATGTTCTCTCTCTCAATTTGTGTCTGTATTAGGAAATTCCACTGATCCTAGTAGATTTTTAGACTTGGTATTTGGTTTTTGTTTTTGTTTTGTTCATACTTAATAATTACCAAAACTCAGGAGCATATGAAATAACTATTTTTTAAACCTATCCATTGTTATATCTTCAGAAATCAAATAATAAAATCATTTAAGCTGGAAAAGACCCTTAAGATCATTGAGTCCAATCATAAACCCAACACTGCCAAGTCTACAACTAACTCGTGTCCCTGAGTGCCACACTTGCATGTCTTTTAAATACATCCAGGGGTGGTGACTCAACCACTTTCTTGGACAGCCTGTTTCAGTGCTTGATAGCCCTTTTGGTGAAGAAATGTTTCCTAATACCCAATCTAAACCACCCCTGGTGCAACTTAAGACCATTTCTTATTATTCTATTACTTGTTACCTGGGAAAAGAGACTGACCCACTTTGATACTCTACACCTTCCTTTCAGGTAGTTGTAGAGAGTGACAGTGCATCCCCTCAGCCTTCTTTATCTCCAGAATAAACAAGACAGTTCTCTCAGCCACTCCTCATGGGACTTGTGCTCTAGACCCTTCACCAGCTTTGTTGCTCTTCTTTGGGCACACTACAGCTCTTTAACTGTTGTATATCAACACTTTTGCTGTAATAACTGTGGTGCATAGAGAAATGTGTTGTGGGAAACTCTATAATATACAATATAAGACTTATTTTTTCATTTGTAGTCTTGTGGCACTCTTAAAAATAAATTGTGACTCTTGTCTTACGGAATCTTAACTGCTCTTCTCATCTGTCTATGCAGTATGTCCTAGAAGAGTGTCAGGGTCTCCAGTTGCTAGATGGTTGTTATCAACTTACCCAGATGTTCCTTTTTATGTTCCATTTTGTTGAAGATTCTTCTGAGAACCAGAGTTATGTGGTTAATAATGATAAATGGTGGTGCTAAGGCAGGCCGGCCATGATACTCAACAATCAGGTTGTAGCGCTGAATTTTCCAGAAGATGTCTGTATTGCCCTGAACAACTTGAAAAGTGTAACTGTAATTTGGGAGGGGGGGGGGGAGGAAGGGAAAGGTATATAACTGTTTTTTACTGCAACATGCTAAAGCTTATTATTACAAAATTTAGTCACTCATTTACTTTAAAAAAGGAACATAAAGCTCAGCAAGTAGTGTTAATTTAATCTAAAGTTTGTGCAAATGCTTAGATATTAAAATAACTGCAGTTGCAGTCTTCAAATATTAACAAATACATCAGTTTTGTGGGGCTTTTTAAAAGAAATGCAGTTCCACCTCAAACACTGTGTCAGTTCTTCAACCCAATGAATCATTATTAGCCATGTTGACGTCAAGCATTTCCTCTATGTGCAGATCACTCACTGTTAAATCTGCCAAGTTTAGAGCTGCTTTGCACCTGCAGACTGGTGCTGCAGCACAGCCAGGGATCCAGGACCTTCTATGCATGTTTAATTGAATGTTTAGAAGTAAAAGAGGCTTCTTGTCATCTTTGCTGTGGCTTGAATGAGGACGATAACTTAAGAACTATATGATCACAGAAGTCTACCTATCAATCCCCAAATAACATTAATTAGGAAAATTACTAGTGTACTCCAAAATGAATAGCCAACAGCAATGTAGTAAACGTGGGCATTCAGTTAAACCTTTACAGCCTCTGTCCTGATACTTACTGAACTCACTCTTACCTGAACATAGCAATCAGAAGATTCATAAGGAGAACATTCGTGACGAGTAGAAAGATGACCAACAGAAGTATGACCAGCCAGTTGGCATAGCTATTAGGACATGATGGCAAGTTCTTGTGCAGAATCTCCAGTGGATTAGATGTACAGTTCCTGGGATACATTCGTGCTGCTGCAAAGGATGATAGAGAAACAAAAGAATAGTTTTGACAAATCCTATTGACGTGTGAGTAGAGACAAAAGCTTTGCATTTTGGGAAAAAATAATAATCCGACTTTCAACAAAGAATGGCAAGAATCACAAATTGTTCCTGAGGTTTGAAGTGATGTACTTCATAGCTTTTTCAATGCAAATAAAGACTGAATTAATAACTCTAAACATGTCTTTTTTTAAGAACCAGCAACGTGAGTAGATGCATGTATTTAGTACCTTTACTGTTAAGATACAAATCAAGGACAGTGATAATAATGATTACTAAAATGAGATTTAATCTTGGCTACATATAAACAGCAGCATAATTTTGTTTGGAATATTTTACAGTCATTAAAATCTTAAAGCCAATATTGTGGTAGTATTTTTGTACTGCCTTTGTTGACAACAGGACTCTAAATATGAGACTCTTAAACCCTAAAAGGACAGTTCTTTGACTGCTTGAGCTACTGAACTAATTCTGCAGTTGAAAGATCATTTATGTGAACTAATATCCAGTGTCTTAAACCTGTGAAAATGTTATGTCATGTACATGAAGAGACATTGTTTTAATGTGCAAGAGATTTGCACCAGAACTTGGCTGCTCGTCAGTGGCAAGATGGGTTGTCACAGCTGCTTTTTTAGTAACATTCAGCAGAGGGGGATTGTATTGACAAGGCTGTAACTGTCTTTTTAGTAACATTCGTCAAAGGAGGATTGTATTGAAAAGGCTGCATCCTTTTAGACTAGTTTTGAGTTCCCAAAGTCAAACCACCTTTGAGTATCAAACAGCTGTGTTCCCACACACACTTGTGTCTTCTCAGTCCTTATGCTAGTATGAAGGTTAGAAGAGAAAACACAGTAAAAGCTGGGATGGGATTCTTCGTTCTAAATGTAAACTACTTTTTATGTCTGGGCTTGCAGTCAAGTATGTCTGGGCTTGCAGTCGAGGTTAGTAAGAAAGATTCTACTGCATCAGACTACAGGTCTAGTCCTGTATCCTGTCTCCAGCTATGAATTAAATCCACAAATTTAGAGCGGCATAATGATATTTACTTTTTTGTTCTCCATTTTTTCCCTAATAATTTTTTTCCTTACTGCCATGGATAACCTCACAATCATATTCCTTAGAGCAGGCAGTTATATCAAAGCTCACAACAACTGGGACTGCTTTCACCAAGTACATTACCTTGTATTTATCTACAATGCATTTCATTTGATGATTTAGCACTTGTGAGGCTCCTCTGCAGCTCTAAGGTGACAGTTTTAGTTTTTACTACCCAGTAATTCAGTTTTGCCAGCAAATTTTGTCCCCCTCATTACCTATCTCCTTTTCTGTTTCATAAAGATGCTAAACAGAATAAGCTTTAGAGGGCCCTAGGACAAACGACTCCCTTCTGAAGTTGCCCGTGTAACTAATTATATTTTTTTCATTGTCTTTTAACCATTTATTTATCCAGGTGAAGACACCCCTTTGGAGTCTCAATGGAGAGAAACACATGTTTCTAGGGAATCCTACCTCTGACCTATGTCCAAATAAGATTAATCCAATTCCAAATATATTTGTTTCTCTCCAATTACTTTAATGGGAATAAGAGTGACTGGTTGTGCTGTGCATGCTCGCGCTGTAGGCATTTAAAGTTAAGTGAGATGGATCACACCTCTGCTCTTGTCTCACTTAGACATTTTTGAGTTTTGTAAGACATGCTTTTTCTTATTAAGCAGAGCGAACATAAAAGAATGCTTACTGGTTTTCCTATGTGTGTGGGATATTTTTTTTGTTCCTTCTATGTTACCTCAAGTTTGAATCCTGCTTCAATATTGCCACTGACATTTAGCACTGTTATTCCGGCATAATGCTGTGGCATTACTTCAGACTTTTTTGGGAGATGACCTATTCTGTATTTTACCTGCTTACCTATCAGAAATGTTGACTTTGAACTTTTATGTCCAAGTATTTCTGTGTCTTGTGATTATTTTTATGTTTTTTTTGTTTGAAATATTGCACATACGCCATTACTAGCTTTATTTGATCTGGGCAGCTTTACCTCCAGAGTCAATAAAAGCTTTAGAATAATATTTATTCTAAAACATAAGTGTTTGCTTATGGTCAGACCTGTACTGATTTAATACTGTCATGTTAAGCTACTGCCAAAATTTATGGAGGGCACTATTGTTTCAGAATGTATGCCAGCATTTAAAACTGCAAATCCTTGTGTGAATATTCCAGGCAGCTTGTCTAACTGTGCTGTAATGTAATTCCACAATGCTGGTTGTCTCTTTGCAAATACACTATTCATATCGTGGTAGTGTGAAAACCTTGGCCTGCAGGACAATGACTTGAACACTGGGAAGGAATTCCATGCTCTAATCAGAAGTGTGGAGTCAAAAATGGACAAGTTAGGGTAGAAAGAAATCCTCACTGTCTATTTCATCCAGTGGAATCTGGCCAAATATCTGAAGGTAGGGACGATAAAGCACCCTTCTGAATATCCATTCTGCTTGTCTGTCATCAGGATGGAGTAGAGCTTGAGTCGTCACACCATAGGCAATGAGCCACACACTCAGGAAAAACAGAAAGAAGAAAACATCTTTCATCTGAAAAAGGAGAGGGGAAGGGAAAAAAAGAAGGAGAGGTGACTGTAATAGCAATGTCGAAGAACAGTAGTCTTTCTATATGGAAATGGCTCATAATTCTGTTTCTTGACAACCTTGTTTAGGTTAAATTGAGGTGGAATAGGATACATTTGCGTGCAGAGAATTCCTTTTTTGGTCTTAATGTCATATTGTTCTTGGCCTGTAGCAGCATTTTACTTTGATAGCTTATTATCTAAAGACATGTTTTAAATTTCAACCTTGCTTTTGAATCATCTAGAATTTAATATTGAAACACATCTTTTAGGTGAATCTCATTGTACCTTTTAGATGCAGATTTTCTGTCAGATCTCACAGTACCATTGACTGCTTCACTGTGGATTACTGGAGTTCTGCTGCAGCAGTGAATCGTGGTTACACTCAGTACTCAGTGACAAACACTGAACTATTGACACAGCAGACACTGAAGGCTGCAAGGATCGGGTAGCTTCTGTCTTGTGTTCTCAAGCTAAGTAAGTAATGCATCTGAGGGATTGTTTTCAAGACTTCCTGCTTTTAAACATTGTGTAATTGAATCTTAAAACACTTACTTAAAAAAAAATAATAATCTAATACGCATTTCAAGTGCAATAATTTTTCCCTGGTGGAAGAGGAATACTTCATCCTCTTCCCATCTAATCTGACAGAGTTCATTAGGGTCTGTAGATTAATTTCAATTAGATTATTGGATTGTGTGGTCACTCAAAAGCATAGGCATTTGAGAGCTCCAGGATGTTACTTGGAGTTCTATTAAGGAACACAGTATCTAAGAGAGAGCAGTGGCAAGTCTGGAAATATGTTTTTTCCAATCTGCAGTCTCTCTGTGAACAGGCCTTGTTCTGGTGTTGAATAGCTGTTTTAGCAGCTACCAGACTTGTTTCAGCCA
Source organism: Neopsephotus bourkii (assembly GCF_033783945.1). Taxonomy (NCBI): domain Eukaryota; kingdom Metazoa; phylum Chordata; class Aves; order Psittaciformes; family Psittacidae; genus Neopsephotus; species Neopsephotus bourkii. The sequence continues at coordinate 6,678,233 of NW_026902266.1, forward strand.
TTCTGTAGCAAGGTTGATAAAGGAGAAAGACAATGAGAGACAATCTTGGATTGCTTCTCTGTTTAAGTAAAGGAAATGATTTTGCTTGAACCCACTTGATGAACCTCTCAAGAAGGTATCATTTACTGAGGTAACTTTCAGTGTTACTTCATTTGATGGAAGGTTCAACACTGAACTACCAAAGCTAAGGTATCGTGATGGCTTGGATGGGGGGAAGATGAAAGGTCCCATTATGGTTTTGTCTAGGCTGCTGTTTATGTTCTTATTTTCATCTTAATCTGTGTGTTACCTTATAAGACATCAGATGCTAACACAGCAGACATACTACAATGTTTGTTCAGAGACTAGGTTTAGCTTCATATGCAGCAAGGAGGGGTCAGGAGCTGTAGATCTGACTTATTCTCTTACAATAAAAGTCTGCTAATGCTATAAGCTAGATAATGTTCAAGAATAAATATTTATTTGCCATTTACCCTTTTGCTACTCCAAGCAAATGTCATGTTAGAGTGCCAGTTATTGCATTTGTAGACAAATCCAAATAGCTTGGTAGTTACGTTTATTCAATGTACAGGTTTGTTTAGACTGTAGGGCTTTTACTGAGCTCTGCTGTGAGTCACAAATCAAATATTTGTAGATTCTATAATAGCACTTACAATTAGATGAACTCCTATTAGTCAGTGCAGCATGAGTTAATTGGCTGAGAAGATTAACATACCTAAATAAAAAGCTACTTCAACATACCAATGCATATCCAAGCAAGTAACTCTGCTCCTAATGTCTCACTTCCTGCAGGAGAGTTGTAATAAATAAAAATCTTTTATCAACATTTTGCAACATATGCTAACAAAGTACTAACATATTTTCATTGTAATTTGGAGCTACAAAGTACATGCAATAACAACTCCTGTGGGAAACTTGCAACTATCCTTTTTTCATAGAGTTTTTTCACAGTTCTTGCAAGTAACAGTCTGTTTCCCCAAGCAGAGGAGAGTCATTCAGTAAATACTCTGCCCTTCCATACAAGGCCTGTTTTCTGTCTGAGATCTTTGCTCTGAATGCACATAGCTTATGAAGTAGGAGGAATAGCAGTAAGTTAAAGACACTCTTACTCTTCATTTGCCAGATCTGAGGTTAAATGATAGGTAAGGTACAAGAATTAGTAAATTGGAACCAATGTGTTACACTACAGAGCTTTTTGGAAAGATCTATTTCGAATTTACAGCATCTAATACTCATGATAAATAAGGGAACATACACAAAATGACAAGCCCTAAAAATAAAAAATAAAGGCAGATTGTAAACTGATTTCCTTTGGAAAAAGATTTTCTACTCTCCATTATTTAGAAAGCACGAGTATTTATCTGGGGCAGACTGCACACTTACCATCCTTTCCACAATTATGATTTTTGGTCCAAGTTGTTTGTGAATTGCAAAAATATGTATAAGTCTAAGTGTAAACACCATAAAATCAATGGCAAGTATTGTACGTCCAGCTTGAAAAGTAGAGTTCAGCATCCTGCAGAGCACATGAAATAATCAGATCTCAGCAAGTACTACTGATGCTGATCACATCACATGGAACAGTTATATACCTGCAGATTACTCCAATTATGAAGAGGAAGATGGTCACCATATCACATTTATTCCAGTTATCCTCCACATACAGTTTACATTTTTTAATTAAGTTTCTGTCTTCATCTGTATAGAAACTCTGAAAAAGAGAAATAACCATTGGTATTGATCTGTTTCCAGTTTCACTATTTCATTGTGAGTTTTAACATAATACCTGTTTCCTTTTTCTCTTTCATTACAAAGAACAAAACTAAATTCCTACTGTAATAAGAAAAAAGCTTGTAAACATAAGCTTGGTTTACCATCTTAAAACACAAAAGTGGGATGAAAAAGAAAATTTTTTTTTTTATTGGGACATTAGCGTTAAGAATTTTTGAGGCCTGATTTAAGATATTGTCAGAATTCAGGCTGTTAAATAATACAACTTCCAGTCAAAATATAGTTTCTAGACACTGCTATGTAAACAGCATGAACAGATTTGACATTTGTATGCTGGAATTGTCAGTGAGTGCACGTTTGAGTATCTAGGCAAAGAGGTGGGTTTCTTAGCTGTGTTTTAGCCTGGCACTCTTCATGTTTTACAGGTTTATAATGAAATGTTCTTTGATCCATATATTTTCCATGTCTTCCTCTGGTTATAGCATTGTGTCATAATGTCAAATAAATTATAACAAACTGGGATCCCCTTCACTGTCTCTATCACTTAAATAATGAATACTTATTTGTTATTTCAGAGTAAATGTTTATAACTACTTTTTCGTGTCTAAAGCACAGCTTTATGCACCCATAGTTGGCAACACGCTAGCACCATTGTTAACACATTATTTCAGTTGTTGAGCTGAGGACATTCCAAAGCCAGTTACTGGGAGAGTAATTGAGAAGTTTTTGTTTGTTTTTTTGTGTTTTTTTTTTTTTGGGGGGGGGGGGGGGGGGTGTTTGTTGGGTTGGTTTTTTTTAGGTTTTTGTGGGTTTTTTTTAAGGTTTTTGTTTATTTTAAGTTAAGAAAAGCAAACCAGAAGTTATCTGCTAATCTTTCGAGTTGAGAAGCATTTTGGGAAAAACACAAATAATCTGAATTTATTTGCTTACGTTTTTTAAACAGTCCCCAGTGGGGAAGAATCTCTTAAAAGGATGCAGGTTGGCTGCTGTGTTTCCAGGTGCAGAATATAACTTCCAACTTGCATTATTTCTGGTGGGAAAACCTAGTTCTAGGGAGTGAAATCACAGATACTTTGCAAAATGAAGGACACCTGAACCGTAGCAGCCCAGTTGGCTGTGGCTGTGGGTGGAGCAAAATGGAAGAGCAGAGGTGAAGCTACAGATTTATATGGTGGAGGAAGAGCGTACTCTGATTGAGAGAGGTGAAGTATTTTGGATAAGGTAATTTTTGTATGGCTCTTCTGTACGAAAGTACACCTGATACTTGAAGTCTTCAAGCTTGTAACAGTTATGCGGATTGCAAATCTATGCAAACTATTGCTTCAAGTTTCACTATTATTAACTAAGATATGTTACTGACCTGTCGGATTTCTTCCAAGACCAAGGTAAAAACCCAGAAGTAAAGTATTATTTCTGTAGCAGATGGACCCTCAGGTGGAGGTGGTTTAAAGTCCAGTAAAAGGACATAAGTAAATAGAAACAGAAAAGCAAAGTACATTATAACATTCCCCATAAATACAGTTACAGGGGCTGTCCAGAATTTTCTCCATCGAGTAGACATGAATGTCACCCACGCTGTGTTTTCGGAAGGATTCTGCTTCTCCAATTTACCACTTCCTCTGCAAAACAAGAAGAATACAGGGTTGGTGATGATTTCTTGAAATTAGTTCACTGGAGTAAGCTCAGTGTTATTCTGTATCAGGATTCTTGTAAGATAGTAACAGGCAGATGCTGGGGGTGGCAAGGAGGAAGGCTGCGGAAGTCAGAAGAATCACGTTAACAATAGCAGAAATATTTAAAGTTGGAAGATTTTGAAAAACAAAGTCACATTAAACTTAAATGCATATTCTTGTTATTTCAGTTCTTCTGTGTTAATTTTATTTGTAACTTCATTGTGTTCCTGCATGTAGTACAAATGCTGTGCAAATGCACAAGGAGAGGGAACTGAGCTGGTTTCTTTTCACCATAGAATAATAGAAGGCTTTGGGTTGTAAAGGACCTTAAGATCATCAAGTTCCAGACCCCCTGCCATGGACAGAGACATCTCACACTAAACCATGTCACCCAAGGCTTTGTGCAACCTGGCCTTGAACACGGCCAGGGATGGAGCATTCACAGCTTCCTTGGGCAACCTATTCCAGTGCCTCACCAGCCTAACAGTAAAAAACTTCCTCCTTATATCTAATCTAAACTTCCCCTGTTTAAGTTTTAACCCATTACCCCCTGTCCTGTCACTACAGTCCCTAATGAAGAGTCCATCCCCAGCATCCCTATAGGCCCCCTTCAGATACTGGAAGGCTGCTATGAGGTCTCCACGCAGCCTTCTCTTATCCAGGCTGAACAGTCCCAACTTTCTCAGACTATCTTCATATGGGAGATGCTCCAGTCCCCTGATCATCCTTGTGGCCCTCCTCTGGACTTGTTCCAACAGATCCATGTCCTTTTTGTGCTGAGAACACCAGAACTGTGCATAATACACCAAGTGAGGTCTCATGATAGCAGAGTAGAGGGGCAGGATCACCTCCTTCGACCTGCTGGTCACAATCCTTTTGAAGCAGCCCATGATACGGTTGGCTTTCTGCTGCACACTGCTGGCTCGTGCTCATTTTCTCATCAACCAACACCCCCAAGTCCTTCTCTGCAGGGCTGCTCTGAATCTCTTCTCTGCCCAGCCTGTAGCTGTGCCTGGGATTGCTCCAACCCAGGTGTAGGACCTTGCACTTGTCATGGTTAAACTTCATGAGGTTGGCATTAGCCCACCTCACAAGCATGTCAAGGTCCCTCTGGATGGCATTCCTTCCCTCCAGCGTATCAACCGAACCACACAGCTTGGTGTCATCAGCAAATTTGCTGAGGGTGCACTCAATCCCACTGTCCATGTCAGCGACAAAGATGTTAAACAAGACCAGTCCCAACACCAATCCCTGAGGGACACCACTCATTACTGGTCTCCAGCTGGACATTGAGCCATTGACCACAACTCTGTGTGCGGCCATCCAGCCAGTTCTTTATCCACCGAGTGGTCCATTCATCAAATTGATGTCTCTCCAATTTAGAGACAAGGATGTTGTATGGAACAATGTTGAACACTTTGCACAAGTTCAGGTAGATGACGTCAGCTGCTCTACCCCTGTCCATCAGTTCTGTAGCCCCATCATAGAAGGCCACCAGATTGGTCAGGCAAGATTTCCCCTTAGTGAAGCCATGCTGGCTGTCACCAAGCACCTTGTTGTTTTTCATGTGCCTTAGTATGCCTTCCAGGAGAATCTGCTCCAAGATTTTGCCAGGCACAGAGGTGAGACTGACTGGTCTGTAATTCCCCGGGTCATCCATTTTCCCCTTCTTGAAAATGGGGGTTATATTTCCCTTTTTCCAGTCGTCAAGAACTTCAACTGACTGCCATGATTTTTCAAATATGATGGCCAGTGGCTTAGCAACTTCATTTGCCAGCTCCTCCAGGAGCTGTGGGTGGATTTCATCAGGTCCCATGGATTTGTGCATGTTCAGGTTCTTAAGATGGTCTTGAACAGGATCCTCTCCTACAGTGGGCTTAGGGTCTTCATTCTCACAGTCCCTGCATCTGCCTTCCAAGACTTGGGTGGTGTGATCAGAGCATTTGCCAGTGAAGACTGAGGCAAAGAAGTCATTAAGAACCTCAGCCTTCTCCAAATCCAGCATAGCCAGCTCTCCTGATTGACAGCTTCCAGAGATGGCCCACCTTGTCCCTAGTCTGTCTGTTATTCACAACATACCTATAGAATCCCTTCCTGTTATCTTTCACATCCCTAGCCAAATTTAATTCTAACTGGGTGATCCTATATAATAAGGAGGAAAAGAAAATGGCCAATGGAGTTTGTAAGTCAGTTAATTATTTTAGCTCTAAATATTTCTTGGAGTGCTTGTATGCAGAAATTCTTGTTGTTGCTCTGACTAAACAATTCCTTTTTCATAACCCAGTCTCAATGGAACCTTGCAATACTTGCAATTATGCAAGTATTTTGGCAACTGAATGGAAACTTGACCTGTATACCTGGTTTCGCTCTGTTTTGGAACATGAAGTGCTATTGGCAATGGAAATTATCCTGTGGAGAAAACACAAGTTCCCTGTATTTGATAGCAATCTGGTCTTAGTGTGAGGTTTTGTTTCCGCAGAAATTGCTCTCCTATGTAAGCTAAGGATGTTATTGGATCTTTAATTTTGTGATTCTGACTCTGAGAGGTGTGATTTCTAACAAAGGATGTGCATGCTAGGGTATGCCTTCAGTTTCACCTCACAAAAAATACACAACGACTCTTCACTGGTTTTTCATCTCCCCTGACATTCTTGGTAATTATTAAGTACATTTGTTACAAGTTTCTCCTCACAGCCAGTCTTTTCTATGTGTCTGATTCTGTACTACCTCTCAATTTATGGCATCTTAAGACACATCTCCATGGTAACAGGATAATATAAACATAACCGCAGCTTTACTGTTGGAATAGATATTGAAATAGATCTGGGAGGGGGACAGCCTCTTTGTTAAAATAAATTGCGAAGATAATAGCAATTGGAATGCACAATGTAATGACCAAACCACACTTCACGCAGGATATGGAAGTGCTTTGACATTGCTTACAAATAGCTCCCAAGTGGCAGATGCTTTTACGCCTATTTTGTAGGTTAGGGAGGACAGAGAAGAACTAATGATTTTCTCCAACATACTGGCAGTTCAATGCCAGAGCTCAAAATAGAACTCAGTAACCCTCACTTGATCCAGCACTTCATGTTGTGGATGATACTTCCTCACTACACTTGTTCATGTATTTCTGAAGTTCTCTTTTAAGTTGTTGAAAAACATGCTTAACACAAGTGGCTATTTAGCCATTAAGAGGACTTTGTGCTAATCAAAAGATTGCCTATCCTGACTTAGGTCCTCCTGGTCTCAGTGAGTGAGTGGCACAGGCAGGTGTGATTCATAAGTTCTGAATCGCAGATCTGTGACCAAAAGCAACCGACAAAAATCTTTGTGTCCAGTTACCCATTTGTGTAATGCTCCCTCTAATTCGTAAATTTGTTGTACTTCAGATTCCTTAGGGCCCATCTTTCAAGACACAAATGAAGAGCACTAGTATGGTGGGAAACTGACTTTATATAAAATTTCCAGGTACTGTTGTTTGCAAATACTTCTTTTGATTCCTTTGTAGGAAAGTACATAGTGATGCATTCAAATAATGTGAGGTTTTGCTGGGAACCTTCTTTCTGTTCAGCTCCATAATCTGACAGGGGTTCAGTTCCTAAATCCAATGTATATCAGCCATCATGAGCTGGAGGGAATCTCAGGAAACGTTTTCTGATTCCCTAGGTATTAAGTAGACTCCTCATTCTGTAGAAATTACCTTCTTGGAACAAGGAAAGTCGTGTCTCCAGGAATATTTTCTATATTGCTTTTAGAGAGAACAACAGCAGTAATCAAAGGCACAGCACTTTCTGAGTAGTAATGAATTGCTTGGTCCTTCAGCTGTTCTAATTAGTAACTGGTCATTAATCCATGAGAAGTGTCCTGTTCTCTGATTGTTGAAACAAAAGTTATATTAACTAATGGTTTTCAACTTACTTATCTTCTCCCCTGGAAAAAAGCAGTGTCCTCTCTGTATCTAAAGTGTCCAGCTCTTTAAAGGGCTCTGGCTCGTTCTTGAATTGTTTTTCCTCACTGTAAGAAAATAAACTCATTAGAAGGTGGTTAGTAATAGGCATTCATACAGAACTGTTAGCATGTACTTAGCTTGGACTTACTCCACTGAGAAGCTATCAAATAATGCATAATCTTTACCTCTGCAAAGTCTCTGTTTATTTGTAAGGAGAAGGCTGAAGTCACTCACAAGGCTCAGAGAAGTGATAACTGGCACGCTTCAAAAAATGAAGCAGGACACTGAGTTTCCTCAAATTACTTAGGATTTAGCAGAAATAAACCCCTCAGTCCTAGAAGGCAATACCCCAATGCTCCATTCCTAGTTACTCTTAGCAGCAATTAAGACAGTAAATGCCAGAAACAGCAGGGAACATGGTGTCAGCATTTGCATTTCCAGGGAAAGGAGGCAAAAAGTATCCTCAACAGATCAAATTTGGAAAGACTTACTTTGATTATGAATTATAATTTAAACATTTCTGTGAAAACTCTGCCAAAATTTCACATTAAATTACTTGATTTTGTGAGTCTGGCAGCCACTATGACAAGGTGGTCATCTTTAGTGATACTGACAGAAACAAAGTCTTAAGTAAGCAGCACCAAACAAGTTTTCCTCTTGCTTTTCTAGTAGTTTAACAGTTAAGAAACATGCATTTCATATCCACATGCTGATTCTGATGATGTATATATGATTCTCACAATATTAAGTTTTCAGCATCTTCACTCTGACAAAAAGCTGAAAACTATGAATTCCAAAGCTATGCCTGCCAGAGATTAACAAAGAGATCTCATAAGTCATTGAATTTGAAAATCTGTATTGATTTCATGTCAGTTCTGTGGGTTTTGTTAAGCTTGAGTTATCAAGGCTTGTGGCTGATAATGCTGCTTTAGGATCGCTGTTTAAATAGGTAAGGTACTGAGGTTTAAAGCGGGTATCTCCAAATCTAGAGACGATGCTATAGCTTGAGAGAGTTTACACATTACTTTGTAGAATCTGGAGCTGAAAGAATTCCAACAGGCTTGTCCGTGGATTGTGCAAAACAGAAGTGATCTATGTGAAACCATTTCACTGATCTTTTAGGTATTAGAATAGGCACTAATACAAATCACTCAACCCAACAGAAAACTGATTAGGTCAATAACGGTGCAGTCCTCCAGTTGACGGTATGGAGTGATCTTACTGTTTTTATCACTAGGTGAGAGATGTTGCGTCTGGATGGTTTTTTATGCCTTATTTTTCATCCCTTCTCTCTTGCATCCAAATAGTTACATTTGTACCTGAATGCTATTAAGTTTGTGAAGATTAGGAAAGGACAATAGAATCCACAGATTAACTTCAGGATTTGTGTCTTTGTAGACATGTCTCCCCACCATATTTTTGTCAGGAAGGCCTGAAAGTCAACAAAACAAGAGATGGCTTTAACATAACAAAACACACATGCAGGTGAAGTGCACCTGTGTTCTGTGGCTCCTAAGACAGTGAATGCTCTGGATACCTTAAGAGCAGGCAGACCTTCAGAGCAAACAGGTGCTCTGTACGTCCTTCTGCAGATGTTGTTAAGCATGCAGAGAGTTATGAAGAGGATAGTGGAAAGAACAGAAAGTCAAGTGGAATTAAGCAAAATCTGTAGCAGTAAAAAAGTGCAAGTCAGACACTGGGAGCTAAAATTACCATCAGTCTTAATTTAGCTTTGTGGAGAGAAGTTGGGTTGTGAGGGCAAAGCTAAACAGTAATTTAATTTAGCTTTTATCAGTGAGTTCTTCCTTGAATCTGAACAAGGATTTACCTCACATCTTGGAGCAGCTTCATTATGCCTCAGGCATATTTAAAGTGCTTTCCTGATGTTTCTCTATGAGCAAGGAATAAAAACCACAGGATGGAATAAAGGCTAAACCTTCTCAGTGCACTGGTCTGTGGGCCATTCGGATGAAAGGGAGGGGAAAGGAGGAACTGTGTTGCTTTGTCAAGGGTGCATTATAACATACTCTTCGTATAATGCCAGGGAGAGGGAAGAGCCCCCTTTCTGAAGAATATCTCTTCAGGGAATGCATTTCATGGGGTTGTTCAGTTGCTGTTCTACCCTTTTATGTAGCTAACATCATGTTTAAAAGCCCTGGGGTAAACGTGGGGAGGGGAGGAGCTGTAAAACTTACCTGGACACCATCATGTGCAAAGAAAGACTTTGCATCTGCTTCTGTAGCCAGCTGAAGGCAGGTGATTCTGTTCCAGTAATGATTTTTTCTCACCAACAGAGCAAATGCTCTCTCCTCACTGTTGTGATAGCATTCACTAAACAGTTCTGTCAAATGAAGGAAACATAAACAACCAGATCTTGTAATTAAAAAAAAAAAAGTAAGGCAAGATAGTGATGTGTGTGAAGCATGGTGGCAGCAAAGCCTGGGCACCACCACATGTTCTTGCTGCACCAGAGACTTCTGCCAGGCTGAAATAGTTGAAAAGAGCCTGAGAGAGATAAGAGGAGGTGTGAGGGAGAGAGGAATGATGCTGGACACAAGAATAAGTCCCTATGGCTTTATGCATGTGTGTACAGATGAAATAGAATTGCCTTGGTGGGAAAAAAATCACTAATTTTGAAATTCCCACTATTTGCAGAAAGGTATGGAGTAAATCTATCACCTCTTTTTATCTGCTTCCTTCTCAGCCCTCTGGATCTAACAGGTTTGGGTTTTGTGTGTGTTGGGGAAGGGGGTGGGAGGGGGGGGATTGATGTGTTATTTTTTTTTCCCTATTGTTGTTTGAGATGAGAAGAAATTTTTCTTTCACAAGAAATTCTTGGCAGCATGACAGCATTTGTTACAGTTTCTCATCTGTAGCTGCCTCACACCTAGCTTTCGGCAATATCAAACAAAAATGTATCTCTTGGGTGATCCTCTTAGACTGAAGGATGAGTTGCCGCGGTTTCCCCAGTCTCCTGAATAGACTAAATGAAAGGAACAACTCATCTTTGGCTAGTAGCCAAAAAATCCTTGGGTTTAAGACATAGCTATCTGACATGAAATAATACTAGACTTGGTAGAATGTTGTGTTATAGTTGTTTCCAGAGAAGGTGGTCTTGGAGCTCAGAAATTAAGATAAACAGTCCAGAAAGTCATGGTTCCTTATTGGAGAAGATCTGACTTCTTGCGTTGGTTTCATTCTGCTGATTCACTTGATTCTCTCAGTACCTTACCTAGGGTAGCCTACACCTAGGCCTCACACACTGTGAGGGCTGGGGAAGGATCAAGTGCATGTAAAATAAGCTGATATACAGACTTCTGTTACAGTTGATGTGGTATTTATAATTTTTAAAGAATGCTTATTTTATGTAATATTGACGTGTCATCCAGGCAGGAAATTAACTGATCATCTGATCTAACACTTACCAAAGCCAAGGAGCAACTTCTGTGTATTGGATTAGGCCCTGTAATTCTATGACTAAATTACTTGAGACTTGTGATTATATGAGAATCTGCCTTTTATTTTTTTGTAAATAATAAAAGCCCTGTGAGAAGAGGAGAAAATGTGATCTGTGTATAAATAATGTAGCAATATCTGCATTAGCCTTCAGCTGCTTGATGTACTAGCTCTAAGGGGGAAAAAAGCCTCTGTGTTTACATGCGTGGCGTACTTTAAAACCCTCTGTTCACAACAGTGCTACCTTCAGGTACGGACTGGATTGAAGTCAGGCCAGCAGAGAAGCTTGTGTGCAGGCATCTGTTATAAAACCAGGCAAAGGTGAGAGGGCTTGATATCAGGCACCTGCAATGCCTGAATGCTTACTTTTGTCGGGAGGGGAGGCTTGCCTGCTGAGAAACCAGTCTGAGCCTCGCTGCAGTTTTGCTGTGCAGTTAGACCTCTTCTGGATGAAGTAATGTTGAATTATTTTTAGCAACAAAGACCTTAAAACTTGTTGATCTAGTGGCCCTTAGAGAGCAAGCTTGATATTGCAGGAAAACCAGGCTGCTGCGAGGCTGGAAGTGTTCTGGTTATTGTCTTGCCCATCGCTGTAATGCGTCTTGTAAATTCAGACACTTAAAACCAACATGCAGCAGAAGAGTAATTTCTTCCATGCATCCCAGGAAACAGTCTTGGATTGCTGATTTTCCCAAAATGATTGGTTTTTAAGTCCTTCTTATGTGGTATTTGAATGTTTGGGACTGCCTGTGCTACAAGGGTCTTAAATTTTTCATGACAGTTGACCTTTTACAACTGAGAGTATCTTTTTCATTTCCTTGTCTTTCAATGGTATTTACTTCTTAAATTTTTTATGCAGTTACAAAGGGACTGTTACTTACCAACAGCGAGCTGCTCATACTTGGCCTCTTTCATTGTATGTTCTACTTCGGTCTCTGTCTCCAGGCGGGACATCTCTTTAAGGATCTTGCAGGCTGCCAAAGCTGAAGCTACACCTTCCTGACCCTGTAGAATTGAAAGGGGTACTGCTGTTACCGTCCACAGGAGGGCATTTCTGAACTGGGGAGAAGAAGACTTCTCTATGGAACACACCTAATAACAACAACAAAAAAATCATGCAGGTCTCCCTTTGAAGAATCTTCCCTCAAATACAGACTTGAAAGTCCAAAATGTTGATCAACACAACAGTTTCAGTGGCATTTTAGAATTGTAAACCATGTATTGGTAGTTCTTGTGCCCATAAAGCTGGAGACTTCAGGGGTTAATTGATCTTGGAAGAGTCTGATTTGGGCATTCTTCTCCTTTCAGTTCAAAGACTGGCATTGTGGAAATAGAGCAAAACAGTCTCACAGCTACCTTGCTGAGAAGCTCCATAAGGATATATGGGAAAGGCTGGCAGCAGCACACAGCAGAAATACGTGACTTCTGGTAATAGAGCTCCACAAGTACAAAGCCCTGCAAGGTGCAGATGTGTCTGTGTGCACACACACTCAGTGGCTGAAGAGCTGTATGCAGTTTGTCCTTCCCCATGACCTCGGGCCCTGTGCCAGCTGCAGCTGTCTGGAAGCTCAGGGATGGAGTCTTGATAACTGTGTTTGACTCTGTGGGGATGCACTCCAGATGCATGAGACAGGGCCTTGGTTGTGGAGGATTGTAAAATAGGAGCCAATTATGCCAGCCTGAAACTCAGCCTTTGAGAGTGTGATGCTGTTGTTCCCTACGCGTACAGCACGTAAGCTAAAGATGCTGGATTGCACAGTCTTCCCTCTGGATCACAAGGACCCAAACAACTGATCTATTGTAGAAGAAACAAAACCTGAGACAGAAAGTGGTGAGTCATCTGCTGCAAGGAAGAGGAGGGTCAGCTCTGCAGCTGAAGTAAATTAGCAGTGTTTCAGGCTGTACTTACTCACACCTGCTGTTGCTCTGCCTTCGTTGTCAGGCCCTCTGGCCTCTGCTGAACCACATGGAGATGAAAAGCCCTATAAATGCCACATCATTTCATATTTTAGAAACAAGCCTGTCTGTTGTGTGAGCTGTAAGGCTGAGCAGAAAACTTCTCATATACTAGAAATATACCGACATTTTACCTGAAGCAGCTACAGCCCGAAGCTTACCATAGCCCAGAAATAGTTCGCCATCTTGTGCCGGTTTTGAAATACTGCCCAGACAAATAAATCCCTCCAAGGATTTTCGGTCTTCTGGTTCATATCCAAGTGCCCAGGTAATGGCTTTGTATTCATTTTATCCTGAAATATGGTTTACAGAAATTAAAACCTGCTTTTCAGTCTCATTCCATGCAAATGACATGATCTAAGTTGCTCTTAGCGTTGCCAGCTACTTCATATGCTTTTCATTTTTCTTTTCTGTAGGACTGAGAGGTAATTAGTTCATTCTGTACTGAATCAAAGGACCCTTGTGTCCCCAGTATAACTCAATATGTGTGAGAACATTCTGGATGAAACCACGACCCTATTGAAGTTGATGGTATAGCTCGTTGACTTTATTAAGGCCAGGGTTTCACTGCTGGTGTGTAATATCATACAAAACAAACCTGTGATTAACCAATCTGAGATTGCCTTCAGGTCTGTTGGATTCTGCTCAGCTGCCACAGAGGACATGGTTTCAGAGAAAAGGGAACGAAAGGCATTTTATTTCAACAGAAATAAACCTCGCCAAGGTCCTATACAGGACAAGAATAGAGTACATCAATACCCTCTTTTTAGTCCTTCCTTTGAGAAACCTCTCCCCCATGTGGGGAATATTTTAAGTAGAGCACTGCTTATTCCTTTAGCTTTTGATGAAAAAACTCTCCAGAGGAAGTGTGGCAGCTGAGGTCAAGTTCTGAGAATTAAGTGTGTTTAAAACCTGCCTTTACATCTATTGTGTAAATTAGAAGCAGCTGGAGTAGTTTTTGGGTTTTTTTTAAATAGAAAGTTTTTGTGAGGATATATTTCTTCATTGCTTAAATTTTAACACAATCACATAGTTTATTTTAATGGCATTTTTGGAGGGGTGTTGATGGCTTCGTTTGGTGTTTTTTGGTTTTGTTGGTGGTTTTTGTTTGTTTTGTTGGGTTGTGTTTTATTGTTTTGTTTGTTTGTTTGTTTGTTTGTTTTTAAAAAGCCCTTCAGTTTGTAGTGGGCTATTTAATCAAATAAACTGTATTGAAATCCTTGCAGGAGTCAAAGATATCCCAAAAGTCACATGAGTCTTTGTAACCACTAGTTCCTTTCTGCTGTCAGTGGTAACAGGATTGAGCCACTGGTGGCAACCATTGGAAGAAGCTTCAAAACTAAAACAGCTAGTAGGCTGGGTGATCTAGTATCTGAATTGGGCCTTATTTATAGCACTTGGATTTAGCTCGCTTACTGCCCAAGCCACACAGGTCAGTGAGATTTCGGGAGCAAACTTTTATTCCTGTAAAATCTGTGAGTCTGCTTAATGACTTCAAAGGTATTGCCCCAAATTCTCAACAAAGAAATTCTGACTAGATTCAAAGTTAGCTTTTCTTGTTGATTTACCTAGGCTTTATCAAAGCAAAAGTGAGTGAAGCTGTTGTATGAGAATTTTTTTTAAACTTACTTTTTAATTTAACCAGTTTTAAGATTAAACTAGAATTAGGCAAATACCCAAAGGTTTAATTGTTTAGTTTGTTTAGAACTCTGGTCTTAATGAGATTTCTTTACATGTTTCTGTTTTTAAATCATTTGCCCAAACTGATTTCCAATGACCTTGCAAAAACTTTGGTGCTTAAGAGTTTCAATGTTAAGTACACTGTCAAAATGCAAAACCAGTAAGACTGTTTCACAGTTGTGGACAGTGTACCATCTCTTTCAACAGTGGTATCCACCACATGTTATCCTTGTCATGCGTTGGCCAGGGTGCTGATCAGGGTGCTGGCCAGGGTCATTTCACCCAATTGTTCTTATTTTTGGCTATGTGTTATGTTACTCAATAATGAAGCTGTAATAATCTAAAGGCAAATATCACGTACTGCATAGTCTATGCGTGCTTGTCTTTTTCCTAGAAAATGCTATCTTTCAAATATGTCTGATTGAGGTTCTGTATGAGAAATGCAGACTGCCATTTTAATGTCCAATTAATTCTTAGTAAACGTAACTGTCTTTTTGTATTCCCCATGTATCTTGCATTGAAACTGTTCTTATGTACGTGGGAGTTGTAAGATCAACAAAATTCTCCACATGCAACGTGTTAGAATGATGAACAGCCTGTGGAAGTTGCACTAGAAGAGTGTGAGATACAGGTGCCTCTGCAGATCCTGAAACAGAGGCTGTACCTCAGCATTAGTTCGAGGTACAGAAAAACCTTGCGTAAAATCCCACTTGCAAAGGGGGAGAAAGAGGAGTCACAGTCTTAATAGATTACTTTCCCTTTAAATTTTGAACACAAAAATATCATACCATTTTAGTTGTAATAATAATGAGCTGAAAAAGGAATGAGAAACTGAAGTGCCTGCTTGTCTCATCTTCCCTTTCCTTCCCTACCCACAAAGGCCTGACCCAGCTAAACTTTCAAGTTCTAATTGCAGAGGATCAGGCCTATGATAGAAAGTTGTAACTTACTGATTTCTTCTTGCTTCCATATTTGGGGTCTTGATAGAAACCTTTGCATGCATCATGGAGAAAATCCTTGAGAACTCTAGAGACCTCACTGAGAGTGAAGAGTGGGCAGCTCTCCCTCTGCTCCTTATGATGTTGGCCACTGAGGCCTGTCAAGGTCAGCTTGCTTTCTTCATGTTTCTTCAGGAGAAGTTCATAGAGGAGACATTTCTGAGAAATGGAACAGTAGAGCCTCTGCAGACGACTATATGTCAGGAATTCGGATATGTTAGCCCCATTCTCAATAAATAATTTTACAAATTCTGGTTTGTCATTGACCAGAGCATCCATCATCACTTCTTCCAGGTCACAGGACTATATTGAGGAAGGGGAAAAATAAAAAAGGTTTTTTTTTGGATAATCATGGATGGATGAGGAGAGAGGTAAGATTCAACATGAGGACATGTACATGTTGTCTTCCAGCAGGTCAGCAGTGGGTAGAAGTGGTAAAACTATCTTCATTTCTCTGTGACAAAATGTCTGTGTAAGCATTAATGTTAAAACTTGAACACAAACAGCATGCTGTGAGAGTTGTGGTGATCTTAGGTATTAACTGCTCTGGGTATTTATACAGCAATTGGAAACAGTCATGTTCTTCCTACCATCTTCTAACAGTAATATCTGCATGTTGCTTTTACTTTGCAAACTCAGGTTTGTTTGATTTAAGCATTTGTACAGAAGAGGGGGAGGGGAGATTCTTGCGCCCAAAGTGTTCAAGAAAGGGACCATGTCCACTAAATTATTTCTCTGTCTTTAGCCATTTTCATATAAAGGACCAGAAAGACAAACAGCCTAAGAAAGCATACTGCCACTGCTGAATCTTCTCGTGGAGAATGCAGGTAGTGTTAAAAACTGAAGCTTTCAGGATGTTTGTGTCCTGTACACCTTCTATTATACACTGTCCTCTAAGACAATAAAACCTGGTACCTTCCACTCCACATCACCATTGAATATTTCACTTTTAGCTATGTCCACTCTATTCCAGGCCACTGCCAGCTTCAATTCATCCAGGTACTCCTGAGGCTCCTGACTGTGACTTTTACAGGCTGGCAAAAATAGAAAATGCAAATAAACTCAGTACTTTACAGCAGTTCTGTTTAATTTAATATAGCATTGGTAATTTGATTAGCAATACAAGCTCTCCTTCAGCTACAGTTGCCTAACAGGAACTCTTCACAGCATTCCCCCCCAATTTAAGAAATATTAATATAAAAATATTAATTTTTGCTAGATTAATTTTCTATTAAAACACTAAATTTTTTAGGATTTTAAGAGCAATCCAGGCCTGCAGAACCTGCAGAAAGTGTGGGAACAGGACTGGCTATTGGTTTGGTCTTGTTTCAATTAGCACGTTTGGAATAGAATGTCACCATTGGTTCCTGCCCCTCCCCCACTTAAATTTAGGGGAAATGGATTGTTTCTGGAACTAAGGTCACTGAGGTATATTTGCTTTTTTTTTGGGGGGGGGGTGGGGTAGGGGAGGTTGTAGGTTTTGGGGTGTTTTTTTGAGGGGGAGGTTGGGGAGGGACTGGGGTTTTGGTGGGCTTTTTCTTTGGTGGGGGTGTGTCTCAGTGGTTCAGCTCTTCTAGAACCTCTACTACTAAGAGAAGCAAGTAGTGAAATAAAAGACCAATTAAAATAGCACTATACAATAGCATGAGATTAAAATGTGAGCATTGTTTTAAAGCAAGCTTACAAAGAGCTATGGTAACCATCCCAATTAATCTGTCAATAAGCAAACAGAACAACTCTGCATCAGAAATTAATTCTGATCCAACAGCCAACTGAACTTGCTCTAGACATGAAAAACATTTATGGTATAGAAAAAGACAAGTATTACACTCTGCTGTGTCTGTTGTTCTTACCTTTTACTAAAGCTTTTAAAATTACTGTGTCTAGTTCTTCTGAACCATCTTGCTCAAAGTTGTGCAAAGTTAAAAGATGTTGGTGTGAAATAATGTTCTGAATCTATTGGGAGATGAAAAAAGTACTTTTATGTGTTGTCCTACTGCTGTATATTAATGCCTAAGAGCCCATACAGTATTTCACAAAAACATATATTCTAATTGTAATGCTGAGGTTTGGCAAGAAGACAAGCAATATTGGTTTCCCATTTATAAATAATTCCCAGGGCAAGGAGGAAGTTATTGATTTTTTCAAAATCACCTAGCAGGACAGGAGGAACCAAACTTGGATATACTGAGAACCAGAGCAGTTCTATAATTAAAAGATCCTTCCTTAACTCACATTCTTATTTGACTCATAGTCATCCTGTGGCCAGCCTACCACTACTTTTGTTTTACCTTTTCCTGCTTTGACATTTAAGTTTTGCTTTCAGAGTTGTTTATTTAAAAGCATAGTCTCCAAATCTTCTTTGAGTAAAAGTCATCAAATATTGATATACGCAGTACTCTTTTCTTCTGCTTCTCTATTGAGTTTTCTTTCTTGCAGTGCAGCTGCACTGAGACTTTGTGAGCATCTGGCAATATTGCTTCTAGATGCCCTTCCATCCTCTTGTGTTAGTAATTTGGGAAAGTGCTCCCTAATGGAATTAATATGTGCAGCTTTTAGAGTTCAGGTTTATGTCAGGAATTGCAAAGAATAAGTAGTGGATCAGGTGAAGTGGACTTGGTTTATCTCAGAGACACAGAGAGCTCTTTAATTTTCACATACAGACAATCTCAAAGTGGTAGTAGTGTTGGGCTTTTTTGTTTCCTAAACACTTGCTGGTTCAAGTCTAGCAAGTGTGCCTCAAGACAGAGTTGGGAAAAATCTGTGAATCTGAGTGTTCTTTCTTTTTTTTTTTTTAAGAACATGCATAACTGCCAATAGATGGGATAATTTCTAAACACCCTTCATTCATTTTAATCTATTGGTTCTTATCCACAATTAAGTTTCCATTTAACAGCTGTAAATCATGAATTAGGTCTCTTTTGTTACAGCTGCACAAACTCCACAGCTGTGGAGTATAAGTAATGCTTCATGTCCTCCAGGACTGTGGGGTTCCTTGGTGCTGGCTATGACTTGAGGAAATGACTAAGGAAGGACAGAGCTCTAAGTGTTCAGCTGAATCATTAGGACAAAGTAGTTTGTACAATCAACTGAGCACTTGCTTTTAATGTTAGAGAGGTATTCTATGACACTAGTGTAAAAGCACTGGAGTCCTCCAAACTTCTGGGCAGCTAATTGTCAAACCTGCACTGAATGGACTTGTGAACCTAGAAATGTTTAAGGGGAACTTGAGAACATGATGTACATAATTATCAAACATATGAGCTCACTGTTGCTGTCCACTGGAGAATGTCCTTCCACAGGAAGCTTTTTGAAGGGAACTTCTCCTTAAATTGCTTTTCAACAGCTTTTGGCATGACAAGCTGTGGGTCATTCATGAATGCAGCTAAGATGTCAGCTGTACCTCCAGACCCAGTTAAGATAAGCCAGGGAGCAGAATTTTCCAGACTGCTGCACATTCTCTGTAGTTCAAAAAGTATACTTTTAGAATTCATATATGGAAAGAAAATGCTATTAAAAATAAGGATTTCTTGCACACTAAGAATAAATGCATACCTAAACCAGGTTCACTATGGCATCACTCCAGACTCCTCTAAGCTATCAGGAGTTTTCTGACTCTGTAGCAGGTCGCCCATGGCTATACTGCTTTTGTGACACATCTGCTGAGTAGCTAAACAACCTGACTTGGACAAACAGTACATAAAACTTCTTTATCCCTGCTTTCTTCTCTTCCTCCCTCTCCCCTACAGTTTGTGTTTCAGCATAGTTAAGTACAAGAGGAGCACTATACAGAAATTCTCCATCAGGCTCTTCTGACTGCTTAACCTGGTAATACATTCTAAAAATTAGGGATTTGCCTGTGTGAATACAACACTGGGCCACAGGAAAAAAAGCACGGAAGCACAGCAGCTACAAGAGTTAAAGGCTGATAACTCTATTGCTTCTGCAATTAGAAGGAGTCAGGCAGGTTGCAGGGAGGGAAGCAGAGGCCATGGTATCATAATTGCAACGAGTATTGCTGCCTATTTTATAACTCTGGAGTACTTTTTACTCCAGAATTATGCAAGAAGCTAATGAGAGTTTAAGAATCTAATTATTGACTTTCATGTTGTATAGGGTTTGTTTTTCTAGTGTTTTGTTTTTAACAACTGTTGTAGTCCTTGATGTGTATTATCCAATTTCTATTTAAGAAATTGATATCCTAAAAAAGTACAATCGGCTATCCATTCCCAACACGTGTAAATTCTGGGCAGCTCTAGCCAGTCACCTTTGGTTTCCAAGTCACTTTCATTGTTCTTTACAACTTTGAAAAGAAGATTATAGCTTGTAATATGTGATTTTTCAACACCCAAGATACAGAAAACACTGCTGTATTTAGCTTCTTAGAAGCTCAAGAGGTAACATAATCTCCGTGTAAGCAGTGAGGTTTCCAATACCAGTGTATGTTTTAGTCAAGCTGACAAAGATCTGACAAGATACAGGACTGGAAACTGAAACCAGGAAACAGCAGAAATCAGTCATTCTGAAAGAGATTACCAGCTTGTGTGGCAGAGTCTCGTCATTTGGAAAGTTTAAATTATGGTTAAACATCTCTCTGAAGGTACTGTATTCCTTTTTATCTGAGAGTATCATCCAAAAAAAGCTATGTGGACATACAAGCTGCTACAAAAGGAGTAAAATAAAATACCAGTAAGAATGAAATAGAAATCAAAGACTATTTCCTAGTTAATAGGTTCCTTATGTTGTAGAACTACTCAGGAAAAAAAAATCAAAACTGATCCTTCACTGGAGAAGATACGGAGTTGTTAACAGGTATCACTTGAGTCTTCTATCCTGCAATGTACTTTTGCTCAGTGGAACTAGGATACTATAGTTTTAAATGGCATATCTGGCAAATGTGGTCTTGTACTTCGTCTGTGCTCTGTGACAGTGGTCTCACTATTTCTGGACATCAGTGAATGATTAATCTTTTTTTCACAGTATGCTAGAGATTGGAAGGGACCTCAAAAGATCATCTAGTCCAATCCCCCTGCCGGAGCAGGAACACCTAGATAAGGTTACACAGGAACGTGTCCAGGCGGGTTTTGAATGTCTCCAGAGAAGGAGACTCCACAACCTCCCTGGGCAGCCTGTTCCAGTGTTCTGTCACCCTCACTGAGAAGAAGTTTCTTCTCAAGTTTAAGTGGAACCTCTTGTGTTCCAGTTTGTACCCATTGCCACTTGTCCTATCACTGAGTAGAGCCTGGCTCCATCCTCGTGACACTCCTCCTTTATATATTTATATACACTAATATATAAAGTATAAATATATAAAATTTTATATATAAAAACATTATATATATTAAATTTATATATAAATATATAAAATTCTGTAGGTGATCTTGAGCAGTAGCACAGTGTTTCTCTCTCGCTAAATCTGGAGATGGCTTCTGTGGGTTTTGTTTTCAGATTTCTTATTTTCACTGTATAAGCTGGCTATGGAAGCTTTAATGGTCAGCTGGTGCCTATTTGAAAAGAAGTATTTCTCCTAAACAAACGCTGGCAAATTTAAAATTAACAGAACTCAGTTCTCAATGGCGTATAGATTTGAATTTTGACTTTATGGAAGGTGCCAGTACAGGTGTTTGTCATCCAGCAAAATTTCCTATTAATTAGTCAGCACAAGTTAATTTATTTTTCCAAATTACAATCAGCTACTTACCTCAAGTGTGCCTGGTCCTCCGTTTACCAGTAAGCAAAGCACAGGAATCTCAATACTACCTGTTCCTGTAAACCAGAGAGTTTTTAATTTTTAAAAGGTTAACAACTTTCACAAAACTATTCTGGTTTTGCTGACCCTTTGAAAGTATTTCTCTTGTTATTTGCTGTTCTGGCACCTACCAGAACATGAACCTGCAGAAGGCAAGCAACTGCAGAAGCAAGTAGCAAATGAAGAGAATAAATAACACTGCGACTTAGCAGATCAAGTCCTAGTCTAAGATCCAGGACAAAGGCACCTTGTTTACCTTGGATGTCCCACAAGATTCCTGGCAAGGGGTCTGTTTGGTTCTCAGCTCGGTACACTTCAGCTGCAAAATAGAGATACTGGCACTTTTGTGTGTCATAGCACTGTTGAATTCTTTGTTTATTTATCGCAAGGTGATTAATAGTGGAATAATGGAGCTGCATTAGGGTGCAAGGTAAGATTGTTAAGTCTTCAGAAAGGCAGCTACCATTATTAATATTAAGATATATTTAGAAGCAAAAAGCTGTCAGTTTGTCCCAGATGTAATGCATGTGCCTTGCATGTGCAGCAAGGTGTAGTGAAATCTGGGAGAAAAGCCTGATAAAAGGAGGATTTAAGAAATTGAAGAGGCTGACTATGCTAGGGTGAGATGAGTCAGATACAGTGTGCGTGTTTCCTATCAACTCTTATTACTCTGCTTAAACAGTTTGTAATTTCATTCAGCACAGTCTAATGTGGTGATTATTAATAACAATCTTATACATTTAAAAGAAATGCTAATGAAATATTTAACATGGCATGGCAGCAGGGGAAGAAACAACGTAAGCATTCCAGTGCTTAGCCACACACAGGAACCCACTGGTTTCTAGATGGTTTATACTGTAAATGCTGAACTCTGTAACCCAAAGGTGACTATAGATTGGCCTAAAAGAGCTTAATCAAAATGGCAGCATTATGAGATGAATGCTGCTTTCAGTTGGAAAATAAAAGGCATTTAGTTCAAATAATTTTTCTGTTTCCCTTTGTTGGTCCCTTTGTAGAGCATTGTACAGATTGCCACTTACTATTTGTATCTGTTGTGGGATGACTACAGAGATAAGGTAGAATTGAGCTATAGCCAGCACATGATTGGCAAGTAAATTAATTGTTTTAGTGAATGGCATAGCAGTGCCATTTCTCAATAAGGTGATGCTCTAGTTTGAAGAGTGACCTCTATGACTATAGGTTTCTCCAGATGTTTATGGCTTCAGATATTCTTCATTTATCACAAAGTTAGATAAAATTTAGCTGGAGGAGGGGTGTGGATTCTGACTTTATGGTGGGAAGTCCTTAGTTGCAAAGAATATTCAGCACACCAAATATTTCCTCTGAATAACCTCTTGGTATTCTTTGAAATAGGGAAATTCTACTTGAGCTTATTAAAGTGTTTTACTTCAGCAAAGTCACATAGCTTTGCTGAGCTTGAATATAAATGAGCTTACATCAACGACTTTTGTGTATATAAGATATCACTGAATTTAGTATGTTCCAGTGGAATATTTGTCAAATGAATCAGCATTTTCTGACAGAAAATTGTTCCACTGAGACTTGTTCAGTCAGATTTGGTTTGCAAGCACAGTGAGGCTACTTTCTAATTCTCAGGATTTGGGGTTGAAAGAGTAGCTTTCTCAGCTTCAGAAGTCACTTTAGTTCTGCCTCTTAAGTAATGACAAATGTGTTTACTTGATCTTATCTATGTAGATGATTGTCCAATTTCAGAATTGGTTTTGCCTTTGTTAAGGTTGAGGCCCACAGGTATAACGGTAACATCGGTATTATTCGTTAGCATGACTATATGGAGTCTACTTACCACCATACCCGGTACGCTGCTCTGAAATATGCTTTTCCAAGGTGAGACGTAGCTTAGTAGTTGCATCTGGCTCATCTGGTATTACGTGATCCACCAAAATAAAATGGGAATGGTTGTGGTCCAGGGAATACAATGGGCCTTGGATGTTATCATCTGATTGGTAGCATACAAGACTTTCATTCTAGAGAGAGGAGGAGAGATGTTAGTGTTCCCTGCAAAATATAGTCCATAGTTTTATGTGCTTTATCTCCATTTTTGTGTTGTGTGTGTCATGAGACAGCACATCATCTTTGAGACACTTGGCTCTTGAAAAGGGTAAGAAAGGAGAATGTATTCCTTCTGAAAGGTGACAGGACTGAAAGCTGAATTCCTTGAAGTTTGCCTTTTGGGCTCTGCAATATACAGTGATATTGGTCATCATCTCTGGAACACAGGCGTTCATCCAGAGGGTTTGGAAATGTTTGTTGGACAAATGGAAAGGGGCATGTGACCCAACAACTGTGGATGAAGCTGTAATGTCTCTGAGGGCTAAAGTCTCAGCTGGTATAAACAGGGCAGACCTACTCATTTCAGTAGCCCAGTAGGTAAGTCAGCCTGCTGTATGTCCGTATGAATTTAAATGCAGCTTTATTTAATTGACAGGGTTACATGAGATCTAACAGTTACACTTTGGAAATTGCATCCTAAAAAAGTGAGTGACAGGAAGACATTAGGAAAGTGCAGTCTTACTATTTTTTTTATTTTGGGTGAGGGGTGTTACATCTTGAAATAATTTATTCATTAATTTTTGCATAACACCACTGTCTGGGTAAAACAGAACCTCTGTTGTAGTATTCTAAAGATTATGCTACATATGATTTTAGGATTGTGCTACACAAACCATTTTCAAGCTCCTCTTACTTCTATGATAAATCTTCCTGTTCCACTGTTGCATGTACATTTTGATATACCATTCTTAACAGCAAGCTAGGCTGTAAATGCCTTGTTGTTATTCTTTTTCATCTTCATGTCCTGTTGCAAGTAAGCCAAATTAAAGCAATTTTTTAAAATCTGCATTTCCTTCTATTATGCTTCTTTTCCGACTTCTGCAGCCTTTGGGTTATCCAGGTTCTTCTCCACAGCCAAGGCTAAAGCTGATGTTGGAGAGGAAATAATCATCAAGAGCTCATAGCAGCACTAATAATGCACAAAACCATAAAGTAACCCAGCGGGACAAGTTCCTTCATGCTGTGGATAGAAGAGTTGAGCACACTGGATAACATGCTCCTAAGTGTCTTTCTGAAATGAAGCTGCATATAATCATGCTGGAGAAGGGAAGTATCCTTCAAAGCAACATGAAAAAGGCTATAATCAGGCATGCTCTTTATGGCTTCTTTCCTTGTGAGCAGCTCTGGGAAAAGTGGGGCCATCAGAAGCTGTCCCAGGAATGAAGCAGTAAATTTCATGTACTTTACAAACAGCAAGTGCCACAGATTTTTTTTTTACCTTCTTTCTCTGTTTCTCATTTGCTGGGGCAAGCTTCTTGGCTATTAATTTGTCTTCAGGTTTTGTTTTGACAGAGGGTGTGCATATATGTTGCTGCCTTGTAAAATTAAGCCTACTTGACAAAGATCTGGCCTTTGATTAGGACCTGGAGGTATAACAGCTGTTTAGCAAAGGCCCTCGGGGATTTTCATGTTTATTCTCTGAAAATGTGGAAGTGATCTTTCAATAATGTTTAAAGTGTACCATTAACACAGAAGAGATGTGAAGGATATGCTGACTTGTTCTTCTCCTTGGTAGTGTGGATTGTTAGCTCTGTTTTATAAAACAATCTGCTTGTGTTACTGCCAAGTATGAAGACAACTGGTTTAGGTCAACATCCCTGTCTATAGTTCCTTTGTCAGAAAGTTACTGACTAAAATCAGAATTTCTTCGGGTGGAATCAGTGCCAGAAGTAACAGTGTCCTACATGAAATATTCCTCGACAAAGAATTTGGCCTTTAGCTAGAGGGGTGAAAATGCAATATAAAGATTGGTGCATTTGCTTTGTAGCTGCTGATTTGGAAATATCCAGGTACATTTTGACCACTTAGCCTGGGAAGCAGGTGAAATAGTTTGCACTTCCAAAGCAACTGAACAAAATTCATGCATATAATGTCCAAAACCTTTCATTTGTCATCCTTTTGGACTAGTCCAGCCTCACAAATAGGTTAAAGTCTTCCAGCTACAGAGTCCCACCTGCTACAGCACAGGAGCTGTCCTCGGCAAAAAGAATGGAGAAAGGGGAAACTAAGTGACTATTAATAAATTGCTGATAGGATCTGGCAGTCTCCCAGCTGCTAGCTGGTACTTGCTAGCCTGTCTGAGAGAAGAACTAGGTGTGAGTTTAAAGGGCTGTGTGTATAATTTGTTTCTTAGCTTCACAGGGAAGTAAAACAGCACAGAGAAACTGTCATTAATTGTTGTTACACACCTACTTCATTGTTATAATATTCTGCCTAGGACAGACTGTATAAGCAGTGACAAGAAGGTCATGCCATAATTTTGATTTCTCCACCTGCAGGTCAATTCAGCATCAACTTGTCTCGACATTTTCAGCAAATGTGCTATTGGGTGAGGTTTTTTATTTGTGAGTTTGTTCTTAGCTTTGTTGTCACCCTGAACTTAGATTGCTTTCACCTGAATTGTGAAGTCCCTAGAATTCCCAATAATTAGATGAAATCCTCCATGGCTAGCATTTCTGGCCTGGTGTGTTGAACAAGTTTTTGCATATTAGATACCACTTCAATGACTAGTTAAGAAAATTTGGTCTTGTAATATTTATGGCTCGTATTCTGTAGCAGAAAATATACTTTTTACAGTATTTATGAAGCTTGGAGCAAGTGCTTCTGTGGTAAGTGGACACGGGAAAAAATATTAACGGTGCCCTGTGATGCATGATTTTTTTTCCTGTCATTCATCCGTGCTCTGGTAGCTGAGTTTATATCTAATGCTGCCACCTACTGGATACTTGCAGAATTGCTGCCAAGTATACTGAGTGGAGAGCGCACAGAATCCTTTAACTGCTCTTCTTGCTCTTTATTTTTCTTTTCCCGCCAAGCACACTCTAAACCTCCACTTTTGTTTCTAAGTTAGATCAATGTTGTTCTGCCTATTACGTCCACATTTTGTGAAGGTGCTGCTTACTTCTGGGCTGTCCTGTCTCATGAGTAGAATAAGCAAAAAATACCTTTGTGTTGTCCAGAATTTCTCTGTGCTGAGTTTTTCTCAGTGAAGTTATTCCTATGGCGATCACTCTGGCTTTGGATGAAGTACTGGCCAGTGCATGATCTCGGACTGCTTGCACTAGGTGTCTTGTTATTCCTACCCGTAAGGCACTGGTAAAAATCCAGGCACCTGAAATCAATTTTTTAAAATGGTTAGATACTGTCTTTAAAATTCAACATGTTTGTGTGTAAAGTAATATTAATTGGAGTAAGGGATTTAAGGTTTTTTCCCAGGTGGATAAACTGTAGACAGGTCTTGATGGACTGTAACTTCTGGAATTAAATACCTAAAAAGTATGTAAGACTTTAAAAAGGAAAGTAAAAAGAAATTATATGCCCAAGCAAACATGCTTCACATATCATGTGATACAATATTGCCATCTTTACTCTGATGTCAGTGTGCCACCAAGAATGTTGTGTCTGGTCTAGTGTTACTTAGTGTCTAAATTTGAAGAGAAATATCACTACACAAAGCAGGTCTGCTTGTTGCATAAGGAACATCAAAGGGACAGGATAGAGGAAGTTGTTGGCTTGAACTGAGGACTCAGCCCCAGTAGTAGAACTGGTAGCAGAAGAGCTTGTCTATAACCTGTCTAAAATGGTGTTCTCATTTTCTTGTTTTTGTGTGTTGGACAGTGAATTCAACAGAATTCTTCTGCAGAATTTACAGCAGTATTGTTATGGTGACAAAGAATTTTGGAGAACCCTGTGTAAATAGCGAACCAACCTCTTTCAGATGTGTAAGGAACTGGAGATCTTGATGTTGTCTAGTCTTAAGTCTTGAAGACGGATAGAGAATATCTGTATGGTACAGAATTACCAAAAAGGGCTTTAGTTCTAGACTGTTTCATTACAAAAAGAGAAACAGTCTTATCTGGACCAGTGAAGCTGAACCAAGAGCTTGTTGTAAAATTATTACAGATATTTTTACTTAATTTTGCAGGTAATTTCTTTTTTCTTTTTTTTTTTTCCTTCTCATTTTACAGGGAAAAAGAGATGTAATCTTAAATGAAAGCCACTTCTGTGCATGTGCCCAGATATTAATTGTCTTCATTTGGGTTTTAAGTGTTTTTCACTACTCTTATAATTTTGTGAATGGCCAGGGAGAAAGTGAGCTGGTTTGTTTTATGTTATATATTACCAAAGTCTTTTTGTTTAATCTTGAGTCTAATCTTACACTATTTTACTAATGCAGTTCGTTCAACTCTTAGATTTTTAAGAAAACAATTTTCAAAAAAAAACAAAAAACTATTGTAACATGATTTTGACTGGTACCTAAAAAGTGAGAATGGGGAAAAGAAGAATTATTATTGACCTAAATTCACTCTTGTTGAAGTCAAATTGCTATGTGTTCTTAAGAATTATTTTGCTATGACACCAAAGAGGGACAACATATTTGGTCCCATCTCATGTTGTCTTTCTAGTGTCATATCTGAAGGAAAATACTGTTCAGTAATTCTACACCTCAGAAATGGTTGCTTAAAGTAATTTGGTTTGAAATAACTTGCTTTTGCTATTTCTAATACAATAATTTTCATTTTTAAAGCTATTCTAATATAGGTTGAAGGTTGAATTCAACAAAGCCTCAAACTCCTAAAAATAATCATGTAAGAAGTCTGACTGACATTAAAAGATCACCAGATGCTGGGTATGAGACTCCAATAGGAATATAAATTGCTTCTTTAAAGTCTAAACCACTAACCTGTGCTTTGAGCTGCCTTTATAAGTCCTTTTTTTAAGGTGTCCCATAGCCAAGGCTTCACCTGGAAATTTTCTTCTTCCCCTGCTAAAGAGACGACCAAATTGGGAGCAGGTAGTTTCCATTTGTTGAGCATAACTTCGAATATAATTCCAGGATGAATGGTATTTGGGACCTTAATAAACTTCAATGAACAAAACAAAAAACACTGAGTAACAATGGGACAGAGAGTGGGAAACAGTAGAGGTATTGTTCATACTGAATGCATAGGGAAATTTAAAATCAACTTGGTTATTTAAGGAAAATTTGAGTAATTTATTTGGATATAACCTGACAGAGAAATAAATACTAGGATGAATTTAGCAGGCTTCTGTATAAATCCACTAAATTTGGATTGATGGGGTCATTCTCTGTTGCACACTGACAAATTGCACTCTCCTTTAATGCTGCTATTCCTCTTGAACTGCTTTCAGTTCCATGGAAGTCTAGCAAAGCCAAAAAATTTATTAGGTGTTTCTTGTTGCTGCACTAGCTGAAATATTTGCCTGATTTCATGTCTGTTTTCCAAGGACATGTTACGTGAATCTGTTGCTTCTACCTGTTCTGTAAATATTTCAGCTTTGTGCTTAAGACTTTATAATGAAAAAGATCTTTAGGTAGATTTCTAATCCTACAAAATTCTTCTGCTCTAGCATCTACATTAGTATACAAGGAACTACTACATCTACTACATTAGTATACAACGAACCAGTGAGGAGGTGGGTCTGTCCATGTAAATTCCTTTTTGCATACTAGCAGAACAGAGAGGGAGACCTTTAAGGAGAGTCTTTAAAGAGCTCAAAAGTATGCTTAAAATATTGAAATCCATAGGGATTAATCTGGCAGAAAGAGATTAAAACAAGGAAATAATGCAAAATGAAGGAAGATGAGCACATAATTGATTTGTTTAGGTTTTGTTAAAGAAGGAAGTGATCGACTGCACTTGTAGCATGTCGGTGCAAGTCAAGTGATTGGTTTCTGTATATTAATAAGCCTTATTTTAAATAACATTCATGTTCAGGAAGTTATGGTCCCTACTTTGAATATGATGTTGTGCCTCACACGGTGGCACATTGACCCTCACTGTTACACTTTCTTCATTTAATGCCAAGAAGTAACAGCTGAACAATAGCAATAGTGTAAAGGGCTAAAACTTCTCAGTGCTGTACCTTTCCACGTTTTTTCCCAGAAGCTGTGAAGTCTATTTCTCCCATGGAGTATGGTGGTTCTCTTTTGAAAGCTTCCTCTTTGTCACTGCTGCAGAGCTTGGTTTCCATTTTCCTCCACTGAACTAGTAAGGTGGTTACCAGTAGACCAAGACATTCACTGAGATGACAGACAACTGGAAAATGAAGAGCTGTTTAAACCTGAGAGGCCACAAAATCCATTACATCTAGTTGTTTTCAGACAAATATTTCATTCTTCTACTATTATGCTTATAAGGCTCAGCTGAAATTGGTGGTGTTTGTACCAAATGTTGAACTTTACATAAAGTAGGAAGCAGATTCCACACCAAAGCTATGTAAAATAAGTTATGAAAAGGCATGAAGGGGTAAGACAACTCTCATTTAGCAGACAGAAAGCTGAGTTGAAAGATCCTTCAATCCCTCTAAAGTTATGTGGGGTGTCTCAGAGCCCAAAGGTGATCTTAATTCTACAAGAAAGAAAGAAAGAGAAGCCTTAGCCACAAGCTAGGCAAACAAGAATAGGTCTGTGCTAGAGTCTGAGTCATGGTTTCTTAGTGTGTTTATGCATCATGCTACTATGACTTACATTATCCAACATCGACACTAAATAACTAAGTAGTGAGATTGTATTTCTCTGAAAATACTTTACAAGCATCTGCTGTAGGAATAGTCTATTTGTTCATAAGCCAAAGTATCTAAGGCCAAGCTGTACTCAACAAGAACATACAGTTCAAGAAGGCAGGTGGTTTTCTCTATATGTGGTTTAGGAATGATGGTGAGTAATCTGTCCCAGAGCAAAGGTCATATAGCAAGAGCTGTACTTCTGCATTACATAAGACAGGGAAAAGCTCTTTTTTCTTCTCCTATATTCCAGTTTAACTGAACTGATATGATTTGGAAAATAGAGGTTTCAACTTGTATGCTTTATTTAGTTTCTTTTCAAAACAAATGCAATGAAATAGCTCTGCCTTCTGTCTTCATCGGCATATTCAAGTACTTAGTTCTTTAACAATTCCTTGTGATAGTAAGCCATCAATGGTTATCAATACTGCATTAATCTTTATTTCCTAATCCAAGAGATTTAATGTGGATTTAAAGTGAGTCGAGCTAGCAAGTCTTTTTGTGGGTCTATCAGGATGCTCCAGCAGAGGGAGCAAACCCTCTCTTGGAAGCCTGTATCCTGCTGCTTCAGCACCTGCTGCCTCTATGATCTTATCTCTTTTTTTCTTTCTTTTTTTTTTTTTTTTTTTTGTTTGTTTTTTGTTTTTGTTTTTTTTTCTTTGTCTTCTGTGAAAAAGTTGTTTGGAGTTGCTTTTTTGCCTTTTTTCTCTGATCCACCTGTGAAAAGTGGTTATGGACTCTCACTCATAATTTGTTTCCTCTACAGCTTTCCCACCCTCTGTATCCATCCCCAAACTTCAGTCATGCTAGCCACTTCTGGAGACAGCTGAGTGTTTATTCTGAACACTGAGACTAACTCAGTTAAGAGTCTTACCTAAAAGAGCTTCTTCTGGATTTTCAACAACAGTGGTCACAGCAAAGCCCACCTCTTTTTTGAGTCCTCTTTGCCACTGAGGATACAGCTTTATCTCCTAAGAGCACAGAGATGGTATTCTGAGGAAAAAAGAGTTAATCCAGAATTATAACAACATATTTTGACTATTCTGAAGCACACAGATCACTTCCTGGGACTCGCTGACAGAACAAAGGATTAGATCAGAAAAAAAATTCAGTTCTGAATTTTCGGAGTACATTTACTCCATTTAGTCATGATTCATCACTGCCCTAGATAGTGCACATTTATTTATATCTACACACAAGCAACAAGCTTGGAATAGGAAGCCATTTACAAAGTAATCTGATGGTTAATTTGACCTCATAGGTAGGCCCCAAGTTGTTCATTTTAAGTCTAGCTCTAGACCTAAGCTTGCAAAATTTCATCATGTGGTGATCCATGACTTCTATTTTGGAATAAAGACACTGAGCTGCTGAGATTTGTAAGGAATATTCTTGCATTTGGATATTTCCCCCTCCCCTCCCGTAATAACATGTTACTTGATTTTTAGTTTAGGATTTCTGTTGTTCACTACCATTGAGAATCAATATGAAGTGAAAGAGACAGAAACAGGCGCAATGCAGAAACAGAAGCTTTGTTCGCAAGTTTTTTATAAGACTGGAAAGTGAAGAAGGCAGCTGGTAACTGGCACTGCAAAGGGCACTACTTTTTTCTTTTAATCAAGGAGTGAACCATGACAGTAGAGACTGTGAGCTTATTTTGGGGAAGTATTATTTCATCTTTCCATCCCGTTCTTATACCCCTTTTGCATCCCTGCAAGCTGCTGTCTATGATGGGATACAGAGCTAAATGGAATTTGTTATGAACTTCTACTGCTGGTCTTGTGTTCATATTCCAAGCCAAAACATCTTTCAGCATCAAGAGTAGAAAACAGATACTGACAGAATGGCAAAACAAACCCCAAAATTGTGCAAGATTCTGAATTGTACCCATGTAAGAATATAATGTATCCCTATATGGAGCTGAGAATCTACACTAGAAGAGATTGTGGACTATTATGGAATGATATTTTCCAAGTTTCTGCATGCAGCTTACAGGAGCTTTTACAGACAAAGGCAGTGAGCAATGCCAAGTAGCTTGCTTGCTTTGGTTTGGCTTCAGTTTTAGTAAGATTTGACACTGACAGTTTTTCTTGCTTTATCTTCTACCTCTTGTTTGACTTCCAAGGAATAAATATGGTGTCTTACAGTATGATTGCAGTAACACACAGGTGAGATCTTCCACGTCAGTGCTATGTTCCACCCAATGGTGGTAACAGAGCAAGGAAATATTGCATTGGTATTTAAAGGGGTGGGGAAGAAGATTTTAAAGGTTGCTTTATAGATAATGTGCAGGCAGGGAAAAAAAACAACAACCAACCCCCCAAAGCCCTCAAACAAAGCCGGAAGTTGCTTATACTATGAATGTTGCAACATTGAGGAAAAAAAAACCTGTGGGATAAGATTTGAAGATGTGGTTCTAAGCACAAAGGATGACCATATTAAGTGTTTCCTCACTTTCCTTTATAGCTGTATCAGCTATTGCAGTGTAACTCCTTGCTCTCATGTGTAGAATTGCGGAACACTGAATGGATCTGTTCAAGTACCGCACACCACCTTACTACTAGTTTGCGCTGCAGTGGAGCTTTGCTACGTATTGATCAGTCAGCACATAGACTGCATTATGTCCCTAATATCTGAATATATATTCAAAATAGGATATAGTTGGCTCTGTAATTTCCTCCTGGATTGTTAAAACTTCCATTTTTTAAAAAGCATGTGGGCATCTCACCTAGTGTCCTCTAACAAGCAAAGTAAGCAGGTAGTAACAAACTATGTAATATAATCACAGGTTTTTGGAGTGCCTTTTTCCCAGGTTTAATTCAGTCTTGTTCTGCTTGGTTCCAGCTTTCACATAAGTTTCTGTTGGTTTCAGGAGCTACTGCTTTGAGACTTCAGGCTGCACTAGATTGCAAAGGTGTCAGGTCACAGTAATTGGGTCAACTCATTGTGGTCAAAGACATGACATTCTGCTGCAGTCAGCTTAGCTGTGGTCAGTTTCATCACTGCAACATAACAGAGTATATTTTAATTACAAGGGTCTGGAATAAGTCCATGCCTTGGGAAAAGAATAAGCAGATAGCCAGAAAGAGGAACATGATCTAAACACTTTTTGGATGAGAGGAAAGGTAGGGAGGAAAGCAAAGGAGAGACAAAGGCTATAAATACAGCTGGATGAAAAACCAATGACCAGTACTTCACAGTTTTCTCCCTTTCCAGACACTACTTTCTGTTAAACTACTTTTAAAAAATGCAACCTATTTTTAATCCCAATATTTAAATTTTTTTCCTCTCCATTATCTGTAAGAATTCCATTGTTTTAAATCTGATAAAAAGATTACTTGGACAAGCAATCAGAAATACTTAAGGGGGAGGGGGAAGCTACAAAAATCTTGCCTGCTGTAATATGTGCATTCATATTTTAAATTTTGTGTACATACACACACATATACTTATTGAACAATCTGATTTTAGTTCCGGTTCAGACTTCAGTACAGATTTTTCTATCTAGGCTGCTGGTGCTTATTTACATTTGTAGGTCAAATTCTGTCCTGGATGTTCCCATTGACTACAAACATCTATGCAAAGAATGTACCTCTAATGATTACCAGATTTGAAGTATAATCTAGAAATCCATTCCTAACTAGCAAAGCAAGTCAAGATAATTATGAGGAAAAGACAATTGCCAGTTTCACCTACCTCTGGAAATGTGAGTCAATGTCATTTGTGTTAGGGATGGCCTGATTAAATCATTCCAGGTGTCAACCAGTCTAATGAATCATTATTTCTTTAACCTCATAAATAGGGAGCTGTTAGGATTGTACCACCATACAAGCACCACTTGTGGCACTGGAGCTCGCAGGTCCTAATACTGTTTAGTCCTTTATTTGGATGGTCCTAACTTCTTATTTGGACATCCTAGATTTCTGTGATGTAGAAAACTGTCAGGGAGGTATAACTTCAGGGCAACAGTTGTAATGGCTGTAGAGAAACTCCAAAGTGGATTTCTGCAGGGATGCTTTCCTGAGGGATTTATCGAGGAAAAATGATATCAGAATTGCAAAGAAACATTTTGAGAGCTATGTACATCTCTTTTAGGACTGTTTTCCCTCCTGTCTCTTCTTCCTCACTTCTCTGCCATTCCTTCTCTCCCCAGCCTCCTTTTACCTTACTTCTCTCCATGTTTCCTCCATCTTTCCATGGGTTCTTTCTAGCTATTGTTGCTGCCACTTAGCCCACTGTGAGTGTGTAGCTCTTCCATGTGCGGTAAGAAATAACGTATGCTGCACCTCCAGATGGGTGATAAGGGCATGGGTTCATTTCAGCCTTCTTTTAGATTTTAACCAGGATCAGTCTGTGCCAATGGAAGGAAGAGAGGTCAAATCTAAGCCTTTCAAACATACATTGTGAAAACGGGCGCAGTCAAGGGATGGCTTGACCTCAATTGTTATCTTCAAGGGTAATGGTTCGATGAAGACAGTAGGCGTATGGTAATCATTAGTTCTCAGGACTTGGCACCAGTAAGAAATCTCCTTCATATTAGTATGCCGATCAAGGACACACCCTGGCTTTTAATTACTAGCAGATTCCTCCACCCACTCAAGGAGTACATTGGAATATGTAGGTGAAATGATTAAATGCAGTAATAAAGTAGTCCCAGTATTGCTGATGTTAAACCAGTCACAAAGCCTACCCTTAGCTACAGTGGCCGATGGAGCAAATCCATTGGTTTATAAACATTGAAGGAAGCTTTCATGTGGAGCAAAAGAAGACAGTGCCAGTTACTGTGCCCTTGCTGGTGCAGGATAGGATAAGCTACCAATCCTAATGAAAAGAGAACCTTAACTGTTAGTCAGAAAAAGAGAGGGCTCACAATAATGATGCAGGTAAATAGTAAGGGGGAAACTGCAACAGCAGCATACAACAGACTTCACTTGAGCAGCGAAAATTAGCTATTAAGACACGTAATGAGATACCACTGGCTAAACTGCAGTCCTGTTGAAAGAAGCTAAGGGTTACAGGAAGAGCAAATGTAAGTGAGCGATATTATGCTGTTGTTACAAAAGAAAAATGCTGCTAGAACAGTATAAACAGGATAGCCTTCATGAAGTCACTCAGCATTAGCTGCATTATTCTGTCTGGTTTTGGGTGCGAGATTTCAAGGAAATTATGGACCAGTCGGAGAAGGTTTGAGCAAGAGAAGTAGCAAGGACAGAAACCTTGCACTAAAAGATAAGAAAAGCTTGAGCAAATCAGAATTGTGTAACCAAAAGCAGAGAAGGTTGCAGGAAGGGAAAAGGAGAGTGTAATAGCCTACCACTGCAAAAATATGATGAGAAAGATCATTTATACTTGTGGCTAGCACAACAAGTAATGGGTTCAAGAGAAAAACAGTAACAAGGCTTCCCAGAGATACAACAGTAACGACACTCAGAGAAATACTTCCTTGGAGAGAATTAAACCCTTATATCACTGGTTAGGGAGCAAGCAAAACAACCAGTACAAAATCCCCAGCTGTGTATTCTGTATATTGTGTAGTCTGTAAATTGTGACCCAAAGATCTTGACCTTAACTTACATGTTATTGCAACCCTGAGAGCTGTATATGCATCCATAGCTCTGATCCTCAAGATACACATATGGTTATGTAACTTCACTAATGGAATGCTCCTACAGACTTTAGTGCAAGTACTCACTCAAGGAAAAATCCATCAGTTTACTGGTCCATTGCCAGCAACAGTGTAATGGAATTATTTGCTTTCAATAGTTGCCATGTTTTCTTTCCTGTTTTGAATTAAAATATAATAAATATGAAGAACAAAGCAGGTGCAGGGGATGAGGATAAAGAAAACCAGAGAAGTGAAGGGCAGAGTAAGGACTGCAAAACTCATGTTCAATTTCAGCATGTGCTCCAAGAATGAAGTGGATGGACTCTAACTCATGAGTACCTTTAAGTGTGAAGAAACAGTATTTCAATCACAATGGATGCAACAGAAAAGAGGAGATATAAGAAGGCATTAACTAGAATCCAGGAAAGGAACCTGCCACGGAAATATGTTCATATGACATGAGACAAAAGGAAATATTTGTTATGGAAAATAAATGTACGTGTATCTGTATGAAACACTGATGTATGTACCTCTGTGCAGTTATGTACATTATCTTGCTTATATTTATGCAGCAGGTTTGGAAAACGTTTGTCGGGAATTAGTACATTCAAATTCTCATGATGATGGATGAAATGCTTCTGCTCCACAGCCTAATGACAAAGCAGAACCATCTGCCATGATTGCTAAGGAATTGCTAAATAAAGCTTGTTGTTTCACCTAGGCATGGTGAAATACACCAGCAGAAATCATGGCCAGCTGCCCTGCACAAGGCTTTGTCATGCCTGTAGCAAATACTTCTTTGAGAGCTGAAGAAATAGAAAGAAGGAAACAAGTGCAACTGAAACTATAGTACACTACGCATCCCTCATGTTCAGACAAGAGGGATAAGAAGAGCCGTTACTGTCAAAGATGGAAGCTGGAGGGATGCAGCAAGTACACAGCAAATAACTTATGGGATGGTTTCTCCATACTTTGACTAGGACAGAGAGAGGCAGGCTAGTTGAGATTGACAGCAACCTTAGGAATGTGTTTCCTAACTGGAGACTTTGAGTTTGCAGACACAGGGCTAGACAGGAACTTGAAGCAAAATCATGCAAAGAAATTAAGCATAGAAGTGACTTAGTAAAATAGAAGTTTGAGTTAAGTTTCCAGATATATTTATGTGAATTGGTCCCATCAGAAGATTTCAGAAACATCAGTGTTATCAGTTTCCTTGATAGCACAGCAGTTGTTATAGCATGTTATTTCAAGTAATTCCTCTTTACTGTATCTGTGCAGTCAATAATCAGAACAAAATGTCAGAGGAGGAAGAAATTTTGAAACCTCAACAACAGCAAGCTGTGAAAAGATGTGTGGGAGGAGAGCCTTGTTACTGAACTAGTGTAGGCTTTCTAGGGTATGCCTCTTGAGCCTGATCCTTCTTGTAATTGCTAGGAAGGACACAAGGGTGCAAGGCAGATCAAGTATTTACAGGAGTCTTCCTACTATTTTCTAGGAGAGTGGGTTGTGCTTTGGTTTGGCTGGGGTTAGCACCGAGCCTTTAACAAATGAATGTGCAAAATGCTAATGCAAATATAGGTACTTTGTCTTTTTTGTTTCCATCTTCATTTGGTTTACACAGTAAAGAACATCAGAGGGTATTTGAATAATGTGCTTTTAGTGAGTTTGCAGAAATCTGCATATGGATGTCAGACAGTGAATTTCATAGAAGAGAATTTATTCTGGGGAGAAAACCTGAGAAAGTAGAGAGCTGATAAAACAGAAATAAACAATGGAAGGTGCAGATGGAACGGACGAGAGAAAACACATAGCAACACTGCTTGATTAAAATAAAGGAATTGGCTGTGCTTACATAGCATGTTGTGTATAGGGTGTGTGGGGAGGCTGACACTAGCTTCAAATAATCCTGGACCTTTACTGCTCTGTTCCCACAGCATGGCATGCCACTTTGAAGCTGTGCCAACAAATGTTTTTTTGTGCCCTCACACTGAATCAGACTGAGTTCACTTGAACTCATTTTTAGCAGGTCATTTTTCATCAGGATCGGTTTACTAATGTGGTATACAGTGTGACACACAAACTCCTGAAAATAATGTATTGCGAAACCACAACTGTAGTTCATGCTGAAAGAAGAAGAATGTGGAAGTAGTTCCAATTCTAAACAAGTGCTTCAGGAAGGACAATGTTCAGGTAAGGCAGACAAAACCATACCTCAACGTTTTAGTTGACTATGGACTCTATGTGGACACTGGTGAATGAGTACTATTGAAAACAAAGGGCACAACAAACACTACTGCAAGCAGAAGTATTAGAAAATAAAAAGGACCAATGCTTGGGAACTGGAAAGGCTTGAAATAATTCAATGTGGTTTTGCTGAGATCAGCTAGTATTTTTCATTTGTGAAGAATATAATATACCATACTTGTAGAACCTGAAAAAGTTCACAAATGTTTCCCTTGATGCCAACAGCTGACTTCACAAATTTAGCCCCTAGCATTAAGTACCAATCTTTACAAATTACACAAGTTGTGCTAAAATAATCTTTACCTATATTCAAGCTTGTCATGTGTACAGTATTTTTTTTTCTTTCAATTTCATGCCTGTAGCCACACATTTTTTATGGAACACAGCAATTTTTATGGGGGTTGGAGGTGAAACCTTCACTGTGTTTCCTTGTGGGACTGCTTTCATCATCTCCTGTTTATAAGAGCTTGTTCGGTGCTTTAGGCAAATTTTGAGAGCTGAAAAAGGAAGTGTATTCAAAATCAAGACTCTCTTGCATAAACCATATACACAGTGTACTTGGAGAATTCCAAACCTTAGGAAAATATTGCAGTCTGTTTTGGTTCTTAAATATAATAAAGCTGCGGAGACAACTTTGAACTTATTGCGTTGTGCAAAAATGGTAATGGCAAAATTGTTCATCAATGGTTCTATGGTTTTTTTCCCTTGATAAGACATGAATCTACCTTTTTCAAATACCTATAAAATTTGTGTTGCATTTGGATGTGGTGGTGAATTTCAAGAAGTCTCATGCTCAAGCACCCCTGAGGTCACTGGGCTGTGTTGCACATTTAGAAATTGAACCCACTGAATGCACTATAATGTGTATTTTAATTCTTTTTCATAAATATGGATGTAGCATCTTACATATAGCAAGGCTTGCCAACCCTAGATTTTAAATAAATGCTTGTCGCCCACTGCTAGGAAGCCTAGCTTTTCTTTTTTTCTTCTGTATAGTATTGATTTTTAACCCACATTTGCAGCAAATCATAGCCAGTTTGCCCTTTGGCACTCTTCCTTAGGTTACATATCAGATAGGTTCAGATCAGGTCCAAATGAATAAGGATATTATAAAAATGCAGGGCACAGAAGAAAGTGTCTGAATGTGACATATAGATGAAAATGGTTGACCTAAGGTTGTTAAGGACTGCTTTACTGTATAAGAGAAAGAGGTACCTCACATATATGTTTGAGATACTCAAGATCATCTCTGCTTGTAGACAGACAAGAGGCATGTGCTGGCATAGCAATTCCAAGCATGTCAAATTCACTGTACTAAAAGCATTTGTTGCTTCCCCCTATGCACATGCTTTCCCTTAATGTCTTAACAGTTCTGTTAGCAGGTGTACTCATGGCAATAAGCAGTTATAAACAGGAGTTAAATCTTCAAAGGTGGTCAATTCTGTGCTTGGCAGAGGTTAACATGCTGTAGGAGACAAGTAGAGTAACAGATGTTTTCCTTCACTTGATGTTTATAGACATTGAAAGCCTCTCTGAGCTGTGTTAAACTGTCTTCTGCCTCACGCAGTATAATTTTGTCCTGAAAAGAGCAATTACAGAACAAACCCTGCCTCCCCCCCCCCCCCCCCTTTTCTACAGTGTGTAACACAATATTGGGGGTGGTGTGGGGTACAATACTTATAGATCTAAAGTGCTGTAATAAGAGGAAAAAAAAACCCCAAACAGATCCCATTGCTTCCATAAGCGCAAGGTCCTGCTTTACTGTAGTAGCAATGTAGCTACATGTATCAAATATGTGATGGGACAAGTTATGTAGTGCTGTGGGGTACCGGGATGACTTAGTGTTACACTTGCAAGCAGTCAATAACACTTGTTACAGTCAAGCATAGGTAGTATAAAATGACAAATAATATTAAATGTGAAACTGAAGCAGGGTACATATTAATACTAGGTGAAATAATTAGCAGACATTCAGTTTACTTCTATGGTCTTAAAAAGCCTATTTTGAAGGTAATAGACCTAGTGCCTTGAGAATGTGTGTACCTAGTTTTATTTACATGAGCAGTTCTCTTGAGCTATCCATTAGAATAAAGAGCATTACATACCAGAGACAAGGACGACTTTCACATGTCTTGATTTTAGTTTTTTAACTCACTAGGAGAAGATGCTTTCCCAGATGAAGAGTTAATAAAATTAGCCAGACTCTGACTTGACAGCATTTCTGTCTGTGTCCTCTGTGGTGCTGTCTGAATGTAGTCTTTAGAGGTAAACTGCCTTTAATCAGAAAACTTCAAATAAAATGGGCTTTTTCTGCCTTAACTCTCAATGCAATCTTGTAAAATAAAAATTACATTAGAAGTTTAGAAAAACAAATATTAAAATCAAAACAGAGTTGAAGACATCATCTGTGCCTCGAGATACTGTTGGGAATTGTCTTCAAGGGCTAAGGATGAGTGGACAGTAAACACATGAAAAACTAAAGCAGAGTAGCAGTGTATAGTTATATTTGTTCATGCTCATGTCTTAAACTCATGGGGCTGGCAGAAGAATCCGATAGCGTAGAACCCTTACAATGCAGGAGTGTAGAAGTCATGGATCTATCTCTGTACATTGCTGTCTCAGAAACAGCTGTATAGTAGACAACTGCTTTACTGTAACACTTATGCAGTTTGCTTACATTAGGCCAAAACCATAGACATATATATAGCCATAGACTCTAGATACAAGAATCTGTGAAGCTTGTTATTCCTAGTGCAAGCTAAAAGGTTGTCTTAACAGTGGAGAGCTCAACAGTGGAACATTGTCGATGCAGAATGCTGCTGATGCTGTTGATTGCAGAATGGGACAAATGCAGTAACATAGCTGCCTGCTATTTGGTACCACTTTCTAAGGTACTTTACTACTTTAGTAAGGTACTACTTACTTTGGTAAGAAAACCAAAGTACTGAACAGAAAAAAACTACAGAAAGCAATCAAGAATATAGACAAAGGACAGCAACAAGTAGCTTGTGAAATTCCTGATATGGAAAATCTGGAAATTTTACATACGCTTTATTATTCAAAAGGAAGAAAGAATACCAATGACTGTTTTATACCACTGCTGATTACTCACAGATGATGGGGGGGGGGGGGGGAATTGAAGTAATGATCTCTCCTTGGTTGAATCACAAGCATATTCTAATATACATAGTACAGTTAGTGATCCTACCTGCTGGCTGTCTTTTGCAACAGGCGTGCACATCCATCTGCAGTGCTGAAGGTGGCTATTGTTACCAACACTGTTTGCTGCCGCTCCCTTTTTCTAGTTGGGAAGAGGAAGGTGTTACCAGATTACCTGGCACACCAGTCCCATGACAATAAAAGTAAACATTGCTAGTGTATAATGATACTGATAGCTCTTCCCTGGGATGAAAATAAGCCCTGTGCAACAGATGAAGATGCAAATAAGAAATACTTCTCTGTAGCAGTAGTGGAGCATGGAGTTATCAGAAACAGACATCAACCAGGAATGTACTTTAGCTGTGAATGTATTTTTTAAATTAACTTTTCAAATTATTGCAATAACTTGGTAGTTGAGTAACTGCATTGGTAACTAATCCTGCATTCCCTTTGAGAAGAGTCACATGCTTTCCCCAGCTACAGAAATCTTCAACAAATTTCCAAGAGCACATGTGTGCTCAGTCTAAGCTCTCTCTTAATGATTAAGGTTTCCAAACAAACACTGTCTAGTTGTCTTTACTGATAACTTAAAATTTTGGTGCATAGCATGTGAACCTTGACAGTGAATCCATTTAAAGGGTTTATTCTGTATTCAGAAAACAAATGTTGCATTATCATGCTTCCTTAGGTAACTTGCCTATGGGGCTTTCTTGATACATAACAGACCTAATTTGGCATGAATTATTGCAGCTCAGTTGTCTGCTCTGAATCAAAGCTACTTTGAAGAAGCCAGATATATGCCCAAGCTTTTCAACTTTCTTATGATCATATTAATGTGTTTCTTCAAACATTTTTTGTCCTTCGCTATCAAAATAAGTGGCATGATTCCTTGTACTGGGGCTTTGTTTTTTTTGGCATAAGTTGATATATGTCATAAGTATTCAGTGTCCTCAAGACAGATTTTGCTATTTTTATAGGCTTTAAATTCTCCTTTCTTCTGCAAGTCTGGATTCCTCTATCCTTTTTATTGTAAAACCTTTAGAAAAATGTATCTCTGAAGCATCACTTTGATTACAATATAAACCGACATAAAACAGTCTGATATCTAAATTCTGTATGTTCAAAAGAACAGCAGATTTTGTTTCTCTTATGATGACCCATGTAATTATTCTGGATTGCTTTAAAATTTCCTTTGTATATTAATATGCCACATTTTTTTTAACTATCCGTGTTTCTATTAATGCTTTTATTATTTTATTAGGAGTACAATTGTGTTAAATTCCATTACATATGAGTAATAAAAAGTGCTTTATCTTCCATCTTTTTTACAACAGTGATACTTGCTTGAAGTGTAAACCACTGAAACTAAGCAGAACCTTAATCAAGAATGATCTCTGAAAGCTGAACCAGATTGTAACATATGGTCTTGAAGGCACTGGCTATTTTTGCCCAGGTTTGACTACTGATTTGACAGAAAGCATTAGGTGCTGAGACTGTGAAAGTCGTAGCCCAAGCAGAAGTTCTTCTCTAAAGTAGAACTGAGTGGTTTGCTATTTTAATCTATAATTAAAGAGTAGTACCGGCTCTGAAACCAAACTCT
This sequence comes from Neopsephotus bourkii, assembly GCF_033783945.1. NCBI lineage: Eukaryota > Metazoa > Chordata > Aves > Psittaciformes > Psittacidae > Neopsephotus > Neopsephotus bourkii. The sequence continues at coordinate 6,720,652 of NW_026902266.1, forward strand.
TCATTTACCAGATCCTGAGTGAGACTCAGTCCCTCCTAGACTATACTTCTGTCTTCTCTGTTGAAATCCTGTAATATTTTTTAATCTATCTATTTAAACTGCAGTATTCTGTCAGGCAAACTTCCACACCCCCCCACCCCCCACCCCGTTTTCTTTCATGCTCGCTCTCTGCTCAGAAGCAGTTGTGTTTATTATGAACCAATTTCCTGGACAGTTTCATTACCTTTTCTGGGGAGTTCTGATACGGCTTGCTGGGCGTTCTGACCATTATTCACATTTGTGCATCTGTCTCCCTTCCAGGCAGATCTCCAGGTTTCATGTCAATCTGCTAAGAGGGAAATAATGCTTGAGTATGAAGATTCATAATTGATTACTATCTTACAGGTGCCTGAGATTAAAAGTTTTGTAAGATACTGAATGCACCTGCTATACTGCAAATTCGTAACACTTTATTCTGGTCTTCCCACTGCCTTGTTCAGGCTGTGTACGTGCAATGACTTATTACTTACATGCCTTGGCCTCATAAGGTGAACTTTTCATTTGAATGTTCATTGAGTTGAACCGTGTCTTATAACATTTCATAGAATCAATAGAATGGTTCAGGTTGGACCTAAAGATCATCAAGTTCTACCTGCCTGTCATGGGCAAGGACACCTTCTACTAGACCAGTTTTCTCACAGCCCCATCCAGCCTGGCCTTGAACACTTCCAGGAATGGAGCAGCCACAGCTTCTCTCAGTAACCTGTTCCAGTGCCTCATCATCCTCACAGTAAAGAACTGCTTCTTAATATCTAATCTAAAACTGCCTTCTTTCAGTTTAAAGTCATAACCCCTTGTTCTTTCACTACATGCCCTTGTAAAATGCCCCTCTCCAGACTTCCTACAGGGCCCCCCTTTAGGTACTGGAAGGCTGCTATAAGGTCTCCCCAGACCCTTCTCCAGGCTGAACAAGCACAGATCTCTCAACCTGTCTTCATAGAAGAGGTTCTCCAGCCCTCTGATCATCTTTGCGGCCCTCCTCTGAATTTGTTCTAACAGATCCATGTCCTTCTTATGTTGGGGACCTAAGCTGCTCAATCCTCAACAGATTCCCATTGCTCCCCCTTCAGTTATTAACTGGAACCCCTGATGTGCTAATGGGCTGCATTTGTTTTGCCTTTGTACAGTGGTTAGCCTGTAACTTACAAGATCAGTGTTATTGGTGACAAGTCTGTTACTATGTGTCTGATAAGTCTATTTCTGTGTTTGTTCACATGGTGAATTTTCACAGCAATGGCAAATGCAATAAAAAGTAAGAATCTCTATAGTATCAGCAGCAGTTAAAGCATTCATTGAAGTTTGTGTTTCCATTCAAAATACAGTGTCTTGATTTAAAATCCCAGTGTTATTAGATCTGTCTGCACACCCTAATTTTGTAAGATGTTCCATGGCATCCCTACCTTTACACTGACTAATCCGGTTTCTTTTCTTCCGCAGCAAATCTGGATACTTAACATGCAACCACATTTAGTATTAGAGCCACAAAGGAGGACAGGGCTATTATCCCATTTACAAATAAAGAACCTGAGGCACAAATAAGAACAATGACACACCAGAGGTTGTACAGGAAGTCTGTGGGAGAACTGAGAGCTGAGCTCTGGTCATTCAAGTCTGAGGTTAAAGACTGGAACTTTCCTCTTTGATGTAGGACTGAAAATACTTTCTTGAATTCAATATGCTTACAGGAATTTGGGGCTGACTGATAATTTCTTCTTATTTATTTTGCAAATCTGGATAATGGATCAAGTAAAAGCCCAGTCTATTTCTTTGTTGGTTTTTTTGTTTGTTGTTTTGGTTTGGGTTTTTTTGGTTGTGTTTCGTTTGGTTTTTTTCCTCATTGACAGATACCCATCAAAATACTAAATTTGTTAGGGTTTAATTTCATTTATCATCCCTTGTAACGGTAAAAGTCAAATACTCTTCTGTTCTCTTTCAAATATTTTCTTATATTATTGTTGGAGCAAGTCCAGAGGAGAGCCACAAAGATAATCAGAGGGCTAGAGCACCTCTCCTATGAAGACAGGCAGAGAGAGCTAGGTTTATCCAGCCTAGAGAAGAGAAGGCTCCGGAGAGAGCTTGTAATAGTCTTCCAAAACCTAAAAGGGGCCTACAAAAAAACTAGTGAGGGGCTTTTTACAAGGGC